>NC_090784.1:11405000-12605000 GCF_040054535.1 Antennarius striatus
TATTTATTTCCATGTTTTCTTATCAAAGTTAATGTAGGCTGTATACATATACTGCAGACGTCTCAGTAAAAATATGACTTCACTAGGAATAGTGCATTGTAAAAACTGATCATATAAAAATAAAGTGTGAAAAAAACACGCAGTAGAGACAAAGAGAGTGCCAGAGAAAGCTTGTGTGGGCAATTGTTCTTTTTAGCTCTGCTCTGTGGTTTATCTGTGCAGACTGGAAATGAACAGAAACAAAGATTTGTCCTGTACATATCCGTTAAGAATCATGTATCTTGCCTGCCCTGTGTTACTGTCAAATGTGACGAACCCATCGAGGAAAAAATCTCTCACCTACATCCAGCTGTTTCAATTCCCTCAGATTTCAGTTAATATTTTTATCTTATTAATTTATAAACTAATACATTTCAAACAAATCAGACATGTGCACTGGATATTCCCTGTCAATCCCACTCATACAGTACATCACTGTTACGATGTACACAATGTTAACATAGATTGTCACAGACAGCCGTCCATGGTCACATGATTATTCACTGGTACACTAGAAAACCACAGTTCAGACTTAAACAGAGTAAATGCAGATGTCGTTCATGGGTCACTTTTAAAAGTAGATGTAAGCAATTTGTCAGAGGATTCAGACATAGGAAGCAAATTGGATTTGAGCATGAATATCTTCTAAAAACAGCTTTAGATAGTTCCTGTTCATGTAACTCAGAAAGGAGCTTTCCTTTGCTGAAAACAATGATGTGCCCTGAGCCTCATTTTTGATTCACCACATGTGAAGATTAAAACATTTGGAGGAGCAAACAGCTTTTCCCGGCAGTGCGGGGAGTGTAATGTATCACAAAAGCTATTTCTATAGATGTGTCAAAAAATAATCCTCTAGAATTATGTAAATGACGGGCAAGGACAAGAATGCTTCTCATGGTATGAATTTACCAGAACATTGATTCTGTCCTTGTCCAAGGCTCCCAGTAGAATACCTTTAAATTGATTTAGTACTGCCTGATTGGTTCACTGCCCAATAATGGAGACACTGGTGATGATAGTTCACATCTCAATGGTTCCATTGGAATGCAGTTTCCACGCACAAGAAACACACACACACACACACACACACACACACACACACACACACACACACACACACACACACACACACGCACGCACAGTATTTTCTTTTTAAGACAATGCAATTGCATAGTTGTTTTATTTGATGGCGACAAAAATAGTCCAAAAAACATTGCATGTTTTGTCAAAATCAGGAAAAGTTCTGTGTTGTGATGTTGTCTGAACGGACACATAACTCATGTCAATGTATAATGTCAATTATTTTTGTTTGGGGGGGGGTGTCCTTACCATTTGTCCAGCCGGGCCAGTCAGTCCTCTCTCTCCCTTCTGTCCAGCAATGCCCTGTAAAACACACATCGTCTGATCTCAGTTGGAGCGCTGGTCATAACGTGAGCTACCAGACGAATGAATAAACCAAAATGAGCTACCTGGATGACACAAAGGCCACCAGAACAGCTTAAATGTGTTTCGGACTAAACCTTTCAGAAGCCTGGTTGTTTATCAGAGACTTTCTTTAGCGCTTAGTTGTAGGCAGTCAAAGGTTAACTTATGACAGAGTTATTGACATTTTAATACTGACTGATTGAACTTGTGGTGTGCATGTTTTGGTCAAATAAAAATACCATGAAAATAGCCAAAGTACTTGTGCCCATTGGTGTGTTGGTTTCAAAAAGTCTGGTATCTTTTGCCTTGCTATCTTTACATAGCAGTACGCAAATTCACTACTGACCAACAGAGTCATAGTCAAGAGCATTTTTCCTGCTTTTTTAAATGCCCATCATTCCGATCATAACAGTCCACATTGTCAGGTTCTCAGTATACGTAAACTGTTTTAGAGACATGCCATAGTTTTCCAGAGCAGTTCAAATGGTCTACAAATCTACATTTTGTTCCACATGCCACCCACTCCAAAAGATTATCTGTCAAATTTAGAGCCTGACACCTGCATAGACTTTTCATTGAACCTCTACTAATGCCTTTTGGCAACATTATATTTAATTAAATGTAATGTGAGAGCTTTTCAGGAGATTTCTTTACCGTGCTGTATTGATGTACTGTACACATGGGGTTTTTTTGTTTGTTTTGTGTCATCTTCATCGAATGAGGGCTCATTTTAAAAATTCCATACACATCACATCACAAATATCAAGAATGAAACTATTGGCTTGGGAAGAAAAGAAAAAAACAATCCACTTAAACAGCTCTGATGGAGCTCTGGATTTCTCTTGACAATTCTGTTCCTTAAATAGTTTTACTTTATGAACTTTATGAACTATAGTTTTACTTATGAACTTTAACTTTATGAACTTGGACCCTATGTGTGACACTCTGGATGTGTAGGAGACCGCAAAACCACCATTCACAGTAAATCCTGTCAGGGTGAACACAATAATATTGAGATGCTGTGCCTTGTGCACAAGGGTGTACCTCCACTCTTTTAATGGAAACACACACACATACACACACATACACACACGCACGCGCACACACACACATACACACACACACACACACACACACACACTATTTCTGCTCTTGAGATCACTGCGGGTAAAGTAATTAATGTTTTCCTCATGAATGGCATATTATTTCAGGCACCTGAATCCCACCACTGTAAAACAGAAGGTTAATTTTTATGGCCTGGCTCACCTGACCAAAGGACAATAGCCCACACCTTGGTGAACACACACACACACACACACACACACAGAAGGACAAGCAGCAGTCCTGTATTCTGCAGTTATACACTAGTGTATGTAATCATATTGCTCACAAGACAATAGATATGAAAATGGCTCCAGCGGGGCCCGAGGACCACACACCGGGCCCTCAGTGAAGAGGACAGGTGTGATGGTCCTTAAATACCAATGAGCTTTTTATTACAGACTTTCTGTAACCTCTGAGTGACTGGTGAGATTCAAATGACAACCACCACACTTTCTATAAATATGCCTCCTTCACAAGCGTACATACATACACACACACACACACACACACACACACACACACACACACACACACACACACACACACACACACACACACACACACACACACACACACACACACACACACACACCTACCGGGGGTCCTTGAATAGAGAAACCACTGGGTCCTTGAGGGCCAGGTGGTCCTGAGGGTCCAGGAGGACCGTTCTCTCCCACTGGCCCTTGAGGTCCCTGTGAAAACAACCCATTTTAGTATTTTAAAAATACATTTTTGGTACCAGCTTTCATGAAACATGGGATACATGCTCCCATAACTTTATATCTGCTGAGGTGAGGGCATTTCCCCACAAAAAATATCCGTTTAAAAAATATATCTTTAAGAAAGTAAAAGCTAGAAAAGCGTGTGAACATTCATGCTAGTTTTACCTCCACCACTACATACCACAGACTGATGTTACATAGTTACACAGGTAAGGTGGCAGATTAATCAGAAATCAGAATGAACAATGCTATTTCAAATAATTGGAGAAATGCATGGACCAAGCCTTCATGTTCAATTTGTACAAACATGAAAGTATAATTTATTAACACTGGTTTTATTGATTGTAAAGTACATTTATGGACATAAATTTGGATACATTAATATCAGATTGTATAAGACGTTCACTGAATCAGAAATATTTACTTCACTTTGATTATTTTTGGCTACTCACTGTACGTGAGTTGCAAACAGGTTTCCTGCAGAGAGTTTCTTCAGCCATAGATTTGTAGCATTTGAAGCCAACGTAATCTCCACTTGACTACATTTATCGTTTTACTACTAATTTCTACAATTGCTGCTGCCCACATTCAAAAGAAACTTGGAAACAGAATTTGGAATTTAATAGCTTTTATGGCATGTTTCAATAAATAGTAAATGTCACTAAAACAATTTGAAGAGACGTACAATTCACAGATGGCTAAACTTTAAAACACTTGAAGGTTTATTTTAGTAACTGCAACATTTCTTTTCTTTTTTCTCTCTGTGTGTGTTGCAATAAGCAACACATCCAAACTGATTAATGACAACAAATTTGGATGAATTCATGGAGGAGCTGTTCTCATACAGTAAAATAATACGACTATTCAGACAAACTTGGCTGTGGCTGCAGAAGTACACATACTGCTGATGTTTGACCTGGCAGGCATGGATCAACATAGAGTATTTAACGTACTGTATAGCAAAAGCCAGCAGGACCTAAAACCATATCCCACTCAATTACACCTGTCAAATATAAAACACTTGGCATGAATCTGACACTGTTCTTTCCCTGTAGCATGTGGACTGATGTGTGCACTGCACAGAATATACTGTCATTCAGTAAAATCAAAGAGGCACATAATGTGGTTGAAATCATCATGATTGTGCTGCATGTCTGAACAGAAGTGGCAGGATCCCAGCTGTTTCCTTCAAGACCGAAAATATCAAAGCACATTTTCTTATGTCCAAGACTAAATTGCAGTCATGGGAACTGTTGGTATTGAGAAAATTCCAACAGCTCCAATCCTTGTCCTGATTGCTACAGCTGGATGGGTTGTAACAGCTTGGAACAGACTACCATACTGTAGCAAATTGTTTATTAAAAGAGAAGGGTTTTTGTTTGAACCGTAGAAGACAATGTAGAAGCAATGACATCACAGCTTGACTTTAAGAACAGGTCTTACGCAAGCTTTTTTTTTTTTTAAATAACCTCTCTGCCTGAGGGTGTCTCATGTCCAGGCTGGAGGAGTGATGAGTTGCGTTTGAAGAGGCTCTGTTTGTGAGTCGGGGGGATATTCTTGCTCACACCTTGCTTCTTTCTTTTAATCAGAATGATGGCTTTTCTATCCCCTGGAGGCAGAGCAGTGAACCAGCATGTTCAAATTATGAATAAAAACCTATTACAAACAAGAATCTCACCATGTCGTGTGGGCTCCCCACAGAGGAGCAGGCGAGCTGTTTGCTACCAGTTGATAAATGATCCTGAATGTTTCGCCTCATGCAGAGTTCAGAGTGAAATCTCGTGGGTCTCAGATATGCAGTCAGTTTGATAGAAGAGGTGGGTTTAAACTCTCAGATTTAGAAGGTTCAAGGTCAGTTTATTCATAAACAAAAACTTAAGAGATGATGTGTTTGTGTGTGTGCGTGTGCCTGTGCGTGTGCGTGTGTGTGTGTGTGTGTGTGTGTGCGTGTTGCATGTGTTTGCGTGTCCTTTCCCGGCTGCTCCCCATCCAGTCTGAACATCATTGCTATTACTGTGGCTCTTCTTTTCCCAAACATGGGAACAAGTGACTCAAGCACATGAGAGATGTTAGATACCATTAAAGGCTTATTCTGTACTAGATGTTTTGATGAAGAATAAATTAGCTGTGAAAGTGGGCTGCATGTTACAAACCGTCACTCCTGGATCTCCTCTGTCTCCTCTGGCTCCCCTGGTACCCGGGCCACCCTGAAACACAAACCAGAGACATGCTGTGAAAAGTCTCTGAAATTGTATGTTGACAAAGACATTGATGGCAGAGAAACATGCTCCACTAAAATATGCATCCATAAGATTCTCTTTCAAGCAAGGATACGGGAGCTCATCTTTGAAACTGGAATCGCGCTGACCTTGATAACGGATTATTAATTTTATGTATGGAGGCCAACACCGATCTGCACTATGAGGTCTGGATTTTATTGCACCGCATCTGAGAGTACCCCCTACCCACACACACACACACACACACAAACCCGAACACAACTTAACTTACCAATGGGTATAGTTAAAGTAGTGTACATTCACATATACTATAGTTATTTTTCCTATCTATACTGACGTTGAAGTGATCTGTTCCTATTTTAAAGGTAAAGACTTATGTCTGCTGCTCTTTTAAGAAGAACTTTTGAGTAAGAATCAAATGGCGTCCATTGAGTGGACTGACCCTCAGACAGAATGGGCTGGAGCAGTCTGTGTTTTTTGTACTCTTGGAGTGATTACTAACTGATGTTTACATTCAGCAGAATCTGTGCCAAATCACAGATTGCAATTCAACACGGACCATCAGTATTATTGCAAACATGACTCCAAGATTCACATAATCTGAAGTGGGCTGTTGCTATGTGAAGCAGAAAAAGACCCAAGGAACAGCATAACAGTGTTTTGGATGATGATAGTGAGTGTAAAACTGATGCAATCCAGATTGCTTTTTGATAAGACAAGACAGCCTAAACCAAGGGGCCACATCTAAAAAAGAATATGTTGAGCACTAACAAACTCTATAATCTAATGAAAGCTATTATAGCGTGGTTATAATAGCTTTCCAAGAAAGTATGTTCATTCATTCTTTCCATCACACTGCATTTTTTTGGAAGTGGGAAGAAGCCGGAGAACCCGGACAGAACCCACACGGACACGGGGAGAACACTCCACGCCGGAACCACCTTGCTGTGCAGTGACAGCGCTACTCACCGCGTCAGGGTACCGCCCATTAAATTATCTATTATTACAGTAAAAAAATTTTGCAACAACAATCACAGTTGAGTATATTTACACGAACACACAATTTTTCTGTTTGCCAGATAGTTTAAGAAATAAATGTCAAAATGGTGCTACTGAAAACTCGAAAAATGTTCAAGATCAGGATAAAAACTTTGCATCCTGTTGAATTTTCACCTGAAAGCTTCCACAAATCTTTCACGAGCAACAGCATGCTGAGAAAATCCACACAAGCATGTGATCTGTCTACTAACAAGCAAAATCTACGGTAAACATCTGGAGATTTTCAACGATATCATTCAACTTACAAAGCATAATTCAATCTGAAATGCCAAATTAGACTTTGGAACATCTAACAGGAACATTTAACAGGAGAAGAACCATTTGAGGCTCTGATCTGTGGCTGGATTTAAGAAACACTTTATTCGAAGGTTAAGGGGAGAATACTTTGTTCCAAATGTTCTGGAAAATAAATTAAGTATGTTTATCTGTCAGGAAATATTTCACTGATCTCTATTACTGTTTCAGAAACGGTCAGTCATTTACATGAATTAAAAATATTTTTTCTAATATTTTTTCATCTTATGTTTAGCCTCAAATTCACTCTACAAAAACACTTTTTTGTTTCAATTTTTTTCAATAAAATGTATTTTCTAAGACATAGATCTGATGCATTTTAATAATAATGTCCACTTCCCTTCAATTTTTTTTTTACTTTGGACTGTTGTTTGATGGTTCAGGCGGTGTCTCAGGCATCACTGTGGATTCGGGCAGCCATTTAGCTTTCTTTTCACTCCTTCTTTTCACACATTGTCTACAAATTCATTTTTTACAGTGGAACTTTCTTTTTACAGCTTTCCTGTTTGTAGACAGCTTGTCTTCCAGGGGGAATACAATAAATTCACTGTGTTAGCAGCCATGATATTGTGTGAACAAGGGGAATGACACTGTCTTTTCTTCCTTCCATGGACCCCACTGATTGTAGTATATGTTTCTCAGAACAGAAGTGGCTATAATTCCACCATCAAAGCATTCATCTATAACCATATGCTGCAGTTAAAAAGTGATTTAAAGAGCTCATTCAATGCCAGGGAGACAAATGCAGGCATAGAGAGGCATGAAGTGAAAATAAAAAAAGAGAAGAAAGGCCTCCGGCATGTGGATAAAGAGGAGTTAAAAGAGAAACCAGAAAAGAAGAAACAGACAATGAAAGATTGAAAGGGCTGCTATCGAGCGCTGTTATTGATCTCTGGTTATGAGAGAGATGGAGTGGAAAAGCACAAAGGAAAAAGGAAATGGAAAGAGATGGATGTGATCAAGGTTAATGTACATATATTGCATTATAAATACATTTAGCTGCCGTCTGCATGTGTGTTTCTGAATGGAGAGATGCTGCTTAAAATGGTGACAACACAAAAACACAAAGCTGTGGCCTGTGGACACGACCACACACAAGTGAGTGGATGCGTCTCATTGGACGGAGTAGAAACTCAGAGGAACCGTAATCCGCTGTGATAAATTGCATCATTGTCTTGTAATTATTTTCTTGAACCATGTAGCTGCTGATCCAAACTGCTCTTACTCTTACTCAGTGCTAAAGGGTACACCAGAAGATAATACCAAAGAAAATGAGAGAAAGTGATAAAGAGATTGGAGGAAAAGAAGACAGGAGCAGACGAAAATGATGTGTGAAGAGAAAGAAGAAAGAGAAAAAGATGATAGACAAAAGTCCCAGGCTGTAAATAAGCTCATTTACTTTCTCGCAGCCTTTATCGGGTTTTATCTTCTACTCCGTGAGCTGAATGTAAAATTTCTCTAACATGTTTTCAACCCAATAAACTGCTTGAAGATTCCCAATTCTCTATTTCACAGGTTTATAAATATCAAGTCTAAGATCTTATCGGATCGAATTTAATTGCGTTTGTACAGCAGATAACCCGTCGACTGTCGACTGATAAACATTCTTTGTGTGGCAATAAACATTTAGAAATTGAATTTTATGCATCGGATTAAATTGCTTTTTGTTTGCTCACCATCTAGCCTTAATTTGCCTCTTGAGGAAAGACTTTAACAATCAAACAGATGAATTAAATTGAATTTTTTTTCTTTTACTTTTTCATGAACGTGTAGAGGCTTTTTAATCAGATCCAAATAGTCAATATAAGGATTGGATGATATTCATTAGAAATTAAACTACAGTTATATGTAACATTAAAAAGAACAGAACATGAGACAGAGACAAGAGGGAGACATGGGAAATTCAACGCAGACAGAAAGAGGTTTTTTTTTATATCTGTGGAAAGATGCAACCAGAGTCAGTAATTATTGAGCTCCTACTTGCGGTCCAGGAGGTCCTGGAGGTCCTTTGCTGTCCTGGGAGCAGGTGCAGGCATGAGGCAGAGAAGGGCACTGGTCCTCAACCCTCTGGAAACACACATGAACATAGTGAGCATACAGCATGATCTGCATACAAGGGAGACGTGAGCAACGGTTTTTTTTTAAGTTCACCTACGTACACTTGAATCACTTACAGCAACAACGAAACATGTTGAGTTTGAGCGACGACTAATGAATTAAGTTATTAATAGCAGAATGGAAATCTTTTTTATTTGCGCATATGTACAGACACATTGTAGAACCTTAAAGCGTTCATGCAAAATATGAGTGTGTAGAATTTTACAATTTCAGAAATTTAAAAACTAAACATAAAAGAAAAATCCACAAAACAGATTCTCACCAGTGCTGGCAGCTCGCAGCACTTATCACTGTCGGCCCAGGATGAGCTGCAGATGATGTCAAACAGCTGGATCTGGATCTGTAAGCATACACACATACAAACCAATCCCAATTCATATCACGGTTACTTTTGGATTAGTTAAGACACATTATAAAGCAGAATTAAAAGAGAGGTGACATTAAATTGAACACTTGAACCGAGGCATTATGCAATGATGTCATTTGTGGTGATTCTATGTTGATAAGGAATGAGCAGAGACAGGTTTGTTTTCTCCGCTCTGATGACCAGCTGAGAGTTGCTGGTAGACAGATACGTGAAGTCTGGCTGATGTCTGGAGGCTCCGCTAGTGTTAAACTGCAGGATATGTGATTCATTATCATGGCTTTGAATCAGAACCATTTCATCACTTTGAAAAAAACAGTGCTCCCTGAGAGTTTATTTCAATGAAAGGGCTGTTTCTTCTGATGATATTTATAAACCTAATTATCTGCAATTTCAACAATATCTCTGTGAAACTGATAAACATGCCATGTACGACACAGACACAACTCTGAACTTTAGAATTAAATGCAATTTAGTGGACATCTGAGTGATGACACATTTTCCTCCATCCGCTTACGTCTGCTGCCTTCTTTACTTATGAAATAATAGAGGTCATCTCTCTGAAATAGGTTTGACTGATTTGATTTGTACTATCTTTTTCTGTAAAATATAAAGTATAATTTCACCACAGGTAACAACCGCAATGGAATATCAAAACATTTTAAAACCATTAGAGCACTCAAACTTGTCATCTCTGTCAGATTTTCTATCTAAAATACCATGAATTATTAAAATATATAGGAAACTGTACAACACAGAAATAAACATTTTGATGGGGTTTTAGATTTGAAAAAGTCTGCCCTCTGGCTTGAGTAAAATCGTCTCATCCCAGTAATTAGGTTTCTTCTATTCCAGCAGGACTTTTGACTTTGACAAGCTGCAAAGTATGAGTTTAACTCAATAGATACACACTTACTGTGATTCGATTGTAGGGCCACTGATGAAAAAAAGTTTGGGAAAAATTTCATGACTCATTTTATTCAGCAGACATAAGGAACAGTCACAACACTCACAACTTAAGAGTCCTCTGTTAACAGAAGCCGCTGTGGAGCCTGAGACAGAACAGTTCCTACTCACTTTTGTTCAGGTTTGATCAACTGAAACTTAAAAGACTTCTCTTTGTCTCAGAGATAGAAGCCACGTAAAACTACAATTATTATCTAATTTCCTACTTCTGTTTGGAGAGGGCTGAAGCAAAAGGGTTGGGGGCATTTCAGGTGGATACTGTTATATTCTAGTGCACTCTTGCTGGTTTGTCCAGCACTGAATCTCACAACATTTTCCAGCTGAATATAGGAGCAGCTATACGATTTAGAATCACTAATAGCTCAGGATCTGTCGCGGCTGTGTGTGTATCAAAGATTCTGTTGAGGACTTGTTCTACTTAATTTTTGTTTTTTTTGGATGGAGCTTAATGGATGGAGCTGAGGTAGCAAAGTTCACCTAAAGCACTTTGTACATTTCTACTCACAACAAATAAAATTCACTGTCCCAAAGTGACTCCCTGAACTGGTTATGAATGTTAATGGTCAGTAGTTTATGGACCATAACACACACACACACACGCACACATACACACACAAGTGATTGATCATTACAATCAATATACATTCAGATACCAGATCAACTTCTTTTACTGATCCTTAGCTGTAGTTTCCAGAGGCAGACCTGCTGCAGCAGGACCAGTAGATTACTCTACATTCTACAGCCCGCAAACCTTCTACTTTCTCTCTGAACAGCAGTCATCATTTTTTCACCACCAGTTGGAACCTTGAACATACAGATAACCCATCAGCTTCTACTCGAGGGGCATTAACTTTGGCCTAGACAGGAATTCATACTGACTGGAGCTGTATCGCCTTCTGGAGTTCTTCCCAGAATCTCCACTTCACCCGCAGCGGCGCTGTCAGCCTCATTCATTGGTTTCTCCTCAACCACAGAGCAATCCAGCACCACCTTCACTGAAGTCCTACTGACAACAACATGGAGCTGCATGGGAGAGAATGCATAATGACCACAAGAGGAAAAAACAAACTCACCTGTGAAGCAAAGATGTGAAAATATTGTTAGATCCAAACACCTTAAAATAACATCGGCTTAAACAGACATGAAAGGGCTGTCCACATTATTTAAAAGATATTTTTTCAGAGTCCTAAATTGTTCTCTATTCACCATAATTATTATTATCTTACACATACAGTCAGAAATAAAGGCAAGCACATTATTAAATTGGGGCTGACTGTAGAGTTATCAAAAAAGAATGAAAAAAAACAGGACTCCCTGAAGACCCAATATGAGATGTAACGATCGTTCACCTAAGGTTATCTGTCACGTGTCCTGATGGAGACGGAGATGTGACTGGAGCTGCCCCAGACAAAGACTCGGTGGGAGAAATAAATTATTACTGGGATTTCATTTCATTCCCACGAGGGGCAATTTTAGCTGCCATAGAAGCAGCACTGCTTTGTCTGTTCTCTTTTCACTGGTCCTTGCATTTTGGGTTTTACTACAGAACAGCTTTATTTTTTAGAAGAATAGGTCTATAGTTTTAAAGCACATTAAAGCATTTCCATCACGTGGCGCACAGTGATACAGCTCCACGATGACATATGCTGTGTTTTTCTGAACACATGCAGGACTCTTCTAAGTGCAGTATTCGGTCTATCTGGTGTCTGTGTGAGCTTTAAGTCGCTCCTTTGAGGAGACAGCTGCCGGTGCCAATAACTAACCCTGACTGGAGGGTTGATAAGCAATGACGGCGGCACCCTGCTATAGTATTAGCACCTCATGTTACATTCCTGGAGATCGCCCCCACTCACACAGATAGCACGTGCGCTGAAAATTATGACTTTTCTTTTTTGACGTTAATTTTCTGTCCTCAGTTCAGTTGTTTTTAATCAAGTTTTTGTTTATAGTTTCCTTTTTGTACTAATCTGTCTGATTGTGTGATCATAGATTGATTTTTAATTGCACTTTTTTTATTCCCTAGGGCGTCTATAGGTTGTTACTAACCTCTCTCTCCTTCTCACACTCACACACACACACACACACACACACACACACACACACACACACACACACACACACACACACACACACACACACACACACACACACACACACACACACACACACACACACACACAGAGTGCAAATGTAGACAAAGACAAAGTTCATATTTGAGTGTCAGGAGCTATTCCTCTACTGATGTCTGGACGGCTGCTTTTTAATTACTTTCTGTAATGTAAGACCCTTCTGTCTGCAAACTTCGATGAGTATAGTCAGGTGTGTGTGTGTGTGTGTGTGTGTGTGTGTGTGTGTGTGTGTGTGTCCGTGTGTGTGTGTGTGTTTGCTTATGCGTGTGTGTGTGCATATGCGTGTGTGTGTGTGTGTGTGTGCATATGCGTGTGTGTGTGTCTTAAGTTGAACTGTCGCAACCGATTACATTTAAATAACATTAATTGATGATAATTTAAGTACTACAATGAGGTTTGTCTTTACCTTTTTATATTACAGTCACCTTAAATTAGAATCTGTCAGGACTCAAACATCAGTTTTAATGTCCAGCATTCAAAATGAAGAGAGGAAGGTCTGACTACGAGAAGTGATGATAGAATATATAAGATATCAGACAGCACATTGTTTTTCACTCTGTGTTGCTGCTGGCAGGACAGATAACTGGCTGGAAACTACTAGATCCATTCAAAGCTAAAGCCACTGCCAAAAAAAAAAGATGAATTAGCCTCTCAAACACAAAGGCTTACATTTTGTAATGCAACTGATGTCTTATACATCAAGAGTATCTCTAAAATACAGCTCCTTATTTGTGTGTATCACTGTCAGTTAGTGGTTTTATTCCTGTTTTATCAGAATCCTTTTTTATAATCATTTTTTGACATGAAACCAATTTTTTTGAAAACCTCTGTGCTACATTATCTTTATCATGTTATATTATGTACCTAATATTTTGCGGTTATATCACAACTTGGGTTATGAATCTCATATAAAAACACAGAACTGTCAGCCGAACAGCATCTTTATTGAATGCTGCTGTCAAAACAAAGAAAAGTTGAACCGAACTAGTTTGTTTGTGTCCAAGGACACTGGCACCTCCACAGCCTTTTTTTCATCTCCTCCTTTATAAAATACGTGAACCATGTAATAACAATAAGCCGGCCCTGACAGGACACTATTCAGAAGAAAGAGAGAACATATGGATAGCAACCAGCACTATTTAGAACAAGGCAGTCAAAAACTGCAACATCCCACGACACCCCTGAATTCAAAATTTTACCCTGACCTACTTTCATAGGTTAGGGTCATTTAATAAAAGACCCATGATCCAACATGTAACTGAGGTTTCAGAAATGTCCACCTAGGTATTAAAGTCAAAATGTGACTTTGACATTGTGTCATCCCCTTTGCCACTGGAGTAATGTGCTTTTTATTTCATCTTTCCGTCCGCAACAGTTGTGAAGATATTTGGTGAACGGACGAACGAACACAAAAACACTAACAATTGCAATACATCACTGCTTCGTGGGATGTAATAACTAACTGAAAGTTGCTAAAACTGCTGAGCTGTGAACATGTTTCTAGGAGGAGACGAAATAATATTTGACATTTACTTGTAGTTACTTGCTTTGTTTCTTCATTATATTTTCTTCTTTCTAACAAGTTACCAACTTAGATTTCGCTCTTTCACAACATTTAAATCCTGACCATGAACTAATTGCCAGAAAAATTAAATTTTTGAAAACAGATTTTTGGAACTGACAAACTTGTTGAAACATTTTTCAACAGAAATTTGTGTGAGTGTCTGTATCATTTTTGCTAAACCTAGAATTTTTTCACAAGCAAAATGCAGATTCATACATCTGATTGTATACAACTGGTTTTTGAAGGGGGAAAAAAAATCAAACTTATGAGGTGCAAGTCTCATAAGTTTGTATATTAAAGTACAGTATATCAAATATGACTCATTGGCTTTAAAGGATTAAGATGTTTTGAGTTGCTGTAAAATAGAGAATTAATTGTTTTTTGAGCAAATTTTACAACACAAAAATACAGATTTAAGTGTTTGTAAAATATACAGGTAATGTGGATTAAATTTCATCATTTTTGGTGATACAGGAGTGTGTGATACACTGTTTATAATTTCTGTTTATGTCAATTTCTTCCAGTGGTTTCCTCTCTTGCATTACATCTGATTCTGTTTTCTGTGTTTGTCACAGTCTGTCTGTGTTTGCTTCACTAAGCAGTGACAGACCCTGATGGTTATTGCTGCTTCCACACAAGGTATCTCCATATGGTGATCCCGTTCTAATGGACACACAAACATCCCTATGCAAACGGACGCTCCTCTTATTCACTTGTCATCCTTGTCTGAACAGAGATGAATGCTTCCTCTCGGCAGACTGTCCTGCATCTGTTCCCTTTCACAATGCCGTCATGTTCTTCACCAGAAAGACAGAAAACAATGGAGAAACAAAAGGCAACAGAGAATGATGGACAGCTATTCCCTGACAACTGAAGAATTAAGATTAAGACTTAAGGCAGAGAATTGGTGGGCTGGTGTTGGCTTGTTTTCTGCATAAATCCAGGGACTCCGAGGAAAGAAATGCAGCACTTAAAAAAAAAAAAAAAACAATACTAATACTAATACAATATAAACACAATTTCATAAAACATGACATGAGTGAGCGTTGCTTTTTTTTTTTACTATAATTAGTTTTTGTTGTTATAATAAATTGTCAAATTGGCTTTGTTCATTTTGGCTGTACAGTATATTGACAAGGATCTTGAGAACCCTGTGGTCGAGAACACAACAAGAATTTGGAAAGCAATGATGCAATTTCAATGCAATAAAATATAAATAAATAAAAAATACCCTTTTGCTCTGGTAATATTAAACCTCCTTTTTTGTCTAGGTCAGACAGACCAAGCATTAATTTTGGTAAGAACTGTTAAAAACGCTTTTGTTCAAAAAATTTTTTTTTCATCCCATTTAATATCTTTGTTAAAAGTGCCTTTGATTCAGTTCAGTGCTTTTAAGTTCAAAACTGTCACACTTCATGACATTTCCCTTTCTCTGTTTCAACTTGTTTGCGGATTCTTTCACTTCTCCCCAGCAGTCTGACTTTGACACTTAACATTATCTCTGCAAAGGAAATTAATAATTATTTTTTTTTCCTTTTAGTCATTTGATTCTGTATGTGTACACTCTTGCATGTTAAAAAGTTCACTGATATATTTTATATTACATTATTTGAAGGTGTGAGGAAATTTGATGTCAGGAAATAAATGAGGAAAAAGCGGTGGAGAGTGGAAAAGAGAGAGAGAAAGAGCAGGACAATGATCACAGCAGTGTTGATAGGTCAGAAGAAATGAATGCAGTACTGGAGCCAGAGGATGACCCCACCCCACCCCACCAAAACAGGATTCATGACTTTAAAACTGATGTACTGTATTAACACTGCAGTCCATTGTCACAAATCTACCTGTTTCCTCTATCGAACTCTGTTCCAATACAGAAAATCATAAAATTTAGCTGTGTGAAAAATTACTTCCTTCAGTGTGAACCAGTAGCACAGATTGGATACACGCATCACACTTCATTTTAAAGTGATAACATATTTTAACCAGCAGAAAAACCTCATACCTAATTATAAATACATTAAATAGACGTCAGCAGATTAGCATTAACTGTATTCGACCCTTTCTTCATCAAATGTATATGAAATACAAACCTTGTGGAAGCTGCCATAGAACAGTTTTTCAATTTCTTTTCCGTCAAAGGTCACGGTTTGGAAATCTCCGCTGTCGTCATAGTTGCTGAATGACAGAGTCTTTAAATAGTCTGCAGGAGGACAAAGATGGTGGTGAGGAAGGAGATGGTCAGAAGGCCAGTGTGTCTTGTTACTTGGTTTCTGCAACATTTTTGTTTGTAAAAGCACTGTGTCACTACAAACAGCTTTAACATCTCCTACTAGTCCTACTTCTTCTTTTCCTTTCGGCTTTTCCCTTCAGGGGAATTGCCTCCATCAATTGCCTCCATCTAACACTGTCTTCTGCATCCTCTTCTCTCACACCAACTACCTTCATGTCCTCTTTCACTACATCCATAAACCTCCTCTTTGGTCTTCCTCTAGGCCTCCTGCCTGGCAGTTCAAAACTCAGCATCCTTCTACCAATATATTCACTATCTCTCCTCTGGACATGTCCAAACCATCTCAGTCTGGCCTCTCTGACTTTATCTCCAAGACCTCTAACATGTGCTGTCCCTCTGATGTACTCATTCCTGATCCTATCCTTCCTGGTCACTCCCAAAGAGAACCTCAGCATCTTCATCTCTGCTACCTCCAACTCTGTTTCCTGTCTTTTCCTCAGTGACACTGTCTCTAGACCAAACAACATCGCTGGTCTCACCACAGTTTTTGTACACCTACTAGTCTGCATACGAGAAATGTTAAATTCATGAAGTCAAAGCAGGGATTCCTCTAAGCTGGTTTTCCCTGCTTCTCCTGGTGATGGCAATAGTTCACCTGGTGACAGCTGTGACATTACGTTTTCCAGAACAAACAGAAGCACTGTGCTGTGTTCACCTGTATGTTACTCCCATCTGACCTTTATCATCAGTCTTTGGTTTTAAATGTGTCGCACATATTCTGTGCGACAATTCCAATTGCAGAATTCCTATTATACAACCTTCCATGTTACTCATTATATTCAGGCCATTAAGGTTAAGACATAATGAACGTACTGTATAGTAGTTCTGTCTATACTTTTCTCTGGAGTCTATTTATAGGGTTTTCTTCCACACATGCACAGACATGCTGTATTCTTAAGCTTGTGTAACTAAGTGGACAAAGAGTTTGATGATAAAATACAAAGCAGACCCAGGGAACCAGCAAACAGAGGAAGTGTGAAGTCAGTAGAGCTGCAGTTCTCTCTGCTCAGAATAAACTGGTTACAATGCTGTTGTCTGCTGTTTTATTTGTTATTAGTGTATTATTTCCAGACTTTTCACATCACACTTCTTACTTTGGCACACATCAAACTGAGAAGTCATATGATACAGTGAGAAAAAGAAAAATTAAAGATGCACTAATGATTCAAACTTACTATCCAGGGCCAGATCAATCAATGGCTGATTGTCTTTGTTGCGAATTCCCCACAATGTGAAGGGTCCCTGAGGCGTCTCCAGAAGGAGGCGGAACATCATAGAAATGGTGTATTCAGAGGGTAAACCTACAGGGTGAATATACCTGGATAAAAGTACATGCAGACACAGACAAACACAGGCAAATGGTCAGCTTAGCTATGCAATTCCTGAACTGGACTGAATTCCATATGTGCATCTTACAGTGTCCACATTTCTTTTCAACTATCATGCATGTTTTTTTAAGTACTTCTAGACACCTGAGAATGTTTTGACCACAGAGCACAGACTTCTTCTAAATATCTGCCTCAGATCACTGCAGCTTTGAATGATTTTAGCTTAAACTTTCCAGTGTTCTTTTCCACAGACTGAACAATGACAGTACAAGAAAGTAGAGTTAAATTTGCCTGATTAAAATCAGAGAAAATGACATCACAGGAAAACACTATCTGAGGTCATCATAAGAGCCTTTTAAAGTATCTGTTAAATATATATATGAATGGAAAAATTAACCTTTACCCTAAGTAAAGTAAATAGCAATGTATTTCTAGCATCTCTAAAACTGTTTATATTAAAAGTCATCTTAACACTTGAGAATTTTCTTCCTCCTCAGGACTTTACTCACATGGTGGGCTGTGACAACTGGGCATTATGGTGTAATCTGTATGAGGGGAAGCTGTTAAATGAACCGGGCTCCATTGAAACTCCAAATATTTTGCTGTATTGCTTCTCTAGCAGGCCAAACTTCTCCATCATACGAAAACCTGCAAGAGACAAATCCTTACTAGCATCATCTTCATCATAATCAACATTGTCGCCTTCACCATCATTAGCCTCTACAGGTTTGATGCAGACTTTGCGACGGTTGCATATGATATACTCTTGGCATTTACACCTCTTACCTGCCACTGTGTCACCATTTATCATGACAGATGGGCAAGCTGAGGGAAATAAAAAAGAGTCTGTTAGTTCATACACAATATATTCGAGGCTCAGCCAGATTCTCTTCAGTAATTCTAATTCTGGTCTCTTTGCCAACAAAAGTCCTTTCTCCATTTTCTATCTACCACTTCCACTCTGTTTCACTTTCCTGGAAGTTTAGCTCTTTTAAAATTTGGTGGTGTTACTCACTGGCTGCGGCCGCCTCACAGACAAAAGTAATAAGCTGCTCTTCTATCTTCTTCACATCATCCACATCATCCACAAAAAAGACGTGCTTCGCGCTGGGCTTGCTGGCGATATTCACCAGCTCCGCGTAGTCTGCTTCCGCAAAGCCGATGGCAAAGATGATGAATCCTGAAAATGGAATTCACCAGGAGAACTTTTAAACAAGTTTTAATATGGATAAGGATCGGGCACTGTTGAGTTCTGAGTTTCTTACACATAACCTACCTTGTCAGCGAATGTGAATCACGTGTGACACATAGAGGGTCAATAAAGTCATATTTTCAGAACATTAACAAGCAAACCTTTTATTTCAGTATTTTATCAATAAAAATGCTCACCATCCATCTGCATCTCCTTAAACACCTTGTTAACATCATCTTGTGAACGTCCATCGGTGAGAACAACCACCACATCAGGGACGCCTCTCCTGTCGCCACCCTCTGGGGTGAAAATGGATTCTCTCACATGTTTGATGGCCTGACCTGAAGGAAGGCAAAAAGAACATTGATTAAACAACCATTCCAGGGCTTCTTATCGTAGTCTGAATGTCAGCTGAATAATAACACATGCTGGAGACACATAAAGGTGTAGTATAAGTTCAACCAAAAAAAACCTGACATGTATGACTGGGATCAGCTGTTTCTAACATACTTCATGTTTATCAGATCCCTCACAGCAAATTCTGTTATAGTGTGTCGTGAGCAAGATGTGGGCCTCTTCAGTTCATGTTTGTTGACTATGTGTTAGGGATTACTGTGTAAGCAGCACACAATATCTATCATGTCAAATGATATAAATTACTGTATATAATTTGCTTGCAAATATGTTTTATTGCAGTTGAGAGATGCAACGTAAATCTAAAGGCATTAGTTACGTCCCATTCGACAGAATGAAAGCTAAATATGATAAGCTTAGTTATCACTGTCACATTGCTAAATACGCTCATGCCTGACGCAGCTCCTTGTGATAATTCATAAAGGTGAATTAACTAGGATTTAATGTTCATGTGTGTTAGTCGGGGAGGATCAGCTGTCTCAGCAGAATTCTCGCTGCTGCTCCGGCTTTTTGAGATCTCCAGCAGCGGAGCCTCGTCTGCCAACTATTACTGTATAAATGTTAGCTGTGAATGATCAATTCCATGATGGAAGTGCCTCTGCCGAGATATAATAACTCTATGTAACTACAAAAAATAAGTTACACAAATTTTTTACTGTGATAATCTTACTTAAAGGAAAAACTTGACCAGAGCCTAAAATGTTTGAAAAAATATTCAGTACTTCTATACATTTCCATAACACATAAAATTATCTTGGATTGCTTGGGGAGTTCTATTTGGACATAATGAATCATTCTGTGGCAGGACCAATACTGCAAAAATTAACTGACCAGAACACAGTTCAGTTCAGGAGGTAAATAAATAATGAAAACAAATTGATACTGTTGTGTGTACGTTTAAGAAACTCACCCAACCGTCCAGCCGTTCACTCCACTCTGTAAAGAATCTATTTGTTTTCCTTTAAGTCCTAACATATTTCAGTTCAAATCCAGTTCACAACTACAAGAAAAAAAAGAAACCTGACAAACATTTCTGCAGAGACTTATACGACTGTGTCGAAGCTCTGGAGGGGAAATGTCCTCCGGAAAATTCTTCATTAGGACACAGACTCTAGAGAATATTATTTTCTACCATAAACTGGCTGCAGCCAGACAGTCTTCACAATGTGATCTGATGCCAAGATGATGGTTGGTTATTTCTCCTACTGATCAAACAACTCTGACAGCTCTGAGATGCTTGCTGTACATGCTTAGCCTGCACGTCAGTCACTGGCAACAAACTCTTCATCATAAATCAGAGTAAATCATGCTCCATCAGAAAAAGTAGTCATGGAAATTCAGAGCCACGTTATCCTTCAGTACCAAACAGCAAAAGATGTCACAAAATATTTCTAACTTAATTTGCATAATTGGAAGATCCAAAAAATATTCTACCGTAAACAAAGTCAATTATAAAATGACACCATGCATAAAGTGTACAGTGGCACTGCTATGAATCTAAGAGCATACTGAGGCTTAAAGGGCAGCTATTTCATCAGGATTCTATAAAATTGAAACTTTTATTGGATTTCACAGTCCTGAATGCTTCAGGGCCAAAATACGTTCCTGATCTTCAGCTCCCTTATGAACTGTCCAGACCCCTCAGGTCATCTGGGACAGGCCTGTCTTTCAGTTTTTAGTCTTCACAGATCTGGAAGAAAATGCCCAGAAATCTGAAAGTCTGCTACAACCTTTTTAATCCTTTTAAATCAACACTAGTTAAAATTCATAAAATTGAAATTCCACTGTATTGTAACTTTAACTGTTGTGCCTCTCATTTCTTTAATTTTTCATTTCGGTCTTATTCTGGCTAAATGCATTTTATATTTTTATATGTTGTCCTAATTTCATGTAAATTTCAATAATTAAACTGAATTTATTTTCATTTCTTTTTAATATAAAGAAAAATAAATCTTTCCCCATCTCTGGAGAGGATGTGACAGTGTCTGAACTTTGCTAAACTTTTAAGTGTTTCTTTAAAGAACATTCTGAATTCTTTCACTGACAAAAAACACATCTTAAGCCCATAATTGTCACATTACTATTGATGTATTGCACTTATTTGGACAATAGTTTATCTGAAATTTTCGAACAATATATTCAAGAAATTCCTTCACCATGTACAGAAAGCAATGTCTGATGTGGTTCAATAAGAAATATTAAACATTTCAATTACATGAACTAAGGCTAACTATCAGTAGACATTATCAGTCAATCGTATCTATCTGGAAAGAAGATTTGAATTATTAAAGACTCACCCAAAGCAAAGTACCAACAGTAGTTACAAAGTACATTTACAGTGAATTTAAGAATGCATTTCTGATCAGTCTGATCTTTTGCTTCCAATTCTCTCCTGATGAAAACTGAATGTAAACTGACATGCAGCGTCTCCTTTATGAGTTCAAATGATCTAAACTGCTAAACACACACACATACAGAACATGCTGTCTGTAATGGTGTCTATCAAACCAGTAAACACAATGCCCTAAACATCACCACACTCAGGCAGGCAATTTCTGTTTAATGTCATTTTTTCCCCATCCTGTCCATAATGATTTGCAGGAGTACCTCATTTATAGCTCATCCGCTCATCTCAACCTGACCTTTTTATAATTGAAATAGTCAAACACTGCCATTAATCGTCCTAAAACCCTCTGTCCTTTCACATTTTCCTTCCTCAATCTTCCCGTTTTTGACAGTCTTTTATGGTGCAAAGTATCTGCAAACTTTGCAATAAAAACTCTGTATGAACTCTTGTTTGGCCAATTACTGCCACATCCCCTCCTCTTTCTTCTGTTTTCTTCTCACTAAGCTGTCACTGATGACACATGATAGAGTGCTTGGCCTATAAAGAGTTTTGTTGTCAGATGTCGACCAGTGATACATCTGTTTCTACATGGGGTGAGGCTGGAATTACAGCAGCTATGCAGACATGAAGTGAGAGACAAGTTGGCGCAAAGGAGAGGCCAGACACAGCAGAGGAAGAGCTGGGTAGGTGCACAGTGGAAGACAGGGAGGACAGCTGAGAGGGGAGAAATGTGAGAGTGAAGCACAATGAAGAAAAGAAAATCGAGTGGACAGATGAGGGGAAAAAAGATGAGTTAAAAAATGGAAAACAAAATAAAAAGGTGTAAGCGGATATTGAGTTCAAAATCCTGTCATCAATCAGCACTTCACAGCAGTTTATCAGTTTTCTGTCATTCAAGAAAGGGAGCAATAAAAGAACATATGTCCTCTTTTACAATCCAGAAATTTGGAACAATAAAATACAGAAGGATGTTTTTTCTCCATTTTATTTAACTGTGGATGACATCTGTTTAACTAGGAAGAGATGATATTAATGCATATTTCTCTAAATGTACACAAAACACTGCATGTGCAGGGACAGAAACTATTACAGGTGCTACTATATTAAATCAGGATTCACCAAACCACTCAGATCCTCACTAATAGCTCAATGAATAAATGCATAAGCAGTGAAATCCAAGAATATTAGCTTCTCCAACACCTAAATCATCAAAATGTTCTCTGCTCAAAGTTTATAAAACGGAAGAAAAAAAACCACACTTTAAGGTCTGAAGATGGAGTCACCATCTATATTGTTTAGAAATGGATACAGAAAAAATGGAAGCTAGGGACAGTAGTATAGTTCGAGTATTGATTTATAGCATTGAATAACTGGAAGCTTCTAGATCTGATATAATGACTAAATGCGTTGCAAGTTACTTCCTAAAATAAGAAGCTTCAAACTAAATTCTCCAATACACCCTGAGTAATTGTTTAAAAGTTTGAGAAGCTGTCCTGTTACCATCGAAGCGAAAAGACTGAGCAGAAAAATCCACACACAAGCATCTGCCAGAAGCTCAGGGCTAAACAAACAGAACGCTGCAGTTCCTTCTTCTTCTTGTGGCTTTTGGGGTTTGTGACACAATGAGGGGGTCCAGATTGTGTATCATAGAATTAGTTGAGGATAAGAAAAAATGGAAATTGCTTGGTTTGGAGAGTGAAATTTAAAAAAAAAAATTGGGGTTGCAGTGAAAGTTTCAGACCTGAACGCTAGAGAAATTACCTACATGTCCTACAACATACAAGTAGTACAATTATGTACATGTGTAGCTGACAGAAAGGAAGAAGGGAGTCTGGTCCTCCTTTACCTCCTCCTCCTTCTTGTCTTCTGTGTTTGTTGGGTTAACATGACATTTCATGATTTCTATTACACACAAACACACACACACACACACACACACACACACACACACACACACGCACGCACACACACACACACACACACACAATGAAAAATAAGAGGAAAAGAAAAATTGGAAGAGACAACAATTAATACAGAATTAAAGAGGAGAAGGAAAGAACGATGGCAGCAAACCCAGAGAAGAGAAGACAGTAGGGAGCTTGGCAAGAGACTAGAGGAGATGAAAGGAAGGAAAGAAACGAAAGAGGAGTTAAATGTGGGAGGAAGGGATAAGTAGAGAGATGATATCGCAGTCAGCACTGAAGCCCATAAGAAAGCTCAAGGACATAATTAGTCTGAATGCACAGTAAGCCATGACCCAGAATCTAGGAGCGTTAGAATCCTCTGAACAGGAATGGAGGTCACTGACATTCACGTAAGCAGAATGATCAAGTCTCTGCTGTGTGTTTCATACTTCACATCATGCCTCTTCACCACTTTATTAATCAGTTAATCAGGTCACTTAAAGTTAATGTTGAACCACTGATTAACTTACATTTAACAATTCAGAGATATTAAAAATTTGTATAAATGGACAAAAGATCCAGAATGAATACAAATTTTGTCAAATACTGTTTCTGAAGTTGCGAATTAACTTTTAGTCTTAATCCAACACAGATGATAAATGGAAATTTTAATATCAATGATAAAATAAAATGAAAAGGAGAGTTATAGGATAAAAAGTTCCGGAACACCAAGGCTGAATTAAGTTCATACGTTGTTAAGCTGCATTTCATGTAATAGACTACAGCACTTTTCAGACCTGTATTCGTGTTTCCTCCTTTGTAAGTGATCTTCTGAATGGCTTTCAGCAGTTCTTCCTTGATGTAATAAGAATTCAGCTTGAACTCAATACGAGCATCACCACTGAATTGAATAACTGCCACCTGCAGAGACACAGATGTGATGTGAAATGAGTTAAACTCAAACAAAACAAAGTTTTCAATACAATACTAATAAAAAGTAATGTTTCTTTTTTTCACTTCAACCAATATTTTTCATGGAACAGGAATATTACATTACTAATTGAAGTCTTGAGGTGAAAATTCACTAAAATCTGTGTCCATACTCTAAAGTTAGAGTTACAGTATAATCACGGCAGAAAGCAGAAAGAAATAGTTTTTGATTATTGAGAGATACTGCTTCAAATTGTGACCTGACATTACAAATGACAACAATAATCTATTAGGAACTCTATGGACCGTAGTATCTGTGTATTTTATTCGAGTACAATGCATTATTCACGTTAAAAGTGTATTATTGGATATCTGAACCATCTACTCTTATTTCAAGTTTTCAATGCAGCTCGACGTGGACCTTCATTCTTTCTGAAAATCCATGGTCTCTGGTACAAACACAGTCGCATCAAGTGAGGCGATGTAACTGAAGGCTACCACTGAAAGGAAGGAGAGATTCAAAGTTCTGCCTTACTTTTCTAAATTTCTCCACACACACACAAGGCTGAGGCCAAAGAAGTTGCTCCACTACAAATCAATTACTGCCAGCAGCAGCAGCAGCAGCAGCAGCCATGTTTCAACTAGAAATGAATCAAGCCCAAATGAGCTAAAAGGTTGAAAGGTAAACTCAATATTCATCGTTTGGTCGTATGTCTGTTATATCGATAGTTCTATTTCTGTCTGAAATGTAACAAAAGAACATTTTGAATGTCCATTTATCTAATATATATTTATCTGCTGAATGAAAGTGGAATATATTGGAGCTGAAACAGGCAGAAGTGTATTAAAGATCAAGTAAGAGGATGAATTTGTGCGAGTGAATAGATGTGGGATAATGGGCTTTCGGATGAATGTGAATTTGCTGTATGTTTGACATTGTGTTGTTTATAAATCATAATGGATACAAAAGATTACAACCCCTGACTGCACATGGGCAGAGGTTGGTAATCATCCTTTCCTGGAGAGATTACTATACATAAATGCATTTTAATATGAACTAATATAAATTTTCATTCTCTTTGAGGATTACAGAGAATCTGATGTTGTCATGTTTATGATTTCAGCGAGACTGCATTTGCCTCATTTCCCCATGTCTTTAAATCTAAATCCCACGAGAGGGAGCGTTGACAGGATAGAGAACTCAGTTCAGTTCAGAGTTGTGATGTTTTTTTTATATAGACTATGTGACAGCTTCAGATGAGGTGTCTTACAGAATAATCACCTCATCTGTTAGGTGGGAATGGAATATGTAACTGGATGGAGATACAGTCCGAATCAGGAAAAAACTGCTTTGAAATTTGTAATCCTCAACTCGGCTGTGGTCACGTGACTAACCTGGGTGCCATCTGGTCCAATCTGATGCAGTGATCCCACAGCGCTGTAAAGGAAGTGTTTGATTTTCATAAAGTTATCTTCAATGGACCAAGAACCATCGACGAGGAAGACCAAATCAGCCTTTGCCTGTTTACAAACTAGATGAACAGACAGACAGTGAGAAACAAGATTAAAAATATTCATTTGTTTCTGTGTTCCACATTTCTTGCTGTCTACATTTTTTTGTCAGAACTTTACGTCTTCTTTCCCTCAGCTATATATATTTTCTATCTTTGTGTTTATATTTCATAATACTATATCATTTCTGGTTGCATAAATGTGCATACTGAGTGCACATTCCAATGTATTAATATATTAATATATTAAAAATGCATTAACAATAGTGATTACAGTTACCATAAAATGTGATCAGAGCATAGAGAAGATTCCCTTTAACACTAGAAGAATTCTAAGAGAGTGTGTGTGTGTGTGTGTTCTTTTTTGGGATTTTTGCCCACCTTCTTTACCAAGTGGGATGGTGGGAATGGGCTCGTTGATGTGGGGTTCAGTTGGAACGTGACTGGGCGCTGGCCCTGGATACACAGAGTAACAAAAAAAGGCCATTGATCATTATTATATCAATATTAAAATGGCACAATGACAGGCAGCAATAACCTGGTAGTTTCTAAATTCTCCAAAATGTCTGGAGTTCTGAATCTCAAGTCTTTTTTGTTTCAGTGACTGACATAAATCAAACTTTCTACTTTTTGTCTACATCCCTCTTCCCATTCCAGAGCTGGGGACAGTATTTTCCATCAGTCTGTGAGTCTGACCAGAGGTTGTTTATAGAGTTCAGAAGCCCCAGGTTGAAGTTTGCCTCAGAGCAGAGCCAATTTAAAGAAAGCAATGGGATCCATCAAACCAGACTAGAGTAAGTAAATAACTCAAAAGCATCTGTGGCTGCCCTCAGAGAAGGTCACCTACTCTTACTCCTGTGTTTACTCTAAGGTCACTGAGTGAGTATTATCAAAAAATAATCTTTGTCAATGAGAGGTTGAAGTGGTTGGAGTAGCTCAGAGAACCATCTCATTATGGATGTTGTCGTCTTCACTGTCTCAGTTAACAAAAAGTTTCTCTGAAAGATTTTAAAGATAGACAAACAACAGTCCACAACTGTGGACACTGAAAATAACAAGGGAACTTTATGACATAAATGTCAATGCTATCGTTGCCACTGCAAGGTCACGTAAAATAAAATCCGACACAATTCCCATCATGAAATGAAAAAAGTTTTTTCGTGTGTTAGTAATCCATGGCAATGTTCCACCTCTTTTTATAAAAGTAAAGAAACATGAATTTTAAATAAAGGACAAAAAATGCATGAATGGACAAATTTCTTGCTGCGTAAAAAACCTGGGGATACGTACATGTCATGTCAGTGACGGAAACAGAGGGTCCCACCAGCTCCTGCATCTGGGTGTGAACACTGATGTGGTATTGGCTGCTGGGAGTGAGGTCATTAAAGCATTGTTGGGAAGCACCGCCTCCAAGGTTTACTTCCTGCTTCTGGCTATCTGCAAGTAAAAGACAAATAAAAAAGCTTACAAAGATTGAAGTTCGGACTAACATCAATAAATTAAAAAAAAAAGCTCCAGTTTCAAAGTAACTGTACAGACTTCCTGTTTTTCAGGGGTTTTAACAACACATCCAATCCTAGCAGCTGCAAAGTTCAATCATTCATATTCAGAGTTGGATGCTGAACATTTCTAGTGGAACAGTCAGGTAAGAAAGTGTTAAACACATTAAACATTAATGGTAAACTGATTAAAAAAAACAGAAGCAGCACAATTGCTCAGGTTATTTCACATGTACATGAATAAACATTTGAGTAAAATTACGTTAACTCTACCTTTTAGAAGAATATAAGTGTTATTAGATAATATCAGAAATCGGGGCAAGTATGATTTTCAGCCTGCTTTAGGAGAGGTTGCTGTCCATACAGAACAGTAGCCTGTGTCCAGACAACTGGATCACATGACATGATTTCCTTCAGATGACAAAGAGCCAACAATCAGATTAGTGTTTATGCTTCAGATGGGCAGCATCAGATTAAAAATTAACCAGGAAAATACACATCTACACTTTCAGTTTCATTTCTGATTGTGTTTCTTAATGTCTTACATTTTGGAGAGACAAATTTTAGCTTCCACAAAAAAAGGAGCCACAAAAAGCAGAAACAAACACGCCACTGAGAAAGGACCAGTCCAGGCTTGCACAGTGGTTTCAAAATTTTAGACAGCTGGTTCAATGGCGGAGTAAGAGCTTCAGATCTAAGTTTTTATTTTGCAAACTATTTCTAAGCTGTATTTAGGTCAGTGATAAACTGCAAAGGTATTTTCACAGGATGTAAAGGGAAAAAAGGGGGAAAAAGCCACTCAATCTGTAAAAATGTTGTTTCTTTTGCTCAAGTGAGATCCCCAATTGTTGGTTATTTTGACAATTTTTTAACAGTGTTTAAAATGTGTGATTTAAGCGTGAAGATTAAGAACAGAGGTGATGGATCAATGAAGGGGTCTAGGGTGAAGTCTCACATCAAGATGGAATTCACCTTTTGATGCTGTGAATCAGGGATGACAACTTATAACCATACACACAGATAAATGTACGCACACAATCACACTGGAGAAACAACACATGTACTCACTGAGAGGTGATTGTATGGACACTCTATACATGGCGGCCTGTGGAAGAGGCTGCCACTGAACACACATGCTGGTAGGGCGGACCTGGTAGGTCGACAAGCCAGAGACACCGAGGAACACTGGAGATGACAGAGACAGAGAAAAACGACAAACATTTACAGTATTTTACAACTATTTCTATGTCTTCTACCTTGCTCTTCCATTTGGAGACACTCAGACACCAACCCATAGATCAAAGCACTATGGTCTGATATATTTTCTATCCTGAGCTATTTTTGCACATATCTCAGGAACCGGATAAGATAGAGAGATGACACAATAAGACACTGGCTTGTGTCCTCTTGTGGCTACATTATAGAGAGACGAAACAAAAGTCATTATATTCAGGGAGGCATGGGAATGAAAATTAGACCACAATCTTGACCTTGAAAAACTAGCTCAAGGTCACATTTTCGCTTTTATACCTTTTTAGGTACATGTCTCTGAAAAATCATGACAAATAGAATGCACCAGTTACATGTTGGATCATGGGTCTTTTATTTTACCCTGACCTATGAAAGTAGGTCAGGGTTCAAATTTTGAATTCAGGTGTGTTGCATGATGTTGCAGTCTCTGATTGCCTTGTCATTACAATGGAAATGACTTTGAAATGTGGTCAGTTTGGTTGTTCAGAGAGACAAATGTCTCCCGTTCACATTATGTACACACTCATATATGCCATTAAAACAATGACTCGCTGACAAAAGTTGGGAAAGTACTGCAGAGGTTTGGGAGTGTGCAGTCAGCAATAAGGTTCAGCTCACACTGAAGTGGCACTTCATTACTACCCAGAGCTTTTTGGTATTCTGATTGCAAGGAGATAAACAATATACGCTCCAAATGCTTTTTAGAATGTGACAAGGTGTCTATACCGACAGTCCAATCACAACATCCCACTGGGAGGTTATTAAAAGAAATAGTAAGGAAAAAAAAACAGTATTTGGGCTAAGTGTTTAACGGTCCTGCAAAGAAACAATGAGGCATGATGCAGCAAAATGCAAAACGCCAACAATTTAAATATCTGAAGCTTGTTTGTCAGTGGCGTGAAAACCTCCCACGAGCATCTCTCTCTCTCTCTCTCTCTCTCTCTCTCTCTCTCTCTCTCTCTCTCTCTCTCTCTCTCTCTCTCTCTTTCTCTCTCTCTCTCTCTCTCTCTCTCTCTCTCTCTCCTCTTAATTTTGTCTGGTTTTTTTTAGTTTGATAAATGTTAAATGGTTAGATGTTTTCTTTGTTCGGGAAACGCACAGTTCTATTGACAATCCTCTTTACATGAATCTCTTTTGGATTTGTGATGACGTGATTATTTTGTAATTGGACTTTTATGAATAAACGTGATATTCAAGATCAAAAATCAAATCTCTATCTCTCTCTTTCGCTCTCGTTCTTTCACGCTCGTTGAATTTGCTGATGGTTCATATTAAACTTGGCTCCTGCACCGGTATTTATTCCAGGACCACATGGCGGATGCCCTTATGTAAATACTGGTGAAAAATGCACAAAGATTCAAACACACTGACTATCATACACTCAGAAATGCAGAATGCATACTTGTATTCTATGTGTCAACACTGACTGAACAAACTGCATGTATGTTCATGTTTACATACCACAAAAAACTGCAAGGCTGGACTGACCATGCCTACGTTAGGTTAGCAAGCTCTGGCATGACTGGCACGAGTGCATGACTGCTCACAGTCTTGGGTGGCAGTGGCTCAGTGGTAAAGCGCGGTAGAGCAGGTCGTCCAATGTTCTGAGATCGACAGTTCAATTCCTGCTCCCGCCCAAAAAAACACCCGGAGGTGAGCTGACAGTGAGATGCTCACCTCTGGAGAACTGCCGGGGCGCCCCCTTATAAGTTGCTAATATGGGTGTACCACAAAAGAGCCCAGCACTCTACCTCCCCTGCATGCGTACAGGCCCCCTGTGTGTTTGTGTGTTCAGGGCCTGTACACACATACTATATATACATGCATGATATTCAAACTAACTAGAGTGGGCCACTAATTTCCCTGCGGGGATCCGAATTTCTTTTAAATAGGAAAAGCTTATATATAAGTATTAATAAAATAAAAAAAACAACTTAAATGTGTTTTGGTCGAAGGGAGTATACTTACGCTATTGAAATATTTTAAATCTAAAAACAATCACAGAAAAAAGAAAACTGGGACAGGCCACAATAGTAAAAAGGAGGAAACACATCTGACTTCATATAGAAACTTTTTTTCAAAATGTACTAATGATACAAAATTTCATGAAACCAGATCAACTAGCTCTCATCGATGGTCACAAAAAAAAAAAATCATAAGTTTTGTGGAGCTAAAGCACCTCATAAAAAGACATGAAAGTTGATTTGGCTTGAAACAGTCTGATTTCATTCAGTGGGTTTGTTTTGTTCATTCCATTCATGGTATCAAAGTTTTTGTGTTCCATTCTAGTATGCATAATTTATTGGTGTAAACGTGCCAGTTGGCTCCCATAGTAAGACCGCAATGAATGCAGTGTTTCCAGGGAAATACGTTACTGTGTCTCCCTCATTAGAATAACAAATGACGTATCCCGCTTAATAAATCATAGCTCCTCCACTGTAGAATACAAATATGGGTCATGAATTTAACTATGCCCAAGTGATGGGACAGTTTCTACATCCCCTCACCAACATGCGTACATAAAATCTGATATTACACAATATTATAAAGTGCTTTGAAAATCCAAATATCTAGATGTTGGTGTATTTACACGGGGCTTATGAAAAGCAAAGTCTTGTTAAATCTGTTGATGTGAAAAGGACAGCTGCACCACAGCCGAGTAAGAAGGTGAAATATGGAGGAGAGAGGGTTCTGCATGTCAATGTAATCCATCTCCTTCGTTCTGAGAGCTTAACAGAGCCAGGAAAGTGTGAAGCAGTCATCACTCATCCAACAGGTGGATGATTAAAAACAGTATGAAGAATAGCTCATCATCTGCACAGATCATTAGATTATAACATTAAAAATTTTCTTTAATTGTTGATTAGCAAAATCTCTTCATCATGCTGCTGCATTACTACATCACTCAGAATCTTCCTCTCAAGTGAAGTTATTCCAGAAAAGAATTTATGTATTTTTGTTGTGGAGCATGAAAAATTAATGAGTGATTTAAATAAGAATGTTTTCCCTTTGAGTGAGTCCCTGTCTACCCAGGCAGGGCGCCCAAAAGACAGCACTAGATTTCAAATTATGGGATTATTTATTTTTTGTTTCTTTGTTTACAGTGCGCATAAAGAAAAAACTAATCAGTCAAAAAGGCATCAATGTTTTGGTACAGTGACAGATCACTGTAGTGAAAATAGGATTAAAGAATGAGCACAGACACACATACAGCTGTATTACGTGTCTTTCTCTCGACAGATAATCTACTCTTCTCTCTACTCCTCCTTCTTTGAAGGTCTATTTGTTTTAGAGTTAAAAGCCTGTGCTCTGTCTTACTGCACCTACTGACTACAGATCAGATTGCTCTCACTGGCGAAATACGGAATAATATCTTTCTGTCAGTTTTTGACTATAATCTCAATAAAGGAGTGTATGGTATCAAATATTTGTTGTGTGTTCACCACTTTCCTTTACTACAGTACTGTAGTTTAGTGTCATGATGGCTGACTGTGCCTGGAATGACTTTTAAGCTCTATTTAAATAATGTATAAAATTTTGTCTTCTTGAAAACTTCAGAAAGTCATGTGAATAATCCAGACATGACGTTAATGACACTCTTAATCTACTCCTACTATTACTATTCAACTGAAGTGCAGGAGCTTTCGCTGTCGTGGTGAAGATGCTTACATGTCTTGGCATTCGCTTGAAGTGGTTCACTTTGTCCTGCAGGGTAGGAAGCCTCCAACTGAACGCTGTACTCTGTCCCACTCATTAGATTCAGGAGGAGCGTGGAGTTCACATCTTCAGCCACCTTTTTCTCTAGAGGTGGACCTGGAACTTAGGAAGACATGCATATACACATGAGCACAGTCGGGAAGCACAAAGGAGATAGATAGATAGATACTTTATTAATCCCGGAGGAAATTGCATATATCCACTGCTCAGGCATTACATAACAAATAATACTGGATAAACACCAGGAGAAAAGGAAACATTGACATCACAGGACATACCACAAGACATACATTACACTAACAGACAGGCACATGCAGCACTAACAGGACTTATATACTAAACTATAACTAAAATATAAACGGTATAAAATTTAAAAATATTACAGTATTAAAATATAAACAGTATAAAATAAAATCTAAACAGTATAAAATTGAATTAAAATATAAAACAGTATAAAAAATAAATAAATAAATTATATATATATATATATATATATATATATATATATATACAACAGTATACAATTTAATTTAAATTAAATTAAATTAAATCCATATTCAACCCTGTGCTGACCTCGCCACTTACTTCATTTCAAAAGTTCAAGGCAAATCCTGTGTTCTACTATGTTTTTAAATATGTATCTGTAGCTTTGCAAAAAATAGCAATACAGGTAATCATATTTAGAATTGAAACAATGTGAACCAACTTCACATTTTCCCAGCTTACTGGGTTATCCTAATCATAAAACTAATGGCCTCAAAGCATCAAAAATATTATTAGTGTTTTCCCTCTAACAAAAACTTGTACTTCACTGGATTTTTGACATGCAGCTTTGGACACACAATTTCTATCTCTGTTTTATTTTATAACACCTTATTAAAAGAAGTCAGCTGGCAGCCAGTCAGAGATCGTCTCAGCCAGGTGGACTGAAGTCACTTAAAGTTGATACAGAATTCATTGTAGTCATCCAAAAGAGCAGTTGCCATGTAAGACATAGGATGCACCTTTTGTCTGTGGTTTAGACGGTGAGAGTATTATCTACTTATCGAAAGGTTGATGATTCAAGCCCCACTTCTCCTTTGTGTCCGATGCACCGTTCTATCTGGCCCCTGCTTCTCAGGGGTGGGTCTGATTTCACAACATTGTCCAATATATAATAGCATGTGACACTAAGGCTACATCTTCTAAATGTTTACTACTGTAACATACACACACACACACACACACACACACACACACACACACACACACACACACACACACACACACACACACACACACACACACAGACACACACTATAAAAGGTCGTTAAATGCCCGAAAAAAAATAAGGAAAACAAACTTTAGCAATGCAACTTTTCAAACAACCAGTAAAAACTGCTGCAGAAAATAATGGCCAACCTGTACACATAGAATAATTTAAAGAAACTCAGATAGCACCACACACATTTCTCCTACCATACACCAGGATTCTCACAGGAAAAAACATCCACCTTATAACATCTATTGCATCTCCTAAAATTAAGATTAATGCAGCCTGTCTGCTTGAGTCTGAATCCTCAGGGATGCAATAATTATGTTTACGTGACTGAAAACAGATGCTGAAACCATTAAGACTGCGGTATTGTCAATTAGCGCTGAGCAGCAGAACAAGGAAAAGTATTTGTGTATTTTAATAATGCTTTAAAACAGTAATGAAAAGGTAATATCCTATTTCAGCTACGAATCACTAATTAATTCCTTGAGCTTCATGAAACTCAAAAAACTAACAATAAGAAAAGAAAAAAACGACCTTAGAGTAGTTAAGGTTTCTGTCTTTTACAAATCATCATGAATAATTATATTATTAATTATGTTTTTAGTACTGTTAGGATAAATACATTAATTTTCGTGTGTGTGTGTCTGTGTGTCTGTGTACCATAGAGGGGCTGGTATGTGATCCTATAGCCCACCGTAGGAGCTTGTGGAGGATCCCAGCTGACCCTGAGCCGGTTGTACCACTCCTCTGACACACGGAGGTTTTCAGGAGACAGCAGCGGCACTGCCAAGAGACAAATCAGAGACCAGAATCAAGTCCACTCATTAAGTGCAGATGTGACAGTCTGTGGGTCCTGTGGGTTTATTTTGGGTCTACTGTATGTGCTGACAATAAAGATCATGCAGAATTTCACACACAAAAAATCACAAAGCTTTTCCTATTTTAAAAAAAAAAAAGTATTTTATTTACATTCACAGATACAAATTTGGATGTTTAACAAACATGTCATCAGCTAATAGAAGCATATGAAATAAAACACAGTGGGTTACAGAGCCTCGTAAAAGGAGACAGCTGCAGTTAGTCTCTAAAAAGATGGCACGTGTCAATTTTCAGGACAATAAACAAGGAGGCAATGGTTTCCTCTCATAAGAGCTAATTAGAGGAACAGTTTGGGAAAATCAATCAGGGCTGGTGTAACCCAGTGACAATAAAGGGTTAAGAGTAGAGCGCGACGATAAGCCACTCATTACACATTTTTGGTTAAGTCCCGCCTACCGGTGGACATGATTGACAGATCACGACTTTAACTGGTGTGATCGGATGAGAGAGGAGAGACATGGTCGTGACGAGCAGAGCACAGAAAGTGATGCAGCATTAAAAAAACAACAACAACAACTTTAAAACTTGAAGTTTTGCAAGCTTACTAATCAAGGTGCAAGATATGTAAACAATCTAGAAGACACCGTGAGTTGGGAAGTCCCTGTGATTTGCTACCATACTGTATATCTCGGTAAGCTAGCAAAATGTTTTAATGTGCTAATTATGTGTGGGATGCTACGCAGTTTATTGTGATCACTTTTATTGAAAAGCGATCACAAACAAAAAAGATTAATTATTTTGAAGGGCGTAATTTTTGTTTTGTTAATATGTATTTTATAATGTATTTTTCTGCTGTTATTGATCATTTGTTTTAGTAAAAGCCGTTCTAAATTCATCTGGTCTGTGTACTTTCATGTATGCTAGCTAGCTAGCTAGCTAGCTAGAGAGAGAGATACTTTATTAATACCGGAAAATTAAATTAAAGATTACATATAAAGATTACATTAAAGATTACATTAAATTGTTACAGTTCAATCCCTCAGCTCCTTACAAACCTGGATTAGGGGTGTATTTACTAGGAGTGGATTACATTGAGGAAAATAATTAAATTTTCTCATTAATGAACGGAGCTGATGGAATTATGAACAGCCTTCATTAAGACAATTAAGAAAGTTTCAGTATTTGTTACCACATTCATTTGCATTCTCCTTCGTAAATTAAATGAAAAATTAAATGTGTGAATTAAATTAATGTGAAGCCAATCAACATTACACTCATGGAAATTAAAATTTCACGAGATTTCAATTTTGTCGAAGGTGTTATCCTAAGTTGGGATTCACATCTCTGAAGGATGGAACGTGAGAAACGAAAAGCCAGCTGTGTGTCAGTATGAGCTTACATGTGACTCCCAGGGCTGCCATGCTGATGCCGTCCTGCCCCCCCATGTACATGGGTGTGACTGTCACTTCATACTGGGTGTCTGACATCAAACCTTGAAGCACTGCTCTCCTCTCACCAGATGGAACGAACACCTACAATTGCATTCATGGTGATATTTCAGGGGTTAAGAGAAAACATGAGGCTTTACAGCAATGATGTCTACACAAACTACACAGAACTACACAAAAGCAAACAGACAAGAGTTTTACAGTCATTATCCAACACTATTCTTAAACTGGTTCTGCGCAGTTTATTTCATCTTTAACCTGACAATAAAAAAAAACATGCTATATGCATGTCTGTGAAAGAGAGGGTGAAACGTGCATTCAGAATAGGACAGGTACTGTCAGGAAAAACTTCTGAAACACTGCCATTAAAGGGGGGGTGGAACTCTAACACGTGTCCATTCATAAACAAACTCAAACTCTCCTACAACCGAAGTGTTTCTCACAAATCTTCAGATCAAAACGCCAAACTTTCTTGGTGGTGTAACTGAACGACCCTTAACAACCCTCAGCTATTAGACACGTTAAGCCTCCCCTTTACTTCATCCATTGGTCTTTTGCTTCTTCTTTGTGTTGCTCTTTTCTCTGCTGCCCTCTGTCTCTGCTCCCAGTGAGGTAAATGGCTACTGAAAAGATAATGGAATGTCTTCTGGGCTGGCCCAGTCTCTCCATCTTCTACAGCTCTGACACCAAGTTGGAAAATTAAAACAAGAGGGGAGGGAGATGGGAGGAACTGGGTGGTGTCAGCAGGGAAGACATGAGGGAGGGGAAATGCAGAGATAGAGAGACCGATGGGAGGAAAAACAGCGGCCAAGTGTGTGTGCATCAGTGATTAGGGTCGCCACACTACTCTGACCTCACTGCAGATAAAGGAGTCAAGAACGAGAGGTGGAGCTAAAACTCTAATCAGTTTTTTGATTAGACCCAATGACCTGACACGGATTGCTGCAGTCTCCTCCATTCTGGATGGAGGTGTAAAAAAACAGATATTACTACATGCAATCCAACTTTGCCACAAATCTGTAAAAGGCTTTAAACAAATAATAGGGATCTAAATTTATAGCTGTACTGAATTATTTAGAAGTAACTTTTACTCATACCGCCGACAACTTGATCAAACTCACAGTCTCCTGCTGGTAGTCCCTCCCGAGACTCGCATATACAATCCTGTAGCTCTGCACGTACGGGTCATCCAGCTCCCACGATACCTCCAAGCTCTGGGTGGTCTCTTCCCTCAGCTGAAGGTTTCTCACACCTCGACGCACAACTGTCACATCACAAGTAACAGTTACTCTGCAGTATTACTGGTGGAATTATATAGCATAATTGGTTCACATCCACAGCTTGAAAGACACTTTCTTTACACTTTTAATGTTACTGGGTAAACAAATGATTAGAAAAATTGTGGTCAAAATGGTGGTGAGCTGAGAGAATATAATAGCAGCTCCTAACAATGTGTTCACAGCTATAATGTGCTGGATAATAGTGTTGCAGTGAAATCGAGTTGGTTTTGGGATTTTTTTTTTACTTAGAGGAAGAGACTGGATGGCGCACAAATTGTTTTTGGTACTTTTTTGTTGTTGTTGTTGTTTCATTCACCTTGATAATGTCTTAGAAACTATTTCTATGATAGTCTATACAGTCCTAAGGGGATAAAAATCACGGTGAGGGTTACACACATAATGCAGCCTGAAACTACAAGCCTATTTAAAAACCTGAGTCTGATTTTCACAGGAGCGCTTAAAAGATTGAAGACGTAAGTTAAGTGGAGACATTACTCTTTCTAGAGGCACAAGTTCTGACTCGATTAGCCTTAGCCCACAATTCACACACAGCGCAATCCCAGCCTCCAGGTTGCCTCTAACGTAATGAATTGCAGTCTCTGGCTGAAGGCAGCTTGGTAAACACACATTCAAAAACACAAAAGGTCTCCACAGTTTGAAGCTTTCCTAAGCCCTCAGAAAAACTAGTTTTATCTCCTTAAAAATAAATGAGCAAAAAAGACCAAAACATTTCCAGGGCTGTGCTTGCACTCTGGCAATACTAGAATGAACTGGCAACTAGTGAAGCTTTCCAAATTTCAGAAGACTTTTCTATGCAGAGCTTGAATCATGAGTAAAATAAATTCATGCCAGTAGAGGCTGTATAGTAGCCCACTGGTCACATGAAGGGAAGAAGCAGTATTAAGGTCTTAGCATTACAAATTAATAAATTTCATAACACATTTTTAATCCAACCTGAAGTTATAATTCCCATCGCGTCTTTTTCTTGTTAAGGCAGACTACTGAAAATTAATTTTCCATACAGACAACAGTTACTTAATAACCTGTCAACATGTGCAATATTGATGCAAAGCTACACTAAAGCAATTAAGACACTTCTTACCTGCGGTTGTGGGAGCAATCGTTGCCTCAGCCACTGGGGAAATACAGAGAGCATTCATCAGATAATTGGATAGAAACTCTCATAAACAACTCTCCGTATCAATAGTTAAGGTAATTAGACAGAAATACATCATCAATGTGTAGAGAAGTTTTATTCTTCTGAGATAAGCAGTGACAAACAAATCAATGTAAACACCCTCAAGCTCACCTCGGAGAGTTGGTTAGGTCTAATGGAACTTTTCCTCATCTCATCTCTTAACATTTGCTTTGATTTGATTAATCAAGTTACACAGCTAAAATAACAGTTTGAGGTGTTGGCAAACAGTCTAATGTTACTTACATGTGGTCTCTATAACAGAGATGGTGTCGCTCTCAGATTCATCTTTGAATATGGCCGTCAGCAGAACTTCATACTCAGTCGACGGACTCAGACCAGTCAGGATGTAATTGTTATCACTTCCACTCAAGAACACCTCGAAACACGACCACACACACAAGTCTGAGCGCATCAGTAACATCTCTCCAAAAGTTCAACTTCTCAAGAATGTTGGCGGGTATTTTTAAATGAAAACGTAAATCACTTTTTTTTTTCGCTGTTGTCTGCTCATCTTTATAATGTTGTACTTCCACATTAAGTTTTAATCTTTTAATAACCCTGCTTTGTCCAGTAAACATCTCTGTGTTAGACATGGCCTCAAAAAACTGCTGTCACAATATGTTTTTAGGTCACTTAGTATTTTTTAAGTTACAGTTATTCTTACATTTGCCAGAGAAAGACAAATTCAAAACCCTTTCCAAGTTTCTCTGAGAATATGATACAATTTTGGGCAAAAAGTGTGACAGGATTACTTACAGTTTAAGTGCAAAACCAGGTTTTCAAAACTAAGGTCATCACTGAGTTTTAGTGGAACGAGCTGCTGAAAATGATACTAAATCAATTGTAAATGGTAGAAAGCCACTGAATCAAGTCAACAGCGATACAGTTTATATTAAGAGTGATAGGGACTACATTCAGAACTATATGATAGACTGTTCAATAGCAAAGGCAGGATTAACACAGGATTTTAACACAAAAGCAAATCAGACGGAGCATTCGCTGGAGGAATTGCATTTTTAACGCTTCATTTCCTCTTTTCTTTGTAAATTTACTTTCATTTAGTTCATATATCAACAACTAATAGCCCGTTTTGGTTTTTGATTTATTAACCAGTACACTGCAAAAAAAGAAAAAGAGCGGCTAAAATATGAGAAATGAACAGAAACAATGAGGAGAAAAGGGCTCAATGCTAGTGAAAGTATCTCTCCATACAACAATGTGAAATTTTACTCCTCAAAAATAAATTTGCCAAAATATTTGGGCAAGCAGATTGAAAAACAGAAAAGTACCAAAAGACTTTTAAATAAATAATTAATCTCATATTTCCAGAGGATGTACAGTGTATGTAAAATATTGGAAAACAAACACTACAATATGGAGTCAGTCAAATTAACTGGAGGTACAGCGTGTGAGAACAACACAGGCTGTACCTCCGCCATGTCCTAAGAATCCTACATATCTGGTACATGCACGATCTCAAGAACAGGATCAATACGTTTTTAAGTAATAATGGAAAATGTTGAAAAATGCATCTCATAAAATTGTCTGATCGGCTTGTTTATTATGGTTCTGCATATTTCTAAAATGTGATTTTAGAAATATGATGAAATCTCCAGTGTGAGATTTTCAACTGCAATGTATCTCAATGGCTATGCAACAGACACACACAAACACACACACTCATACACACACACACTTACAGTCCTGAGGACTCTATCTCTGCTGCCCAGCTGCTTCTAAACTCCAGATCATGGTAATAAAGCAGCCAAGCCATTAATTTTTAGATTTATTCAGTCTTAATTTACACTCAGCCGTGTCAGGGCTTTTACCAGCTATTGCTAATGTAGTAAAGCTTATCTGCAGTGCTATAGAAAACAGACTCCTATTTATCTGGGCTTCATGGAGTGGAACTGCCTCGAATTGTGGAGATAAAGATAACAAGTGGAGTTCTTTCTGAATCTTGGTGAAGATTGTGTCCAGTACCTTTTCACTTCTTTTTTGTGGAAGACTGTCACCAGACAACCTTTATGTGTTGTGTCATTTTGGTACTGACCTCCATCGTGTCGCCACCTGTGAATGGAACCCAGGAGACTCTGTAGAGGCTGATGTCATTGGCTGTGTGATCCCAGCTGACCTGGAAGCTGTTTGTGCTGATATCGCTTGAGCGTAGATTCAAAGGACCAGGAACGGGAGCTGGAAAGAGTGTTTACAGTTTTGCATTATCATTTAACTTGTTTGTCTCATTTTCCTACAGACTTTTAAGATATTTAAAGTGTTCCACTACGATTTTCATCCTGATGCCTCACACCAAGTGGCACAAGACTGCAAAACTAGGCAACATACACAGCACTGACCAGGGGAGGCTGGCTGGCAAGATCAGCAGTTTCATGGAAATGTGGCATGAAACATTAACTTTTACACAGCGCTTATTCTGATCATTTTAAATGTTTTTGACAAATATTAATATTAATCTTCATTTAAACGCAGCTGCAAAGAGCAGAACATCCAGAATCAAACTGCGTGTCATTAATATTTGACAGTTAATGCTATATTTCTAAGGCTAATTTATACGATGTGTTGAACCATTATCTTAGCTTAAAACAACACCACTATTGTTCTGCAGAATTTAGGTGTGAACTGTAATCGTGTTGGGTTCCCACCATTTTCAACTCATCCACACAAAAGCCCTAAATCTGCTGACACGATGGTACGAGATCACGGACCTCTGATTCTGAAACTTGCTCCTGAACGAAGTTTGCCAGGAGATAAATAAAAGTCAACACATCAGCGTAATAGCTGTTCGAAAGAAATGCATTTCTTTTAGTTGACTCAGCACTAGAGACCACCTGTTTGTTTCTTAAAGGGATATTCCTGCAAATCAATATCTGTTAGCATGACAGAATAGTAAGAGGCTGTGAAAAGACTGCAGTGTAACTGGGTTATTATGAGATGGGCAGACTGCCAGACCAGCAGAAGGACAAGGAGGGGCATTAAACACACTGGATGTCACTAAGGCCTTCAACAGTCTCGGGGCATTTCTTTTTTGAAGTATTATTTGTTGATGAGTCATTATTTCTGTAAGGGAGTATTTTTTTACAAGTTCTTTCACTTTGAAAGTGAATCTTATCCAAACTCAAAATAATCAACATGTGCCTCAATCATGTTTTAAAAAGTCGACATTATGTTGACAATGGCAGACACATTGATTACTCTGGTGTATCATTGCTGTACTTAAATACAAAAGACACTAGCACCTTTTGTACCAGTAAGCACAAAAGGTGAAAAAGGTGCTAGTCTTATGTGAACTAAAAGTCATATGAATTCACATAAAACAGGAGCTGTGGTTCTTGTTCTGTACTGATCTCTTACTTGGTGACTTTGGTGCTTTTGTGTGTTATGTCTGGACTGAAGCGCTGGGACAGAGAGATGAGGTGAACTTGGTAAATTTTTTTCTGTCACTGTGTTGACTCGACAAGCTTGTGACTATACCAGGCCCTGCCCTGCTTGATTTGTAATTTATTACATCCCGCAAAGCGGTGATGTATTCTAATATTGTCCGTCTAATAATTGTCCGTCTGTCCACCAAATTTCTTCACAACCGTTGCAGATAGAAAAATGAAACAAAAAGCACATTACTTGGACAGCAAAGAGGATGAAAATGAGATGATGACCTTGACCTTGAGAAAACTAGGTCAAGGTCAAATTTAAACTTTTTACTCATTGCGGATTTTTGGTAGGCAGTCACGTGATACTGTACACGCATTCTATTGGCTGACAGCATCCGGAAGTGTGCTATGTTCCGTGAGTCCCGGACTTTCATGAGACACAAAAGTGCTTTAAACAGTCGATCAGGGTATAGGAAAAGCTAATACAGACAGAAGGTGGTCTAATATCAGTATGGGGAGGGTTCATAAATGTTTAAATTATCGTAACTAATAAGATAAATAGTTCTGCACTCTATTGTGTTATTTGTTAATCGCGTGTGGTTCCTGGATCGCATTGACCGCGAGGAACGACGGTGCACTGTATACCATATTAGGTACACATCTCTGAAACCTGATGAGATGTAATCACAAGACAAAAAGCAACATTTTCAGAAAGCCAGAGGCACAAAATTGTGTAAGTCAGGGTAAAATGTTGAAATGTGGGGGGGGTTGCAGTCTCTGACTGCCTTGTTTATTTAGCTTCTTAATGAGACAACATACCCAAGTATTTTGGACCATTCTGTTATACATTTGCATCACTACTGGTGTAAACTGTTTTGATACAAAATATTCACAGGCAAGTATTTTACATTTTTGTGCAAAGTCCTGAAGAGATATTGTTTTTTTTGATAGTAATGATATAAGAAAAACTGATGTCAAAAAGCAATGTTTTCTTACTGGTGGTGAATCCGTCTGTGAGCGGCTCTGATGGGCCCTCCTCATACAGAGCAAAGATGGCCACTGAGTACTCCGTCAGAGATGTCAAATCAGTGAGGTCATAGGAGTTCACAGGACCCACCTCCACCTGCAGAGCAGACGCATGCATATCCATACAAAAAGACAGTCATGTTTAATCAATCAGTAATTCATGGAGTACATTAACGCAAATTTGTATGAAGGTGCATCATCGTTACTCTCTACTGTAAGTGGAGGTATGAGGAGCTTATCCAACTTTTACACCACACACTGATTCCTCCTCATTAACCGTAATAACAGTTTGGAGGACAATAATCCTCACAGTTTGTCTCCGTTGCACAGACACAGACTAAAAATGCAGTCAAATATAATCATAATTATAATCAAAGACATAAAATGATGAAGTCACAAATGTTACTCACACACAGAGACAGACACACACAACACACATTAAAACAGACACACACCTCCTCTGACACCAGACCGTCAGTCTTGACCCACATGATGCGATAACGTTTAGCTCCCCTGGGCGGCGGGTTCCAGCTGATGTGAGCAGAGTTGTAAGTGATGTCTGAAAACTGGAGGCTACTGGGAGGACTCAGTGGCACTGACAGGAGATAGAGAGGGGGAGGGGGCTTTTTTGATGCACTGTTATGTTCAATGATAGTCCTTATTAGAATAGAGGTTCTTTACTCACATGTAGACCCCTGATTTGTGAAAGGGTTTCCTGATTCATCCCCATACATGGCATAAACAGTGACCGTGTATTCAGTCTGAGGGTTCAAACCATCCAGCTCCAGCTCTGTCTGGGTATTTGATAACCTGACCTAGAGACAAATATACACAAATGAATATAATACCACACCAGACAGACAAGTTGAGTCAGAATGTATTTACTAAATCTATATTTTTTCTTTTTTTTTTACATGCCTCTTTCTCATCCATCTCTCCACCCTCTGTGAGAGGTGCATACAGCAGTGTATAGCCAGAAACTCCATCCACGCTGTCCCATCTGGCCTTCATGGTATTGTGAGTCACGTCAAACAGCTGGAGGACTGTGACCGTAGGAAGGGCGACTGCACATGCCGACAGACACACAGTAAAATAAACTCGAGACAGAATCATATTTTTGATACATCTTAACATCTTGCAACACATGGACTCATCGGGACTTGAAAAGAAAGTTTAAAAAAAAACATCCTGCTGAGTTAAGAAGATAATCAATATATCTGACATGCAGGTTGGTCAAACAAAATGCTAACGGAACAAATGTGTGTGAGGTTTTGTAAGTGGAATTCTACATGTGTGTTTGCACTTAGGAAAAAACTTACGGGTCTTCTCTGATCCTCTTAGTGCTTCACTCGCCTCATTCATGTACACAGCAAACACAGCCAGCCGGTACTCTGTGAGAGACCTGAGATGCTGTAACAACACTGAAGTATCACTGCCGTCCACAACCACCTGGGGTGGAAGAGTGTTAGCGGAGAGAGGAATAAAAGATAGATTGAAGGGACACAAGGGAGAAATGATAGGGGAATGGGGGGATGAGAGGATGGGCAAAATGGAAATTGGGACAATAAATGGGAAAAATGAAAATGAGAAGTGTAAGAGATGAATGGCAGAAGGAGGCAGGAAAGGGAAAAATAGAGAAACAGTAAATTTATTGAATGGGATAAAGCACAAAAACCTGAAGCCAAATAGCATATTTTTATTCTGATCTAAATTGATGAATGTTGTAATGAAGAGAAGGTCGAGGGTGAGCCAGTTGGAAAGGTCCCCTTCATATGGCTCTAGACCATCTGGTCTCTGCAAACCCTACTAAACAAACAACTGAATAATTTCTGTGGTTAAATGTTCAGAAAAAAATCAAGTAGGTTTCTGGTTCAGCCAGATAATAATTTCTGGTGAGAGTCATCACCTGTACGGATGTACAAGTTTAGGGAATGGAGGAATGACAGAGGGAGCTGTGGATGATTGATACCAGCAGCATTTCAGGGGAAAGTCATACATCTGCACAGAGATGTGAGCTATAGTGACTCCCACCGGTGTGGTAAATATGATGAAAAGTCAGACGGTGCCCCTACCCATGCCAGCATTGCTGTGCTTCTGCTCAGTCTGTGTTCCCATCCTAAGATATCCCTGAATTAAACTGATGAGATTTTCTTCTTTGTGCATATATTGGTATAAAAACACATTACATACCTCATGTGGTTCTCCTCCTTGAGCAGAGTAATAGATCACCCTGTATTTCTCTACATTTCCAGGGGCATGGCCCCAGGAAACTCGAAAGCTTCTGGGTGTGACTTCTGATGTGACAAGGTCTAGTGGTGGACCCATCGTCTCTGGTATCTGTTCTGGAATAAATAAATGAAAATGGAAAAACAGTATTGATAAGGAGCACGAGAAACTAATCAAAGTCTAAATGGACCCAGAGTAAAATGAGATCATGTTGAAATCTCCATTGCATTGTCGACTCTGCATCATTAAATCTATAAAGACTCATGTTAACTTCAGGAGATACTGAGAAATGGAATGAAGAATAGACAACGTGGTTAAGACATTGACCAATCAGTGATCTCAACACCCAGTTGAGCTGGACTGGTATGTGACCTGATAACTTTCATGGTGTTAATGACCTCAGGAGGTTAGATAATGAAAATCCCCTTCTGTCAATCAGAGCTAATGAGATCTCTGAGATAAGAGGTGAAAGGTATTAATTCAGGTTTAGCTGATTTAACCTTTGAGGCTTAACATGACCTGGATGAAAGAAAATGTACACAAACAAACCAGCATAAAGTAATAACCACAGTATAGCACATCATTTTTTTTAGAAACTCATTGGCGCTGGCCCCCTGGGGAGGGAACCCCACAGTAATAAAATCATATCTGGCCACTGCATCTTAATATGCAATTTAATGTCTAGAATGAATTACACAAAACTAAACTGACTGTGAAAAAGTGGTCAGAGTGTCAGTTTTTTTTCTTTACTATTTAAAAGTACATTAGGAAAACAGAGTGGAGTTACTGCTCTCATTTGGATTAAAGTGCATCTAATTGCTTCTCTGATGGCTGTACAATTGCAAACAGTTTCTCCATCCCCTTGTCTCCTTACTCTGCTTAATCTCCTTGTCTTGCTGTTCCACTTGTTCACATACTGTTCTGGTCAGTCCCTCCACTATGGAGCTCATGATGTTGAAGTCAGCCACGTTGTAAACATGAGTGTTGTTTGGTTCTGAGGCAATGGAGTGCAACTCATTCTCATCAGCATTCTTCACTCCTGAGAAGTTGAGGACAATATATATTATTATGAGCCATACATTAAGACATAGAACTGGCAATCACATACCCTAACACAAAAAGACATCTTCACATCACAATCAGATTCCATAAAAATGCATGATAGTATAGCAGGAAAAGTTTTTTTGTCTACAGAAGTAAGTTTGTGTGTTCATTCTAACCAATGGCAAACAGCTCAACCCCGGCATTTCTCAGGCTTTCCGCAGGTGGTATGACATCATCCTGAGACTTTCCATCGGTGATGAGAATCCCAATCTTGGGTAAACCAGGTCGTGAACCAGATTCAGTCTTGAAACAGTGCTCTAAGATATAAGCCAATGCGAGGCCTGGAGGAGAAGAAATGAAAAAGTAAGACGAAGGAGAAAAAAGGCAAAAAATTATACGAAAACCAAGTGTGAAAGAACGGGAACAGGAGTATAATGTGGAAAATGTAGGCAATGACAGTATGAGGATTGCACAGAAAGTAAAAAAGGAAAACAGGAAATAGGAAAAGTTTTCTCTTTAGGGTCGCTGTTAGTCAGTCAAATCCAGCACCTGTTAAAGTGTTTCCTCCTTTATAGGGCAAGTTCTTAACAGCATCAATAATGGCATCTTTAGTGGAGAAAGTATTTAGATGCCACTCGATTCTGGGATCACCACTGTATTGAGCCAGACCTAAAACACATACTTGAGTTGTCATTTGTAATACTGACTCACAGATTCATAAACACCAGAAAATAAAAAAATAATACAGCATATCTGTAATAAAAAAGCAGGGACTGACCTATCCTCGTCTTATTGATGCTGACATCAAATGCATTGACAAGGTTTTCCAAAAACGTGCGGACCAGTCGGAAGTTGAGTCGACCAATACTCCAGGAACCGTCCACCAGGATGACAATGTCTGCAATGGCCTCAGTGTGGCATACAAACTGATCAGCTGAAAGATGGAGAGACTACGTCAGCACACAACTTCACACTGACCACAGTAAATACATGATCAATATGTAATTGAAGACATATTTAGAATAATAACATTACAATTTTACTTTTCCTACAGTATGTAGAATCCTCAGCCACAAGACAGAAAACACACCAAAAAAACAACAACACACACCTGAAGTAAACAGGTTTCAACTTGTTTTTATTGTGCACAAATCCCGGACATAGAAAATAAGACACCACACACATACAACACATACTGCATACAGACATGTAAAAACATCTTCTTGAGAGCATTATTTCTGTTCCCTCATTGCATCATCTTGGAATGATACTTCAAACAAATTATTCAAAGCCTGACTCATTCACTCAGTCTTCATTTTGAGGGCAGTTACAAAGAAAAATCTCACTGGGACACATTCCACACATACGCACACACACACACACACACACACACAAACACACACGCACTTTTGCTCATTCATTTATCCCAATATCATAGCTGCTCATTTTGTCATCCTAACCTGGACAACAGCCTATAAATGAATACATCCACTTAGAGTTGCATCACTGATCATAAATCACTCTATTAAAGTAATAGTGAATGATTCAGAAGGCGCTGATAAGCTTGGACACTAGTCTAAATCAAGAAAAGTAGGAACAGGGAATGCTGACTCTGGGGATTGTTAAGTATAACTAAGCTGTTTTACACATTTTCAAACTGGTGTGAAAAGAAGTCAAACACCTGATGGGTATATCATATTTTTTCACTGAGTGTGGAGTTAGACCCTGACCCTAACCCTATTGAGTCCATAAATAGGAGTGCAATGACATTAGAATCCATCAGCGCAACTGGAACACAACAACTACCAAGCAAGGTTTTCTTCATCTCACAATTAACAAAATTTAAGAAAAGGAACTAGAGAGAAGACATCAGTATTTCAAATGTGCATGAGAACCTTTCATTTTGGCATTGCTTCAAGAAATTCCTGGAACTCAAAAAAAAAAAGCTTTGTTAAGAACTTTGTTAAGAAGAGTTTCTGTGCTTTAATTCATTAAATATCTTTTAATTTGAAAGAAAACTGGAAGTTAGTGTTGGCATTATATAGAAGGGGCACACAGAAGCAAATCAAAAGGAGGTTTCATACATAAGTGTCTATCATAACATCAGAGACCAACTCATAACCCTTAAGAGTACTGCAGAGCTACAGGTGCACAACTTTCATCTACAGTACAAACAGCAAAATACAACCACAGATGTTAGTGGAGTGGTTCAGGTGCTTCCTGGGTAATCAAAATTCCCTGTGTTAATCCCATTATTTTTGTTATAATGTCATTTCTATTGTGTTCCCTTCTTTGTATACCATTAACTATTAACTGCATAACAATGGAAAGTATACAAATGGGAGATGTGATACCAGATAGATTCATAGAAGATATGGAGTGATGACAAGGTATTCATTTCAAGGAGTGATTCCAGACAGAGCCTTCTGTCTGCTGTCTGTAGCTGACTGACTGTTTGAACCATCCATCTGTTACAGACAACAGATGGAGAGAAGACAACAAGATCAAGAAATAGTCTCTGGCTTCCAACTGCATCATGTATTAAATTGAGGTTATATTATAGTAGTCTTCAGGTAAGGTTTCAAGAAGGCCAAGAAGATTATATTATCCTCATAGTTTAGATGCACATAGGTACTTTCTGCAAGAGGAGATGCTTTTGAAGCGGATCACCAGGGAAAAGCAAATAGCATCTATTATCCCAGTGCCCTGCTGAAAAGAGAATAGAAAGTTGCATCTTTACATGAAGGTTTCAGGAAAATGGCACAAGGCTAAGGGGTCAAATAGTGAAAAGATATTCTCTGGAGAGTTTTGCTTTCTCCAAAACAAACAGACGTGGCATTTAGAACAGTTAAGATGAAAGACCAAATACAATAGAACCACAACCAGAGAGGTTGCTTTACAAATAACAGAAGACTTTTTTAGAGCCTTAGACTGTGAAAGGCAGTCATGGGGTGTTGGTTTCTATCAACTCCTGATGACACGATGTGTGCATACAGAGGTGGGATTTATACTTAAACAGAGTCACAGTAAGAAGACACGGTAACAGCCTATGTGAAAAGACACAGATAGTGATTAAGGATAAGAAGGTTGTCATTTCATTTAATTAAAGCTCACTGATTATTTCCCTGCCTTTTGTTGGCAGGGTGGTGAGAACAAGCTCCAACGGCGGCATTTTAAACCCAAACCAATAATCAACGTTGCCCCTCTCCCTCAAATTATCCCTCCTGACATTTGTAAACACTTTAGCTGGATATCAGGAGTCTTATTTCCTAAATGAAGTCATCTGCTGCCATTCATTATACTAGTTTGAAAAAGAAACTTCCATAGTTTCCAGACAAGGATTATCCATTTCCTTTAAAATGAAACCAAAAGTCAAATTTGAGCTTTACTGTTAATTCACTGAACCCAGATTTTCAAATGAATGTGTGCCTTTTACACTGTCAGAAACCCAATATAATGATGACACATTTAAATGAACTTTTGCAGGTCTTTAACTGAGTTGATTTGAAGCAACAGAAGGTTTGAGGTGTAGTCTGTGTTAAGCAATGAACTGAAATCGAACTAAATGTACATGTAACAACAGCACATGCCAACCAAATGTGTGTGTTGTATTTTTAAAGATTTGAAAACTGTTTCTAGCTGCTTAGTCTTCTGTTGAATCATCAAACCTTATTATGTATACAATTTGTAATCATTTACAATTTTACACAAAAATGAAGACCCTCACAGCAGATCAGAACAATCACATCTCAATAAAATTCATTTTAAAACTGGAGAGAAATTGGATTAAGTTAGCTAATCCATACATACAGTACATTATCCTTTACATAAATGGAAACACAATAAAGTGTCCTTCACATTAATTGGTGTCAGAGAGAATGCCTGCTGTGTTTTATTACAGCAGCTATTGAATGTCTCCCTTCCCGAGTGCCAGAAATAACAGACTTGTTAAAGGTCCTTCTGCTCATTGGAAGCCCCATCTGTCTTTATTCTTCTCCTGCCTTCTCTACCTCTTTCTTTTGCTGCTTTTTTTGTCTGATGCTGTTTATGATGGTCAGAGTTCAGGTACTGCAAAACAGTGAGTCTTGTGTGCCCACGAGTATGAAAAAAGTGACATGCATAAAAAAAAAATTAGGAAGGAAGATGAATAGTGAGACAGCTGCACGTTGACTTTGAGTTTATGCCGCGGGGTCCTTCCTTTTTAGATATGTAGGTTTACCGTCTGTTCTTCCCTCGCTTTGACAAAATTACAGCTCACTAATAGAAGACATACTTTGCTCCTGTTTGGCATCAAAATCTCCTGAGAATTTCCCTCAAACATGACAATACTCAAGGCAGGTCAATCTGTAGTACTAGTTTATGTGTATGATATTATTTCTAATCCAACAGGGACTGATTATTCATTTGAAAAATGAAACCCTTGGAGAAAACTGAACAGGCATGGAAAGAGAGATGGGTGGTGATAGATCGATCTGTCTTCTCCCCTCGATGGTGGAGGGAGCGAGTTTTCTCCACAGTTAGAGTAGTTGGAGGTTACCGTCAGAGCCAGAGCCAGATGCCCTGGTCACTAAAATGGTGAGCTGGTGAGTATTCTCCCAACTCATGCCATCAAATCTGCTTTTTGATTATAGGCCAGCTGTCCTAAATTTTTGGGTCTGGCCCCTCTCTTGGATCTGGCCTTGGCGTGGCGGGGAGCCTGTGCGTTCCAGTGACCCTCGAGAGCGATTTAGTTGGTAGCATGCTCCTGGTAGGATCACCAATGACGGACCAGTTTCCAGGGTAGGTTCCAAACAAAGACCCCAGCGTGTCGGCATGCTGTGAGGTTGTAGCCCCACCAGCTGACTATCCTGCAGAGGGCTAACAACCCACCCAGGAGAAACCCCTTTGTTACGAAACTGACCAGAAAAAGCCGCGGCTAATACCAATAACATGAGTCATGTCTTCACTCTGCTGTGCCAAGCTAGCAATGGCCCACGCGTCAGGACAGCCCTGGTGAAAGATTCTGATGGCAACATCGCAACAACTGAAGCAAACTGCCTTGCACACTGGAAAGAGCACTTCAGCCTTCTTTTGCAGCACAGCTCCACTCCGCCCTATCCCACCATCCTTGCAGCTACAAACACCACAGTCCCTAGCAATGCCTGCAGTACAGATCTGATCACGCCCGAGGTAGTCAAAACCGCCATTATCTGTGCAGTAAGGGCTGAGATGCTAAAATCTGGCGGTGACAATATTGTTGAGTGGCTCACCCACACCTTCAACCATGTGTGGGAGACAATGAGGCTTCCCAGCGATTGGACCAGAGGAGTCTTCGTACTCTTCTGGAAACATAAGGGTGACAGGCTAGTCTGCAGCAACCGCAGAGGCATCACACTTCTCTCTATCCCCGACAAGCTCTACACCAGGATCTTGCTCACCCATGTTCTCCCAGCCATCAGAAGTCACCGCCTTCCCCAGCAGGCTGGCTTCATGCCTAACCACTCCACTACAGACCACATGTCCGCCGTCTGCCTGCTCAAAGAGAAAACCCATGAATTCCACAAAGATCACCATCTATAGATAGGGTTCATCGATTTGAAGGCTGCCTTTGACACCGTCTGCCATGCCTCGCTCTACAGTATCCTACAGACACTTGGAGCACCACCTAAGATCGTTGCCCTGCTCAAGCTTCTCTACAGCAACGCAGAGAGCTATGACCGTATCAACAGCCGTATAAGACTCCAACTGGTTCCCCATCTCCAGTGGCGTTCGCCACGGCTGTGTGGCCATTCGTAACCTTTTTAACTGCATCATTGACCGTCTCATGTCCAGGGTCTGTGAGTGAGTCCCCGGGGTGTCCCTTGGCAACTTACACCTGACTGACCTGGAGTATGCTGACGATGCCGTCCTGCTCAGCACATCCTGCAGTCAGCTGAGAGACGCCCTAAGCATATACAGAGAAGAGGCAGACAAGCTTGGCCTTCAAGTAAGCTGGACTAAAACCAAATTCATGCATGTCAGTGACGGACCGGATCACCTCCCTTGCAGCTCGGTGATGTGGAGCCTGTCTAGAGCTTTGTTTATCTGGGGTCCATAAACGAGGGATCCTCCACAGAAGAGCTCTGGCAGCATCAGCTCTGCAGTCTCTCCGGAAGCCACTCTGGCGGCATCAGACCTCACGCAAGACGAAGCTCTGAATTTACAACTCTGCGGTACTCTCCATCCTGCTCTATGGCTCGGGAACTTGGCCCTTAAACAAGACCCTGGCTGCCAGTATACACTGTAGATGGCTTTGGTAGCAGGGCTCTCAGAACCATCGAAAACATCAGGTGGCCCCAGCGGATTTCCAACAAAGTGCTTAGAGCCCACACGTGCCAGCCCAGAGCATCTTGCAAGGCTGCGCAATGTCGCACCCACTGGTTTGGTCATGCCTTCCGCCTTACCCCTGATCCCCCCACAAGAGCCAAACTCCAGTTTGACCCTAAGGCCGCAGTCTGGAAACAACCTCGAGGCAAGCCCCGCACCCGATGGCTCGACATCATTGTAGGCGACCGCCAACAACAGGAAGTTGATGTGGAGGATGCAGAGCAGCTGGCACAAGACCGCCAGCGCTGGAAGGAACAGGCTCATCTGATTGGCTCAATGCACAGGGAGGGGACAACGCCCCTCCCAAGAGCCCTACTGACTGACTGACTTTCCTAATTCACAAAAGGACACCAACTCTTGAGGGTTTATCATTTCACCATGAAAAAAATTCAGTAGGCATCTTTCAATCAGATGATTTGGTCTGCAGACAGTTTACCTTTAATACCAAGAAATGAACATGTGCTACTGATTATATTAACAAATCCCCCACTCTGTCAAAGCCTCCCAGTCAGCCATGACAATATCAGCGTGAATACACAATAACCAAAGCAGCTGCTTGTGCTCCTACAGCTCAAACATTTTATCTCATCACAATTCATAGATTCGTCTTTGTCTGTGTGAACCACGAGGTTGGATGAACTCCCTCTGAACCTATTTGAATATAGTGACGCGGTATGTGTATGGCACGTCTAGAATTTGAGTGAACCTATAGTACAAAGTACAAAATTGGACAAACACCAATCATAACTGGCATGTGAGCGTGTGGTTAGTGAATTAACCACCCGATGTCCATGAGAGACTGAGCGACTGCATTCTGCAATTCAAGCAACAGTATAGTCTGCTATGCTGTGGGAAATTTATGCGGCTGCTTGAAAATTGAATTAACTTGTGTGGGTGTGTAGAAATGGGTATTAAAAAAAGTAAATGCAAACAATAGAGGCCACTGTTTGGCTCCGGGTTCGACCAGGGCTCAGACAGACGTTCAGCGACAAACACAGAGATGAAGACAAGAACTGCGAGCGCTGATGAAATGTGTCACCATTTGCAGCACATGCATAGGTTGATAAACATGCAGATATAGGACATATGTTACGTACAAAGCAAACCAGGTTAATGAAACAGTTGTCTTTATTCTCCTACCTCAAGGACGAAACAAATACAAACATATGGATTCAGTTGGCAGAGGAAATTGTGCACAATACACAAAGACTCACAACACATCTTTGAATGCATACGCACATTTATCTGGTCATCAAGTTTTCACCCTGTCTTTGTTAAGATCTCTATTCTCATTAACAGTCATTCTCCCAGCCGGACATGATTTATTGCTGACCTCTATTTAGCCAAGGATCAGTGGAGTGTGCTGTCATTTCAATCTCTCTAGTTAGGTTTTATTGCTGCTGCCACTGTGATTTTCTTTCAGTGTCTGGAATTAACATCGAGAACAGTGACAGAAATCCAGATGTATGGTAGCTAGTGAGAACAGAAATTACCTGTTTTTAGAGGAGGATTTCAACCGTAAATTCCAATCGATAATAAATGATAGGATGTTTATTCTCCTACAGTTAAACACAAGTTAGTATGGTTGATTTTTATACAATCATCCACTTTGTTTTAAAAGGATTTAAATGAAATGATGAACTAGAAATAATCTGGTGAAGCAGGTCTCTGGATGGTGAATAGTAATAATATTCATTTCTCCAGTCAGCTGCTTACGTAACATCTCAATAGAACCAATTTCCTGTATATTGAGGTAAAAAATTTCCACTTTAAATCAATACAGTCTGATCCTTTCCACCTCATCATCTGCTTGTGTGTAGGTGGGCTCACTGACAGCTCCAACAAGCAGAGATTAAAATATGTAATATTTAAAGTGACAACTACAGAGAAGCCTAGCAGCTCACTGGTCAGGTTTAAAAGTGAACAAGAGTTCACCTGTTAAAACACTTTTGCCAAAAAAGAGAAACAATTTATTATAACTGTATACCAAACATTCATCTTTCTCCCTTCCCAAAACATCATCAATTCCTAAGTTCTGGTTTGGCTACTATTAAGTTGAAAATGAAAGCCCAGAGGAAAATAAAGATGAAACCCCACAATCTACCTCGACCAGTGATCATTTGTAATGATTCACTGGTATGGCATGTATTTATGTGCACACCCTATGAATGCACATTGTCTCAATGTTAGCAATGTTATTTATTAAATCTAAACGACTGAAAATACATGACATCATAAGCTATAAAACTGTACAATTTATGTATAAAGCCGCCAATAACAATTTACCTCAAAATATACAATTACAAATATGGATTAATGAATCCAATTACCAATTAAGAGAAAACTCAGCATTTGTACAGATAAAAGCAAAAACCACATTAAAAACATTTTCATTATCGTTCACTGGTGTCAAACATTGGAATAAACTGGATAATGAAATTAGGAGTATGGGAACTCTAACTGCCTTTAAAAAAGCATTTAAAAACATGATTTTGCAAGGTTATATTTCTGACGTGAATGATGATTAAAGGACTGCACTGTTATGATGAATTAAACTTTATGTTGTCAATCCTGTGAAACAAATGTCACTGTAACCTTTGTGCAGTAACTGAGTACATGCAAGATATTATGACTGCTACGAAAGTGGAAAGGAAAGAAATGCTGAGTAAACAAGGACACTATTGACCAGAAACAACCCTTGAATGGAATAACAAAATGAACATTAACAAAATTTGGACTCTTCTCAAAACAACAATGTACCAGAATAAAATAATTGAAATTGATTTGTGACATGCAATGTATTAATTGGTTAACAATGCGCTGTAATGAGAGAGATGTTGATGATTTAGGGGACGGGAACCTTACAAGCCAGTGGTTTCTACCCGTCAACCCTTTTTTTTCTTTTTGGATGTTGTTGCTGATGTCTCAACACTAATGAAAGTGAAGTCTGTTGTTATAACATGTCTGGAAAGAAGAAAATAAACTGAATAAATAAAAAAACTAAAAATAAACATGCAGATTTACAGAAAAAAGGCTTAATTAAATCACCCTTTGCAGAGCACCTGTGAAAAGTTTTTGCCATGTTAATAATAACATAAGCAACAGCTCACTTCACATAGAGTCACACAGTGTCATAGTGAACCAACCTGTAAGAAAGGAACAGCCATTGTTACACATCTGCTGTGATTGGTTCATTAGGGTGCAACCACCTGGAACTAAGGATGTCTGTGTTTTTGAAAAGAGTCTTAAATATCTAGACGGGATGGGTCCTCTTTTATTATGTTTTCATTGAAAACAAAAGCACCTGATCAAGAGGAGGCCTCTCATATTTGTTTTTGTGTGTTAGATTTTTTAGAAATATTTTGAAGCAAGGGTCAGTTAGTTCTGATTCGATCATTCATGATCAATCATGTCTAAATGCCAATAAATCCCAAAGTCTCTCTTGTGTGTTTCCCACACAAACATTAGTAGGATACCTAAAGATGATAATGGCTGCCAACATTAATTGGCTGCTGAATGATAGCCTGCGTAGACTGCTTGTGACCTCTCATTGAGCTTTTAAATACATGCTGGTGACCATGAGAGAGTGTGAAAAATTATACATGGATGATTATCATTAACTTGCTAGTCATTATTGCTGATGGAGGTAAAGAGATATGATCCAAAACTCTAAAATAGCTACTTAATGTACCTTGAGATCGTGTGCTGTGGGATGGTTTCATCCTGCTATTTTCTAAAGGTGATAAGCAGGGCTTTGAACCGGCTCATGGAACGAAAACCGGAAACTTTTGGTATTTTGGCTGGAACAAAAACGAAACCGAAATCTTTATATTTTTTAATGTTCCGTAACAGAAAATAATTGTAAACTGGTTAATACCGGGGTTTTTTTCGTTCTTGAAAAAAATATTTGACCTCATGTTTCACTTCCTGTCATTCACTGGACGTGGGATGAGAGCAGAGAGAAGTAGCGGCTATCATTGAAGAAAAAGGAGGTCTCCCAGTCACTATTTAATCATAACAGGTAAACACTGCAGTATGTAAATCTTAAAAAATGTATGATTTAGCCATTAACTCATTGGCTGCAGTCATTTTTCAGTTCAGTGTGTTCCCGTACTGCCAGCGCTTTGTAGTAATATTGAGCTATGGGAGAAGCACAATGAAGATCTGTTGTTCAGCAATAAATGACATGGTGGAAGTTATTCTTGTCTTATTTCATGCAGTGTCTAAGTAGGAGGCATAAGCCTTAACTACAGTGATATAACTATCATAAAGCAGAGGTGTAGTGATGTGGTAGTGTTTATTGTAGGGTAGGGATATATATATAATTATAGTCTATAGTATATAAAGTAATTGCTTTAGTTGCCAATTAAATTTAAAAGTCCTTAAGTTACCGTATTTTGCACACCATTCGGCTCATTGTACAAAGAGGCGCTGTCTAAGTAACGGAGTTTATTTCTGTACTTGAACCGGACACACGGCGCACCTTATTGTCCGGTACATGCTTGCTAATGGAAGCAAAAAGCTGACTGTGGTTGGACTGTGTTGTACTACGTATTTAAATTTAAAAAAAAATACACCGACATTATTTTTTAAATATGTTTTTATGTCATTATTTTTTTGATAAATCTGTGCTAAATCCTTCAAAGTCCTCATCTTCGGTCTGCATTGAATAGGTCGGCAATTTCACTATCGCTGACCGTCACGTTTTAGCGAAACATCGGACAAAAGTCGAAGCAGACACGTCGGTCCAGGATCCACAACCCACCACATATTGTGGCGGTGTAACTCGCTCGGCCCTGCCACCAGTTCTGGTAAACGTGTGTTCACGTCTCTCATCCATCACTCCACGACACGCAGCTTAACTTTAAAGGCTCTGTTTACACCGATGTCCAGCGGTTGGAGTTCTTCCGTTAATCCTCCAGGATGATGACAAGCTCCGAATTCAGCCGCTTGACGTGGTTTTTGACAGAAGCGGTGGTGTGGGCGTGCATGGAGTCACAGATCAGGAGAGATGGCGAAGCGTGAAAAAAGCCCCCCAGTCTCTTTATGTGAACCGGAACCGATAGCCTGGAGTTTACATGTTGTGTCGTAAGCGTGTCTCTTCGCTGACGTCATTGTCGGGAGTCTTTAGCCAAACAAATGTGGTTAACAAGCATACCTGCAGTACAGTACCGGCATATACCCTATACCGGTACCTACCGGAGGTGTGTCAGACGTAGCCTCGCGTCATGTTCTCTAATTGGTCCATCGCTGCCGGCGTACGTAGTGACGTAATACGTCCTATGTCGGTAGACAATGGCCGATCTGGCGGATCGCTGACTAAAGTCACACAAAAACATTTTTACAGATTTTGGAACTCAGTGTACACATAAGACGCTTAATGTTAAAAGTCGCAGTGTTGATTTTTGAGAAATTTTAAGCGCATCTTATGGTGCGCAAAATACGGCACCTACATATTTATATTTACAAGGAACGTTATTAACCGGTTCAGGAACTTTATTTTTTTGTTCTAACTGGTTCAGGAATGTCAGTTTATGGGTGGAGCACAAAACCGGAAACGTTATAATTCCGTTTCTGTTCGGAATGAATCAATTGGCAAAAAATTCTGGTTCAAAGCCCTGGTGATAAGTAGATGTTTTTCAAAGTCTTCCTGTTTAGCTCTGAAGCTTTAAACTGGATTTTGATACTCAGGAATCAAAACACCAGCCATTTAAAGAAATCCTTCAGAACCTGTATGCTGTTTTGACACATGTCTTTTTGAAACAAAAACCAGAAGATAGGAGGGTGGAACAGTGAGCAGCAGTTGCCTCGTGGCAAGAAAGTCCTGGGTTTAAATCCGCCAGAGCACAGGTCATAAAATATGGATGAATGATGAAAATTGTAGTAGAATTGAAAGAGAAGCTGAAACAAAACTATGAGACTGTGATAACCTGTTGATGCAGAAACATCTTTTCTTCCAAAAAAAACACAATGACGAAAAACAAGCGCTCCAAAGTTTCATTTATTGGATTGTTTATTCAACGAGGAGAGACAGGCAGCACACTTATGCACCTGATGTTTGCTTAGTGGCCTCTTCAGACCAACTCAGCCAGGCACAAACATTCATATTCATTTGGGGGGGCTGTGTGTGTGCGTGTGTGTGTGTGTGCGTGTGTGTGTGTGTGTGTGTGTGTGTGTGTGTGTGTGTGTGTGTGTGTGTGTGTGTGTGTGTGTGTGTGTGTGTGTGTGTGTGTGTGTGTGTGCGCGCGCGTGTGTGCATGCTTGTGTGTGTGTCTGTGTGTTTAAGTGTCAGTGTGACTGAGAGAATGTGTATTGGTTTGTGTATGTGTGTGAACTGAGGGGTTTAGAGGTGTAATCCGACAGCTGTTCAGTCGTTCCACCAGAGACTTTCCTCCCTGCTTCCCTGCCCTCGATCCTTAAGCCACTGACTTCACTGACTCCACAGGGCTCCAACCAAACAAATACAGCATGTGCGCCAAAAGCAACATATGATCAATGATTTCTACCCAAGCCTGTCGCTCCACCTCTGATATGCCATGCTGTTCTGTTAGTCTTTCTCTAATCTGTCTGTCTCAGTCTCTCACACGCATCAACTGAATGGATTTTTGCTTCAGAAAGGAAGTTCGTATCAACTCTGGTTATTGTTTAGGTCCTTGTAAACTTTGTAAGTGCTAGATCAGAGTGTAGCTCTCAAAAAAGACTTTATTTGTGTCATTATTCAGTCAAATACTGGATTACTTATTAATTGCTTCACAGCCCTCCCATTTTTCTCCCCAGTGACAGGCGGATACATGCATCAACTCAAGGAAAGGTGCGGTCACTGCAAACACGCCTGTGGTGCCAACAGGAAATGGCAAAAAGAGGATTTACAGCTTCTTATTATGAGCCACTAAATATTATGGAAATGTATGCAAAATATACCCATGATTTGTCCATTTCTACAAATTATGCAATGATAAACCGTTATCTGAGCAAAGATCCTTCCATAATAGTGGGATGAGATTAATTCTACCAACCTAGAGAAGTGTTTGATGACAATCCGAATAACACTGCAAAGTCGTTGCAGGCCACCAAACATTAACTAGCTGCACTAAGAAATGGACAAGATTAGAGAAAACAACAGAGACTTACAGGACAGAAAAGAGACCGGAGGGGTTAAGAAAAGACAGGCACTAAAACAAAACTGAGTGAAAAGAGGGCAACGGGTGTGAGTGATGAAGGATGTGAGGAGAAATGCACAGGAGGAGGCAAGGAATAATAAATGTGTCATATAAAGTAGAAGGTAGCGCAGAGGTAAAGACATGAGAAAATAAAGAGCAGGGGTCCCGTTTATGATACATCGGGTAGGATCCATATTAATAAAAGTGTTCAAGTGTGTAATAGCTGAAAATGGCATCCGCCAAAAATTACCACATTTATAACTGTATATGTGTATGCACAATTACAGGTAATGTTCCCTGTATAAAGTTCATTACATTGAATAAAACAGAACATTTATACCACTGTTGGATATTTCGGGGAATGTCAGGGGAACAAAGTGCAGGACTCTCGCTTTGGGTGAGCACAAGATCAGACTCTGGTCAGGGACTGGAATAAAAGGAAGACTTTTGCTAGAATGTTCCAGTAAACACAGACAATTCATTATCAATCAACATTTTAATGAAATATGTTTTGTAGAAATTACTATCCTCCTGCATATATCAATAATATTTCCTCATTATATCATGAGCTCTATGTTTTTTCAACTTTCTTCAATTGCCCCTTATGGACAAATAAAGTTATTTGAATCAAATTTCCCTAATATTCTTTTTTGAGGTAGAGACTAGACAGCACACACTGCAACTGCTTCCACTGGCATAGTGTGAGCGCCATGAGAGTCCATGGAGCGTGACTTAGTTCATTACTGCAGAATTAACAGAATTAATATTAATAAAATCAGATGAATAGCATCACACCTTCAAAAATGACTACCGTCCGCATATTAGAAGAAAATGAAGTAGGATAATTGTGAACACATTTAAAATCACTAAAATTGTACACAACTTTGGAATTTTGGAAAAGTGGATTAATTACTGGAAAAAAAGATACAAATCTGTTGGTAAGCCATAAGTTGAAGTAGAACATTGCCGTAAATATGTTTGCCTCATTGCTGGTTAAAGTCCACATGCAGCAGACCTTTAAAAGGTCAAGGCAAAGTGGCAACTTTAGCACTAACAAGTACGAAGTAGTATGCGGCATATAACTTCTAATTGTGACCATGAAGAGGGAGGTACAACGAGCTGTAACAGGTGACAAAGAGCGATTCAGGGAGGAATTGGATGCTAATTACACTAAGTGACGTCTGCATTCAAGGAATCCTTGCCACTAATGCCCAAAATGCTATTAGCACAAATTCACACACTTGATAACCGATGTTGCACAATTAGCTCAACTCAACCTCGAACCCTTCCTTAATTGAAGACAAGGACAGAAGACAGAGTAGTACACACACACACACACACACACACACACACACACACACACACACACACACACACACACACACACACACACACACATAGCGAGCAATGACTGATCCACTTACAAGTCTCTCAGAGCACATCCAAGAGTGTAGGGCTGATATTGCTTTAGTTCCTCTCAACAGAATTAATTCAGTACTTGGAAAACGTCCAAAGCAAAATGTAAAACACAAGTAAAGATGATTGAAAAGTATTAAGTGAGATGAGACCAGCAGAGACAAAATGTACATTTGAGGAGGACATTTATCTGACTTCACTCGTTGTCGACTCACTTTTCATTACAGTTCATTTTAATACCTTCTTTTTGAAACACTTCTCTTTAGAAGTCTCCTTGCTTTGCCCTTCACACTGAACAACAGCTCACGCTATGTATTTCCATGCTATCTGTGAATCACATCAATGCTAATAATCTAAAATGTCTTGGAGACATTAATGCTTTTTAGCCATGACATAAATTTGTGGTTGTATTTGCTCTCAGATGGAAATAGCTGATCGGATGTTCAGAGGTATTAGAAGGATCTGATAGCACCACTTTGCACCTGCCCAGTTATTTAGTTAAATCAGCTTTGGCCCTCTTGCTCAGTCTCTGTGGCTATTTCTTCTTTCAAATTAAACATTTCCCTGGCCATAAAACTTTACCACTTTGTGTGCCCACCAAGTGTTGTGAACAGGGAGGCTTGGAATTAAAAACAATTCCAGGGAATGGGGGCAAAATGGACTAAGAGAGGAAGTGTTTAACTGGTCGTCTTGGAAGCTAATATGACAGCATGACTCACAGGATCATGTACAGATATTCGGTGACGGCACACAAGCATGAAGAGGAGAAAATTAGATTACTGTAAATGAGCGTTAGTCAGGTAGAGTGCTAAATAAAATATTGTGGAGGTTCGCAGGAACGAGGCAAGGGTACGGGTGAGTTCAGTGTATTTATTCACTAGTGTGTCACAACAACCAACACAGTTCCTTTAAATACCCACTTCCTCTATCACACCCCTTAACCCCGTGACATCACACCTCCCTTGTGCCTGCCTGGTGTGAGACAGCTCTCCAAGTGTCCACTACAATATTGTGTTAGGAACTGAGGAATTAAGGTTGGAGATAAATATAAAGTAAAAATGGAAACCTCAGTCTGCATGTGAGAGTGTGTTACCCTCCACAGATGTGATTATTGAGTGGTGAAAAATGTCAACAGAATGTCAACAGTCCCCACGACTGATGTCCTACAGTCCATTTTTAATAAACCCCTAATCCAAATTCCAACAAGACATGCACATCATTACAGGATTCACTTAAGTGAAAAAAGTCTTCTAACAAGCCATTATGTTTACCAAGCTTTATCAATCTGATTACCGTATTTTCCACACTATAAGGCGCACCCAAAAGCCTAAAGTTTTCTCATAAACCCATAGTGCGCTTTATAATCCGGTGCGTCCTATACCGGTATATGGATTCATATTAATATTGGTTAAAAACATGATCGCTGAAAAAAAGCCGGCAGTCAGGCCGCCAGTCACTCCGCCACCAGACGAGCCCCCTCACAAGGCACTCGGGCCCACGCCCCCTAAGGGGTGTCACCGAAGTCCCGGCTCTGACTAAGCTGCTCTCAGACAGTAGAGCAGACTGTAGGAGCACCGGTGATTACGTAGCAAAATATAAGGAACTTTTAACAATTCTATTAATAAAGTTTGACTGACTGACTGATCTCAGTATTTTCTAACTATTTGGCGTCGGAAATAACCCACTTTAAACTTAATTGGTCTAAAAATGCAATTGTGCTGGAATCTAGTGACGGTCCATTCTATTAGTCTGTGGAAACACACGGAGAAACTGGCATAAAGGTGAATGAACGACCCTCAAAGCTGAACTTCCAGTCTTTTCTGAAATTTCAAGAGCAGTCACTGCTAGACAAAGGTGTCTGGTGTGCTGCAATTGATTTACAAATGTAGTTGATATCTCTGGGCGGGCGGCGGAGGGGTGCATTCAGGCTTGTGTATTCTGTCTGCAGCGACGTATATAGCTTTACATCACCTCCGACTGGACTACCGATCGATCGAAACAATATTTAATTAATAAATAAAGACGAATGTCTCTGCTTCGAACTTCAGATCAGGAAATAATCCGCTCCGTTCGCACTGACTGCACTCGTAATGAATTAAACCAGTTTTTAATGTCAGGATTTTTAATATGCGTGTTGACTTCTTTCTAAGGCATTGAAAACGATTCCCATCCACACGACAGCGTTTTAAAATAATCTCCGTTCACACGTAAACGCATCAGTGCGTTTTCGAAGACAGCTATAAGCGTGCCAAACCATGTGGTGGCAGTATTGAGTCAAATTTTATCCAATAAGAATCCTCCGTGTTTTGTTGTCACAACACATGGGCCCATAAATATGACGTCACATCGGTTTTCGTCGCAGGCAAGACGTCAGCGTTTTTAAAAAGTCGCGGATACACCGTCCACACGACAACGCAGACCCAGCGTTTTTAGATAAATCCACCTCGGCCAGCGTTTTTAAAAAGTTGTGTTTTCGTTCCAGATATCTCCGTTGTCGTGTGGACGGAAGGCGTAAACGCAACAAAAAAGTTGCGTTTTTAAAATATCCGTTATCGTGTGGACGGGGTGATGAAGTGATGAAGTGATCAGGTTTCCTTGATGAGGCTCAGAATGGCTTATTGACATAACAATAGGAGCCATTCAAAGGTAGTCAGGAAGTCATGAATACAATCATGACTGTCTGAGCAGCGCGGCTCCATCTAGTGGACGGATTGCGCAACTACAGCCGCTGCAGTTTATCAAATAAATTTTATTAATTTTTTATTGTGTACGCCTTACAATCCGGTGCGCCTTATATATGAAATAAATTATAAAACAAATTATTGAGGGTCCGCCTTATAGTCCAGTGCGCCTTATAGTGCGGAAAATACTGTACTACAATTTGCAATTTATGTTTCTGGCACGTGCCACATTCTTGTAATAACTTTCATCACCAAATAGTTGAGGAGTTTTTTTAATAACAAAAAACTGTCCAAAATGTTTCCTCCAATTTCCTCCAAAAAGCATCAAGAATAATTGCTTTATCAATACATCCTATCTTCTTATTGAGGACACTGGAGACAACAGGTTCACTGGGATCAAATCCAATTATTGGAGGCCCTTTTTGAAGACCTATAATGGCCACAGGATTTTTTTTGCTTGTTTGTGTGTTTTGTCAAAGCATTTACTTTATTGATTACTGTCAGGGCATTGACAATTTTTTGTACTGAATAAAAATGAATTTAAAATACAGTACCTCAGCAATTCCTCTAAGCTCTAATTACAGCAACCATTGCTGACCTACAGTATCTGTAGATCTTTATGATGTGCAGTTCAACAACTATCCATTTAATCATGTGATAAATACAAACAGGGTGTTTCTCACACTCACACACACACACTCTCTCTCACACATACACACATACACACACACACACACACACACACACACACACACACACACACACACAGTGAGCTGAGTGAGTGAGAGTAAGAAAGAGATCTTTTGATGTGTTGATCAAACAGCCGTCCAAACATTAGCTACAGTTTTTAAGGAAACATTGTTTAGGGCCGCTGAAAATAACAAAACCAAAAATAACGTGTTTTTTTTATTTTTAAAAAAAGGACCCAAGATAACGTCAATCTGAATAAATATCCCTAATACATCTTGAGACAGATGGCCTAACAGACCATCCAATAAATGATACTGACCGCTAGCAGGATGCTCAGAGCACAGAGCATCACACAAGTAAACAGCCCACTCATCTGGCAAATCTTCACCAACAACCAGTATATACGTCCTGGAAGTATGTCCCAAAGGACTAGACGTCATGGTTAGGTTCTTCCTCCACATTCACAACAAAGACTTGGTTAATAAATTCAGTTCATCAGTTATTTAACAAATAATTGTAACTTACATGTGTCACTATTATGCCTGCTAGATGCTTGCTACGGGAAACTGTTTCACAACTGAAACATCTGAAAACATCTCTCAGAAGTATTTTTGATCATATCAATTAATTGAATCAATACTTTTTCCAATGTATACCTCTATCAACTGCCGTTGAAAAAATAGGGAATAATTAGGTCAAATGCCTCCGCCCTTTCCAGCTGAAGTTAGTCACTAAAAGCGGATGTGTACCCAAAGCAGCTTGGTGATAAGAGGTAATGGTACCATATTCCCAAACTTCAGTATCACAGCTGTTGTGTTCAGTGTTGACACAAAGTCAGATGACATACAGCAGGTATTCTGTGAAATGTATTCTGCCAAGGCCAAATTGCTTATTTCACAATGTAAATGAAAGTGAAAAACACTGTATTTGCCCTTCCTCGAATTCAGATCTGCTCCAGCATTTAATGGGCTGTGTTTGGACTGTGATACATATCTATCCAAATTTTATTGTAATCAAACCTGTAGAATATTCTGTCATACTGTAGACAAAAAAGACAAACTAACCTAGCCGATAGCACATTGTAACCTCCTTGGCAGAGGTAAAAATTAATACGACATTCATTAATCACATAATTACATTGTAATCATCGACATCATTACAAAAGAAGAGATGAGTTTGCAGCCAGCAGCTCTATATGACCTAACGCTGCTATCAGCTTGCTAACAATCTGACTATGAATAAGATAATTTGGCAATGTTTAAAATGCTAAACAAACTTTGATTAGTGAGAGTCACACGGTCACAAACATCTGTAAAACTCATCCACAGAAAGCCATAAATGTTAAATATCTCTTCAACAGTTTTATATATATTTCAACATGGCTGGACAAACCTGCTAAAATTTCTAGAGCTATGGATGAAAACAATCCATGATGAAAAGCACGTTCTAAAAATTCAGGATGATGTGAACAAGTTATCGTTGTTGGCGACAAGAAAAGCTTTTGAAAGTCAGTCAAGTGAATAAATAATAGAACTTGACGTCATTTTAAACTGTTACACACTTTCCTTCTCCGTCTCCATTCTAGCAGCCTGATGTTGATATTATGACATGTTAGACTGTAAAGTACCAATGGGAAGCACTCAAACCACCACCTTCTCAATCCAGCCAGTTGAGTTAGGAGCCCAGAGAGAGTCCTTCACTGGCAGAGACCAAAATTACAGAAATGAGTACAAAAAGGAACGTATGACATACTTTGCTGGCTCTTAGCAAGCAGGATGCTGAACTTTTTTTTCTTTTTTACATTTAGTTTTTCACATTGTAGCTGTTATGAGGCCCTGTCTCATTTTATGCTTGTCTTCATTGACCCAGTTTAGAATGTATATATATACCCTGATGGTCACAGGAAATTTTTGAAAGTGCACAGAAAAAGTATTAGAAATGTGCAAATCTAGACTGTGTATTTTCTGTAAAAATCTTAGCGCCTAGTTCTGCAACAATGTCAAGACTACATTATTTCAATAAAAGTCTGAACACACTAGACATGTAAACAACACACTCAGGCCCCGTCCACACGATAACGGATATTTTAAAAACGCAACTTTTTTGTTGCGTTTACGCCTTCCGTCCACACGACAACGCAGATATCCAGGACGAAAACGCAACTTTTTAAAAACGCTGGCCGAGGTGGATTTTTTTAAAAACCCTGGGTCTGCGTTGTCGTGTGGACGGTGTATCCGCGACTTTTTAAAAACGCTGACGTCTTGCCTGCAACGAAAACTGATGTGACGTCATATTTATGGGCCAGTGTGTTGTGACAACAAAACACGGAGGATTCCTATTGGATAAAATTTGACTCAATACTGCCACCACATGGTTTGGCATGCTTATAGCCGTCTTCGAAAACGCACTACAGGTAGTCGCCGACTTACGACCGCGATTGGGACCGACAGATCGGTCGTAACTCGACTTGGTCGTAAATCGACTCTTACGTAAAAATTCAATCCAGCAGCGCTGGTTCTTGGCTGGGGGTCGTCCGGATCGTCAGCTGGGGCAGCGTGTGGGTTGGTGGGAGCGGGAGACGATCTTTTCATAATCATTGTGAGCTTTGTCTGAATTGTTCGTTTCTTTTTCTCCTCATAAATTTCACGATATGGACGGAAAGCGTCGTTTGCCATCCGTTCAATCCTTGCAAATGTTTCTATGTTCTATGTCCATTTCTTCAAAGTGTGCACGGAGTTTATTTAACAGGGAAAAGCCTTCTGACAAGCCTTTGGTGGTGAACATTTTTTCTGTTTCCTCCTCTTCTTTCTCTGCTTCTCTTCTCTCTTCTTCTTCCACTCTTTCTTCTTCCAGCGCGATCAGTCCTTCATACAGCACGATCATTCGTGAGTTCTCCAAGGAGAGGTTTTTTGCCAGTTTCACTATTTTCTCCCCCGAATCTGATCAAGTTCTTCGTCACTTTCAAATCCAGCAGAAGAGTTCACGTAACGCTTGACAGTTTTTCCATACGTCATTCATACATTTCTCCGTCACAGCCTCCTAAGCAGCCCAGCCCATCAGTAGTGGGCTGGGCTATTGATCTCACAGTGTGACTGAACAGCGTGTGTGCGCCGTGGGGACTGGAGAGAGCGCGGGAGGCTCAGAGCGTGAGTACTGTGGCTGGAGGGAATGCCCCGCCCTACCCGGACATTGTGGTCGTAAAGTCGATCGGTCGTAAGTTGCACAGGTCGTAAGTCGGCGACTACCTGTACTGCGTTTACGTGTGGACGGAGATTTTTTTTAAAAACGCTGTCATGTGGACGCGAATCCTTTTTGATGCATTTTTTAAAAGTTCTGTTTTTTTTAAAAATCTGTCATCATGTGGACGGGGCCTCAGTCTCTCAGATGAGATGATCAAAGATGATTCAACCCATTTATGATGTCAAAAGGGACAGTGACATCCTTTAAAACACTGAAAATCAGTTTATAAGCACAATGGGTGTTTAAGGTTTCAAACATGTAAAAGAAAAAGTAATTCAATATCAAGATGATGATGGTTAAGAGAGGAAGTGTAATTATGTTTCTCTCAAAGAGCAGACAAGGAATAACTGAAGCATGACAAACTACTTTATTTAACAGAAGTGAGTGACTAAGCTTCAATCTCATTTGGAAATTTCCAACATTAATCAGACCTCAGTCACCCTTCAGTGTAGTGTGCATTTTAAGAAGTAAGAGCACGCCTGATATTTACCATATTATTTTCCTGCAGACAGTGACATTGGAAAAATAAAAAGGCAAACAGACACATCTCAGACATCGATATGCAAAGATAAAAGGAATTCTCCTCACATCCTCCAGCAGTGAGCACCTGAATCTGGTGCTTAGATCACTAGCTGATTTAGAGGCTGGAAAAAACTGAGATTTAGTCTAGAGTCCCTGACTGACCCTAACGTTACTATGGGAAAGTTTTACCAAGGTAAGATATCCTTTTAAAACTTTTCCTGTTTGTTCACTTCTAGACTCAGGCAATGACATCCCAGGAGCAGACAGAAAATTAGTTATTTAAAGCACCAACAATGGACAGCATCTATTTAGTCAAGAGCAGTCGGTATTTCCGCTCCCTCGATTTTTAAACAAATGTCAGTCTTCACACACAAGGATGCTTTTGTATTGGAAGCCAAAATAAAGTAAAATTTTCAGCATAACCTTTTCTTCCTTTGCCCTTGATTTTCAAAGTTGAGACAATTCTAGTACCAGTAAATTTACTATATCCAAAATAATTGGTAATTACACTGATGCAGCTTGCTGAAAAAAAGTCACACTTCTTTGAAATAACTTCATGAATGAGGTGTGACTAACACACACAAACACACCAGCTCGTAAGCACATTTGGCAGAGAGGAGAGTGTGAGCCAACTGTTAATGGAAGGTTTTGTAAACATCCTACCCTGACATAAAAGGGAGCTGATTACTACTTGGGAATGAAGCAGCGTTGGAGCGGGTTAGCACGGACAATGTACACAGACATTCACAAACACAAGCCCACAGGCAGGATGCATGCAACACCATCACTCTGGATTACTATGGGCCAATGGTATTAAAACTATAGAACATAAACAGACACATATAAGGATAATATAGAGAGAGGGAACGCTGCAAGCACGCACACACATACACACACACACAGAAACGATAGGAACACACAAGCAAAGCTACAAATTCTGTTGAAGCATAGCAAAGATATCATCATAATCCCCAACAGGAACGAGAAGAGCAGCAATCAAGATCACCTCTGCTGCAGGAAACAGTGAATACGTCTGACAACAGATGGGGAAAATCCATCTTTTAATCTACCCTCCAAAACAAAGAGCCAGAGAACATCAAAGATCCAGCCACTGGTGTGTGTGTGTGTGTGTGTGTGTGTGTGTGTGTGTGTGTGTGCGTGTGTGTGTGTGTGTGTGTGTGTGTGTGTGTGTGTGTGTGTGCGCGTGTGTGTGTGTGTGTGTGTGTGTGTATGTGTGTGTGCGCGTGTGTGTGTGTGTGTGTGTGTGTGTGTGTTTGTGTGTGTGTGTGTGTGTGTGTGTGTGTGTGTGTGTGTGTGTGTGTGTGTGTGTGTGTGTGTGTGTTTGTGTTTGAGGGAGAGAATCATTTAAATTGTCTGTTTTGGGGTGTTTTTGTAATTATTTCATATACATTTAGTTTGGGTTGGATGCATCAGCCCAGCAGATGTCATTGCCGATGGCAGACAGAGAAACTGAGAGGAACAACACAAGTTATTAAAATTACTGTCTTCATTAACTTTCTCCTTTGCTATAATTATAGTTATTAGGGTAGGAGATAATTCTCATCGTCTGATTCATGAATGTATTTTTTAAAGTCACTGAATGGATTTTATACATGTAGAAATCATTAGAAAATTTTCTCGACGCTAAAACATAATTGGTTAAAATGTTGAAATATCGATGGATCATGACTGGTAAGTTTGCTATAAAAACCATCCATTCAACTGCCCACATAGATGATAGTGATGTCAGCTAGCAGTCTGTGACCGGCAATGCAAAAACGGAGGGCAAGGATTAGAGAGTGTCTGACTAACAATCAAGGATTAAACAAGAACACCCATCAGGGGGATGGCCCCCATGATGAACCACTAAGAGACTGATTCAGACAGGAGTCAGAGGGTGAGGACGCATCAAAGACTAAGCCTCGTGTTCTGCAGTGGTTAGAAAAGGCATGGGGAGATTTCAACAATAGGCGCAAAGCACCAGATCCATAGAAGCAGGGGCCGACCACTGCAGACAGGACTAAAGGTCCAGGCTGAGCAAAGATGCCCCTGAGAAAGTCCAGCAGGGTGTCAGATGCTGGCTGGGACAGCATGTTTTCTGAAATACACTGAGAGGCATAACAGAAAGTATATAAAGGTCAAAACAGGTAAACAGGTACAAAATCTCACCACCAAAACATCACCTGAAGCTCACATCATTGGTAAATCAAGACTGCAGTTTGTATTGTCTCTTAGCTCTTCTTCAATAGTTAGTAATATGTTAAAATGGCCCTCCTGTACTTCATAGCTTGATATAAAGGTCAATACTCTGTAATGAGAGAATTTTAGTAATACAAGAGATAAGAGTGAAGGTGAAATTGGCTTTGATTTAATATTTATATGTACTGAAATCTTGATGTATATGTGAACAGTAACTGAGCTTTATCACATTTAATCTTTCTTTCTCTCTCTCTCCACTACATGTACGGTACATAGTTGTCTTTTTGCTCCATCAGCAAACGTGAAGAGCATGTGTAGCTTTACAGAGTATAATTACTTTATGTGAATAATATAGAGAGATTATAGTAAAAAAAAAAAAAATGATGACATGTCATTTACTGTTGATAGAAGGCTGAGACTCAGCAAACCATATTGAACAATGTCAGTGTTTCCATATTGCATTTTTTTGATCCCCTGTGATTAAATGATCCCCAAGCACATACACACAAAACCATGAAAAACAAAGATTTCTGAAACAAACTTAATAATAAGCGCAGTGTGGTCAAGGCATGAGATTGTGTCTATCTCAAGTTTAAGCTTGAAAGAAATGCTGACAAAGTAAAAGAAAGTGACTTTCTCACATCGACAGCCGCTACAGTTTCACAATCAGCTGCAAGTCGTGAATTTACAAATCACCAGCTTTGTCTTTCTCACGTAAGCATCCAGAGAAAACCAGTTTGCCAGCAAGGAGTTCAGTCAAAGGCTCCCTGCTGCGCAGTTACAGGAAAGAAATCAACCAAGGACAGTTCCCAGGCAATAACACACAGACACCAAAGATGAAAATAAATGTATTTTTGTTCTCTCAGTTCAGTAGAGGTTGAAATATTACTCATTTAAATATGATTAAATTAATGCTGCCAAATGAAATAATATCTTGGATATAACAACAGAGAGAAAAACCAGTTAGTCTTGCTGAGGGAGAGGAGAGCTCAAATAAACAGGCAACCATACGTTGTGAGCATCGGTCATTCATCGCCTATGATTGAGATTCACAGTCGCCAAATACCTCTCAGCATATGCTTAAGAGCTTACAGACAGCAGCACTGGGTTTGGGCATCAGCAGGACCACCGGGCATGTTTTCTGTGAGCCACTAGCACACAAATCCTGAACAAAGGAAACACTCCATATTTAGAATCACTCATACATTTGGCTCTCTGGTCTAGAGAGCTGGGGGTCCAGACCACACCAGCAACCGTTTGTCCAGCCTCCAGACACCACTATGAAACCGATTTTGAGGATAAATTTAAGAGTCTTACTCAGTGTAATAGTTTTATTTATTGCTTTCATGTGCGCACAGGATATGTATAAGGCTTCCTCTCCTGAAAGCAGTCCAACAGTGTGTGGGTTTGTCCTACCTCCAAGGATCTCATTGGCATCCTCCAGAGGTACAACTGAATCAGTCGGCCTCGGGGGGTCAGACTTTTCTCTCGCGCTCTCACCTTTTTCAGCTGTGACACATGGAGAGGAAAGAAGAGGAAAGGAAGAGGAGAGAGTATAAAGGTGTTATGTCAATATATTAGATAGATTGCAGAAATGCATGTCGGAGCAATGAATAACAAGTCAAACGGTTGAACGCACCTTTAAGTCGACCCTGTAGCGGTCTGCTCTGCTCACTGCCACTGACGGCGATGACACTGACGATGTAGTCCTTAGAGGGTTTATAGTCTTTAATCAACACCTTATTATCGGATTTTGACACTATGATTTCCCTCTGCTGACCACCTGATGGGGATAAGAACAGGAAAAGGAGCAAATGTTAAACTCAAGGATGTTTTTTTTCAGTGCTTTTCCTTAATGATTTCTAGGATCAGTTTCTTGACAGTCAATTACTGTATTTATGAGGTTGATTTAGAGGAGGAACTAATCAACATTGAAATCCTGAAAGCAAGCAAACATTATGTTCAAGATTAAAATATGTAATTTTACAGAAAATCCGTTAGCTGGTGTCCAAGACAAATGGTTTTTGTCTCTCAAAAAAGTAATTTCATTTCTAGTGGGTTTTCATATTAAGTACTGAAGCTCAGAGAGAAAGATATACTGTATATAAATATTAGGTTAAAATTTTTCCATGTGAGAATAATTTGCGTGTGTTTTTGTGTGTGTGTGTGTGTGTGTGTGTGTGTGTGTGTGTGTGTGTGTGTGTGTGTGTGTGTGTGTGTGTGTGTGTGTGTGTGTGTGTGTGTGTGTGTGTGTGTGCGTGTGTGCACACATGTGTGCGTGTGCTTTTGCCCTTTCTTTAGTGGTTAATCCCCATCAGACCAACGATCCACATTATCGCCCCATTTCAATTTTGACCCTGCAATCGTTCCTCCATCAATACTGCCGTGTGTCTGTGTGCTTCATCAGCTGTTCTGTCCCTTATGCCAGCAGAGTGATGACTACAAACCCCAGGAAGATAAATCCTGATGAATGGTAACAGCAGGGCAGGTGAGGTAACACCACAAACTGGGACCCTAGTCTGAGGTGGGGAAGAAATTTGTTCTCTATCAGATAACATTTATTCACAACTCTCAGTTTTCTCAGACAGGCAGTCATATACAGTATCTCTTCAGTATTACCCAGTTTGATCCATTAAATGGAAAGATCTGTGCTTTCTTCTTTTATAAATAAAGCTCTAGTTACTTAAAGTAATTAAAGTAATCAGAATTAGGACTAAAAAAGGACAACTAGCATCTCTCCGAAGATGTAGTAATTTTCAAGACAAAGTTAAAGCCCAATTTATCCCAACAGAATACTGTACTTGTATTTCTTTTATAAAAGCAGGAGGTCATATTTGTGGTGTATCTCAAGGCCTTCCTGGATTTAACTGAATGCCCTAAATCTAATGAGTCAGTGCTGCACAATATCCTCAAGTACTGCTGCTGTACAAAATAAAACCTTTGTCAAACCTCAGCTGCTTACAACATCACTTCCTGTACGTTGCAAAATTTGAAGAGGAAAAAAACATCGTCCCGCGACCCGCGCAAGCGGATGAAGCGGTTCGGTTAGAAAAAATGAATGAATGAATGAATGAAAACACTTTGTAACTCACAAATCATCTGACCAGTTGGCTCTCCCTCTCTCTCCTGTACATGTACAGTACAGGACAGAGAGTTGGCTGCAGCAGTAGCATAACAATAGATCATAGAAGCTTCAGTTAAAATTCTACTTTTCCTTCTGGGATTATTTGGCTTCATCATCCAGGGCTAATAAATAACACACAGTATTGCACACACACACACACACACACACACACACACACACACACACACACATGCTATTTCAAATTCAAAATTGAGAACAAATTACATTACGCTACATTACCTACAAGGATGCACACTGATAAAAAACATCTGATATATTGTAAAGGATAAAAATGGCACACTATCTTTGTAGGCAAGAATGAATGCTTTAATGCCCAAAAAAATTTTTAATCCATGTTCACTTGCACTTGAGGTGTCAGGAAGACGAAAACTGTGTGTGGACATTATGTTGAGACAAAAGCTTAGCTGCCACTGGCGTATCATATACAGTGGCTTCAGTCAGAGTGGTGGGTGATGCCTGCTTCACCTGACTCAAGACAGATGGGACATGAAGATGTAGGAAAGAAGTCCTCTCGTTTTCACACCAATTCCTGTCAGATTGAGTACAAATTTGTTGAATGAGGTATTTCTAGCAGACATGCACAGTGCATGCCCAGTCCCACTGACACCCAATGTGGAAGAATCGTCTGCAGTGTTCATCACAGCGTTCATACAGGACAAATGCATGCGGCGGTGCAGATAACTTGAAGAGCACTGATGTGAAGGCAGACCACAGCTGTCAAGGAAGGTGCTATGGTGCTGCGCAGTGAAGGAAATGCCTCTGGGAATCACAATGATTACTGATTACACTGTGCATGTCCAGAAAAAGAGAGGTCAAGCCCCGTGTCTTCACAAAGATTGACTTCTGACAGATGCAGGATAAAAATAGGGTGTCAGGTATTTATCATGCCCATGTCACACAGTGATACTTCTATGGCTGCTGTTGTCTTACATATGTCCTCCAATGAACATCATCAGGAGGCTGTGTAGGTATGACTGTCCTGTATTTTATCAGTCCCGTTTTAAGGCAGCTGACAGGCTCTGTGTGGCAGCTACAGCCCTCCTTTGTCTAAAACTTGGCAGAAGTGCAGTACAGTGTTTGAGTCCAATAAAACTCTAAAGAGTGTGAAGAGCGTGTTCCCTTCAAAGGAGCTTTTATAAGAAGAAAATTACATAATCCATCCTCGCGGACAGAAAATCTAATGCATAATGGGATACTTCTCTCGAAATGTAGGCCCAACTTACCTATTTAAAGAATTGAAATAGGTAAGTCAATTGTGTGTGTGTGTGTGTGTGTGTGTGTGTGTGTGTGTGTGTGTGTGTGTGTGTGTGTGTGTGTGTGTGTGTGTGTGTGTGTGTGTGTGTGTGTGTGTGTGTGTGTGTGTGTGTGTGTGTGTGTGTGTCTGCAAATAAGTTGTCCAACCTGGTATGCTGTTGTAGAGGAATAGGTAGCTGTCGTAGTCCTCTTTGGGCTCCCTCCAAGAAACGAGGAGTTTGCTTGAGCTCAACACTTTGAAGCGCAGCCTCCTTGGAGCTGCAACTGAAAAACAATTAAAAACAATTAAACCAGCTTCAATGATATAGAAATTTATTGTTGATGAAAATGTATATAAGTATTGTTGGGTGAAAATGAAAAGTTCCCAAGCCACCAGTCAAGTGTTAATATGAAAACAAGGCCTTAGCTCATTTCACACAACCTGTTGTATATTGTGTCTTCTGCTCTGTTTGAAATACGTTGAATCAGAATATCATTGTTGTTCTGCCTCAAAGGAACACTGAGAGTAGTATTAGTGCTGAATCAACGTCTGTGTAAAAGGGTTGATCTCACAAAGTGGTAGGACCAAATGGAAGATGTGATGCTTTTACGTCTTATGGTTCACATTTGGAAGATGTAAAAGGTGCAAGTATCAGCCTATCGCGAGCTCAAAAATGGCAAATTTCCTGAAAATATTCCAATGTGAGGATTCAAAGCAAGGTCCTTAACCTTTCTTTGTGAGCTCTGTAACAAGAAAAGTAAACAAAGCATGCATGCATAAAGCATCACACTAGATATCTCGGTAGCTTGGAAAAGCAAGTGTAAAATCACACATGCTGTCATTTGTTTGTTCTGTGTAAGTAAACTAACATGTCGTAGAGAAGAATCTTTACTGCTTTGCATATGTGATCTGAAAGAGTTGTTACTAGTGATAAAACTGTAGCAGGAAGAACACAATGGGGCAGGATGTGTAGATGTTTTGTCACTTTAAGATTTAAAAAAGAGGTACAAATTTGAGGTGCAAATTGGGAGTTATGAGAGGTATTTTACACTAAACACAGAAGAGGACATTAATTGCCTTATAACATGGATGTTAAATGAATGTAATGCCATTTTTTACAGTTTAGTAATGCTGTCTGATTTGTATGTTGTAGTGTATATCCTGAAAGATGACGAAAAAGCTGAGTTACACAACATACCTCTTTCATTTCGTCATTGCTGGCATGCTAGTTAAAAGGACGCGCTAGGGTGGTTCAGTATAAATCCGATTTAATGAGTAGTTTTTGTAGTGGCAATATTTTAAAACAGGCCAGTAGCTGAACCCCAAAACACCAACAAATTTGTCCCAAAAAGCCACAAATCAATGTGACTCAAAGAGGACATACATAAATGGATGGAGGGAAAGGCAGAAAACGGGCTGACAGAATGAGTTTCTAAGTCATTGTATCCATGAAAGCAACACATACAGCAGGTCAGCCTCAGTGTGCTTCATCTCAGAACTGCATGAAAAAGGTTTAAAGGACAGATTTGACACTAGTTCCAGTCAAATTCTATATATAGGACACATTGCATGGAAAAGTGATGAGGAGGGATGAGTTTAATGTCTGCTGCAAACTGGAGAAGAGAAGCTGAAAAAGTCAATTTATTTATCTGTGTGGATGAGTCAGTGTCCATTTCTGATCTGTTCAATTCTGCAGAGAATTGATTAGTGTACTGTAGCATCCTTTCAAGCCCTTTGTCAATAAAAATTACAGTGATAGCAGCCTTGCCTCTTGGGAATGGAGGTGTGTGGTCTATAGCTTCTAATAAATAGTATATGTGGTAGAACAAAGGTAGAAAAGCAGAGAATTTGACTGGTTTTAATCTACAGAGATTACAACTAAAGACAGCACATATATATGGTATTATGGAATACTACACAATACTACAGATTCGCTTCAGATAAATAAAAGAAAAGTCGCTGACATAATGTCTGCGACACATCACCATGTTGTTAGATTCTGTACATGACAAGACATTGTCATCCATAAGTGATGACACTGCCAATGTAAAGTCGCTTCACCTGTCAGCACTCTAAAAATACTTTAAAATATCAAAAACTATTACAGTAAAGTACTATTAGTTTGAAAAAGTTCACAAAGGATTTTTTTGGGTCAGACTATCATAATTAAAAGAAGACTCGTGTCTATTTTGGTGTATTTTCAGAATAAACAAATCAATATAGGGTTTAATAAAATCCTAATTTCTATCCTGGAAAAACAAATCATTTCATTCTCTGCGGACTTCAGTCAGTGAGCTAGACTTCCAGCAGTTATACTCATTACACATCTTTATGGGTAAGATTTCAAAATACTCTAAGTTGAGAGGATCCAGGGAAGAATATTAATAAATAATTTAAAATGTCAAAGAATCACTTTGAACCAGAAGAACCCCTCATCTCAACTGCTGACCCATATTAGTGAACTTGCCACCTAAAATTGATGATGATGATTCTATTAATGCCAAGTACTGAATGTTTATAGAGTGCTGATATGCAAAGACCATACATCAGCCTTTATGGAGAAACTATGTAGAGAATAAAACGAGAGACTTAATGACAAACCTGAGGGGGACTGTGTTGGATTTCCACTTGGTGATGAAAATAGACCGCCATCTTTCTCAGTGGAAAACCATCATATCTCAGAGATCACTGTACTTCTACATTGCATGACTGTATTGTTATGGTGCAGGTAAACAAGTTACATATGTCTGGTAAAGATTGTGCATTGTGCAAAGTGCATTGAATATCTCTTCAAGAGGTGGAACAAATGAATAAAGTCAGGTTAAGTCATTTTGAACATCTGTAACCAACTCTAGATTTGCTTTCTAATTCCATATTAAATACATTGGTTTATAAAGTTTGGTTATTTTACATCTATTCTATATATCATAAATGTAAAGAGAAACATTGTCAGTTATATAATAATTACTAATTCCAGCCAGACTTTCCTGACAAATATCTCACAAGCTAATATGAAGTCCAGACTTAAAATAACACAATCCCAGGTTGTCAAAGGACAACTTGAACATTTTGTCACCCGATGCTCTGATCCTGTTTGATGACTTTGCACAGACACAGTGGTACCTAATCTTACATGAGCAATTCAATTCTGAAGTAGCCACCACACCACCATTTAGATAATCAAAATGCATAGAACGAAACAGTATAATTACTCCTCACAATAAGAATCTATGAATAATTTAAGTCTGTGACAGAGCTGCTAGATTATTACTCTGGTATCATTGTGTGTGCTTGATAGTAGCTGAAGCAAGTTGGCAGACCAGGTACTAATAACTGGGTGGAAATTGCCTTGAATACATTGATCGTTTCTTTTGAATGTAAATGAAGGTAGACATACACATTCACGTTTTGGCAAAAACATTTTTTTTTAAAACGAATGAGCCAACTACGGCTGTCTCTTTCTCGGTGAATACATGTTGAGGTCAAGATACCAAGAATGATTCATGAGTATGGATATCTCACACACATACCTATGTCCAATATTTGTGGGTGCAGACAGAACAAGAGGGTCTCTGATATAAATTAACCTTCACTAGAAGTCACATCTATTCTTATTTACAACCATAAGAATCATCCAGGAGCACATTTCAAACTCTGGATTTAAGTGCCGAAATGCTTTTGTGAACAGAATCAGATGCTTCTTCTCTGTGGATTCTGTAATAAGTTTCTTTCTTTCCCCAAAACTCACAGAGTGAATGCCCACACATAGAACGACAGTACATCACACTTAACAGAGCCATTTATCTGAAAGAGCTACACTATAGAAATCAGTTACAACAGTGACTTGTTTCAGCTTCTTGCCAGGTAGTAAATAAAAGTCCAGGCATTTGGCAGAACTTTGGCATCTATTTCATCGCGATACAATTCAGTAAATAGTCCGAGTTATTGAAGGCTCATGAAAAAAACATACTCCAGTGCCATAAAATCACAGAAACCCCTTCGGAGATTATATTTAACTACACAATACATGTCCTCACTTCATATAGCCTAATTTAAAGAAAGTTTAAAAACAGTTCTAATTTCTGAGCATGAATTCGAGTAATCCCAGACTAGGGAGTGTGAAGAAAAAAACATCTTTTGACTGTAGGCCCTTTGAACCGGAATTATCTGGGTTAGAGTGATACAGAAACACTTGGTGCCCCAGTTTAAGAAGGGATGACTCGTCCATAGATTAGCAGTGGTGAAAGCTAGCAGGGATTTCTGGTAAAGGATGAAATGCTCGCTGCGCAGTCCTCTGTTCCACTTTTTCTCCTCCCTCTATGCTTTTTCCAATTGATTAAATTTCTTCTTCAGATTTCAACTGATTTGACTCAGCATTCTGCACTGCACTGGTTTTGAGCAACACTGTGGTCCCGGGGACCACAGCCATATCAATGCTTTACCCAACCACCACCACAGACAGCACAATAAACACAGCAGAACTCAGTGAGCCTTTGAGGGCTCAGAAGGGTCTCTCATACCCAGATGATGATCAACTCTTGATCTGCTGAAGATACAACTGGCACAGACGTGGCCAAAATTACAAGTCCTTAAATAGAAGTATAAGTAAGTATAATAAATCACAATTTCGCACAATTAATTGTGATTAACTACTTTTTTCGCTCAATAATTGCTCAATTCTACCTCATTTCTCATTTTCATCTTATTGTGTCCGTCATTATCGCTGAGCTTTAAGGATTTGCTGTCATTTTTAAAAATTACTAACACTGAACATCTTTGCTTTATCTTGCCTGTCACTTTCCCATCCTATTCTTTCCATCAAAGCTATTTCCCCGTTGTCTTCTTTTGGTCTTTTCCATTTTTTCTCTAATATTATCACTATATTTTTATTCTTCCTCTCTTTTTCCTGAACTTCAGCCGTCTACTATTCATTTCTTTTTTCTTTCCTTTGATTCCTTCTTTCCTACCTCCTCTCCAGATTAGCTCCCTACTGACTCTTCAGTGAGTGCTCAGTAGTTTCACTAATACACAGGCTTTATGGATGACAACTACTGGCTGGCACTGTCACCAGAAGATTGTGTAGAAAGTACATGAAGGAGATGAGGGATATGTGTGTGCATGCCATACATGCTTCCCTGTCTGTGCGCGAGCGTGTGTGTGTGTGTGTGTGTGTGTGTGTGTGTGTGTGTGTGTGTGTGTGTGTGTGTGTGTGTGTGTGTATGTGTGTGTGCATCATTTGATGCTGCTGTCATTTTGTCGGTACAAGAATTACTCTGCTCACCAAGATAGCACTTAAACCAAATCCTCTCTTTCTACGTCTCTGCTCTTTTTATCTCCTCTACTGCTCTCATGAAACACTTCACTCCTTTAACACATCTCCTCTTCTCATCCTTAGGTAAAAACTCCCTCTTTCTCTCTTCCCTTGTTTTCTTTACAGTTTTTATCCGTTCTTTTCCTCTTCTGCACCACCTGCACTCCACTCCTTCAGTGGCTTAATGCCTTTTTTCTACGCTTCACCCGAGTAAGTGATGCCTTTTCCCCATCACTTATCTCCATGTTGCATGGTGTGCGCACAATTTGTTCGTGTGTGTGTGTGTGTGTGTGTGTGTGTGTGTGTGTGTGTGTGTGTGTGTGTGTGTGTGTGTGTGTGTGTGTGTGTGTGTGTATTTGTGTATTTGCAGGAGTCTGAAATCCATTTTATGAAGTCAGTTGGATGATCTGTTCCCATGCGCAGTTTAGTAAAGGAATCTGCAAACCCACCAACTAACAGGAAAAAAAACTCTCCATAAAACACTCCAATGGGTTAATTCTGTAGGAGACAATACCATTAGATCAGGGTGAAATAATGCCTTCAAGAGTTTACTATTTTAACATAATTTGTACGTCTTACTTCTGCATAAACTCAAAGATGTAAGCTGAAGAGCAATTCCATTTTACACTTAGTCTTTGCAGAATACATTATATTATTTGTCTATCGGATCATCAATCACAATATTATACTCAACAAACTCAAAAAGAATATCTGTGCTTACTGTAGTGTGTTCAGACACATTTTTTCCCTGTGCAGTAATGAATTAGTAGAATTAATTTACATTACATCTGTCTCTTGCCTCCCCTGTTCCCTGTGAGTCTGTGCAGGGTGGAACCTTCCCGGTCCCCTTCCTGCTGCGACACCTGCACACCTGAATTTGATCATGTCAACTCGTCGACATGCTGCTGCAGCGTTTCAGCGCCAGCTCTCCCCTGCACCCTCCGCCAGCTGTACTTTTGCTTTTAATCTCGTCTGTTTTTTGGTGAAATTCAGTTTAACTGCTGTCAGCCTGTGACTCAGTTTCTCTCCTCCCTGCCTCCTTGATCTTCTGCCCCCCCCACACACACACCACACACCACCACCAACGCTACTAGGTTTACGAGCTTTGAATGCTCTGCATTATTACTGGTCTCTACTGTTTGTTATAGCGCTTTTAGTTTCTTCCATGTCACCGTTTTACTTTTAAAGCTCTTCATACAACTTTGGGACGCTTCTAATGCACATCTACACACAATTTCAGGGACTGTTTAAATATATATAATACACACACACACACACACATACACACACAAATGTAATTGTGCAACGTGCACAATTGCGACACGGATTTTTCTGAACTTTTGTATTTCATGTGGATGAGAACACATAAAATGTGTTTTTACTGCCTCCAGGGAACTGCAAACAACTTTGTTCTTGAACAGTTGGTCATTCATTTACTGTAGTCACTAAGGTCGTTTTTGTTTTTGTTAGAAATACCAGGACCCAAGATTCCAACCTCATACCACTGCAATGTCTGCTCAGCTCTATCACTTCAGACTCCAGACATTTATCCACTCTGTGATTTTGGAGAGTGCATTGGCATTCCATCGCCAGTCCACCCTTCACTGTGGTAACAAAATGGTGCAACTGGAACATCATATGCAAATTACATGCATATATAATGTAGAGTGAACCGGACATCTGAGCGCTTCTATACAGTGGGCAGGCCTTTTGTTCCCGTAGCAAACTGACATCGCCTTTCACAAACTTAAAATTGCTCCCTCGTGGTTCACACACCTGTGAAGATGTACTTTACGCCTCTGTCTGTCTACACTCACAAAATACATGCAGTGATTATTGAGGAACTTGGCTACGAGGTCCAACAACAATTATTTGAAGTTCAATATCACCAAATAGAAGAAGTGTGCAAAACTTCAGTTATGGTTGCTGCAAAAAAGATGTAATGTCTAAAATGTGGATGACTCACCGTCATCTATACAAAAACCACAGTTACAAAGTGGGGGCCTAAGAACAGTGTCACCAATTCAGTATGAAACCTTTCATTCATTCATTTTTTGATCCACTGGGGTTGCTGGAGCAAATCCCAGTGGACTTAAGGGAGAGAGGCAGGGGGAAGTCCGAGCACAATGCTGGTGCACTGTGGAGCCACACAATAAACAATCACTCCAGCACACACTCACTTCTACAGGCATTTTGGGACCAACCAATTCGCCTGAAATGTAAATTTTTGGAGGTGAGAGGAAGCTGGAGAACCCACGCAGACTTGGTTAGAACCTATTCATCCTATGAACCTTCTAGCTGTGAGGCGACTGCTCCACCACACTGCCCATAATATGAGATCCAAATAAGGAATAGGATCACAGTCGTCTCCTGAGTCATTACACTGAAGACCGAAAAAAAAAATTTTTTACAGAACATCATAAATTTACGATAAAAATTTACACTTTGAATATAAACTAAACATTATTATCACTTAATAATAGTGTTAACAATCATTTTATCCTATTCGAAATTTGTGTAAAATCTTGGCATAATTACAAAATTATGGAGTTATAACTAATAGGTTGTAAGCATTAGTCAGACAGTTGTCATCATGCAGACAAAAAACATGATTAATGTAAGCTAAGGTAAAGAAGCTATGTATGTATCTATGTTTGTTCATGATTGAAGAACAATGTCTACGTCCTCTGACAATAATAACAGAGTCTCCTATACAGCATTTCCTGAATGACTCAGTGCTCCATTTGGTTCTAAGTGGATGATTGTGACAAACTGGATTATCATCAACAGCAGCTGTGTGGTGAATCAACAACAGTCTGTGTTCAAATTATTTGGCAGTTTTTTCATTTAAAAACAGGTTGTTCCCTTTCACCCAATCTTTGTTTATGATTAAGTGATTTCTCATCATTGGCTTCTCATCCTCTTCATTATAAGAGAAATTACTGGTCAACACTTTCACTCATACAAATTCATCATCAGGCTAACCACAGGCACCCAAACACACAAATCCAGCCGTGCTCACACAAACACAATGACCGCTCAAGCACATACCTTAATCCTTTGTGATGTTTTGGAATATGGTATTGACTGAGCCTGCTAGACAATCCACAAAATCAATCCCAACAATTAACTATGAACACAATGAACACATGTGTAGTACTTTTACCATGAGATGACATGACAACTTCTGTTACCTGGGCTCACAAATAATGATGTAAGACTTCCATCTTTTGGCGCCCTTCCTATTCCTATCCTATTTCTTTCCTTTCTGCACTGGAAACAGTAAAACAGCTCTCATCTTTTAGAACTGAGCTGAGACCAAATTTACATCTCTCTTTCTGATACTTTTCGGGGCCGAGGTAACAGCCAGATAACAAAAATCATGAGAGCCTGCACTCTGTGTAGCACAGCCCTGTTGCTACTGTAGGAACAGTCTCAGACTCTATTCCCCTGGCTCAGATTGAGGAGTATATCACACACACACACACGCACGCACGCACGCACGCACGCACGCACGCACACACACACACACACACACACACACACACACACACACACACAGATACATAAAGTCATTTGGGTGTGCAGGAAAATCCTGAAGATGTTTCAGCTCTCATCCAGGAGGTTTCTTCACTCTTCTAGTTATTCCAACAAGTCCAGTTGACGTTATGCTACACAGTGATCTACTATGACCTGAATGACTGAGAATCTCCACAGGCAACAGTCACAATTGTAATTTTATTAAATGAAGCCATAGACTTATGACCAAATGAGTGATTTTCATGGATGTACTTTAACATTGACGTTACTATGTAGGTGTAAATGCCACACATTGCTGGATTCATCATTTCACAGTGAGGAAAACTCCGTCTTAATCCAAACCTCTTTAGTGGTGGGAGTTCCTGATGAGATCCAGACGTTTGTGTTGTATATACAAACATCCTCCATGGTTAGAGCACACACTAATCCAGAAGGTTAAATCTCCTCTGACCAGATGTTGCAGCTTACAGTGGACAAGCCAGGCAAAAATTAATGGCAATCACAGCCTGCCTAATGAGGGGATTGAGCAGGGCACCCTCTCATAGAGTCTGGAAGGTTGTCCACGCTGTTTGCTGGGATCAGATCCCAGCCTAATTTAAGCTGTCACAGTTTGGTCTCACCTTGTGTTTCAGTCTGTTTGACCCACAGAACCGCTGATGAAAATTGGAATAAAATGAAAATGAGTCAATGAGACCAAGAGAAATAAAGAGCAACAAAAAAACAAAAAAACGGAAAATAAAAGAGTTACAGTACTTCCTTACTTTCTTGTGAAGATTTAAGATTTCAAACAAAATTCAACAGTTGAATATCCTATGTATTATAATGAATGAACAAATAATGATAAATTATCATTATATTACTTGTAATTATATATGTATATATATATATATATTGTATATACTGTATATACTGTATATACATAGTTTGCACTTACACATATATCTAAACACTCAATATATACAGTATATAAATATATATTTATTTTTTTTATGTAGTGCTCCAATTAACAAGAAATACTGCTCCCTGTACGTTCCACCTCCTTTTCTGTATGCTGAAATAAATGTGAGATACACATGCACACGTGCACACACACACACACAGAAAATTTATTTCTAAGTGTCTGGTTGGATCATTTGTATCAGATCTTTGGCTGAACTACACAAAATCTGACCCTTGAAAATTTATATGCTGCCAGCGACAAATTCAGTCTCCCAGTTACTAGTGTAAAAATAAATTATTATGATGTTGTATTAGATAATTTATCAGAATATACGTTCATTCAGGTGAACACACATCTTCGCACATAAAACAGAGTTCTAATCATGAACCAGTATGATATCAAACTAACAGTTCTTTGTTGCTGTGCAACCCTAGTTTGTAGAAGAAGAAGTAATTATCCTTAATTAACCTACATAATGTTCAGCTTGAAGTCAAACACTCATATTTTGCAGTACATTTCATTGCAAATTGTCATCACATTGTGAGGCACATGTTACAGCGCATTTTATTAAATACTCCCCAAAGCGTGGCAGCATCAGCAGGGATGTTGCAACCATCGCTGTGCCGCCGGGTTGAAATGGCATGATAATATGGATGTGATATGATCATGAACAAGATGTAATCTGATTGTACTCTGCCTGCACATCAAATAGAGAAAGAGAAGAGGGAGTAAAGAATTGGAAAAAGAGAAGGCAAAGACAGATAAAGGATGGTAGGGAGGAGAGGGGAGATTGTAGGGAAGGAAGGAGACATGAGTGATGAAGGGAAAGATGGGGAGAAGGTTGTACGGGTCAGGGGGTTGGGAGTCTTGGAAGTCAGGGGGAAGAGAAAAGCTGATGATCACAAAGGATAAGAAGCTGCTGGAGATTATTTGAGAAGAAGAAAAGCTACTTACCCTGACCCTGCGCTTTACTGGGCATATGAGAAACTATTGCCAGTAATACCATTGGAGCCCACAAACGCCATCTAATCAGCCCTGTTGACAACATCCTCACAGCCTTCTAGACCTGTGCAGAAAGAAGGTAGACATGTTGAGAAACACAAATCGGGAAAAAGCCATAAAGAGAGGTGATGAAGAAAGTTAGAGGCAGACGTCAGTGACAGAAACACCATGAATGCCATTTAGTTACAAAGAGGCCCTGTGGGCCATGAAGACCCACCTGCCCACATTGCCACAAGGCACTGATCTAGCATCAGTTACACTGGGTCTTATATGGCCTTTGATGAAATTACAGAGAAGAATTCTTGAAAGTCTAGACTGACCACAGACCAGCGGTTGAACCTATTGCCTATACAGTGTGGGGGAAACAGTGGAGGACTTTGTTTGAGGGAAGAGAGAAGAAAAAAAAACTGAACAAAAGAGCTGACAGTAAAAGGAGTGGATAGACAGAGTGACAGACAGACAGGAAGGCAGAGAGCTGACTGACTGACAGTTTGAAGAAGGAACATTTCATGAGAGCCATTGTCAGAACATGGGCAACAACAACTGCTCCACCATTTTTCTTTCTATTTCATCTAATCCTATCACGACACACACACACACACACACACACACGCTTTTTGTTTGTTGCCCAATCTCCATATTTCCCCTTCTTTCCCCCCTCTATCTCTTTCTACTCTCTCGTCTGCCACTTATTTCTCACACTGATGATGAACACAAAGGAGACGTATGTGATCACTCGGGTACACCCACTTTCATTGGATTCACATGGATGAAGAAGCGTGTGCATTAGAAGTTGTTTTCGTGAGTCATTCTCGGATGGAGAAGTAACCCTATTGCCGAAAGAACAGCCTGCTCCTGCAAATCAGACGATGTCAAGAGGCCAAAGTAATGACACACATGTTAATAAGCATGAAATACTCCAGAAAATAGGATTGATTTTTTTTTTCTCCATACATCAGCCTCAGGACATGAAGAGGGAAATGAGAAGGAAAGAAATGATTCCGTTAGCCTCTGTCTAACACACAGAAATGGAGAGTTAATCAGCCAAATGTTAGATTAGACTGTCCCTGAATCTTTATTTAAAAAAGTTAACAAACCGTGCTGAGCTGCAGTGCAACAAAAGAATAGTGTCAGATCCATCTGTCATTTATACAACTTTTAGCATTACTGTTCTCATTCAACAAACACCTCTCGGAGGGAACCGGCAGCATTACAACATGATTGTATACGGATACACACAGACTTGTTCAAAATCTTGCACCACAGCATGGAAACATGTTTCTACGTAATTATATATCAATAAATGCCTTTTTAAGACAGATAATATCGGTTTATGATCTGGTTTACATATTAATCAGACAAGGAGAAAACAATTTTATTACAATTTATTTACCCTCTACACATTGGAGTATATAGTATAAAAATGTTTACCATCCATACATTGGAATACATGTATCATAAAACTTGTTGAAATGAGGATGAATTGAAATATTTGTTAGGTAACTTCATATCATCATTAAATTTAGACAAAGCAGTCAAACATGAGTCAGATGAAGTCAGAAAGTTTATCTGGTTTTCAGGTAGTCCAGGTTCCTCTTTTCAGACCAGCTGGTTGATTAGTTAATGAAACCACATTAAGGGAGATCCTTATTAAAATAAACACATTTACCTGCTTTTTTGAGGTCATTGATTAAATACGATTTGCACATACATATATTCAAACACAGTTCATTCATTAAGAAGACGGGTGGGTGGCCCTCCATCAACCGAGACGGCTTTTACAATATAAGATTAAATTTTTTATTATTATTATTATTATTATTATTATTATTATTATTATTATTAAAATATCTTTAGGGAAAAAAAACATCAGTTATTTTCTTTCAAAGAAAATTTTTCCAGCCGGATGTGAGACTTCTTTTTTTTTATTCCCCCAACGTGCATCAGGGATATATTTTTTTCTTTATTTTTTTGCAGAGATTATAAGTGCTGCAGACTGATATAGATTAAATATTTAGAGCAAATTTCTGTCAAACTATCAGGTTTGTTCAAATTAAGTTGAAGTGCCGCACACCTGGGATCTCACGCACACGCCCGCATGGAATGAAATGGATTTTCATACCTCTCCAGTCATCAAGTCACAGCGCTCGTTTATCCCAAAGGGAAAATCTTCTGACAACCAAAGACTGTTTGTCTCCCAGCGGATCCCTCTTTCTTTTTACTCTTTCTCCGGATACAATTTGCTCAGTCCGGAGTGGGTGTTTCTCTCCTCGTTATTCAGCCATCCCTCCCTCCAGCTATTCCAACCCTTTCCGTCGCCCCGGTTCATCTCAAAGAGAGACAGAGGAAGAGGGGGGAGAGAGAGACGCGACCTAGTACCGCTGCGCAAACCCCCCTCGCCCCCCAAACGCCAATCGTTCAGGATTCAATCCGGCCGTTTGGGTACCTTTATGTGGGCATATCAAGGAATCATCTTCAAATACCCAATTCCGGATTAAAATGCGTGTCTGCCTGCAGACAAAGTCCGGATGAGAGTCTCTGTGGTTCCGATCGGAGCAGGTGCCGCTCCGTCCCCTGACGCGCTGAGCGCTCCGATGTTAAAGGAACAAAGACGAGTTTAGGCTCTGTTAAAAGTTTGATTCACAAAGAAACAACCTGAATGTGACGTAAAGCCGTGATGTGATGTCAACACCAGTGATTCCAAAGGGAATCGGGTCAATTTGATCAAATGATAGATTTAGATTTTAGTTTTAATGAACTTTATTAATCCCCAGTGGTGAAATTATTTTTACACTAGATGCACTGTATAAACACACATACCAGAGCACACACGCACACACACACACACACACACACACACACACACACACACACACACACACACACGGAAGCAAGCAAAGGGCCTGTTGATACTGGAGAGATAGAGTGAAGCGTAACCACGTGGGAGCGCCCTAGCTTGTGGGGTTTGGTGCCTTGCTCAGGGGCACCTTGGCAGTGCTCAGGAGGTGAACTGACACCTCTCCAGCCACCAGTTGACATGTGATACTTTGGTCCACGCTGGTCTTGAGGCGACCATCCTCCAGTCCCCCGGGCTGAGCTACTGTCGCTTCAATGACAGAGTGACAAACTTTTACTCTAAACTTCTGCTCATTTATTGCTGATAAAATACTAATAAATACTGTTGTCAGAAACTAATATTTTATTCACATGTCCTTAATATTGTCATTTAGAATATGTATTAAAATCAATGGGAATTACTCTATTTATGGAAGTGATATCATGACCCACGGAGTCTGTCAAGGTCTGAGACTAATGTTGACTAGGGTTGATTCTAACACATCACGTGTATAGTATAGACCAGTATAGATTTATTATAAACCTAATAGAGGAGATCAACATGGGATTGGATTGATTCAGAATACGTTCTAGTTTCTCAAATCTGGACTTGAATGAATCACTGGAGGAGAACAATCTATCGCTGCTGATAGATTGATTGACAAGTAATCCTGCATCTTTTATTTAGTTTGATGCTACAGATATGAGATGATGTAGTAAAAACAACATTTTTTCCAAATCTGCCTAACAATAGATACTAAAGGTCACAAGTTAACGAACTGAATTGGTTTTGTATCAAGTATTGGCTCCAGACATCCATGTATTTCTTGTTTTATGATGGGATATATGAGTTAGGCTGGCAGTATCTCCCTGTTTCTAATCTGAAAGCTAAAATAAGCTTACTCTCTTAAAGTGTGAAGTTTTCTCATTTAAGGCCAAGAAAAAGAACACATCAACATTACAAACCATTGCTTTTGTTTGTTTGTGTTTTAGCTTAGCTAAAGTAAGCTTAGAATTTCAGTGAGTCTGTCAAGAGCTGTGCTTTCTTCCATCAGGCTAAGGAAAAAGGCTTGACAGCACTTTGTAATCCTTTTTACACACTCTGCTCCACCGCCGTCGAAGAGACTTTGTGACTTGCCCTAAGGGGTGACGACTTGGAGTCTTGGGAAGCAGAAGCAGAAAAAAATGAACGAGAGGATAGCTGAGTTGAAACAAAGAGTAGCTGCACTCCAGGTGTGTCCCTGGGCAATAAAACACATACACACACACACACACACACACACACACACACATGCACACAGGCCTTGGCCAAACAACTGTCCAGTTACTATAAACACTATAATCATGAGGATGGGGATTCTGCCCTCGTCTTTCTTCCTCCAGCCTCTTCATCCCTTCCTGTCCTCTGTCGTCGGCTCATCTGTTGCCCGTTTGCAGAAGACCACACACTAAACACATTAAGGACATGCAGACAGGGTGCCACTATGTGTCTGCAGTACGGACCAGATGATATGATCCACGTCTAAAAACCAGAAAAAGAAATCACAGTGCATATCTTCACCTACTGTCACCAAAGGCTGGATAGTCAGAAAATAGTTTCTAGACTACGCCATAAAAAAAATCCTGTGCACCAAAGGTGTAACACACACTGGGAGGATGTCATTGTGATGTAGCTTTACCCGCCACCTTATTCCTTGATCTATGAATCCTACTCCAAGCATCTGAATCATGTTCCACCCATTGAAAAAAAACAAAAATAGCAAAGTCAGAATGTGTTTCACTAGAAGTGTAGGTTGCAAAAAAAGTTTGAAAAGGAATATTTTCTGAGTTTTTGTCATCTCTGGTGGATTGTGACTGCTGACACACAAGCCATAAATCCACAGACTCCCCCGATGAGTGAACCATGTGTCTGTCATCTCTACCTGTCAACTAGTCTTTTTTCTTGATGTCCTTCCTTCCTGTCTTTATCTGCTTCCTTTCATTCTTCTTTGCTCCCTCTTTCTCTCTGTTTCTCCTTATTCCTAAACTGCTGATCCTCCTGGTGTCGACCAATCCATCCATTGTCATCCCAGCTGTGAAGCTGTTGAATGAATGCTTCAGTTATATGGTGGAGTTGATCTACAGGTCTTTTAATTCATTGTCATCTTGCCCACCTGTGAAGAATCATAACATTTTCCATTCTTTTCATTATTTTAGATATTTGTCTCTTCTTTATAATATTCAGAATAAATTCTAGGAGGTTTTAGCATGAAAAACCGAGCCATCAAAAAATCCAAATGTACTGATTAAACTAAAACGATGTGGAAAATATGCCAGAATAAGAATTAAGTGAACTATGATAGAAATCTCATCTGTATCTTCTATATCTGGCTGTGAGCTCCGGTGAGACGCTATGGATTAAAAGTAAAGGAGACAATTATTTTTATATTAGTTACGCACTTGGTTTCACTTTTTCTATCAAATTGCATTCATATAATTGGTCAGTTTTTCATTATTTCAAAACCATAATACTTAAAAGAAAAACAAGGTAGGGCACAAATACCTCACACACATGCAAAAAACAATCAAATAAGAATCAGAACTTTTGTCTTATTGCAGGGTTTTTGTGTGACACCTCAGACAGGAGCCTTTGACTGATAATCCAAACAACAGCTGTTTCCTTCATTTTGGTGTCATTGCCTGTGATAAGCAGTGCTGCTGTTTGCACTGGACCAACATATTGTAATAATAAAAACAATCACACCGCCAGAGTTGCTTGTATTTCCTCTCCTTTCCTGTAATTATTACGAGCGAGCCACCGTTGTAGCTTTGACAGACACAGAGAGCATCATTTCCTGGGACATAGAGGATTTATTCCAGGAAACTGGTACCCTCTCATTTGTGTTCATACAGGCATGTGTTTAAGCTTCAACGGCAGAGAAGATGGATTTTTTTGCATCGGTATCAATCAGTAAATTCTCTTATGCTTTAGATACTGATACAAAAAAAGTTGTGTAACATTAAGGAAATGACAGAAGAACCACTGCCTGCAGTTGAGAAGCTGCAGAATTCAATAGTGTGATTTGCGTGTGTACGTGTGTGTGTGTGAGTGTATGTGTGTGTGCGTGTGTGTGTGTGTGTGTGCGTGCGTGCGTGTGTGTGCGTGCCTGCGTGTTGTTTAGTTTTACATATGATTTTGTTTGTTGAGGGGGACACTTTGCACACACACTCATGATGACCCACCTTTAAATCAACAGAAAAAATAAGTTTTGTTTGCCCAAGAAAAAGACATGGACAAGTTCAAGTAGAGTTGACAGACACACACACACACACACACACACACACACACACACACACACATACAAGTTTGCATTCACACTCACAAATGTAATACAATGGCAAACCGCACATGTAATGCAATTGATGCATTTTTGTGTAGGACACATGCATAGTTTGAGTTCTGTGTTAATGACAAGCACCAGGTTAATGTTAGGGTGGCGGTGCACTGAAGAGACTGCAACCTACTGTTTAGTCTGACTAGTCACAGTTATTAGCCAGCGTTTCATCTGGTACCAGACTAGCCGTTCCCAAACAGCTGCTAACTTGACTGCTTCTGAGGTCATAATACATTATGGGAGTTCTCATGCAGGGACGCCCAGATGTATGTGAAGCATTTAAGAAAATACTAAAACATGCAGAATTCCAACACCTTTGTTGACTTTGTCATTGCAAGATTTATGTTTATGGTTTAGACAGTAATATTCCTGGTAAAATGTTTCAATAATGAAATAAATGAAAATACACAGCCATAGATTAGACCTATTCCGCTCACTAACCAGGAAAAATAATATTTCATTACCCATGCAGTATGCCTGGAATGGTCTGTGAATGATTTACAGAGTCATTATTCATTTGATTGAATGAGTTTTGAAGAGAAAATTCTAGTCAAACAAAAGGAGAATTTCTGCCAGAGGAGTGAGACAAATCCTCAGAGCTGTCCAAGAAGCGTTTGGCAGGTGGAGAGCATCTCTACTTGATGTGACTTGTCCCGGGTTCCTCCCTGTGGGAAGGACAGCACACAATTCATTTGAAAGCAAGGTAATCATGTCTCAAGGGCAGGTAATGAACCTGAGATGGAACAGATACATTTCCATTTATTCAGCAGGTCTAATTGCATTTTTTTTCTTGATAAAATTGAAGGACCTGAATATATCTCATGTGTACATTGACACTCTTTATTTAATAAAGCAGTCACCATAATAACGGTTATAAAAAGCTAATTAAATATTGCTTTCTAGTGTAAATCCGTGCTTCTGATGTCGCACTATTTTCTGTCACAATGTAACATATGAACTGATTAAAGGAATCAGGTGATATATGTTTAATATATTACAAAAAATAACTATACTGGAAAATAATGGACAAAGGCTCCATGAGTGGATGTTTTCAATATGTGAAAATGTTTCCTGGAGAGATCACTAACATTTTCATTTGCTTGTATTCATCAGATTCCCTGACTTGAATCTGATTCGGTTCTGAGAAAAACAGCATCACATAATGATAATCAAAGAGCTGATTTAAGTTCTGGATAGGAGGGGAGAGAGAAATAGTTTTTCTTTGTCCTTTAAATGAAAGATAAATGCATCACCTTTTGGTGTAAGCTATCATACATTACAAGTCTTATTTTTGTTCTGTCACTGTCATGAGAGGATTTCTTCTATGTTCTATAATTAGTTGATCTTGGCTTGTGGTGTGGCTTTAATTAGACCAACTGGGCTTTTCAGATGTTAATATGAAGTTATAAAATATGCTATTTGCTGAATGCTTTCATCCCAGGCTTGTCTATCGGGCCCAGCAGTGACGTTAGCAGTGGGGCTGTGATTCTCTGTGCACCAACCTACAACACATTAGTCTCTCCGGGTCCTCGAGTAGAACAGAAATAACCACAAAAAAAAAAAATTCTCACTAATGCTCCGGACGCATTATTCCTTCAGGACATGTTGAATCATATAAAATAAGAATTTGTGTTTTTACAGTAGTTTTGCACAAACCCTGTTATATTAACACATTACTTAGATCACTGGCAATTTAACCTGACCTCCAGACAAAAGGTTTTTGTCATTTGTGTGCTGGTGTTTGTTGTGAAGCACTTTCTAATTTCCTGTGTGTATCTGTCAGTGTATGCAGACAGATGAATGAAAAGGAGGCAGCATGGGAAAGGTGGATGTCGGTTTCTAATCAATGGATGCACAAATGTAAGGACAAATGAACTGATGTTCAGATGAGATACAGGCAGAGTAAAGGCAGTGGTTTCACCTGTATAAGGCCTCTTCTCATTAGAGCATCTGTTAGTCTATTCCTGGAGGATAAAAGGATGAAGAAAAATAGAAAGGGAGAAGGAACATGTATGACTGTGAGCAGAAGATCACTACAACATGAAATAACTGTCCTGTGTGGGTCAATATTAATCATAGCGCTCCCCCAGACTTAATAATGGGGACAGCATGCAGCAGCTGATTTGATATTTCCCCTATTTTTGTTTCCGACAGGATGTCAAATGTATGTTAGTTTAGACATGTTAATCTGCAGTGAAAAGCTGCGCAGTTAGAAGACAGTTAAAATAAAAAGAGCTCAGGTAAAGTAATCCTAAACAGGGTTTGTTCAGCAATGTAACCACATGGCAACAATATCAGTTTTAAATTACAATATTTCACTATATTTAAGTGTTCTTGATCAAAGTCATTTCTAAGCAGACTGTGTGTATCAGGAAGAAATTAAAAACTGCACTCTAGCACCTGCTGCTGGAAGCTTTTAGTAGTGCACCAGAAATAGAAGGCGCGTAACCCTAACCCAGTGCTGCTCAATTATTTTCTGTTGCGCCCCCCCTAGCAAGAAGAAAACAAGTTAAATATAGTTCAGTTTATGACAAAAAATAATATTACTTTGCTAACATTATTTTTTAGTCTATACAAGAATAGTTTTAAATGCATCAATTTGCCTGAAATCAAAAAACCTTGTTTTAAACTTTAAACATCTTTGACCAACTTGTTGCAACATTTGAAACTAAAAAATAAAATTAAATAAAACCAGTAAATAATAACAAATTCCACTTGGCGTGAATTGTTTTCTTCTTTGTTCTTGCTGGGGGGAGGGGCAACAGAAAATAATTGAGAAGCACTGGGGTAATGTTTCAGTCCATTATTTGCTCGTAATCATCTTTTCAGGTTTGTTTGAATTTTTTTAAGAATATTGCCCCTGATGAGGCAAGACAATACAGTATCTAAAAAACAAAGAAAAATGCAAATGAATTAATGAGATAAAATCTTTTTTTTAACTCTGGTAACATGTCACACATGGACACACCATTGGTGTGAGTTAGGGATGAAACCACAACATGAAAGGATGATCAAGTTGTTTATTAAGCACAAATGTTAAAGTCAGGAAGAGCTTCATCTGCTGCATCAAAAACTTACTGTTACTGTGAGCTTATAACATCGTCAAAAACAACCTTCATTCTCTGATGGCGAAGAAAATAATCACCTGATGAAAACAATTTGGCAATGACAAGAACATGATTCAAGAATCCCTTCAGTTCAACAAGTGACCCAATCATTTCAGAATAAACATGACAAAATTATCAGTAGCACAGTGCAGGAGATGACAGGTAAAAAACATCATCAGATCACTGCTTTTGAAACTGCTGTTGTTTCATTCCAACGTGAGTGACGGTAAATACTGATTGTCTGTACAGCTGATGCATGATCACCTGGTACAATGTGCACTTTTGATTCTACAGTCATAGAAAACAGACCTGGGAAAAGAACAAAAGCTTAAAATAATCATAACTGTGAGTAGCAGCAAAATCAATTGTTAAGGTAAATGGTTTTAGGCTTATTGAACAGTCAACCCCCCCCCTCCCCATCAGCTAAACACAAACAAATCCTTCAAACTTAAGAGTTTGTCCTCTCCAGTCTCATCCATACTCCTCAGCAACAAATACCCTTTGCGTTTCTCCCAATCTGCCTCCAGCCAAACATGTCCCAACTCCTTTATAACAATCATAAACCCTGAGGTTCTAAACTGTTCCTGAAACAGTTAAATGAACAGACAGTGGGTTGAAAAGTGCAGAAAGTCAAGTTTTTATGTGGTCTGCATGGGTTTTACATAAAAACCCATGCAGACCAGATATCAAATGTGATATCTCCTCTCTAGATGAATTACTACTAATGATTGCAAATTAGGGTTACAAATGTTACCTCTGGAACCTCTGTGTGGAAAACGAAACAGACTTCCAATCTGTACCTGCAGTCCTTAAACATGACGAGCATTAACAGGATATCCATGAACAGAAATGAACAGCATATTGTGTGATGTCAACTAAACCCACATTTCTGAGATCAGCAACTGAGGCAAAATGTCACAAATATTTAACTCAGTCCACCAAAAAAAAATGTTAGGTCTGAGACGCCCTTAAATATCCAAGAATAATTTCAAGAAAGTCTAGTTTGTTTCTGCTCCTGGAAACTGAACCCTGGTGCAGCGAGAGGAAACAAAACTTTCAAAGGTTTTAATGTTCTTTGTCTGAAATGGTGTGTCAGAACAAACAGTTCTACAAGGCATTAGACTGCAGAAGAACTTTGGATTAGAAGATAAAGCTACATAAGGACAGATTTACATGAATCTATATCACTGCTTACAACATCAAGAACACAGATAAACTAATGAGACCCACTGGATAACTCACTTCAGACACTTGGAGGCAATTTACTATTATGTATATATATATATTTATATATTATACTGTTGGGCTATGAAGATTTCCTTACTATACAATCACCATGAATAGAAGATTCAGTTTATTGCAGTTCCACTGAAGGTAATAATTTCACTTCAGCGCTTAAGTCCACATCAAATGAAGAGGCAGTGTTATTCGAAGCACAAAAACAGTTACGTGTTTAATCACGTGTCACACAGTAAGAACCGACACCGAATGAGCGATATGATCATTCATTGGTACTGTACAGTATATGATCATCATGTATAAATCTTTAATCTCTAATCTCACATCTGTGTGTCTAGCATTAATGGGAGTCTGGAAAAACTGGTAATTCTGCATTTAATGCACAAATATGTTTATTTAAACCTTCTTCATTGGTGTTATTTAAGAAACTAAATTATTTTTTGTAACCAAATAATTATTTATGAACTTTTTGTCCACTGGAGGTTATTCAAATAATCTAGTGTTCTCACAGCAGTGAAAAAATTGTATTTAAAAGTTAAATTGACATAACACTTTTGTTTCAAGGAATAAACACAACACTTTTAAAAAAAACATTCTAGAGCTGGGAATATCACTATAATAAGTGTAACAGATTCATTACAAATAATGTCTTCTCATTTTAGAATTTTCTGCAATATCTACCTATCTAAAGAAAAAGAAATATTAGCAAAATAGATACTAAGGAAATTTTTAAAAATCTTCCAGATTTTATAAGTGCTGTCGATTTAAGTTTTCATAAAAACTAAGCTAGATAAGGTGAACACCTTTGTCTAAAGCAAGACTCCTTAGGGTTTTTGTGCATGAAGTCATGAACTCTAAACCTTTTGTGCCTGTTAATGTGAAATAATTTGTCATAGCAGTTATGTTACATAATACATGTATATCTCGTTGCTAGTAGTTACACTAATCTACATGCTCATCGATTAAATTTTTCACAATTAAAGCTACAAATTATTCTATATCTTATGTAGTATTTCTATTTAAAAACTCTGTGACACCCTGAACCCAAACAAGTTTCTCCAACTGTATAAATGCCATCTTATGTGCCTTTTCATCTTTCCCAGCAGGGGGCGGTGTTGAGCCACTGAGGCGCTTCAGTCCATGGTTGGAAACTCACTGGGGGGAGGTCACTGAAAATGACATGAAATTGTCCTCCATATCATTAGTTTAAAATTTTATTTGCTTGTAACCCGGTGTTGATAGCAAACTCTCATTCTCTGACATCCTTAAAAACACTCAACTTCATAAACAGATTTATGCCACACTTCCAGTTCAAAACCTTAAGATTTAAAACAAAACATTACTCCACACATGAAAACTGAGGCCTCTTCATGGAGACGGGAGTCTTTGTGAATACGCTGAAGCCGTTGGATATCCATCTGTAGAAGAGGTGGTTCTTGCATTTTTCTTGGTTCAAGTGTGCCCCTTAAAATAAAAGTTTTAAAAACACACTATCTTTGTCATCATTCCTGTCCAAAGAGTGTGAGTCGAGTTTCAAGTTGTCCACAATGCTGTGTTACTGTGGGTTTGAGGTCAAAAACTAAAGCTTCTAGCTCACATATTATTACGCTGTTACTGTTCTGTAAGCAAGCGACTCTCTCATTGCTCTCCTCAACCTTTTATCTCTTCCATCACCTCCATTACGATTGTCCTGGGTCCAGTTAAGATCAGGTTGCTGACGGCCCGGTAGTCCTGAGAGAGGACGTTCCGCCCGTTCACAGACACCACAAACTGGCACACCTGCAGAATGAAAGGACAGGTGAGGCGTTTGGCACTTAGTTTAGGGGTAGTTTCAACATTTAGAACAACGAAATAAATCAAACCAAGTTAAACATGATTAAAAATCCATGGAGGAAGCAATATTAGGGACTTCCATGTAATATTCCCCTCAGAATCTGTCTTTACAGGAGAAAACAACCCACGCTTGTGAGACTGAAGGCACTGCTTCACTTTGGACCTATGTAGGACAGCAGCGTATAGAAACTTATTTATTCAGTGCAGGGGGAATTCAGGGGGAAGAGCTGTTTGTGAGTTTGCAATGAACCCAGAAGATGTTGAGCTTAGGTTTGCACAAATGGGGAAACTGGCTGCCTGAACTATCGTAAACTTATTTTACACCATGCCAAATGTGGGGTCAGGTAGTGTGGATGGCAATCAGGGACGTAGCAGCTCAATTTGCCCCATAGCTCCAAACAGTTAATCCAGCCATGCTATGTCAAAGGAACCAGTAAAGATTTTAGGGATCAATATTTGACATTCATCTTCAAACACTGGAGCAAATCGCACAAGAAAAGTAATTACAGCAAATCCCAACCTCTGACAGCAGAGATAACAGGGTTAGCACTGCCAGTGTTACCTGGTTCACCAGGAACAACACGTCAGCCACGCCCGAATCCCAGCTCCTTTATCGCTATTGCATCACTGCTCCAACTCAGCAGGTCCTTTAGTGATAAGGGCTTCTTGTGTGAGCTGCTCTGTGGCGGCAGCGCTGCTGGGTTTTGGGGGTTTTTTTCAAGCTATTAAAAAGGATCCCATTCACATCCACCAACTCCCTGCCTACGCACCAACTCTCAGCGGTTTTCCAAATGCGTAAAGCAAAAAAACAACAGCACAAAAACACTAACACGTCAGAAAAAACAAATTCAATCTTCTAGCTATTTATATTGTCTATAAATGTGGATGCTGGCCCGAAGCAGAAGCCCATCTGACAAATAGGTTCCTTTCTCTGGTTATGTTCATGTTTCCAGTCTTTCTGAACATTAAACAGGCAGAGAGAAGGGGGAATTAATACGAACAGTGATAGACGGCAAGTGAGGGGGAAAAAAGTGACCGCTTATAAAATCTAAACCTCTTACTTAACGTTTATTACACTATTTCCAAAATTTTTTGCGTCATCCACTTTTCGGATACACTCGTCCTTTTAACTTCTCTCTCTCTGCTGCAAGTTTCCTTTCAGCTTCTTTAATTCCCTTCCAACACCTCCCCCTCCTTCCTCTCCCACAGCTTCTCTCCTTTCAGCCTGGTGTTGAAACTCTTCGCTGGGGCCCAGTTGCACCCCTCGCTTATTTCACAGAGGGTTAAAATCACTACCACACAGAAAAGATGGTGAGAGAAGTAGTAGCGTGAGAATATGTTGAGAACAAATGCTAGGATAGTCTTCTTTCATGAGTCAGTGACAGAAGCATGTCTGAAATGAGAACTGATGAATGCATACATACTAGTAGGTCTTGAACATCTTGACCTTCAAGTTAAGGTGTTGGAAGCAGAAAAAAAACGTGCAAATGTAAAGATCTTGAGAGACTTTCACAAATCCCCCAATGTGCCAGACGACTGGCAGGTTCGGTCCTAAAATGTGTCACATGACCACTATGGTTCCTAATGGCAGTGGGCGGTTCAGCAGGATGACGGCCTGCGACACTGCAAAATATTTCAAAAATGGTTTGAGCTCAAGGTGTAAACTTGGCCTCCAAATTCCCCGCATCTCATTCCACTGAAGCATCAGTGGGAGGTGCTGGACATCCAAGTTTGCTTGTGGAGGCTACACATCTTAACTTGGAGATCTCATTTTTCATTCCAGGTAGCACAGCAGAGTTTCAGGTCTGGTGTAGTCACTGACTCAACAGGTTATAGAGTCATTTCAGGAGCGAATGAGGACCTAATGTTACGGCTAATGCACACATCCTGCACACCCTACACTGACGCCTCATTGGTGCATTAGAGGTGACTCTAAATGATGTGTGTTTGGATCCATTATGGCCCAGACAACACTGGTGCATTTTTTTTTTTCAAGCTTAAAAAGGTCATGATGAGAAATATAAATACTCACAAATGATTTTTCCTACCTTGCCTGAGATCGATGGGTATAACCATCTTTTTCAAATAGAGGATATGAACTTCAATGATGAAAAGCACGCATGTATCTGTGCAAGTCAAACAATCAGCTCATAACACACACATACACAAAGATGCAAGCATGGATGGATGCCTTTATAACCAACTGGGACTTATGTTTTCATGGTGATAAAATATGACCGACAATAACCAAAGCAGAAGTGATGTTTCCTCTTTTATGACTAATAAGTTCAGGCCTCTTTTCTCACCCTTTCGTGTCTTCTGACATGACCCCTACTTAACATCCTGCCGTTCACTCTTACGTGAATTATGCTGCCGTTAGCAGGAAAAACCAGCAGCAGCTTTGAAGAGACCCAGATTTTGTATTTTTCTTTACTCTAACAGTCCACCAGACATTAGCAAAAGGCAGTAAATGATTCAAGTGTGAACCAACAGGTTCTCATGTGCTTGATAACTTCCTCCCCAAGGTTGTTGTAAATATCTTTGCTTCTTCTGCTTGTCGTTCCTACTGCTTCCCCCCGGCCTTCCTCTTTACATTCTGTGGTTTAAGCTGCTATAATCAGCATTCCCAGGATTCTTTGCTGCCACTCTGCTTACATACCTTCATGCCAGCTGTGGCAACACAGTCACTGTTACCGTGTTTTCCTTTTCCACGACCGTGCTTTCACAGCTACTCTCTGCTCCTGTCCTGACACATCCTGCTCACGCGGACAGAACTTAAAGGAAGTGTCTAAACACTTCTTCCATTCCTGTTTTAGTCTGTATTTTCAAATATAATAGTACGAATTAGAGTTTGCAAGTACTGACAGCTATTTCTTTCAACAGCATCTCAAGTTTTGAATTAAATCTCTCAGAATTTAACAACAAGGGCTCCCTTCTGTGGTCATATTCGATTATAGGTCCCTAATGATAATGTCAAAAGACAAAAACATAAGTCCCCATCAGATAACCAGAAGCAAAAGCTGTTACGGATGTCATTTCTGCTCCAGATGATGAAATCAATGCTCCTCTTTTTTAACCTTTTCCATCCCAGGAAACAGGTGGGGGATCTCTGTGACTCTCTGCTGCCCCTCACCTTCATGCCGGCAGCAGCTGCAGGTCCACCAGGGTCCACCGCCTGGATGTGACACGGATTATTGCCTCGCACCACAAAGCCCCAGCCCACAGCATCACCTACAATCTGAGGAGCAGCAAGAACACAGGCTGACACCAAAGGACACCTCTCGCTATTTTTAGCTGCAACCAGCAGCTGGCTGCAGCTATTCAGCTGACCTTAAGCTAGTTTCTATCTATACACATGACATTTATCGACTACTTCAAATTGGAGTGTTTTTTGGAACATGTGGTGATTGTGCTTTTCTTACGTGCAAAAACTAGTGAAACTAATGACTTTGTGTACAGACTGAGAATGTGTGATTGAGTACACATGACAACATCCTTGCTGAAATGGTCTTTGTTAGAGTGCAGAGCACGTGTGTGTGTGTGTGTGTGTGTGTGTGTGTGTGTGTGTGTGTGTGTGTGTGTGTGTGTGTGTGTGTGTGTGTGTGTGTGTGTCCTACAGTGAATGTCTTCTTCAGAAAAGATCCTCCTGGTGTCTGCAGCTCCGCTGGACTCACTTGTCTTTTCAGAACTGTGGAGTTAAACACACAAAAATGTGACTTGCTACTGTGAAAAACAACTATAGATATGGTTACAGCATTAACACACATACATAATACTGGTGTATGTATGTGAGGCCAGAAAGCTATAATTTCAGTCATATGTTAAGAGCATCTGGAGGCTCGCTACTTCCTGAAACTGTATAGCTCCCATTCCCCTCCTCCAACTTCCCCTATTCATTACTCACTTCTGCAGGACTTCACAGGGATTTAAGTTTGCCTTGAAATATTATTTGAACTTCGCTCTCCATTTGCCTCAATGATGAAGAATTCTACAAGACTGAAAGCTGGGAAGATGCAGATTACTTAACAGCAACCAGAAGCCACGAGCATGAAGGATTTATTTACACAACTGATTCCACACAAAAAGATGAACTAAACCAATCAGAAGATAACATATCGTACAAATCAGCTTCCTCTACCAGGCTTCATGCTGAATGTCAACTGATGGGATTCTGTACTCTTTGTCTGCAGACAAAATGTATTGTTGTGGTTCAGTTGGAGGACTTTCTGATGTCTTTGTGGATTTACATGAGTGACTTTCATACTTGTTACAATCTGGCCATCTTTAAAGCGTTCTGGAGGCTTATGACTGTAGTGCAGCTGTAAAACAGCAGCATGTAAGGATCAGACCCACGGATCTCACCTTTTTCACACACAGAAACCTCGATTTTCTGGGTGATTGTGGGCATTAATAGGTCCAACAAGAAATAAGATTTATAACCCAAATGTACTTACTGCTTTACCCCAGCACTAGTTCTCGTTTTCATGAAAACAACATTAAGAAAATATATGCAAACATATACCAAACAAACCTTAAAGGTTTAAGCAGTTGAATTGTATTTGCCCCTTTTGCACAAATGAGAGCCCATCCTCCTAGTCTGGTGTTGTGTGTCTACATTCGTTCATTCTAAACTGATTCACAGGAGGAAGCTGAATCATTCAGACATTTTATCCTCTTATCCAGACATTTCCATAATCCCTTTGCGGAAGTCCCGATCTGATCAAACCTAGACTACAGGATAACATCTTTTAGATAGCTCATCAACTGTAATCTGTCCTGCGTACTTCATATCAGAGGCTTCAATTTCAACTGCCTGTCTTAAAGCCACCCAGACATTACACAAGACATGGAGTTAGTTTCAGTCACCGGGCAACGTCTGGACCATCTTCAAACATTTGATATTTTTGGACCACTTAACTCTGTATTAACCAAGGTTAATACAAGGCTGTGCGTGTGTGTGTGTGTGTGTGTGTGTGTGTGTGTGTGTGTGTGTGCCTTCCTTTTCCGGTTCATTGTGTGCTATGCTGAAGGACACTGAGGCTACAAAGAGACTCTGTCTAGGACTCTGCTGGGATCAAAAACATCAACGGAAGGAGAAACAAACACAAAGACACAACTCAAGGAAACAGCTCCTTCAAACAACACTCCACTACAAGTTTAAATAGTCCATCCACAAATGTATGCATGATCATCAACTAGTAAAAAATGACACATTTGTGCATTTAACCACTCCAACATATTTGTTCACTAAAATAAAATGTTGCCAACTTTACAGTTTGTGACATAATCCACCTCCTGCCGATCATTCAGTCACAGTCATTTTATGATGAAGGACTAAGGATTAAATTTGTAAGAAGAAGATACTCAAGAGACCTTGACCCCTGTAATTCCTTGATCCCGGACCCCTAACTCCCAGCATTCCGAATAATGTCAACACATAATGGAGTTTCCATCCAAGTGGATCAATTTTACCACTGGAAATAACTTTGGATTTTTCATTAAAGCAATTTAAAATACTCTGCATCTGCATCATGTCAGATGTGCTGAGAGCAGTGGCATGTCTCTAGTCCTGGCACTGTAACCCAACATGTACCACCCCTTTCTATAGTTTATTTTCCCTGATTCAGATCATGATCTGTGTCTGTATCTAACTGTGCATAGTGGTGAAGGATCATTAACAATGCTTGTTTATTTCCATAAGCCTATAATTCAATTTCATGATACCAAGAAAAAAAGAATCCTAATGTTGAATTAAAGAATGTAAAATATGATCCATCATTAGATGGATAACAGATGACCTGCATGGACTAAATAACCCATCATCTATCACAGATGGATAATGGAGAACACAAATAAAACTTTCAACTTTAATCTTTCTTAAGAGCCGCCCTTTGTGTGTGTGTGTGTGTGTGTGTGTGTGTGTTCACATCGTTTTACCAGATTTGGGGTTGCAAAGGACGGGGGGGCTACTGCTGAGTGTAGGACTGCTGCTGTAATAACCGCTGCTGCCACAGCTGCTGCTCATGCTGCTCCGCCGAGCGCCGATCGCTACTTTTATCTCTTTAGTGGGACTCACTGAGACGGAGAGAGACAAAAAGATGTATTATTCAACCAAAGAAAGATGGGGGGGGGGGCTGGCATGGAAAAGGGAATGTCAGCATACAAGCTAGAATGGTTGACATTTTAACGATATGGCCTTTTGACAACATGAAAATCTGTCACACCAGCAGAATTAAAGTTCATCCTGAACTGAACCACCTCGATTCATTAATGAGCAGAAACGTATGAAGAGTTGGTGAAAACTTTTAGATGTGTTCATTAATCTGCCCTGTTTCACATTACTTTCACTTTCCCTGACATGGTTTGCTAACTACCTTCACACTACTATTGTTTGTTGTGCATGTTTCTCACTTCTTGAATGGGTGGACAGTTTCAGACAAAATCTTTACTACTGTAGTAATAATATTAAAAATACATTTTAGAATCAGCCTCAGATTCTTTCTTCATTTGGGTACTCATTAGCTTCTTTTAAAGGTGGCAGCAACTCCTTTACTGCAGATTTTAATGTTCATCACTACACGACCAAATATAGTCTATTTTATGTATCAAATATATAATATCTCACTCCTACAGTGGTGTGAAAACAGAGGTGGTTTTTTTTCTTTTGTGTTGGTTCTTCAAACAAAAGTCAGCATTAATACAAAAGAAATCAGTGAACACAGGATATTAACCTGTAATCTTCATAGCTGGTTCCTACTAATACCTGCATCTCTTACTGTTGAGGAACTTCCCACATAAAAGTGGGTACAGAATTGTTTTAATGTCACCACTTTGAAGGCTTGTTGAGATTGAACTACTCTTTTCAGTTTCAATTTCATTGCGAAAACAAGCTGATAAGATTTTTTTTTTATTTCAAAAAAATACCTAGCCCCCCTTAAATTTTATCAAGGGATTTACACAACTCACAGAAGTGATCAATCTGTATTAAAATCAACAGAGAACTGTGGATCAGGGGGAAAAACGTCATCTACGCTTATACTGAACAATTTGTTTTGGTATAAGAACCTGATTTTCAATCATAATTTAAATAACATTATTATTCCACCAGTTTTGTGTTATCCATCCAGTAGTTTATGCAAATTCCCAAAAGTAGCCAAGATGGTTACTATCTTACCCTTTCTATCAGACCCCACCAAAAAATTTAATCCCTTCTTTCCTCTGGGATACCCAACCCTCATCTCAGAAGAAGAGCTTAATGTGACTATCATTCTCTCTTGGGAACTAAACCAAATGAGGTGTTTAAATGGTAAAACAAATTTTATTGTATATGACAAATAGTGATACATAAAACTAAACAGGAGCATTGTCTGAAGTGTGTGATTCAGTTTCTACCTGAGAGGAAGCTTGTGTTGCCTCCATCTGAATTCTGTTTGCGGAGACAGAAGGGACTGTCATGACTCTCAGGAATGCTGCAGTTGCGCTCGTGTAGAAGTTCAATCAGCCGTCGCCGTCGACGGAAGTTCATTCTGAACTGGTAGAGGAGAGGACCGTCCACAAAGTGATGCTTATTGGTTACTACGGACAAAGAAAAACAGAAAAAGGCAATTAATACACAAACAAAACATTAAAAAGTAAAAAAATCCCAAAGAAAACTAAGATTATCAACAGTAAATTTATTAATACAAATTCGTTATTGTAACGACTAAAAAACAGATAATCATCAGTTCCACTGATCAGATGGTTGAAAACCACAGACTCATGTTTCTCAGCTGAACAACACTAAACACATTTTCCACCAAACTGACGTCAGCTGTGTTCAACACAAACACCTCAGAGACAGTCGACCTCAGCTCTGTCAGCTGAACCTGCTGAGTTTTATTTAATTTGATAAGCTTGGAATTGAAACAAAGCCGCACACAGCTGTCGTTTCGACATCAGTGCTGTTGTTGCTGTAATTTTACAGTTTTGTAAAACTTCTTTATTTTAACTTAGCGATATGTGACATGTATCAGTCTCTTTTTCCTCATGTGATTCCTCCCTTAGTTGTTGTGAAACAACTGTTGTTTCCTGCAGCATTAGTAATCCACGTGGATTCGTGCAGTCATTCGTAAGGTCATTTAAAATCGTTAATCACAAAAAATCCGTAAGTAAGCCCAGAAAGGACCCAGCTACCTACGTACATAAGAAACCTGCTTCAAAACTCAAATTCTATTCTCGTAAACAAGTCATGAAGTAAAACAGCATTCTTCCTTAGACTACTTTTTGTCCATGAGCTGTATCAGTGCTGTTTTGTAATGTCTATGAAAACCCAACAGGTCTGATTAAATTTAAACCAGACTCCCTGAAAAAAAATAATGATCAATACGGGTCACCAATAAGCTGTAAGTATTTAAAACAATCAAAACAGACGGCCTGACGTCTTAACAAAACAGCAGTAAACTTGTGTATTCCAAGCATGAAGCCATTCATCTCAACACAAAACACACACTGGGCTTGTGGTCCATTCACACGGCATTTTGTGGGTTTCAAGCTCTTGCGTAAACCTAACAGTCCTTTTATGTTTGATGACCAATACATACTGTATATAAATATATATATAAAAGGCAGAGAACAGAGCAGCCCTTTGAGGAACATTTAACTCGCTTCACCACAGGAAGAAACTCATATCGTCAAACCAAGTGGTTATTTTGCTTAGTTTAAACTGATTTATGGAGTGAAGAATTATAACGCCTTCTCTGGGATGATTACAGTCTGCTGTGGGCAAACTCTTTGGCTCTTGATGCAGCAACTAAACAGTGTCTAATTAACATGTAATTTCTATTCAGAATTTATGTACTAAAACATTTACTTTTAGATCTGCTTTAAAGCTTCTTTATCACAGATCCATAATCTAAAAAAAAGAAGTAATGGCTTCCCTCTGTAAATAATGGCATCCAGTTGATCCGCTCTGCCTCTCCTTCTGAGCTTCATTTCTATAAATGAGTGTGTATGATACCAGAGGAGAGCACAGCAGGAAATCCTGTTGGCTCACTGCCACACTCATAATGTGTTTTTAATGGGAATTGTGGAGTTGTTAATATAGTCTCTATAAAATCTAAATTATTTCAAACACTCAGTCCAGTGCTAAGTCCACATATCATCTGTGTCAAGTTATTTCCACTGGGGGATGACACGTAACAACTGTGAGGTCATCAGGACGTAGATCTACAACATGACGGGTGTTCTATGATGTATTGTTCCTTAGGATCATATACAACCTGTAATCCACATAAAAATAGTTCCACGTGTCAATCCCTGGCTGTACTGATGCCGTGATTATACATTTCAAGTGCCTCTACTTCACAGAATGCAACCAAGGTCTACAAATAGAACTTAGATATGTGTGTTGCAGCTGCCAATCACGTCATGAAAACAAATCAGGCCTGAATCCAAGTAACTGACTGACGTAAAAATTGACGATGTGGACATTCGAACATTTGAAAAGCAACACCACACACTGTAATACAAAGATACATGTAAACTACAAACTTGTCAGCATTAGTAGCACGTTTCTTAAAACTTTCTCCAAATACCTGAAAAAAATTCCTTAACTCTGAAATATCAAACATTTATGAAATGTATCATAAGGATGGCTCCAATTAACAAGAACAGATCAGGAGGTGTAAGAATAAGTCTGTAAACACGTCCTTCTACCAGATAATCTGGGCTGAACATTGAGAGCTCCCACAGTTCTGAGTGGGTTTTCTCCTCTGATTGTTGGTACAGTGAGTCAGAGTGACTTCAGTTTGTAACACCAGTCTAATTTAGAAGAATATTTATAGGATTAGTTTAATCTCACAGTCATGTCTACATGTCAAAGAGTTTATTTATGCAGTTAAATATATGATCAGCGTCAAAAATATTCAAGTGATGCATAGAATATCTTAAAACTAGTAGTATAGAAGAGAGGTGGGCAAACTTTGTGACTGGTGGGTCAAACAGAGTTCTAAAATTTGACATGACGGCCAGCTGACGAGCAGATGGATGGAGTGTTTGTTTGTACTAATCCAAATGACATGGAAAAAGCATTGTATTAAAGGTTTTGGCCTTAACAGGCAGTAAAGCATATTTGTGCAAGAGTTATTGTAAAAAATTATTATAAAGTACTGTACATTCATTTCGTAAAATTATCTATGCATATCTTTTAAACAAGTTTGGCAGGCTGCGATACAAAGTCTAACGGGCTGTACATTTCCCGCGGGCCGTAGTTTGCCCATGCCTCAAAATTAAAATTCTTATGTTTTAGAATGCATTTGTGACAACCAAATGTTTCAAAAATGAAAACACTCTATTCTGTAACGTGGCAAGAGTCAACACCTGGGTGCAGTATTTTCACGGTGTGATTTCTACTGAAGTGAAAAGATTGTAGGTTTTCAAAAAATAACTGCAAAATAATGAAACTCTCTTCACTAACAAATATAGCCTGAGACCAGTAAGGTGAACGCTAACAGACAGAATGAAGAGCAGTGTAACATTATCCCAGTCAGATAGTATGTGGGTCAGACCAAGAAGTCAAGTAGCCCAAAATGGACTGTTGGGTTTTAGGAGAGGAGGGCAAAGAGTATGATAGTGAGCTTATACCGTTTCCATTTTTAAGTTTCCAGTTTCCAATTTGAGACTTCATTAACCTATTTGTTTTATAGTGTCAGATTTTTTAACAGGAGTGTTCAGTTCTAGATTTACACAGACACAAAATTAACTTAAACAATTGCTGTTTTAAACAGACAGACAGGTTTGTTTAATGTAGTTATGTCTGTTATCTTTTAATCTACAACAACTCTCAGATTACCGCTCAGACCTACGAGGGCAAAGGCAACAGGGACATAGATGGAAAGGTCAGCAAGTTAAGCCCTGCAAAAAGGTCACATCAGGTAGAGGCTGAGATCAAAATCTTTATACAATAACCAAAAATCCAGAAATTAGTTGACACTATGAAAAAAAATGTCTGTAGAATATATCAGAGCACAAAATGAAGAGCTGTCCATCCTCCTCACCGTGCTGGATGATGCCGTGCTCCAGAAGCCTTCGTCCCAGTTGTTCCGTCTCCTCCCTGGTTGCCATCTCCCCTTCCTGCAGCAGCCAGTCAATGAACTCAGAGGCCACCAGTGTCCGTTCGAACGTCCCGCCCTCCTCCTCCCGGGTCTGCAACAGGTTGTTTTCTGTGTTCATCAACCTGGACAGAAAGAAAAATACCCTAGTGTTTCTTTAAGGGTATCGACCATTAAGGTAAGTAATTAAGGTAATGGTTATTTGATGGAAATGTATAGATAATATTATTCAAATGCAATAGAATCTAAAACTGGTCATCTGAACCCTGGAGTCATCTAGAATGATCTACAGAATGTGTTCACTGTTCGGTAAAACTGAAGTCATTGTGAAAAGTCTACTTTCTTTAAATAGGAAATAACAGAAATCTTTCTCATTACTGTTCTGCCCACTTTTTCACTCCACAACAAGTCAAATGCACAAACGCTGCTCTGTAACTGTCTCCAGACCAACACCCCAATCTCGTAAGCAAAGGCATTTAGCCTGAATTCAAGCCAAAAAGGTAATTCTGAAATTCCCAAAACAGCATTAGAGAGCAGATTGGCAGGATGGCAAAAACAGCAGCTTCTCAAAACGACTTTACAGAAGGTTTGACTTTGAGGTTCATTTTCCCAACAGCAGAAAAATTACTGAATAACACACTCCATCCATCAAAGTATGACAAAAAGCAGAGCGTGTCCATCTGAATGACACCAGAGGACAGACACCCAAAGAAAAGTACATACATGCACAGAACACAATCTTGACTCCCCGAATGTGGCCCCATTATAAACATTCACACCAGTCACTCATACCTGTCACTCTGTCTCATGAGCATTCAAACAATGCTAACCGACCAGCGAGTGCTGGTGAGCAACAATAAGCTTTCTGTGGTGCATCTATACAGGTCAAAACATGTGCCAGCAATGAACTGCACCATCAGTGACTTCACACGACTGTCTTTGCTCATAAATCATATTCTTACATTGTTTCCTTGACTTTTATCAATTAACTGACATGTTAAAACCAGACAGATGGACATCATCGGATCATCTTTTTAATCTGTATTGGTTTATTGGAAAACTCGAAAATAAAAAGGCCGTTAAAAGGCAAACCTGTGTGTCTTCTGCATGGAGAAAGTTTGGTTGTAATGAAAGAATATAATCTAGGAAAACACCATCAAACATCTCAGAAACACACAAAGTCAAGAACGTAGACAAAAGCGTGGACAGGAGACATTAAAGCAAGGTCTTGCATCCTGGCAGGCTCTGTTCACAGAAGCCAAATCACAAAGCTAGGCTCCTGTCAGGGTTGGTTTTATTGTAGCAGAAGAGGTCGCGAAATCAGCCCGGTCATTTACAGAAGGAGAATTTATCGAAACCTGTATGCTTAAAGTTTTTGCCGCAGTGTACCCAGACAAGAGGCAAATATTTTCCAAGGCGAGTCTGAGCAGAAACACCGTTGCTGAATGTGTCGACCAGCTTTCCACCAATCTAAAAGAACAGCTTGTGGGAAAGGGAAAGGATTTCATTGCATATTCTCTTTCTGTGGATGAGAGCATGAACACATGGGACATGTTTTAATAAGCATCATTGTATTGATCTTCTCATCCAACTCACAGGAACAAATGATATGCCTATTTAAAATAAATTCTTTTACAGGGGATGAATAAAGTTGAATAAAATTGAGATTACAAAAATTAACTTTAAATGTTGTTTTAAGAACCAGTCAAACACTCACCTCTTGAAGCCAAATGAGGACACAAATGTGCAAAATCTAGATGGAACTAATCAGATTCAACTTCATTTCTGCTAACATCCTCTCTGTGGGCTTCACACTACATAAACATATTATACAACTATATACAGATTCAGCGCCACACAACCACACGTCAAGATCGTGGTTATTGTACTCATTATGTTTCAACCTTGGCTTGGGTAACAACTACACCTGCTGCTTAAATGCACAAAAGAAAATGGTCTGAGGTCCTGTGGGGCTCCAGTCCCTCACAAAGTCAACACACTTCAGAAAAAACTTGACACGGCTCAGATTGCCTTGGGGCTTCAGCAGGACAAGTGCTGTGGCCCACTTTTGCAACATAAAAGTAATGTTGAAAGAACTCTACATGGCGTTCCGCAAGACTTGACTGTGTAAACAGCGTAATTTAATCCATGTAAACATACTGAGTCAACACAACCTGGTATATTAGCTCAAAGGGATTGACCCAAAGTACCAAATCAAAAGCAAAGCTCAGTGCTAAGAATAAAAGCATGAGTATAATATGAACAAGCGCTGTATATCATGCAGAGCAGGGGACTGTATGCAGTGTGTAAATGGACCAAGATAATTTAAGGCAGGGTCAAACACACAGCCTTGACCTGAATGTTCACTTGCTGACTAAACAGCTACACTAACTCGTCTGAAGTGGCAATAGGAGCATCAAGGCCTTTTCTCTGTTCTCAGATTTTATATGAGCTCTAATCACACTGTAGGTCACAACAAATCAACTGGATAGAAAATCACATTTAGTATTTATGTTGTTTAATAATTTGATCCTGTTTGACATCACCTAAGGTGTCATTTTAGAATGTGTGTTATGTCCAAGAGAAAGGCATTTTATGAGGTCACAGCAACCTGGGCCTTTTCCTTTCAACTACAAGGATTATTGAGAATCATTTACAGAGGTTAAAAAAGTTGTGCTCATGCTGCTGCTTTCTATGATAGGTGAAATTCTTCACAATCAGACTGGTGACCAGACCAATCTTCGATTCTAGAGTACAGCATTATATTTAAAATATTTTCAATGAATTAAATCTACCAAATGCTACATTGAAATGACCTTTAAATATGGCATTTCTTTTATTGTCTTACTTCATGACAATGAGCTGGATTTTGGCCACTAAGAACATTCTATTACACAATTGGTGTACAGTGTTGACATGGCATATCTCTCATGCTAAATGCATTTTATTTCCTTGATCTCAGTTGCACTGACCTTTAGTAACAACAGAATGATAACATCATTTACGGCACTCATTGGATTTTAAGTACAGATTACCATTGCTTTAAGATAAGATAACCTAGTTTAAATAGAAAATTTAGGTGGCTTAATAGTATGACTTTATCTTTTACTTAACCCTGTGTGTTGGAGTTGCTATTTTCATAACCAAAGACTTTCCACAAGTGATCAGTGAAACATGTCAAAAACTCAAGCACAGAACAGCTGAAGTCTTCAGGCAGCCATTGTTTTAGTAACAAATGACAGACATCTTTTTTTGTTTATATGTGTGAAACACATGATAACCTGATGAAAGTTTGTGTTTGTGTCTTAATTTGGCAACAACTGAGTGGTTGTGTGTGACAGATGTCTGGAATGTAAAAAATGGTCACAATCCCTGGACCTGGTCATGTAGATTTTTGTATATTGACGCATTTTTTAATAATAAAAAGACAAAAGGAACCATGTTTTCAAATCTCTCACACACAAAAAGAGAGACGTACCACTATATCTGAACTTTTATCAAGGATGAAGCACAAATATAGACTTTTGCCATTTTTCAAATAGCAAAACTGAATGCAGGGCACATGACATAACATACTTAATGGTCATGGATAATTTATGAGGAATGGTTCTACGTGTATTAAGATCCATGCTTAAGCTAAAGTGTGTATTTAATGTCCAGACAAGGACAGAAGTGAAAACCAGTCACTCCATTACTGCTCACCGGAGCCACATCAGACTCCTTAACCCATGCTATGCTGCTCAACACTAAATCTTGCCATGTATCATTGTACTCTCTCCATTATCCAATTATCCAAACATGAACTAGCCAAACAATTTTTATTTTTTTTTAAAAAAAGCTCTGGAAAAAAAAGAGCAATGAGATGTATAACTATGCTAGTAGTTTGGGGAGGTTACACTGAAGTACTGGATTAAATGTATCTGCATGCTAATTTACTCAAAATGATAATGTTGACTAGGAAGGTTTAAGAGTTTTAGTGTGTCTTCTTGGTGTGTCTGACGCACATGGTTATTAATAAAGTTGAATCCCACTTTTTAAATTCAAGTTATTCCAATTCGACAGGTGTTTGCATTTTGCCAAAGCCGGCTGGTTGATTTGGATTGTAATTACCCATAAGTTATCAAGAAATCAAAAGAAACACCACCATCTTCTAATGAATTTTTGCAAACCTCGTCAATAAAATCGTGTAGATTTGTGAAAACAAACACGAACAATGCCTTCAACGGTGACGGGACAGAGAGACGGCTTTTATGTGTGCTGCAAATGCAACCATGAAGATATTCCAGTTTGTAAGCGAGCAACTACAAGAGCAGTATTGGTTTGTGTGCCTGTATGTGTGTGTGCATGTGTGTGTGTGTACTGTGTTCATCTTATGAGGCATTATGGTGATTACATAAACACATAGCTTTGAGAGCTGAGACAACAGATGTCTCCCCTTGGACCATTTGTTCTATTTCTTCATTCTTATGCAACTGCTCTCTCTCTCTGTTTGTATGTGTGTGTGTATGTGTGTGTGTGTGTGTTTTATGTAAAGAATTTATTAGTGAAAGATGTTGTGCGTGTACACTGTAGTGACACCACTGGTGGACATCTCGGGAGGGTGGGGGTTACGGAGGGGAGTGGGGGGGGGTGTCATTCCAGAAATAATTGGATACAAAGCTGGTGACAAACAAAAACAGACCAATTACTGGTGTCTTCTAGCTTCCTCCAAGACCCACCAGTCCCTGGAAACAGTCAGTTTCATTAAGTTGCTGATGAAAATAGTGGAATCCAATCTATCATTGTGATTTTAGTGTTCGGTCAGCAGTCAGTGTCAAGAGGGAGAGGGTGGGAGCTGTTCTGGGATCAGTCTGATGGAGTTCATTACAGCAGGAGCTCCGTGTTGAACTCCATGCTCTCTCTGTTTGACCTCCAGTCTTGTGCTGGACATGGAACCCATCTCAGATGACAGCTGAAAAGCTGCACAATTATTTGTGTGATTAAAAACAAACCGTTTTGGTGTAACAAATTCACTGCGGTCAAAGAGAACCTCAGGGAGTCAACACAGACATTCATCAGCCATCAAATCAGGTTTCATTCAAAAACACATAATCAATACACTATGAAGAGACTGGATATGAAGTTTCAGCAGCACCAGACACCCAAACAGTATCGAAAAAATGGGCACGTGTACATTTATAGGGAGGTCACACAGATGAGGCCAAATATCCTCAAACAGAAGTCCACTTGCTTCAGATTCATCCATTAAGGGAGCAGTTATTAAAATCAAGCATGTGTTTGAATGTAATGTTTGGCATTGAACCAAGCAGGTGAGAAATACATCAACTGTTATCAAACGTCTCGTGTGTGTGTGTGTGTGTGTGTGTGTGTGTGTGTGTGTGTGTTCATGTGAATGTGATGCTGTTGCAGTTGTGAGAGTTCATACTTTTCATAGAGTCTTTGACCCCTCATGAACACTTTTGCTTCACTGTCCAGTGGGAAGGTGCCATCGTCTTTCCTAAAGCGGTAAAACAGCTTCATGTCTCTGAATTCCCGGTGTTCGTCACACACTGAAAGACACATGCATAGAGGTTTCAGTTTAAAAGACTCGTCACCTGCAGGAACTCTTAGGACAGAAGACATAAAGTGACCAACAACAAGAACGAGCCAGAATAGAAAGGCTCTGATTGGCTCTTATTGCAAATCTACTTTACAGCTTAATGTTTTTCATCCACCTGTCAGCTGCACAGTTCCTTTTAGGGTGTTTGGTTGTGATTAATGATGGAAGAGAAAAGGTGAAACAATCAAAAATAATCAATAACGGAATCATGGAAACTTTGTGTGAAGCAGTGACTCGAATCAGAGCTGCAATAAATAATTTGTTTGCAGCCGAGTTAATATTGAATTTGCTGCGTCTAAACTTCTGCTGAAGACAGAGGCACAGACTGTTCCCAGAGAATCACTCGAGGACACAAACAGACCAACCGTGGTGAATGATGCTCTGGTCTAAAAGTTTCTGCATGATCTTGATGGCCGTTTCTCGGTCTGTGGCCTCCTTGTGTTCGATCAGCCAATCAATGAGCTCCTTGGCCACGAAACAGTTTGGGTAAGTTCTCAGGTGGTGTCGTCGATCTTTGATCACCTTCCCTTCATGAAGCCGTAGCCTGGAGGATAGAGAACAAGCCAGAAAGAAAAATCAACACGATTCCTTAAACTGCCAGACTTCTAGTTTATCATCAACTAAAAAAAGACTGACTAGTGTTTTACCTTGAAAAAAAGTTGGCAGTCCTGTCAAACCTCATTCTAGTAATCCATGTCAACTCAAAACAAAAAAAAGATTAACTCAAATTTAAATTAAAAAAGTTTCGGGTATATTTGAAGACTTAACTGAAGAACAAACAGAACATTTACACAAAGATCAAATGCAGAATGAATGCTATGAAAACACTGTCTTTAGGGATTCATAATGAGAATTGCATGATGACCCTGTCACATTTCTACAAATGATCATGGACGCATGTTTTACGGTGAACTCTTCCTGAACCAGAGGATTGTGGAACAGCTGCCAAAGTCTTCGTTTCCTGAAGATGGCTATTTTTGCTACAAACCAAGTCTTGTGCAGCTGGCTAGCATCACTCCAGATTAGCAATGACAACCCCAATATAAATCTTATATAAACCCTGCATGTACCAAGACTGAAGGCACTTCGCAGACATCACTTCCATCTGGGCCTAGCATCACCCCCCCCCCATCTGCCAATACATTGTCTCAAATGGAGCCGGAAACAAAATCATTCATCTTGCCAGTTCTTTAATGGGGGTGCTTTGCTGTTGGTTCCTCTCCGCAGAATCATTTCTTAGTTGCAAACACCGACAAGCTTAAGTGATTCTAAATGTCTTTGAATCCCAGTATGACAATCAGGATGGCGAGCCCAAGTTGAAAACGCTCACCCACTAAAATGATCCAACATGTCAGATTTTATTATAACTGCTGCTCACATACAAGCAGCTCACATGATGGGACACAAAACAACAGCCAATCAACAGAAACTATGTCAGTCTTGTTCTATGAGCTCAGCTCATGACAGATTGATCAAACAAAGGTGTGTTTGAGTACACTTCTTACTTTTATAACGTTAGTGTTTCATATCAGTTGTAATTATAATTTCACACAATAAAACTGACTCAATACCCTCATTTCCTAGGATGTCTCCTGTTCAATCAAAGGACAAATGACAAAGTCATGACAAAATACTGAAGAAGGATGTCAATCATTAAACCTCAGTGTACATATCTGTGGGAAAGGATAATAGAATATTGTCTAGAGCCATTCAAGCAGCAATAATTGTGTATGCAGGAGGGCTTTGAGCTAAATGCTAACACGCTTATAATGAAAATCAAACATGCTGATAAGACTGTATATTTACCATGTTCACTAGGTGACCTCCATCAAGGAGGCCATGTTTTTGCCTGCATTGATTTGTCTGTCTGGAATGTTTGTGAGAATTAAAAACGTTGGGTGAAATTTTGTTTTTCTTGAATATCAGTAAACTAATGATACCAATGTGAAGTTTTCATGGTCAGAGAGTCACATGGGGATCAAATTATCATGACTATTCATGACAGTCCAATCATGACAGTCCAATGACACAAAGAAGCTGAGCTGCTTTGGTGAAGGTTTGCAACATGTAGTTTAATATTAGAAACAGCTGATAGGAATGTCATCGTCTTAATTTTTTGTTTAGAAATTAAAATGTGATGATTATGCCAGATGAAATCTACGGGAAGGGCGAGAGCGTTTATCACAACTTCCAGAGCGCCTTAAAAGTCAACCAGGTTCCATCCATGAATGTCTGCACAAATGTCAGACGTCCTCAGTATCTGTTGAAATGTTTTAGCCTGGACCAAAGTGTGGGACCTGCCCTGTAGAACCATGGTGCTCCATAAAGCCATGCAGTTAGTGAGGCTGTCACACCATTCCCCTGAGAACAGCAGCGTCTCAGAGGCAGAGCGCTGTGGGACCAACCCTCAGTTCACTGACATCAGCAGCACTGCCAGCTGGCGCTATCAGTGTACAGCTGGGACAGCCAGGGACAGTGACACACACACACACACACTCTATACACACACACACACACACACACCACACAACACACTCTATACAACAGAACTGAAGAGTCCAGGGTGAGACATACTCTACTAATCTCTTGAGAGGTGATGACTGTTTTTTTTTTCTTTTACTCTTTAGGACCATGTAACAACAGTACGATACATAACTCACACAACAAATGCATGTTTTCTCCCACCCAGCTGGAAAGCAGAGTTCAGTGGCATATTTTCCTGGTAGTTCTGTGGCGGCTAACATTCCAGGCATTGATGCCATGCTTTACCTGCTGAGCCTCTATTCATTGCTGGGAGCGTGAGACACAGAACGCCAACGGGGTTATGGGGCCTTTCTTTTCATGTACAGTAGGTCAAAGAGTACAGACAGAACAGCACTGCCATGGTGAGGTGCAGTTGTCTGACTGAATGAATGGGCAGAGCAGAATAATAAAACAAGGCTGTCAAAGCGATCATTCAGCTCGAAGGGTACAGCATTACCAGAGCAACCAATTATTCAAGGAAAACAAAGGAAGACAAGGTTGTGCAACATCTGTGTGCACATGTAGGTTTGTGCATGTGTGGATGTCTTTGTTTGGTTGTGCTTGATGCTGCAGCAGAACAACCGCCTGTAGGACCAATGAGGGACGGTTGCTTGAATGATGATTATCCTGCTGCTATAATTAACATCTTGTGATGTGCAATATCATCATTCCCTCACAGTCTAAAAAAAAACACACAAAAAACCCGTGCTCATCTGACCATCAAAACCAAGTGAACCGCAGATGCTCGGGCTGAGCAGAGATTCCTGACACCAGCTTACCTCAGCTGTTCTCCGGTGACGAGCACCTCTGCCAGCCGCTCCAGCTCTGCAGCCTTCTTCTGCATGGTGTTGCCGATCCCATCCATCGCTCTGCTGACACAAGGAGGCACAGACTCGGGGTTTGCCCAACAACCACACACAAACACATCATTTTTGCACTGGAAACACGCACATAGTTTTGTAATTTATTTGTGTAAAAAAAATTTTAAAAAAGGATGTGGCAGCAAAAGATGCATCGAGCTTCCTAGTCAAAATCAAGGCATGCAAACATCCATGCGGTGATGATTTCAAGGAATTACCATTATGCTGATACACCGGATTTTGCTTACCCTTCAAGCACCATTATCAGGCAGAGGAAGAGTGTGTGGATAATCCCTTTGAGAGTGGTGATTATTCCATACCAGTCAATCAGGAGTGAAGCTCAGCGCGTCTTCAGCAGTGGTCCACTTAATCACGAAGCTCTCCCGTTATCACCTCACACACATCCGCGTGGAAATGCATAACGTACCATAATCCGGTTAATCGTCCTTTATTAATCTGGTGCCGCCTGTCATGAGCGAAGCTTTGTGCGTGGGATCGTTTTCTCACTGACGCGCCGATCGTGGCATGTGCACGTTTCTATCCACGGTGCATCCAGTGTACTTGTACAAATACCCCCGCATTGGGAGGACTCTGGTTACGTCATTGGGGGAGTTGCCCTAAGGGGTGGAGCTAAAAGCCGTGTGTGTGCGCTCGATTTAAAAACCTCGTAGTCCAGGCAAGGGTCATAAATATGGAGACGTTTGATGAATAGTGATAAAGCAAAATAATGGAAGTTCGTTTTAACATGTTTCTACTTCAAATGCGCTTCTATCACGTGAAACTCAGATCATAAATTAAAATATCCAAATAACAAGACAGTGACTACTTCCAAAAATGAATAAAATTAGTAGTGTTTTTTTTTTTTGTAAAATACTACTTCATTCAGTGTAAAATACTTCATTCATTCATTATAACTTTTAATGTTTTGTCAAAAATGCTGACACACTAAACAGGTCCATTATGAATGGCTTTAGATCCTCTACATCCTTAATATTTAATCAACCACTCAGTCACATGAGAATTGCTTCCTACTCTATCCTTCTCTTTGAAGACGTACAAATAAAATGGAAATATAATGATCACTATAAGAACATGCAGCAAAACACTATACAGTATGTGCAAAATCATTTAAAACCAGAAGGGCCAAACACCTAAAGTCCCTCTTAATTAAATTTAGCCTTAATACAATTACTAATTCTAACAAGAGATGCACACCACCAAAATGGTAAGCACCTGGTTTCTTAACGTGTCAGATGAAATGAAAATAAAATCAGGGATCTATCATCTGTTTATCCAGATGTACTCCAAACTTCAGTGGCTCTACCTTTTCTGTTGATAGTCACAATAATAGATATCTTACATACAGGCTGGCAAACAAAATGTGGGACCTCTAAAATAAGGAGTCTGTTTTTGTCTCTTAAGAATGTTTGTATTTTTTTGTGTGTGTTTGTAATAGGCTCTGGTTCTTCTGCTTTTCAATCAAGTCAATTGTTAGTACCGTATTGCAATAAAGTCACATGCTTTCTCCGTGCGTGTATGTGTTTGTGTATGTGTATGTGTGCGTGCCTGTACGTGTGTTTGAGCTGCAACCAGTTTAGAGACTGAGAACAATCGTACCAAAGGCAAATATTTTATCCGACTACTTCAACCGTTCATGTTACAAGTTACGATCCATGTCTTTTCCTGCTGGCGATTTTGCTTCTTTGGTTCTCCATTTTCTCTTTACGTGTTCTGTGTTTCACAGTTCTGGTTCTGGTTCTTTCCCCGTCTCTCTGTGCTTATCTATTCACTGTTTCATCTTAGTTTGTCAATGTATTTTTCTTGTGTCGATCCCTTTAAGCCTCCTTCCTCTTTTTCGTTTCACTGCCAGCGTTTGATTTCTTCCCCCTGACTCTCAGTGTCTTCTCTAATGGTTTCATTTCATTCTATTGTATTTAAGCCTTGTTTTGTTGTGTCACCAGCCTTTTTTAAATATTCATTTCTAACATCTTTTCATCCCTTTTCACTTGTTTCCTCCTGATTTGACCTTTAATCACTGTTGATTTGTGTACCAAACAATTATTCCTTAGGTTTGTCAAAGCCATATCCATACAAAACAAAAATTAAACTCTTGCCTACCTATGGATAGCCCCATGCCTTTTGACATCCACCATATCCTGCCAGTTATTCCCAGGTTCATTAGCTTGCTGATAACCTCATCCTTTGTGTTGATTAGCCCTCAGCTGGCTAACCTTCTTTCTAATTCAGCTATAGATCCAGCTAGCTCCCAACCTGCCTTTCATTGCCCAGTTTTTACTCCCAAGGTTGGTATCTTCACGCCTGATGAAGAATTATTTTCCTAAGAACTCGGCTTGAGGCAGCCCCTGTGGAGCTACACTGTTGCCCAGCTCATATGTTCTATTATTGCAAACTTGATAGTTTTGTGGCGCTGTACTCGCTGAATTTTAGTGTGTAATCATTCTTTTTCTGCAAACAAGATGCCTTTCTCTACCAGCAACACCTACGTGCATTACCTGAGTGAAAATTAACTTGGGATCTATTTAGTTTAGTTACGTTCCTTGAAAATTGTGTGGCTGATACCAACACCCACGCAGTTGCTTTTCTTTCTCCTCTAATTCATGAAGAGTAAAGCATGACGGCAAAATTAGAGCATATGGCAGAGCAGCTTCTAATAGAAAACAATCAGCTGACGCGACTTCTGTTCTCCTAACTGTCAGTCATCTGGAGATTTTGCAACAAGTCCCCACAGTAGTGATCATGTTGTCCACCTAGCTGGGTTGAGCATGTCCTGCTCATGGGACATGTCCTGACTTGTGAGATGACCTGACTTGTTTTGCATGTTAGGAATTTGTGACCAACATGAATTTAAAGTTCACACAGCAGCCACCCCATAAGGAAGTGTGATTTGGGCTGAGGGACATGATAAAGGAGGTCACTTTGTGTGGGTTGAAGACAAAGGAAGAAATCAATACAGGCAGTCATCAACCTACAAAGACAATTTGTTCTGAGAGGTTGTTCATAAGCTTTACATTTCAATTTATCATAACCGTTCAAGGTCATTTAAATGCCATTACTACTCTAAATATGAAAATACTATTCCTAAGGATTACCAGAAACAAATACAGTGCACCCTCGTGCAATCGCGCATCAACGATTGCGACGCCACCTGATCTTAGATTTTTGGTCGGCAGTCACGTGATACCGTACGCGCATTCTATTGGCTGACGACAACCGGAAGTGCGTTCGTTCCGTCAGTCTCAGACTTTCATGAGACACAAAAGTGCTCTAAACAGTTGATAAGAGTGTGGGAAAAGGTAATACAGATAGAAGGTGGTTTAATATCAGTAGGGGGAGGGTTCATAAACCTTTAAATTACCATAAATAATCAAATAAATAGGTTGTCACTGCATCGCGGAATTTGTTATTCACGTGGCATTCCTAGAACGCATTAACCACGAGTAACAAGGGCACACTGTACTTGTATAAGACCATGACTTTGTTATTCATGGCTTTCTAAAAATATAAAAAACTGATCAATAAAAAGTCCTCTGATTTGTTGTTCATATTGTTGCTGAATGGGTCATAGTGCTTCATCAAATTTATGAATTAAAGCTGCGAAAACTCATAACATTACATCACAGTAAACTTGAATGGTGCCCTTTGCTCGTCCATGAACCGCATTGAAATTAAACGTGAAATGTGCTGATGAACAGTTCAAATCCAATTAAAGCATGGTTGATTTACCGAATATATACAACTGTCCTTTTTGATCAGAGTTAATCTCCTCATACTGAAAATACTGTAGTATATGTACTATGGTAAAATAGTAGCCTTTGGACCTTTTCTCACCTTGGGGCAGGCTGTAGTTGACTCTTGAACGTACCCTTATCTGCATGCACTTAGCCCCACCCCTTTCCTCTAATCTGGAATCTCACTCACCTGGACCTATTTACCATTTACAACCACAGGGTGGCTTTGACATACATCAGAGGTATGTTAAACATGCTGTATTTTAAAAAACAGTTATCTTCCATATTTCCTTGCCCTTGAAATATGAACTATGACTGCCGTCAAAATCTTGATTCCCCCAGGGATCACCAAATGGCGGACCGTGGTCCAGATCCGGACCGCGTGATGGTTCTGTCCAGACCTGTGACCACTCCATGATAAATTCACAAGTAGATTTTCTTGGCGCATTTTTACTTGCAGTTCGCGGCTACAAACGGCGGGCGCTGCTCCTGCAGTTCATACGGTAGTAGCGCCACTCAGTTCAGCCAATCAGATCGTTTGTTTACCTGCTCTGTCAGCGCACCTGGAAGTGAGACAGCTCGCTGCCGCTACCGCTGTGAGTTTACCAGGGGCACAGAGGAAAGGAGACAGAGAGGACAGCATAGCTCCGAACGAAGGGAGGTTAATGAGGAAAACCGTTGGTTAACAATGAGTGGACGAAATTTATGTTTGTTCCACCGTCAGGCAGTCCAAAACCATTTTACCTCATATGGTCTGAACACGTAGCACTAATTAATTAATAACGTGAAGCGCCACTACAAAACAAGCACAGAGCTTTTGCGCAGAATTATCTCCTGAAGTCCGAGCTGAGGGCAAAATGGTGACTTAGTAACAACCAAAATGTTGTTGTATTGCACCTGACTAGTTCCAGGGATTTATAAATTTGGCACAGACAAAATCGATATTTTCTGCCAATTTGTAGCATTTTCTATTCTTTTTTTTAATAGCATTTTAAACAACTTTTGAGTTGGTTTAATTTGATTCCTCATCTCATGACATTTTTGGCTAGCAACACCTAATTCTAACCAATTACAGTTGGCTTTTCATTCCCATGTGGCTTCTGCATTCTGAAAATTGATGTTATGACCCTAATGCCTGTAGAAGTACAAGCTGACATGTTGTTACCTCCTGTATATCTTTAATTTCTAAACATGTAATCAGAAATGACTCTGGCAACTGATCGCAGACTGATGGGTTCAAGCTCTCAAAAATCAAGAAATGGTCACTGATTACAGTATCTCATCTCTGTAGACTGGGTAAACCTGCGTCACAAGTCCTTGAACAATGAAGACACAATTGTGGGACAGCATATTTTTCAAACGCAGTTTGAACAAGAACCAAGGCAGTCAGACACTGCAAGATCCCGCAAAAGGTAGGTCAGGGTAGACTCCCTCGGCCTAATGGCGAAGTCGATTATGAGACATGGCGCACCCAAGTGGACCTTCTGCTCAGTGACACTTCTTTGAATGATTCTCTCAAAGTCAGGAAAATACTGGAGAGCCACTGACATTGGCTATTAGCTCTTTCTTCCAAACCCTAGGTGTTGCATTCTCCAAATCTGTTTTATCCAGCCTACTCAATAAGAGGGTTACAAATTAGTGGCGAGCCAGCCAGCAGCACTACCACCCATAAACTCTAGTTCTTTCAGATATTGACGGGCCATCTCTCTGCTTATCTCTTCTTGAGTGATGTCTCTAACTATTTTAGAATACCAGGTAAGTGTTGGGTCTTCAGGATTAGCATGTTCCCCCAGGGTTGAAGGATTTATCTTTAATATAGCTTGTTCAGAGTCATAAACAATAAAAATCCTACCTTCCGGCTGATGTGGTTCATTGGGAACTCAAATGATTTGGGATATTTTACCATTAGCCAGAAACACGTCATTAATATCGTCATCACTATAACGGCTACCAACTCCCCGTAACATACAGGGTTTTCTGGCTATCAACTTGGAAGCGATTACAAAGATCAAACTCCATGTTAAAAAGATATCATTGTTGACAGTGTGTTGTAGTAGTTGGAGATAACAAAACCACTATGCCAATCTCCTGGCTGGCTCGCCACTAAACTTCTCTAGCGTGTTACTCTGTGCCCAACTTCCCCAGCGTCCCGCTCCATGCGGACGGCTGCAGCTCATAGAAGCTAATGAGCTCTGAGCAGGTGTGAGTGTGATTGGCACAGAGGTGTGTTCAGGGCACATAGGAAAACCCATATTCAACCAAAAAACCCGTTCGAACAGAAATAATAAGAAAATAATACTAACAGTAAAAGTAACGCTGGGTTACATGTTCATTCGTTCGTCCGTCCGTTCATTCATTTGTCCACCAAATCAATCAATCAATCAACTTTTATTTATATAGCACTTAATCATATCTGAAGACATTTCAAAGCGCTTTACAGATAGAAAACCAACAATGCCCTCCAGAGCAAGCATAAGCGACGGTGGCTGGGAAAAACTCCCTCATTGAGGAAGAAACTCTGGGCAGGACCCAGGCTCTGGAGGGCGGTCATCTGCCTTGACCTGTTGGTTGGGAAATAGAAATACATTGGGGAAAGAGATAGGTCAAATAAAAGAGACGGAGAGAGAGAGAGAGAGAGAGAGAGAGATAGTGTGTCCATAGTGCGCTGTCGCTGAATTGGGGGCGCGATTTCCAGGCCTTTGGGTATCCTGTTTTCCATCCGCGTTCTCCACCTGTGGAACAGAGGCACAAAGACAGCGGCAGTATCGTGCAGGCAGAGAGTGTGATTTGACAGTAGTAGTAAAAAATTTATTCGCAATCGTTGCAGATAGAAAGATGAAACAAAAAACACATTACTCGGGCCACAAATGGGATGAAAGTGAGATGATGACCTTGACCTTGAGAGAAGTATGTCAAATTTCAACTTTTGTACACTCAGGACCAGATAAGATAGAAAGTCGAGGGCGAAGGCCAGTGTAAGATGCCTATGCACCTATGCACTAGCTTCGATCTATGGTCTTACTCACACTGGCCTTCACCATATGCAGTAGTCTATGCACTAGTCAGACTACTTTCAGGGTACCCTGATCTACCCTGATAGGTCAGGGTAAGTCGCGGGATGTTGTAGTCTCTGACTGCCTTGGTTCTAGTTTTTATATGATTTTCCTTTTATTTATTTTATTAAATTTCATGTATTGTCTGTACATCAAAGAACCTTCGGTAATTTATCGAATTTTTACTGAGATTCGTCTATTTCTTTTTATGTGGTGAAAATTTTGGTTACGGAGCCAAGCAGACGGCCGACTCCCGTCTAATCGACGCCATTTGGGTTCTGTGCATGATGTCCGTATTTAATAATTTATTTTTACTGTTGCTACTTTTAGTTTGTTTATCATGGTTATTTTAGAAGAATCCTGTAATTTTGATTGCAATCTGTCCGATCATCCGATCATGACGTTAACTTGTGCAACATTTTCTTCCTATCAAAAGATAATATATATTGGAACTAGATACCACCAAATTATTATTATTATCATTAGTAGTAATAGTGGTAGTAGTAGTACAGTAGCACTAATGTAAAGTATATAAACCAAACTAAGCCTGTATAACTCGTGCGGACCAGTGGCGCAATGGATAACGCGTCTGACTACGGATCAGAAGATTCTAGGTTCGACTCCTGGCTGGTTCGTTGATTATTTTTTCTCAAATTCAGTATTCTTTTTGAGCAGTACGTGGTTGTATTGTTAAATATTGTGATATCCCCGGTGTTTCGGCATGTTCATGAGACTTTGGGAGGGGGCGTGTGAGGTGAGAGGGAGGTTGAGCGGGAGTTTGTCAGTCGGTTATTAAAAAGGCTGACCAAAGAAGTGGGGAGTTGTCTTTCTTGTCTACACGCACGACACTGAAGGGTTGTTGGTGTCAGTGTAACAGAGACGGATCGGGAGCCCAATTTGTGAGACTGCGCTGTGCGTTTAAGCACCGTGTCAGACTGCCTGGTGAGTCGCGTCATGTGCTGGCCTATGTGATTGAGAGCCTGGGTGTGGTAGCCTACTTCAGTTGCATCTTTAATCAGAGCGAGCGTCGCTAATGTGCGACTAGGCGGGAGCTCTTGGCGGGAGCTCTTGGCGGTCGTGACGGCGGCCCGGCCTTCCACAATGGAGACTGGGTGGCTAGTCAGGAGAGAGACGAAGACCTGAGGCCGGTGAGACAGTGGGTCCTCAGCGGCGACAGGCCGCCGTGGGAGGGCATGTCAGGTCTGTAAGTAGCCAAGAAAATCCTGTGGAGTAAATTTGTTGGGCTGCGTCTTCCAGCACCCTCCGGGATGTCGAAGACTTCTGCCGGCGGTGTGATGAATGTGCAGCGCACAAGGGGCATCTTGATCAGTCCCACGCCCCTTTACAGCAGCAGGCATCGGGGGCGCCGATGGAGAGGGTTGGGGTGGACATAATGGGTCCATTCCCCGTGACAGACAGTGGGAACAAGTATGTACTCTGTGCAATGGATTATTTCACAAAGTGGCCTGAAGCCTATGCGTTGCCTAACCAAGAGGCGGAAACGGTGGCAGATGCACTGATGGAGGGCATGTTCAGCCTGTTTGGCGCACCTGAGGCCATTCACAGCAATCAAGGCTGAAACTTTGAATCTAAGGTGTTCTCAGCCCCCTCTGAGTAGTTAGGTGTTCAGAAAACACGCACCACGCCATTACATCCGCAAAGCGATGGTCTGGTGGAACGTTTTAACCTGACCATGCAGCAGCAGCTAGCTATCCTCACCGCAGACCACCAGCGTGACTGGGACAGACACATTCCCTTTGCGCTGATGGCTTATTGGTCCGCTGTCCAATATGTTACTTAACAGCAACTTAACGAGAAGAAAAATTCAGCGCAGGCGCCATAAAGCCCAACTATTCTCGTCAAACAAACTGGAACTACACCTCCTTTATTGGATGTCCATTAGTCATTGTCTTTTTTTATTCAAGCTTAACAGTAACAAAAGAAATCACAACCCTAGCCCTTTTCTTGTGATTTTTGTGTCCCGTAAATACCCAGCTGTGGTCAACTCCGGGGCAGTTGTTGAAAAAGGAATCCTCCTTTTTATCCTCTTTGTCAGCTGCCCATCAATAAAACTATACAGACTAGTTGTCCTATACACAGTGGAGCCATTGATGAACAGCCAGCTATTTATATAATGTACAAAAAATCTAAATCTATGACAGATCTCATGGCAAGTTCATGCAACAATTTATCCCACACTTCACTGCCATGCTTTCATTATCATGGAAGTAAGTAAAATTAATTTAACACCAATGTACAACTCCATTAATGTCCATGAAAAAAATGTGGGTGACCCACAAATGTTTGTACTGAAGTTTCAAATCAAGGGCAGAAGACACAGGAAGTGTGTGTGACGTGTTCCATGCGTGTCCTGTCTACACTACACTCTTGATGCTATAGAACAGAACTTTTTGAGGTTCTAAGCGTTGTGAAAAAAGCTTTAAAAAGGATGGGCTGCTTATGATCAAATCTTGATGGTAGTGTTATCCCTGAACATTCTAATTCTAATGGCCCTTATAAAGATAATCATTTACACACTCATCTGTTACCTTGATACTTTTTATAAATTTAGGTATAGGGATTTTTTTTCCAGTCTAGTACACAAAAAAGATGGAGTTTTACCTTAAGAGTCACATCCAGGAGATAGAACTACTGTCAACACAATTTAAAAAAATATTTTAAGTTAGTGTTTACATTACGCACTAATTCTACCAGTACCGTTATTAGATTACACACTATTTTAATTTGTTTTAGTGTTTTTCTGGAACACGAATCTAGGCTACGATTATGGATATAACATGCTTCATGTACAGGCCTTGCAGAGTGCATTATACCGTATTGGCCCGAATATAAGACGGCCCTGATTATAAGATGACCCCCTCTTTTTCAAGACTCAAGTTTGAAAAAAGACTTTTTGAACAAAAAAAATATTTTTTATACAGAAAATAATTACAATACATCTGAAACAAATGATTAACAATACATTCGAGAGAAAAAGCATGTTATTTTGCCTCATTCAAATCATTAAAAAGCTGTCTATCACATCTCGAGCACTTGCAAGCAGCCACTCTTGAGGACCACGGAAGCTTTTCTCTGACTGAGAGCATGTTTTAGGCGATCTTTTTGAGCTCTCCATCTCCGTACATTACACTCTGTGAAACCATATTTCACAGCCGCTTTGCAATTGTTTGAAGACTCTACCTCATTTGTCACCATCATCTTGACGTTTGCATCATAACTTCTCCTCATTTGCCGGTTAACCTGGCCGATCTTCAACCCACCCTTCAATGCAAAAAACACCGTCTTATATTCGGGCCAATACGCTAATATTGATTTCAGTAGTAAGTTATGGATAAGCTATGCAGTCCAGCTTTCAATCTTAATTTACACAAGCTATGATCCTTAAGAGGCTGTGACCAGGTTATATGTACTTGCAGCTGTGTCATGCTGCTGAGTTAAATATCAGTTATCAAATGGCAATGACACACCATCATGTGTATGGTTGCTAAATGTTTAATACTGTGTAATACAGAAACAATGAACTGCATTCTAGCAGTTTGGACAAACCTCACCTTCATTCTCCACCAAACACTGCCAGGGATGTGAGGCTATTGGAGCTCCTGTAATCTCAGGCTATATCAACACCCTGTCACCACATCAACACGTGCACCATCCATCTCTTCCATTCATTGTACCATACTTTGTATTGAAATATTTTATTGACCACAATCATACAATATGTTTACTCTTTGACAAAACTACAGCTGGCTAAGAAATAAGGACCTCAAATGAAAAGCAATTAAGTTAGTTAACTCATGATATAATTAAAATATAAATGGTAGGCAATCAAAACTGTACTTCCCAATGCAAATCATCACATCAGTGTTTAAAAGGATTTGCTCAGGTCAAAATTACACAAAATAAATGAGTACAGGCCTACTATATCTCTTTCAAATATAAAATGTTTGCCAATATAATAAAATACAAACATACAGGCCAAACATTAATCTCTTCATAGGTACACAGAAAACTCTGAAATGTGGCTGTGGTCTTTCAATCCAAAATGGCTGTTTGAGAAGTGATACCTGTCCTCTGAAGCATTTTTACTTCAATTATAAAAGAAAAATGTCAAAAAAGAGTCATGAAACGGTGAGCCCTAAATACACAAAGGCATGACATCTTTCAGGATAATGGTAATGCAAAATGTCAATGGAATGGTTTTTATGATTTTTTGAGTACCAGAATTTGCATATGGAAAAGACAGATTGCTCCGGTGACCACTAGTACCCGCTGGTTTAAATGGGAAAGGACGGGATAACTTTTAGGATGTTATTATCAAAGTCATGTCCAAAAACAATTTATACTGTTTTAAACATTGGCCTATGCAAATACACATTAACTTGTTATTGCATGTAGTAAACAAAATGGGGCAAAACAGGCATCCAGCATTCTGCAAAACACAGCCTTGTATGATAATCTTTAAAGATTATTTATGGATCACTTTTGATCTGTAATCTGAGAAAAGAAGTGTGAATGTGACATTTACTACCAGATAGTTTTGACAGTCAATGCCACTGATATTCACATTTAAAATAAATCATATGGCAACACTTTTGACAAGCTAATTATGTAGCCAGTATAACTCATGTCTCACTGTATTCAACATTGTGCTTTTGTTATATTACAATACTTCATTATCGGATCAAACCTATTTAGGCACAAAGCAAACTTCATTAGCATTGCTGTGAAAATACACATCAAACCACAGAATGATTTTTCACAGTAATCAATCCTCTACAACAAGAATTGTATACAGCCACTCCTGCTGTCAATCACTTTGATGCAGTTTCCCCGCTAGTCCACCAGGTGTCTCCGTCTACCTTTGGTGGTGCTAGTAGGAGGAGGCTTTGATGGAAGAGGAGCAGCTCAGCTCAATGTTCTTAATGTGGCAGGAGTGACAGAGGAGGTGGCTGTTCAGAGGGTAGCAGCGGTGGCCCTCCTCGTCGTTCAGCTCCATTTTACATTCCTGGAAAACACAAAAAAGGACCAAAGACATGGTACACCAGCTTGGACAGAACAGTAGAAAATAATTAGTCTGGTGTTATATTGAATAGGTAAAGTTTGGATGGTAGCCGTATCATGTGTAGAAATGCTGGATTTAGAACAGGTACATTTTTATATTTGCAACAACATGAAAGCTTTTCATTAAAAGAAATCTAAAATAAATGCAACCTAAGGAAAACAATGAAAAAAACTAATATGGTCAATATAGGATTCCTTCATTTGCATTATAGCTTCCAGTATTCAGATTGAAATGCATTCACGAAGAATTTTAAAGTCATGATTCTGATATTTGAAGTTTCTGGACCTTTAAAAATAAGAAACACTAGCAATTAAACACTAAAACAGGCAGAATCGTCTCACAGCTTATGTTTTCATTACAGGAATGAAGAATGTATAATTACTGCCATGACTGGAATTAAGATTGGCAATCTACACATAATTTCACTTCAAAAGAGATTCAGATAATCTCTGGCTCATAGCCGGTGAAATGTATGATTTCAAAGAAAAAGGCAGAGTTTGAAGACACAAGACATGTTTAAACTAACCTCACAGTGATAGCATTCCACATGATAGTCTTTGTCCATGGACACAACTCGAATAGTTTCATCTGAACCCTGCAAAAGAAGTTCACAACACAGCTGATGTCAATTTTATCAAGAAGCTCTCCAGAATCTGTTTGTTCTGTGGTTCAAAACATTGATGTAAACATAGAGCATTTCAAGATCATTGCAACAAATCTTTGGAGAACAAAGGTTTTTCAATTATTCTATTCTATCATATTAATAAGTTTAACACTATTTAATTTTCTGATAGCTGCAAGTAAGCAGACTGTCGTGAATCATTTACAAAGCTGTACCAAAAACCACGCTGTTTGTGTTCTTTGTTCTCATTGTTCATCGCAATTTTTGTTTCAGTTGTACTTCTCTGGTTACAGTATCAGTCTGAGAGGGAACTCCCCCGAACATCTATACAGCAGCTTAAATAAATGCACCAGACAAAGCCTCGTCCCCAAACACACACACACACGCACACATACACATTCTTAGCTTTTGCCAACATGTCCTGTGCCTCTGTGTGTGTGTGTGTGTGTGTGTGTGTGTGTGTGTGTGTGTGTGTGTGTGTGTGTGTGTGTGTGTGTGTGTGTGTGTGTGTGTGTGTGTGCGTGTGAAACACAGCTGTCTTTATATCAGTTTCTCTCTGATATTAACCAGGACCAAACAAAACTACAATAACAACATTAACAGAATATCTGTAAGAACTGTCTAAAGAACATAATGAGTATAATGAGTGTTCATTGTTGTAACTTGTTGTTACTTTTTGGTTCTTTGCTATTTTTTTTTTCTTTTTGACAGAAACATTTGAACAGCATCTGCCGCCATGACTGTACAAATGGGTAAAAAGGCCACTTGACTGACCCTTAAAACAATCTCAACTTATTTCATTGACATCTCGTAAAAAATAAAAAATAAATACATTCTCATATCAAAATATTTTGATGTGAGAATCGTATTTTATTTCTATTTAGATTTTTTTTTTGATAGTAACAATCTGAACAGGCCTTATTTAGTCATATTTCGAAACATCCCAATCACAAATGAAAGTGAGGGTTAGCTTACCTCTGAGGGCAGGATGGGCTGGTTACATGCTGCACATTTAGGAGCCAGGACCCTGAGAGGCATCCAAAAACAGGTTGGTAATTGTGGTACTTAAATAAAAATAAATATATTGATGTCAAGTCAGTTCATTGTAACCTGACTGCAATATAAAGTGATATTTGATGTCCCCATCCTGGCCTTTAGTCCTTTGAGCCTCCCCACTCTCCCCCCTGACCACAGAGATGCCCGGTTTAAGGATGTGCTGGTGTTCCATTAACCCATGTGATGCTGCAATTCCTAAGAGGAGTTTAATATGAAACTAGGAGGGAAATGAATTCATCATGTCCACACACGTGGCAGACACATGAAAGTCTGAGAATAAAAAACCTCAGGATCTCTCGGTGTGGACGAACAAACTTTAGCTATAAGTCAAACAAACAGCGTCTACATGATGACTCTTCAGATTGTATCAGCCTCAGGACCGTGTCCAGTATGTCACTGCAGGTCTGCTTGTTTGCTGTCTACATGCAGGGAGAGGAAAGGTGGCATCTGCTCAGGTACTACAGATTCTAATCTTAACTTTTCCTGCACTTTGTGTATTTCCTGAAACACCTTGATTGTCCTCTCTGTTGCAAAGACCTGCTTTCTGTCCTCTTGGAACATGTTCCAGTAGGGGTTGGAGGCGCTGGCCTCCCTTCACCTCTCACTGGACGGTGAAGTTTTCTCCCTTCCCCCTCCTTTCCTTTCATCCCAAACTTCACTTCTCATGTGTCTGCTACACGTGGCAGAAAGACACTGAATCAACTCTTCACCACCAGGTCCTGCAGTAACACGGGAACGTTTAGAGTTTGTGTTGCCACATAACTTGGAACACAACACCTGGACATTTTACCGCTGTCATGCTCCACTGATTTAGCTGAGAAAAATTAAGGTCTTGTACTCAAGTTTTTTTGAAATACTACACAGCAGGTGTTTCTGACCTGTGATAGTCTTTGAGACAGTAGATTTTATTTTCAGTGTCCACAGTGAAGGGCACTCCGTCAAGGCTTTCGTTACAGATGACACAACGGAAACAGCCAGGGTGGTATGACTTCCCGAGGGCCTGCAGGATCTATTCAGAGAGAAATGAGAGATGAATATGAGGACATCACTTCTTTATTCCATGGTGCTGCAGCTCTTTCACATGACCCACCTATGTGTGACCATTAAAAATGACATAACTATTGTTCCTAGTGATATTTTCACCTTTAGATTAGATAAATGTTTAAGGATCCTCATGAATTCATTTAACCAACAGAAGATAAGAACAAAACCATGCAGCTTGGAGATCATATACAGTCAGTAATCACACCTTTCAAATAAAATACAATAAAGATCGAGACATATCCCCCATATCTGACTGCTGGAGAAGAACACATGTCAAAAAAAATCCTTCCTATGCTGTAACACTTGTAAGCCATGATCCCATACTTTATTTATGTGTCTGTTTTGTTTTTACTCATGAGACCATGTGTGTGTGTGTTTGCGTGTGTGTGTGTGTGTGTGTGTGTTAGAGAGATGCACACGAGGAGCCAATGAGTCTTTATCCAGATGTGTCTGCAGAAAGCTCATTAAGGGCGCAGCAACTCTCAGTTTTCTGCTGAGATCACACCCACACAGCCACAATTCGCTCAGGCAGAGACAAGAAACAGACACTCACCATGTCCATAATCAAATGTCCACATGCGTTGCACTTGTCTGCAGACTGCTGGAAACCGGAGTACTTCAACAGAGAGAGAGAAAAAACCCCACAGTGATCTCATTGAAACTTAGTTATTTAAAGATTGAGCACTAAAGAACTGCACAAGGTCTCCAAGACACAATCTAAAGCAGCGTTTACACTTCCACATATGCTGTAATTTAAAGTTAAGTGCTTTATTTAAACTCTTGACAGACACTCTTTGCAATGTGAGAGCAGCGTCTCTGCAGCCCAACTTAAAACTATCACAGCAAACACACTCTAAAAGTCAGTGTGTGTAAGACTGGCCTTTAATTCAAACAGTGAATCATTTAACTCGGCCTTATTATGCGCTGTTAAGCATTGGCAGTGACAGTGATGAGGGCACACAACTAGCCTGAAAGGAAGGTGGACATAATTATTAGCGTATAAAAGCAGCTTAGATTGAACTAATGTAGTTCCCTTAGAACCACTTTAGTCCAAATAAACTTCATTTCTCGTTTCTGTTCTGTTACAATGGACAGTTAGGCTCTGTTCTGGGACCTCGCTGCCCTTCCACGAGCCTGTACGGACAGCGTGGAGGGAACTCCACCTTGAGCTTTCATCTGCCCGCAATTTATTGGAAATTTTGATTCCAATTAAACATCTAACAGATTCTGGTGGAAAGTGGTGAGGTTTTATACAAACAGAGCTCCTGGGGTAAACAGGCACCAGCTGCTGACAGCGTGAAAAGAGTTGGTAAAATACACGCCACAAGAAAATAAGTGGGTATGAAAATGCAGCCTGTGTAACGGCTAAAAAGCACAGAAATTACAATACATTTAAATTGTGATTAATTGACATCCTTTCTGATTTTTTTATGATATTTTAGCACAAGTACACAGAATTTGTACACTGCTGTGAATGGTATGACCCCATCCCCACCTTCTAAACCACAGCAAAAGCAGCCTCTCCAGTTACTGACCCCCTCCCACTCTCACCGAAAGGGGATTCAGTTGCATCAGATGCTAAAACCTAGGCCACAAGGTCAAACAAGCCAAGCCAAACAGTATTTTTGCATTTAATTTGAAGGCTGACAGGTTATATAGACCATAAGGTAAATGTAAGGGGGTAAGGAACGCTTGACGGGAGAGCTAGAAACCAAATACAAAGAGAAAAGTAAACCTGATGCGAGTACAAAGGTTACTCATTTGAGCTTTACTACATATTGATTGCGTATTGGCTGCTCACCAGAAAGTCCTCCTCACAGAAAACCTTCCCCCCGACATAGTAGAATGCCTTCCCTCTCAGCCTTCGACCTGCCGGAGTAGACAGACAGAAGAAAAAGATTTTTTATCATCTCACTGGAGACAAACACAGCAGGACACACACCTGGGCCCAGAAAACATGACTATAACAAATGACTATTAGAAGACATTTTATTAGTCACATCAAGCTGAAATGCTTTCGTCTTGAATCTTGTAAAGCCACGATCCCAGTCCCAGAATACTGTGGAAGCACCAATGCATAAAGCCTGTTGTGACTAATGACATTCATTTGATGCTAACAGGGCCCTCATGAAATATTCATTATATGCCGCTGAATCCAAGGCAGATGACTCAAACACCAGATATATGTTGTGTTGGGGTCTGTATGTAATATTGTTGGGGATGTGGAGAAGGTCCAGGAAGGACCGTATCTGATTCAAACAAAGGAAAAGCTGATTAAATCTTAAAGGTGTCGATTTCTCGTCCTGCTCTCTTAGATTTTATGGAAAGTATCGAAACAACCTGCGTCTCTTCTTTTATGTCGCTTTGTTCGAATTGCTGTGTGTGCTTCCTGTCTAAACCCTTAAGTCTGATACTTAAGGGTTTAGTGATTTGAATCAAGCTAACACACACATGCACGCATGCACACACACACACACACACACACACACACACACACACACACACACACACACACACACACACACACACACACACACACACACACACACACACACACACACACACATACAATATTCCTGACCAGCCCCACAGGAAAGGAGGACATTCCCCACATTTTCTGAGTGGGAAGGTGAGGGAGGGGCAATGGGTTGGTGGTGGAGGGGGGGGGGGTCCTTAGCGAACAGGAGCCTTCTTTATCTCCCATCTCACACCATGTTTACCTGATGACTTGTTTCTCACTGTTGGCCATTTACTCCGTGAGAACAGCTTCTTTTTTTTTTTAATTCAGAGAAGAAACAGAGGAAAAAAAGCTGAATGCAGACATTTTAAAATAAGAGTTTTCTTGAAACTGACAGAATGTTTCACTCATCTAGAAATCATTAAAAAAGTATATTTTGGTAGAGCCCTATGCGGGCTGGGTCAAAATATACTATCTGAGACAAATACTTGTGTCTTTAAAACATCTCTGACAGCTTTACACCTTGGAGGAATATTAATGTTTCATCCATAAATTGTTTATCATTTAATTTTCAACGAGATTTATTACTATTTAAATGTAATATGACAGAGGTCATTGTCATATTCCAAGCTGGAACAGAGGTCTAGTAGGAGATATAAAGAAGTCACTGAACAGGTTGACTTCCTCCTCTGGGCTAAAGCTCTCACTGCTGTCTTCAAGTCTGAAGACTATTTGAATTACAAGAAGCATCCAGAAAGAACAAAGGGAAAAACAAACTGAAACCTCATGATGTTATGAGAAGGACACATGAATTATCTGCAACAGTTAGTCACCAGTACATTGTCTGACTTCAATGAAATAATAATAGCAGCAACCAAGATCTAACCATGTCTCACATAAAAGCTACTTTAAATAGAGACCAGTCCTTTTTTCTAAGGGGTGAAGGTGTGGACCCAGCCTTGGGTAATTACTGACAGACGTTCTTGGAACTGTGCCACTAAAAGAAGAAGGGAAGAATGAAGAGGATGAACGTGAGATATGGGCAATTCCTCAGCTTCACAATCCCGTTGGTTTTTTTCCCCCCAGTGAGACAGAGAGGGAAGGCTCTGAGCTTTGTGGGAAGATAAGAGCTTAATTAAAGTCAGGAGTCTGGGCTAACTGCTTGAAAAGCGCCAGAAAGAACTGTCGCTATTGGTCTTATGTAAAAATGTAAAACACCTGAGGGACTGAACACAACACAAAGCCATTTTTCTAATTAAAACGTTCTCTTCATTCCCACATGCTATCCCATTCAGAAAATACGGAATTCACAATGACCAGGAATGACGTCTGAATTGAGCCTCAACCGTGCTCATTCTGGCAAGTACATTACTCAAAGTGACCAACTGCTGCAAAAGAGACCTCTCTCTTCCACCTATTTCACTTTGAAGTACTATTTACTATGAACCTTCAGTCCTGCTAAAGATATCTACGCTTACCCGACACAGAAAAATTCATTTGCAAGAAGCTTTCCTGGCAGCGTGAATGCATTTCTCTGACTGTGAAAAGCACCTGCAGCCTTTGGTTTTAACACTCAAGCCACCAGATGTGAACACACCAGTGGCCCCTTGCATTCCCTGCCACCAGGCTGGGATAAGGAAGCTGGATTCAGAGGAGTCTATGTGCAGCTGCAGCTCTCTAAGTATCGTAAAATGAACGCAAAAATGCATTTGATGTGGGGCGGCATGTATGTTTGTGAGGTTATTTTTATCTGGAGGCATATTTTCATGAATATTATTTGAAAAAACAAGGTATTCTCTCGTAAAGAAAATCTTCACTGTTGTAAACTAGTAAGAACAACGATGTAAACCAGGATTGTGCATTAACCGGCTGATTTGTGAACTTAATCCTTGGGGAAGCTCTCCTGCAGCGCTGTCGCAGACGGGCATCCTGTCTCAGCCACCAGGAATGTCCTCCGGATTCATCCGTCACCTTGGGGGGAATCTTGTGGAATGAGGGCATGTGGAGGTTAGTGGTCACATGACTGATTACGTAACTCAATAAGCGTCAGTTGTCTTGACGAACAGATTCTGGATGAAGATGAGAAGGGAAGCCTGTTATAACGGTGGGGCGTGTGAGAGGGTCTTGTCCTGTTTGCTGTGTGGCTTCAGCATGAATACTCGTCTGTGTATCAGTGTGCTGCTGCCTGCAGTGGGTGGCCAGCTCCCTCTGAATAATCTCCCTGTTAACAACTATATTTTCAGCTCTTCACCACAGCGGACATAACAGCACCCAATGTCCTCCTGAAGCCCCCCCCCCCAGAGGGCCCCTGTGCCTGCATTCCTCCCCAGCTGGGATGCTTTTCCCTAGGGGGGCACTCATGGCGAGCGCCATCCTTCTGCTCTCACATGGAACGAAGTATGAAAGGCATGTGGAGCGATAACTCCTCTCTCCCTCTACATTAGACAGCAGTTTCACTCTGAGCAATGAGCGTCCTCCTTTCATCTCTCTCTCTCTCTCACACACACACACACACACACACACACACTCACAGACTCATATAAACACATGCAAACCGAGGGTGAAAACACATGGATGTTAATAGTGCATTTGTAGGCATATCCAGAAAGGTCAAAGGTACTGTAGAATATTGGGAGTAAGTGGAGGTCATCATGGTGCCACAAATACCTCACATACCTTCCATCTGTTACTTGGACAGCTTTTAATTTGTTGGAGTAAAGAGTTTGAGAAGTGAACCACTTCACCTTCAATTGGTACAAACGTAATGGAACTAAAAAAAAAATTATTGGAAAATGATGTGAAATTTATTTAAAACTCTTCTGCCATTAAAAGTTCAAAAAGGAATCTTCTTCATGTAATTAAAACCAAAAGAGCATGGGGATTTTTTACAATAATCTTTTTATACACCCATTAACTATCCAATAAAAAGTGTGAAACAACATTGTTTAAACACAAGCTTATGTTGACACAAACAATTGATAGAAAATGCCTTTTGTTAACAACAACGAACAGTAGAACAAATGCTGCTCCTCAGGCGAGTACTCTTAGCGTGTTAGCAAAATATGAGCTGTGACACACCGGCAAGGGATCTATCTGCACCAAGCAGCACTTTGTAAAGGGTTAATTAAAAAAAACCAGAATGCCTTCTGCATCAATACAGAATGTTGAATCAGTCCTGCCGAAGAAACCCTGTGAAAATGAGCCTTTTGTTTTTGTCAATCATGATTTGTACTTTCAAAAAGACAATTTGATTTTCAGTGTCATGATATGACACAAGACTTGGATGCACATTGCGTGTTAATCTACATACGCTGAGTTACTTTATTGGCTCACGGATGAACAAGAGCAGAAAAAGTCCTGCAGGGCTTGTCTCTGTGCGGACTGGAGGCCGGACTGGTTTACCCTGAAAGCAAACACCGGCAATCCCAAAATAACCGTGTGCCAGTGAGCGACGGAAGAAGAAGGTAGCACTTCCAGAGAAAGAGAACAGGGTCTCTGACAGTCCATTATCCAGGAGGTGAGAAGACGGGGAAAGTGTCTGAACAGTGTGTGTGAGTGTACTCACTGCAGGCACTGCAGGTGAAGCAGCTATCATGGTAGAGGCTACCCATAGCCTGGCACGCCTGGTTGGCTCCATACACCGCCTTGTTGCACTTAACGCAGAGCCCTGGAACACAGAAAGTAAGAAAAGTCAATGATTAGTTGCAACACATACAAACACACACAAATGTGTCACACATTAAATCAGACTTGTACTAGTGAGGCGTAAACTAGTACCCTGTTACGTCATTCTATCGACAAAAAAGGCATTAAAGAGTTGTTATATTTGTTGTCATTAAGATCCTGATTACACCAGACAAAACCAAAAAGAACTTCAAAACATTCAGAAGGCTGATTATCAGGCCGTATCAGTGAGATATATCTTTGCTTCTTTGACTTGGCTCTTAGTCTGTTAATAAAGTCACTATGTTCCTACCAGAACAACACAAACAGTCCTCAGATTAGAGTCATCCACCCACTCACCCAAGTCAACTCGATTATATGCAGAAAAAAATAACTCAGAATGAAATGAATAAAAGCAGGAGGTTCATCTCCTTCAGTAGGTGAAGAAAATCAGGATTTAATAAATCTGATCACAGGAGAGCGCGTCTAGCAATATGAATGATCCTACCCGAGTTAGGGCGACTCATGAAGAGCACAGGGTTTCTGTGTGTCCCGATTTAACAAAGGAAGGATCACAACCTTCCTGACACGTACAATAAATAATTATCTTTCATCACACCGGTTCAGTACTGATCTCCCTCTGTCCCTGAGTCTAACCAATGATCCCAAAATGACCCTAATGGACAGTCAGCAAAGAGAATTTATTAAAATAGCACCATCGAATATTAACAAAAAGGAGTAGGAATAAAGAATTGCATTGTTAAACCATATAAACATGATCTCAGGCTGTAATGTGTGCATGTGGTTAAATGACTGCATGTTTTAAGAACCTAAAAGTGAGAGCTCTGGCTCAGCAACGTGTTCCCAGTCCAGGCCTCCTGCTCCTCCTCAGACGGCGACAAAGCAGCTTCTGTTTCTACCAAATCCAACAGGCATTATGCGGCTGCCTCTTCCAAAGACACGATAATTTAATAACCTTCTTCAAATGTTTCTCTACACAGCCTTTCAGGACAATATGAAACTGAGTTATATATAAGTCAGCTAAATCCTTTTCTAATGCCACAACAAAGGACAAAACCACGAGGAGCCCCAACAGCTGGAAAGAAGATTTAGTGATAACAGGGTAACAGGGATATTATTAGAAAGAGGAATATTACTTTTACATAAGCTTGTTTGTTTACATGAAAATAAAAAGTAGTAATAGCCTCATGACTATGAGAGAAGGCTTTTGAATTTTTTTCTTTCTTTAGATGAGTACAAAACATTCATGTCAGAGAACAAACAGCATGTGATAAATCCCCAGGAATGCTGCATTCACACATTTTTTTCAGGACTTCTTCAAGATCTGACATTGGGCCAAGACCATTTTCCCTCTAACCTTTTATAGCTGTGAATTATATTCCCATTGAGAATACAAATGGACTCTACATCTCTCTAAACTCTTCCTGTTCCCTATTCGGGACCAAAAATGTTTTTTTTTATTTTCGTAGTAACCTCCTCACCAGTTGGGCCACTACAAATCTGCTTTTGGCCGTATTCCCATGTTCCAAAATACTGTTATTATTCAGGGGAGTGACTGCTTTGGGTGGGGGGGAGGGGAAGAAAAACATGCAGCCAATGCCCCCACCCAACCACGCACCCCCCAATTGCAACTAGTTTTAGATTCAAGATTCAAAATCAGAAATGCAAAACACTGATTTCAAAAAGTATTAAATGTGTCAGCTTCTGAAAAGAGTTGGGTCTCCAGTAGCAGCGGCTCCTTTGGGGTTTTCTGTCTGAGGTAACCCAACAGAATCTCCATATCAGATCGACTCCAAGTTTATTCATCACTGACTTTTGGTGAATTATTTCAATAGTTTATCCGTTACTTTTGGCAGCGGCCTGGATGACCGACAATCTTCACAAACACATTCACCACACGCTACAAATTTCACGTCTTTACAAGCAAGCATATCCACATCACATTGTCTTTCACAGAAATGTACTAAATACTGAGTCACCAGTGTTTTCCAACTTTTACCACTTTTACCAAAGACGCCACACCCAGAAGAAATATATTGGATCACTGGGTCTGATACCACAGGCCACGTATTTATAGACAAACAGACACAAAGATGTGCATGAGAGGACTTGAACATCACCCTCACACGTGTGTGAAATCAGCCTCCACAAAAGGCAGTCAGCAAGGACACAAAGAATTCCTGGAGAGAGTTGAGACACACGTTTCCACTCAACAGTCAGATGGGATAAATTAATCCTCCATCTTAAAACAACTTTAAGTGTTCAAATGAACTGAATGTGTGTGAAACTCAGATGAAGAAAAGGGAGCATTGGGATGTCCCCCACCCCCAGCTCCTCTTGGATGAACTTGACTATAAATCTCACCTCCTACCAGGCTCCTCTGGTCAAGGACAAAGCAGAGCCCGCTAACTAGTCTGCGGTCAACTCATCCATTCAGTTGTACAACACCAACCTCTGAAGTTGTCTGGGACTCCCCTCAAGACCTAATTTCTAAAATTCCACGCTCTCTTCCTCCAGACATTCCTAAGAGTTTCCCTGATGCAGCCATTTTGGCAACAGACTCATTTTCCCAGAGGCTCCAGCTGCAGTTGTGCCAATGAGCAACCAGTGAATGGTTATGAGCTGATGGGTCCCAGCCCTACAACACGAGATCTTTTCACACTATGATTCTATTAAGACTTTAGAAAGTACATTATATTTAATTCCATTGAAGAAACTTCAGCGTGTGTAACAATAAACACAGATGAGCTGTCGGATACATGTGTTTGAACCAAGACGGTTTTCGGTAATAACACTTCAGTCTTTTCTGAGGACAATTAGCCTACACAAGTTTTTTTCTGGCAGGAAAGCATGAGTCAGAGGATGAGCCATGGCCTAGTGGGAACCCAGGACCCAAGTGTGGGCTACATGTGGGAACGAGAGAGAGAAAAAGACATATACGGTATTACTTTAAAGCCCACATAGCAAAATCTAAAAGGTTAGATGTTCACTGTCAAGAGTTTACAATGAAATTGTGGAATTATTTGAGCAACTTGAGTTTAAAATGATTATTCTTAAAAACGATGAGGCGCTGTCAGAAAAAAAGCCGGTTTTGAGTAGATATATACATTTTTACTTTTTGGAGAGTTGTGTTAATTTTATTAGTCCTTTACAAGTGTGTTTGTATTGTGGATCAATACTAACACTTGTTGAAGTAAACTTATATCGAATTAATGCTATATATTTTTCTATTTACACTTCTGCTGACTGCGTCCTCCCACACACCTTCTACATTCACATCGCTGCTATTTCTGAGTTGTGACTGTGACGTCCACCAGAGCTAACATGACAGGGGACTCCAGGGGGACGAGGACGGGTGCGAGTTTTAATCAAGACATTCCAGCAAAAAATTCCTCAAAGAAGCAAGAGCTGGTTGTATCTGCATGTGTGTGTTTGTGTATGTATGTATGTATGTATGTGTGGGTTTGTGTATGAAGGGGGGTCCTCTGTGGTTTTTGTCTCATGCTCTCTTTATCTCACTGTCTAGCAGGAAATCCAATTTTTATGAATAGCATTGGCTACAAATCATCTTACCGGCGTACAGGAGCTAAACTACCAAAGCATTTCAAGTTGTAGTCGATGCCGCTGTAGCTTCTACGACACCCTCAGACAGAGAGGGCAAGTGGATGGAGTATCTTCATGGTTACAATCTAAATCCTCCTCATAACAAAAATCTACACAGTGGGCCTTTAATGGAGCCAAGCAAATGAGTTCAGTTATCAATGCTGCTTCAGTAGAAATCCATTTAATCTCTGGGAGGAGATAAGCGCTCCAGATTCTTGGCCCCCAACTTTTTATCTCCTAAGTGGTTTCTGCCAGCTGCAAGGAGGGCATGAATCATAAAATATAAAAACACAAAAAACAATTTAGAAAAGTATTCTGTCTGCATTCCACAGATGAAAAAGAGAGAGGCATCACACAAACCGTCAAAGAAATGAGACTATTGGTTGGGATTATGACTAATCTACAGGTAAAGACACACAATGGAAACATGTGAATGATGATAAAGTGTGTGTGTGTGTGTGTGTGTGTGTGTGTGTGTGTGTGTGTGTGTGTGTGTGTGTGTGTGTGTGTGTGTGTGTGTGTGTGTGTGTGTGTGTTTGCATATGGAGGGTGAATCTTCTCTATGGTTCAGTGGATTGTACAACAGTGGCCTAGCTGACATCAGGCCGTGTTGATGCTGGGTAATCTAAACTGTCTTACCAAAATAGTCGGCCTTTGGTTGTGCGTCCATCTCTTTTTCCAGACGCTTAGTGAGGGCTTCTAATTTTATTTCGGCTGCTGAAGGCCCCTGCTCCTGGGGTTGTGTGAGGAGAGACTGGCAGAGTAGTTGGACAGATTGAGACGAGCTTGGGACTTCAGCTTCCGCCCGTCCACAGCCAGACATCTGGCTTTGACCTGGAGTCTTGCTGCTGGTTTGGGGAACACTGGCGGGGATAGAGGCAGCGGGTGTAGCCTGCGCCTTGGGCTGAGGTGTTTCAGAGGATGCAGGTAGAAGCGAGGAAGCAGGACCATTGTGGTTGGTAGAGGGCCTGTAACTTGGAGCAGGTGGTGCGTAATATGATGGAGACTTAGCCGAGGGCTGCTGGATGTAGTCCTGTTTTGTGGAACCAGAGGTGTCTCTGACCCAGCCGGGGGCTGCTGGCCCAGCAGTAGGCGGTGGACTCCTGTTTACAGAGTGGGTGGCAGGCTGGTTCTGCTGAGCTGGAACATTGGGGGTTGCAGACTGTCGCTGGGGCTGCTGAGATGCTCCGATGAGCCCAGATAGAGATGGGGGAAGCTGACTCTCACCGGATGGAGCCCAAGGCTGGACGGCTGGCTGACAGGGCTGTGTGGGCGCACTGGGAGACGCGTCTCCTGAGTTGGGGGGAGTATATTGTGGGTATGCATGTGGCTCATTATGATCGTATCCGTATCCATGAGCCCTTTCAGTTGAAACTTCCGACTGGAAGCCTGTGTGGAGCTTCTGGCCGTCAAACTGCGCGGACTGACTCCCAGACGCAGCGCCCGGCGTCGGGCCGGAGAGGATCGGAGGCTTCGCCGCCGATTCTCCCGGCTGTCTGTGGCTATTGATGGGGGGTCTGTCTTTGGTGTAATGAATGCTGTTGTAGCCCCCATTCATTTTAATAGCTTGGTTATTTTTTGCCATTTCCTCTTGGTGTTTCTGAATGTGTATTTTCGTCATCTTAGAGGCAAAAACTTTCCTCGTCTCCTCAAAGTCGGGATTATTTCCTGCATCCCTCCTGGTTCGAAATAAACCATCTCTGGATGCTTCATACATGTTCAGATCCTCGATAAACTTACTCGCCTCCAGTCCTAAATCCTCGTATTTATCCATCGTGCGTTAATAAAGTAAAAGTTACTAAATCATAAGTCAAGAATCACTGAGTGAATTAAAGTCCGGCAGCTCGACGGTGGAAACTTTTCCTGTTATTCAAAACTTTCCGGTGCTTGATACCTTTCCGATCAGGCTTTGAAACACCTCGTCCTCCTCGGGGTAACCGCCGCCAGTCCAGCTCAGCTCTGCCCCGGAACAAGCCGCCGTCTGTCTGCTTATAAATGTGAGCAGATCCCAGATCCGATAGCCTGGACGACCCCGCAAACTACCCCCCCACCTCCTCCCGCACTACGGCCCCGGCGGGGAACTCATTCAAAACTTTATCCTCCGCAAGAGAAACAAAAAAATAAAGTAAGAGGTGAAAATAAAACGAGCGCTTATTAAACTATTAAAATAAGAAGTAAAAGCGGTGCTTGGTGATGAGGGTGGCTCCGTTAGCGGCAGCAGACCGTGGAATCGCCCTCGGAGCGCTCAGCGGCTGCCGGCCGGCCGTCGGAGGTGAAGCGGTGTCTTAAAGGGACAGTGTTCAGAGTGAGATACGAGCGCAGGCTGAGCGCGTCAATCAAGCGCTAACGACACACTCCATGAGCAACTGCGGCTCATATTAAAATAGCCGAACTGCAGGCAGATAATCATCAGCTCAACACCGTCCCTTACTTCCTGTGCCATTTCTGGAGAAAGAGCGGCTCAGCTTCTCCTGAGTCAGCCCCGTCATTTCCTTAAGCTCCAGGAATTTAAGGACTGAAGTGTTCCATCCTGGGACCGAGATTTCGTTCTCTCATTTTACTAAACATAAGCATTTTAACTATGGGCTGTCATTTCATGCTAGACCAGACTATTTATAGCTGGTCTGACTTCCAATAATTTTAATGCATCATTATAAAACAGAGTTGGACATAAAATAAAGAAGAGGGCATTTTTGTGTTTATAGAAAAACATTCATGCCTCACATCTATCTTAAATTAAATATAATTTTCTCTAAAGACACATGGAGGGGAGGGTTTTATCAATCAATCAATCAATCAATCAATCAATCAATCAATCAATCAATCAATGATTTAAATAATAAAAGGAATTCCCTATACCCATTTTGAACATACACGAACAATAGATGATCCAAGTAAAACAATCCAGATATTAAACCAGAGTAGAATAAAAGGATCTGCATAGTAATAAAACAGCCAGGACTGTATGAAATAAATGGACAAATAAGTAAATAGGACACAAAAATAAAGGTTGGACTATGATAATGGGAATTGAGTGCAACATCAACATTCCCAGCAGCCCTCAGGAAGGATGTGTCACAGACATGGGCCACAGTAATAAAAGGAAGCCTTTCTGTGGCTTCTTTTTTCTTTTCTTTTCTTTTTAATTTGGGAAAAAAATTTAAAGTCCACTGTCAGAAAACTGGAGGGCTCATAGGATAGAGTCAAAGTATATTCATAAATATGTGGAACCAATATGTAGAGCTTGATTTGCCAAATAAAAGATCTAAAAGTCAGTTCCAAATAGCAAATGCTGTGACTGTGTGATCCGTGCAATTTGTGTTCTCATCTTCACCGCAGCCGAGATTTGAAGCAACCAGAGCTGAGTGATGTTCTTTTGAGGCAGAACAGGAAATAGAGCATCAGACTACAATATAGTCAGTCATAATGTTGATGAAAGCATGAGTTATTGTCTCTGTGTCGGTTTAAGAGAGAAACTTGGACTTTGAGGATTCACAGTTCCATAGTTTCTCTGTGTGCTTCAGTACCAACAAACAAAACTTCAGTTTATTCCATAAAGAACTGTTGAAAGTTTGCTGACCTCCACAATCTGGTATTCAAAATGCAGTACACTGAACCCTAGTCATCAAGAGTTACCAGAATATAAAGTTGTGTATCATCAGCATAGCTGTGGATGTTGCAATTGCTCCTGATGGCATTTCCAAGTGGCAGCATGTACAGTGCAGCCCATGACCTAAAATTAAACCTTGAGGAAAACAATTAATTAAATCAAAACTTTTAGATGAATGTTCATTTAAGGGAATTAGAAATTCTGTTCAATGGATTAAAAACAATTACAGCACTGGATAGTCCACTCTGCTTGTGAAGTCTGTCTAAAAGAATCCCATATTCCACTATATCAAGAACTGTGGATAAGACACTAAGAGCACTTACACTTTTATTCATATCCCAGTCGGACAATTACAGCATTCTGGGCTGTCTTGCTTTGAAAAAGTAATCTGTGAGATACAGAGACGCATTTGATTTTGATTTACCAGCCTGGGGATATAAATGTATATATAAATAATCTGTAGTAATATAACTGTAGCATTCCGACACATTTCCTGCATCCCATAAACAATCCAGTGGAATAAACCCATATAAATGTGCTGTAACTACTGTATGGGTGTGTTTCTCTTGTGGTTTAAGGGCTATTTACAGTGTCTGCTCCATCTGTTTTGATAGAATGATGTCACACATTCCTGCTGCTGACACACACACACACACGCACGCACGCACGCACACACACACGCACACACACACAAACGCACAGTGACCCCCCCCCCCCTTCAGATTTTGGCCAGAATATTTGAGAGAGCTTGGCTAGAGTAGGAATAATTCATATTTATGGAGAAGAAATCCTCATTCTCCTGGGAAAAGTCTAGAAAACCATTTTTTTGAGTCCTTGATAGAGCCTATATTCTCTGACACTCAAGCTAATGTAAAAAATATGAAGCCAATATGCTGAGAGGGCCTCTTGGTTGGTGGTAATAGTATAATTAAAACCGAAGGTTGAGGCACAGACATCTGTGTGTCTAGGAAACAGTTTAAACAACATCCCCATCAGGCTTTAGCTTAAACTTCATTCACTTCATATATTAAAGTACATAGCTGTGGGTCCTGTCCCACATAATACCAGTATGGTGTTCACACATTGGTATTATTCACCCTGTAGTTTATCAAATGTGTTTATTTGAATTTACATAGCAGGAGCAACAAATCTGAGGTGAAAATATGAAACTGAAAACATATTGTACAAGGAGCTGTCAAACCAATGACAAGGCATACACCACACCTCTATGACAGCAAGATACTTTTTTTCAAGTGGCACAAAGCAGTTATTAAATTTAGGGATTACAAATTTAAGATCATATAAAATATTGAAAATTAAAATGCTTTTTTTTTTTTTTTTTACAGTACATATCTACTTTTCAAAAATTCCCATTCCAATGATTAATTTTTACTGACAGATGTTAGAGGGAGGGACACATGTTTTGCAGGCATGCGGAGCCCTACAGTCTTTTATGGCTGTTGGTTAAATTAGGTATTTTCCTTCTGTCTCCTGTAATGGGAAACACTGAAATTATTTAATTAAGTCATATTAAATCAACTTTGCAAATAAAAAATGGACCACTTACATACTGTTCGACTTATGCAATAAGCTAATATAGAACCTTTACATTAAATTACAATTCTTTCAGACCTTATTTGCTCTGTATAGAGATTCCCTTTAACTAAACATGTAACTCTGGTGAGCCCTTGAGAACACAATTGGACACATGACCTATATGTCACATTTTCAAAAGGTCAAAATGACTAGAGGGCTGCGTTACCATGGAGATGTTCATTTAACAGAGTAATAGCTTTGGCAGGTGTAGCATTCATATCCATGACATCACAATGGATAGATGGATGTATTTGTGTATATGTATATGTGTGTGTGTGTGTGTGTGTGTGTGTGTGTGTGTGTGTGTGTGTGTGTGTGTGTGTGTATATATATATATATACACAGTATATACTGTATATGTAATTGTATGTGCGTGTGTGACAACTGAAAATCTGCATGTACAATGAGCACATCCAGGCATCATCCAGAGGCCAGCAGACCATCAGATAATGAGCTGTGGCATTATTCCCTGCCTCAGTGAGAATACTCTGTCCAGTCCAAGTACTGGTGCCATGGAGACTTCGACTGTAGTTCTGCATGCTCCACCAGGATTTTCCACCAGCAGCATCACCGAAAATGAAGGAGAGCGATTTTCTGCAACTTGTTGGAGACCATTCATGCTGTACATCATGTGCAAGATAGACCATGGCTGTGATGTGAAAAGTGACTCACAGTATTATACGGCTGCCTGTTCAGAAATCCTTCTTGTCGTCATGGAAACTGCAGAGCTGATGAAACATGTTCATGACTCCAGTTTGATCAAATACGTGAGCGTAAGTTAAAGAAAAACACTGATCACAATCTTACTCATCTAGGTATTCATGTTATAACATGTTGTAACTTAAATCCTGAAAGTGTTTCCTCACAATTGTGACCCTAAAATTACAAACATGTCGTCTTCCTCAAAGACAAAGTAACTTGATCTCAATGTGTGAGCCAGTTCAAGTTCAGACCGGTTTATCAGCTGGTGTTGCAAGAAGTGTGAAGAAAGTTGTGAAAACAACTGCAAAAAGAGGTAGATATCAGGGGTAGAAACTACATCCCTTGAATCAATTTCTCATTTCATACAGCCAATCTGAAAGTGTGAAAGACAGTATGACACAAAGAAATGAGTCGATAGAAGATCTGGTGTCCTCTATCTTTATAAAGCTTTCTTTTTGTGTCATGAAAGCATCTGGCTTAGATCAAATTCAGAATCTGAAACAATAGAGAGAACGTAAACAACTTGGAACAGATTTCTGGCTCAGTGCTTTCTCCCCGTTGTATTCGTGGTTTCTCTTCCTGTTTTTCTGTCTCTCTCGTGAGCCTTTTCCTATCACCTGATGGCCAGAGATAGAGCAATGAAATATGGAAAAAGGTCAGGAGGGGATCAGCAAGGAATGTTTGGTTTTGCCTTCTGTCTGTACATTTTATCCATTATGTTTTAAATGGGAAAACAAACCCGTCTGGTCACTTACATAAGGAGATAAAACATGTTATCAGTCTCAAGACAGTCATCTTATACTGTAAAAATAAAATCACTTCCTCTCACAGAAGCTGACTGTGCAAAACTGACAGAAGCAGCACACGTTGAGATCACATTCCTCAGCATCATTCACACCCACCCCTAGACTAAATATCAGATTTTCTTTGTGCAGCCACCAGGTGATGTGGGGGCTCCAAGTGGTTGCACATATCAAATAACTGCTTACTCACCAAGCCTTTAAAGATAGGATAGTGGGTGTGAGAGTGAATAAACTTTGGTTCTGCAAGTGTGTGTCCTCTGCCAGGTCGGTACTGAGTCACGTTGAGCTGGTGCTGAGACAGCGACACCGAGCTGATGAACAGGCAGAGAGCAGCAAAAGACAAATTGGGTTGTTCAGTGACTTAGTTTGATCTTCTGTTGGATTCTGGAGCATACATACATGTCCAGAAGTCAGACAGCAGGTCTTTATGAGGTGCTCAGAAAAAAGATCTGTGCTAAAACCAGCAGCAGATAGAGACACTGAACAGACTGGAACATGGCAGACAAACGGGTGTGAGGTTCTGCTGCTGGGTGTGAAGCTGATAGAGGTGTCACAAGATAAAAGTGGGATGATGACTGGTGTTATGGTTCATCAAGAGGGTCTCAAAGAGAAAAGAAAAAAGTCCGCCATGGAATCTTTACAAGAGACAACACTCAGTCTCACGGCTTTTATTTAAAATAAAGTATATTCAGACATATTTACACGGAAACCAAATTATAGCTAATACACACAATAATCATTCTTTCTTTGCCTTTATTCTTGGCATATAAAAATCCACCTCTAAAGTTGTCATACACCGTCATCTAGCAGCTACAGAAGCAGCGGCAAACACGCCAACATCATTCGTCAATGAGGAAGTTGATGAGGGTCGTCCTGGGAGACAGGATAGCTCTCTTGATGTTCCTCTTGCTGAGCAGCTCCTGTCCAAGCGGACTCTGCATGACGAGCTCCTGCACCTGCTCTGAGTCCTTGGACACATGAAAAGGCACCGTCACCGTCCCACAACCCTTGTTGTTTATCTGAGGGGTTTAAACAGAGGAAAGCGATCAGGCAAGTTACTCATATGTTCTGCTAAATGTTTGCTTCCAAATAAGTTACCGCCTGAAAAAGAGTCTGCCTCATCGGGCTGTGACCAAACTCTTCCTTCCTGGCACAAAAAGTCCTAAAATAGAACACCCCACCTCTCCTTCCACACAAGCAGTGAACCCTTATAACACATTGTTAGTGGTAGTTATGAGAGGGCAGTCAGTCTGTGTGCAGCGAATGTGATTTTGGCTCTGAAAAGTGGCTGGGAATTAATGCAGTGTGTGTGTGAGTATGTGCGTGTGTGTGTGCATGCCTGTGAGTGTGTGTGTGCCTCCCTTGTGGGACAAACATAAGCACATGATTAAAGGACAGAGAGAGAGAGAGGTTGCCTCCACAGGGCAGAGGAAGCCAACACCAGAGAACTCAGTCAGAAGTAAAACCAGCATCACCATCATCTGAGCACCAGGAACCAGCATGTGTGTGACTGTGTATGACTTTGTTGGAGGAGGAGACGCAAGAAAAAAAATGAAAATATGTAAAGGAGCCTCATTTCACTCTCATGCTGGATGAACATTAAAGTATAGAGAGTGCAAACTGAGTGCTGGTGTGAAGACTTGTTTATGTGCTCAGCCATAAGAATGTGAAGGTTAAATGAATGTGCAGTGGGAAGCAAAAATAATTCATTATGTTTAATTGTCAAAAAGTATCATTTATTAGCTCTTCATATAAAAATCTATTACGTGAGCAGTCGACACATGTACAATGGGTGCTCTCACTTCTTCTGTTTATCAGTGTTCATTTGTGTGCCAGCGCTGCCTTGGGTTACGCTAGATTGGATCTAATTGATTTTCTGAACTTTCTCATCATGGCTAAATGTTCTCTGATTGTCTGCATGCCTTTGAGAGTGAGCAGACACACACACACACACACACACACACACACACACACACACACACACACAAAAGGACACAGCCTTTCATTCCCAATAATGACACGTACTGAAAGCGAACGGGGTTTCTCTATTTGTTTGACTGAGCTGACAGGCAGAAGAAAGGCTGGAGCAGTGAGAGTGACAGAGAGAGAGTGAGACAGGGATAACATGGCGTGTTCAGCTTCTGGCTTTTAATTACTGTTGCACTTGTCTGTTTAGCATAGCACACACCACTTGACATGCAGACGCATAAGAACACACACGCACACGCACACACTCAGAGTAATCATAGGCTCGCTTGAAAATTACAGAGTATGAATGTAATCATGGATGTTGTAAGACCTTGCTTTTAAGATTAGAGAGTTTGAGTTCAACGTGTGTGTGTGTGTGTGTGTGTGTGTGTGTGTGTGTGTGTGTGTGTGTGTGTGTGTGTGTGTGTGTGTGTGTGTGTGTGTGTGTGTGTGTGTGTGTGACTATTAATAAAGTCATGTATAAATAATGAGAAGGCTGTTGTTGAGTAAAAAATCTTTCATGTTCAAATGCAAAAACAAAAAAAAAAGAGCTTTGTTTTTAGCTTGACAACCCTGTTTTTCCAGTCTGGAAGAAAGAATTTCATGAACTGTGACAAAACTTTTTAAACTCAACACAATGAAAACAGATGTTCACAAGCTCCTGTGTGTACCTACCCGTACAGACAGCTCCACAAAGTCAGGCGCGTCTGTGTACTCAGAGTCCACAACTGGCCACGACTGTTGCAGGACGTCCCCTCCGCCATGTAGGAGGGGGCTCTGGGGGTTCTCCACTTGGCAAAGACCTGCAGGAGACCAAGGTAGAACACAATGAGGAACAAAGTACGTGCTGTGAACAGAGTGTGTTTTAGCTAATCAAGCAGGTGGGGTTGCTGCGGATGACTTAAATGTCACTTTATATCTACTTTATTTTGTTTTTGAATACTAATTGCGTCTTGAGGGGTCAAACAACATCAGGCAAGTGTGCATGTCTCCTGAGGCACAGGGGAAGGATGTGAACTTCCTCCATCCAAAGTCATGTGAAATACATTACAAATAAGCCAGAGCACTAAAAACGTGACTGAGTGCAGCAGAGGTCACATGTTCCTCTATTGTATGTGCTGTTTAAAACTTAACTTTGTAAGCACAAACAAAATGCACACACCCACTCACACCTCCTTCTCACAGGAATCATCTGTCAGGTTTTCCTGACCGCTGCTATTGGCTGGAAAACATTTTTCTCTTTGGGAACATATTTTATCTCAGCTGTGTGCAGAAAGCTGTGTGTCATCGACAATCATGGGATATCCTCCGGGTCAGCACGGGGGCAAGCGTTCGCACAGGACACTGAAAGTCACACTAGATCCTCCCTCGTATTATCTGTGATTAACCAAGAGCTCTCAGCGTTGCTTTTCTTGTCATTTGATGGACAGCAAATTTATTTTCATGTGAGCTGTTCTGGAGCTTAAACTGTGTGGGAATGTAAGAGGAAAACACTCAGTTTCCTTGACTTAATGACGGTTGAGTCCATCATTCCTGGGCGTCCACTAATTCAAGATGCGTGGTGGGTTTCAACATTCAGTTTATCTGAGGCAACATCCTCTTGCAGACATAAGAAACAACCTTATTTTATCACAAAATTCACAGTATTCAGTCCTCGTGTGTGTGTGTGTGTGTGTGTGTGTGTGTGTGTGTGTGACTACTGTTCTGACCTGCCCAAAGTTCAGAAGCCAGGTGAGGGGCCATAGGTGCCGTCATCCTAACAAGTGCAGCCAAAGCTTCCTCAAACTCCAAGCTGTGCTGCACCACTCTGAGTGTCGCCCTCTGAACACACAGTGAATAAAAGTGTGATTTCCAAACTGTGACAGTGACATGTCTATTTCTAAGCACCAGAGGTCACACTCACACTCAGAGTATTGCTAAGTCCCATCAAGCGAGAAATGGCAGCATTGAAAAGGAAATCCTCAGTGAAGTAAGACGTCACCTGAAAACACCATCAAAAAAGAAAAGGAGACAGTCAGTAATTAAAATGATAACGTCTGGGGCGTCACACTGGTTCACATTTTGGACTAGCTTGCTAATATATCAAGATGTATGAATTGACTGTCATGGTATATTTTTGAGACAAGTCCATAACAGAAGACCTTCATCACCACATCCACCTGCTGAGGGAACACGACGTGCCAACATTCTCCTGCTTTCTGGGAAGAAGAGCCCATCTGGGAAGGGCTCAAGGGAGGAGGAGGTCAATCAACCGGTGCTTTTCTGAGGAATGGATCAAAGGCTTTTGGGGGGCTTATAGAAAACAGCCTGAGGTCCTTTAAAAGCATCAGCTTTAAGGGCTGAACAGAGAGAACCAACCTGGCAACCAGAGGGAGGCTATTTATAAAATGTGAGAGGAGACAGAGTGGATTTTAAATCAATTTCCGTCCCCTTCTTTTACTCTTTCCTCTGGGGGTTTCACATTACAATGGATGGAGGGCTGGAACTTAGTGCTATTGTTGGCTGTTTAATGAGTGTTGTATAACTCTGGACCATGATTTCATGCAATTTGTAACTGAGAATAGGCATCTTACAGCCTACCTGAAGTCGAGCATCTATTTACTACAAAAAGGCCAAAGAAAATTATTTAATAAAACCCATTAAAATATACAACTGCAGGAACCTGGCTAGTGGGTAAAAAATTTGAACAGGCACCGTGACAGATGCACCAGTGATCCACCTCACCGACTGAAGGAAGATGACTGACAAATTGTAAGTTTTATAGACCCATTACTGAGCCCTACTGGTGAGGACTGTTACAACACCATGTCTGAGGCTGTGGGGTTGATACCTCTTGAATAGCATAGTTCTTGTTCTCCCAGATCCTCTTAGCCTCATCCAGTTCTTTCTTTTTCAGCAGGGAGGGGTTGGGGACACCTCCGTGTTGCCGAACCTCCCTCAGTTTGGTCACCAGCTGCCAAAGGCGAGATTGCCATCGCAGAACCCCAGGGAGAGCATCCTCTGCCGTGGCAAACACACACAGACACACACAATAAAGTTCTGGCATCAATCTTAATTTGTATTTTGAAGTAGTGTCTCCAGGTGTCAGTGTAAAGGCTAACTTTTGATGTTCCAGAGGATGTCCTGTTCAGGCGGTACGGCGTAAAGGATATAGAGACGGACTGTGTCCACGCCGTACTGCTGTACCACCTCCTGGGGGTCAAGACCATTGTGTTTGGACTTGCTCATCTTCTCCCATGTCACTTCAATACGACCACCACCACGTGCTACCGGCTCCTCATCTGGAAGAGGCAGGTGAGGAGTAAAAGGTCAGAAAAGAGACCTACTCGTCAAAACATCTACAAGCTATTGAATCTTTAAATGTAAAAAAAAACAGAACAACTCATCTTATAGATGTAATGTTTCATACTTCATTAAAATGTCTAAAAATGACCGGACCTTTGTTATTTTGTTTATTTATGCAATGACAATGGGCATTAAATGTTTAAAAATACCCAATACCATAGATAAACAGAATTAACATACTGTACACCAAGAAATGGTCTCGTATCTCCTTTACCCTCTGGTTTTACAATCTCAATAAAAACACAGGAAACTCATGAGTCTTGACACCCTGAGTCTACAGCATACACCATTAGAATGAAGAGGTTTCCATTTCTCCTCAAGCCACCAGCAGCTCCTATTCATCATGTTACAAAACAATACAGGCTGGATATCCTTGAGCACAATGCCAGCGGTGGGACCTTTTGGGTCTTTCTTCAAGAGATTTGCTGTGCGTTGAATTTCATTCAGATAATCCAGATAACTTGCCATTTAACTGGGGAATCCAATAATAAATAAAGAAAAAGGTGGGAATGCCATTTGCAGCAAAAAAGGGATGAAGTGGATATTGATGTGATTGCATTCAACAATAAAAAAAGAAAAAGCTGTCCCAATTCTTTCTAGTTTTGTCTGCAGAGCCACGTGAAGGGAAGATGTCTCCTCTCCCATCTGTTAAAGATGTATCTGACAAGCCTCCTGCAGATTCAGGCTGACGGTACCTGTGAAGTCTATTTCTTCTCTCTTCAGGTATCGACCGCTGTCTGCCAGTTTAAACGTCTGGCCCTTGATCAGACCCTGAACCAGCAGCTTGCAAAAAGGTTCCCTGAAAAGCAGAGAGAACAAAAGTTATTTAACACACCCACATAGTGTATGCATGCACAGCAAAAGCAGATAAAGAACTGTGTGCAGTACTTGTGAGCAACGAGCCCCTGATCGTTGCAGAAATGACAGAGGAAGCGAGCGTAGTATAGGTGCATGACGGCGTGTTCCTTCCCTCCAATGTAAACATCCACAGGCAGCCAATGATCTGCAAGGTGGCGCTCAAAAGGTCTGGAGAAAGAAAAAGAAGCCTGTGAATCTGTGTTTACATTTTATAATTAGTATTTACATTTATCGATGAAAAGTTGCAGCATCACACTAAATGTAACACACGATTTCCTGTTTCATGACGTTGAGCTCAGCAATATATGATGTTAAATGTTATTTTCTTGTGTACTAGTTGTTAATTCACTGTTAGAAATCCAACAGCAAGCTCTTCTCATTCAATACAGTTCAAAAGAAAACGGCAAAGAAATGTATTCAACAGAATCGATGTTAAACAGTTCAGTACCAAGATCAGATAAAACGAATTGAGCACGCCCAGATAATAGGTTCAGGGCAAAACAAACAAACAAGACTTTATTGATTTTCAAATAATTGCAAGGGTTTTGTTTTCTAAATAGCATGCAAATGGAGCTGTACCTATCCATCTATTTATCTATCCAACACCAGATGTCTGCGTGGGGCCACAAGCATCACCAGGACCACTCACACCCCACCTACAGCCTGTTCTCACTGCTGGCCTCTGGGAAGAGGCACGGGTCTATCAAGACCTGGACCTCCAGGCTGACCAACACGTTTTACTCAAATGCGATCAGAGTACTGAACACAGTACTCCGAAAGTAAAGGTTTACCTGTTGGAAGTCCATCCCAGTTAGGAACCCAGTGCAATGCCCTCGTCACAATTAATTTTCTTGTGTGAAGTTTATTTATAATCTTGTTTTGCTAGATAAGTTAAATCATTATGATTAATACGGCTCAGTACAAAAGCAGCCTTTTGACATTTTATAGCATTGGCTGTTTTGTGTTTTACAAACTTGCTCACACAGTTCCTCTAGGTGGCAGACTGGTACATAATCATCCAGAGCTGATATAAATAAACATACACGTATTGTGAAGTACCCTATCTACCTCTGTATTTATAATCGAAACAAACAAAAAGAAAAATAGTTTTAAAAAAAGTGAAAAAAGAGTGAAATGACTCCCAGATTTTCCCCTGGAGACTCATTTTGTGCTCAGCTTCTTGTCTGAACACCAAATATTCTGGTTGAGGTCTTGTGGGATTAACGATGGGTTTTGTTCAGGTTTCGACAGGAGACAACTTGAGGTTGGTCGGAACAGGTGATCGGCACAGGCAGGGTTTCCATCTGATGATGTTTTCTGGGGCAGTTTGCTGTCTCGGTGAGTCACCTTTAACACCAGTTTGGCTGATGTTGACTCCGGATAATTGAACCAGGGGAAAGAAGTTATGAACTCGCAAGGCTGAAAGTAATTTAGTCCATTTGCTGGCATCATGTCAGGGAACCTTCACAAACACAGACAGGCACACACAGATCCGCTTACACCCGCTTCCTATTTCCTTTTACCATCTCCTCCTCCCCATTTTCACATCGTTTCCCCTGGTGCACTTGAGGCTCAGGAGATAAAGAGAAATGTACAAATGGTGTAATTGCTTTTTCTGTTGTGCCATAATCTGTCCCACTAAGAAAAGTGATGGGAAGGGAGTCTCCCTCACCCCTTTAGAGAAGCTTTCAATCTGTCGGGTCACTGAGAAATTACTCTCTTTAGTTCGGTTGTGGGTATCGCTGCCGTCTCAGCAGTGGAACTCACAGGTTCTAGAGATGGGTCACCTTGGACACCAGGTTTTAGTCGTTTATTTTGATTAATTTTTTTTTTTTTTTGAGGTTCCTGCTGTTTCACCTGAGGCACTATTGGTGAAAATTATTCTGCCATTTATTTTGCTGGGTAATTTGTCAGAATTGTATGTCTGCTACACTTACTTTGTAATATTTGTTCGTTGCAATATTTAGTACCGGTATATACGTATATTTTATAATATTTATTAAGCACAAAAATGTCTCAGTGGTGGTGATGTTGTCCTAAACAGCCAGTTGGTGACTTGAATCCTAAATCTCCAGTAGTTTCACAAGTCTACAGTGGAAGGAGCGAGAGAAAAGAACATCTGTTTATGTATGTATGTATGTATGTATGTATGTATTAATGTATGTATGTATGCCAAGATCCTGTGGGATTTCAAGTTCCAGACTGAAGCCCAGCTGTTGGCTGACCAACCAGACGTGGTGATGGTTGATGGGGAGCAGAAGAGGGGAGTCGTGATAGATGTGGTAATCCCAGAGGACAAAAACATAAGGAAGGAAGAGGAGAAATCACACACTTGTGGAGCATGAAGACAAATATACGATGTGGAATGTGAACTCTAAAGTGGTTAGGGTAGTGATAGGTGCATAGGGGCGACACATCACACTTACATGAAGTAAATTATACATTAATGCACATTATATGCAACAATCCAAAGCAGCAGAAACATAAATGTGCTCCACATTCAGTATTTATGTGAAGAACAAAGGATGGCTGCCTCATTGAGCTTCAGTCAGCATTGAACCCGTCAGGATCTGAAGTCAATGAATGTACTGTGTTCTTCCACAAAGGTGCGGCCCACAGATAGTCCAGGTTCACATGGTGAAACTGTTTTAAGTAACATTGTTCTGCTGACAGGTTGTGAGTCTGATCAGTGGTTAAAATTTCATACTGTTCTGTCAAGTTTATATAAGCAGCTTTTAAATTTGTTGCTTAAATGTCCCTTAGCCTTTGTTACAGTGTTATTACTGATAACTTTGAAAGGAAGCCTCTCTAATCGTTCAAGTAAAATGTTAAAGAAACATCAAAATAACACAAAGACTAAACCACCTAAAAACACACACTACCTGACATAATTAAAACACACTATTGTCCAGGAACTGGTGAAGGTGTCGTGACCTGCCCACAGTAAATCATTTATTTGGGTGACATGGAGATGATTTGTGAATGTGGGGCTTTAGATGACTGCAGAGCCTTTATATCTCTCCATACACAGGCAGCAACCACAGGTTGAGGTTATTGTCAATAAAATCAAATTTCCCTGAGGGTTATGGAATTCATTTTCCATCTCTAAGCAAGATTAAGGTCAAAAACATTCCTGGTTCCAAATTCTGTAGGCCTCCTTATGACATCAATGCAGTCATTGCAGCATTATCTGTCCCGAATGCAACCTCCAGGCAAGTGTGAATTACTATTTATACCTATGGAGAAATTCTTGTTTAATTATCTTGAAACAGAAAAAGGAAAAATACACTGATCAGTGTTAATATGACTTGTGTAATAATTAAGATGAACACTAGAGTAGGATTTGGTGGCTTGAACCAATAATTGTATAAAAAGAGCAATTTTTGGTCTCAGGAGAACAGTGTTCATACCTGTCAGGGTTATGAGGGTCTGTGTACCGAAAGTAATACCAGGCTGAGTCCACAAACGTGTCCATTGTGTCGGTCTCCCTCCTCGCTGGGCCCTCACATCTGACGAGAGAGACAGAAAGTTGGAAAAGGATGCTCAAAGATCAGGCTGGGAAATTAGGAAATGAACAGATGAATAATCCTTATGCTTTGTGTGTGTGTGTGTGTGTGTGTGTGTGTGTGTGTGTGTGTGTGTGTGTGTGTGTGTGTGTGTGTGTGTGTGTGTGTGTGTGTGTGTGTGTGTGTGTGTGTGTGTGTGTGTGTGTGTGTGTGTGTGTGTGTGTGTGTGTGTGTGTGTGTGTGTGTGTGTGTGTGTGTGTGTGTGTGTTGAGGTCACAACCCCAGCTGAAGCCAGATTGGCATCAGAGCTCTGTTCCTGTGCCCTGACTAACAAGCTGTGCTAACAGGGAACAAACTGGCTGGGCTCACACACATGATCATGTGTTTGTACTGAAAATGCCACCTAGTGCCCCTCCAGTAAAGCCAAACAGCACTTTGGAACAGGATGCTGAACAGCAAACATCACTTTTCTATTGGAAGAGAGGACCTCCACTAGAAGGAAGAATAACTTCTGGAGTGTGTCTTTTGCTCTAATTTGAGTCAAATCACTTGATGGAACAGTGAAAGTGTCTGCCTTATACTTTATAACAAGTCTCAGTAGAGTTAAAATCAGTGTCCCAGAAAGATAAACACTACCAAAGCTCTGAGCTTTTACTACATGCAACAAAGCTTAAATTGTTTCCTGGACCTTATGGGATGTCTTGGTTGAGCCTCACTCTTTACGTTTAATGTTTTAATCTCAAACTCACCAACACAGATACACACATCACCAGACAAAACCCCTCATCCACCAAACGCACTGGTCTATAATAAGGCTTTCATGATGATGTAGGAGCTGCAGGTTGCCTAGCAACAAAACTAAGGTGTAGTAGCAGGGTTAATATTTGAAAAAAACAAGTGATATTTCAAATGATGAAAACCCAGCAGGATAATGAAGCATCTTTCATCACACAAGAATTCAAGTGCGCTTTCTCACTTTCTCTTTCACTCCACGCTGGATAATCTGAGGCCAGACTGTGGTCCTACACAGCCGATGCCTCCTCCAAAATACATACAGTGTACACACATTTTGTCTTTGGAGACAAAAGAGCTTGAAAAGAGTTTAGCAGCAAACGTGGGTAACTAAATCTGAAGCAACCTGTGTGCGATCTAGTGTGAGAATAGTGAGTGTGTGCTCAGGATGAGCCAGAATGAGTCAAAAGGCTCTGAAACAGATGAGAGAAGGCTATCTTACTCCAGACAATGGCCCTCCATCTGCTGTCTGCTGTCTGACTGCCTGCAAATGTGTGTCTGCATGTGTGATCACCCAATTTGTCTCTTTATTTACCTGTGAATTCATGGAATAACACACGCTCGCGTGCACCTCTATTTCCAGCCAGGCTAAGCCGAGGTAAGCCAATTCACAGAACTGTACCGGGTCAAGGGATGAGAAGACCATGTAGGAAATGAATTCTTGAAGGACAAATAAAAGCCGTTGCTAATCAGCCCTCTCCTTAGCACTTGTCTCCAACTTTAATTGGACATGGTCGACAAGTGAAAAGAACAAATTTCCACAGACACTTAACAGCTAAGGGGAGATGGGAAAGAGGAGAGATAACAGCGTCTTGGTGATTATTATCATCAATCACTGTTGATGGGAGGAAATATAGAAGCTTTGAGGAAGGAGTGAACACAGTCTGATGGCTTGTGCCATCTGCAACTGAGTGAAGCATTGTTCAAATCAACATGGTGCAGATTACGGTGATTACTCATATTCAGAGAGGAATTCCCATGTCAGGAGGGACATCGCCAGTTTGCTCGTATCACTCCTGCCTAATGCATGTGTGTGTGTATGTGTGTGTGTGTCTGTCTGTCTCTGGAGGTACTGCTGGCTATGTAACATCCATAATAATCATCTCATGCTGCTCCCCTCGCAGATGCCATTCATTACATAACCCTGTCAGAACCCAAGTATTAATCACACAATTTGCTCGGTGTTGGTGCTGCGTGTTCCTGTGAAGCTGTCAGTCCTCTCAGCAGACAGCTCTGCACTGGGCTGTTGAGGAAATGCAGGACACACAGAGCCCGTTGTTGGATGTTTTCTCTCTGCATCATTTTCCCAATCACTTGTATTATGCTAAAAATAAATAAAGCATTCCCGATGCTTCTCTGCATCCTGCTGACAGAACCCCACAGATGAATAGGAATAATTTGCTAATGCTCGTGCGACAGGAGGTGGTGGTGACCCAATCAAGTATACTTCAGCGCGCAGTTTGTTTACTGTGCGAGTGTTGACTAGATCAGCGAGTCAACAGGGAGAAATTACAGGAGTGCCACAGTCACGATTTCAGATACTTTACAACCACTTTTTTTTTTTTAATTTTACAAATATTTAAGATCATGTTTATTATAAGGGTTCCCAATCTTAAGCTTCCTGAATGTCTTTTCATGACCAGATATTATACACTGGTGAATTTACCTTCCTTAAAACCTTTTCACTGTGGTGGTGTTCAACACTAATAATACTACAGAAAACATTATTCCACCGATCAACTTGTGGCAGTAATCAGCCATCGAAGGCAGTGAAGAAGAGGAAGAAGACGGCAAATTGGTAAACAGACACGCAAACACGGATGTAATCAAAATAGGTTTTGAAGATATGTAGTAAAAGATTCAGGGGGAATTCAGTTTTTTTGTTCAAAAGGATATACGCAATTCATGCTTATATGAAACACAGTGCACTTCAATTGAATTCAATTCTAATTGGTATGAGACTAAAATAAGGAAAAACAATAACATTTTGTGATGCAGAATGTGAATGTTTTTCTCTTTTCTCTTAAATGATTAATATACTAGAGTACATTAATACTCTGAGTCAGTGTTTTGTGAAGTTCATTATATTATTCTGTGTGTGGTCTTTAACTTATACTATTGGTATTTGAACCTTTCCCATTCTGTGAGGAGTTTGCATGTTCTCCCCCTGTCTGCGTGGGTTCTCTGCGGGTTCTCCGGCTTCCTCCCACCTCCAGAAAATATTAATTTGCCATTCCAAATCGACCGTACGAGTGTGTGCGTGTTTGTCTGTGTCTCTGTGCGGCTCTGTGGTGCACTGGCGTCACGCTTGGAGTTTCCCCCACCTCATGCCCTCAGTCAGCTGGGATAGGCCCAGCACCTCGTGAACCTCGACAGCGGATGAAGCGGTAAGAAGATGAATGAATTTTATAAAGGACTAAATTATACTTCTAAACTTAATGCATCCCCTGCATGTGTTGTAAGAGGGAGAGACCCCATTAACAGTGTACATAAAGACAAATGCTTTGGCTATTAGTTAATACAATTTTTCACTTTCCCTACAGCTGAGATAATATGCAGTGAATACTTTATTACATATAATTATCACAAAAAGTTATACCATAACATATTTTAAACAATCACAAGATATCATTCAGTACTGATTAGATGACAAGATTTTACAGAATAACGAATGTATAATAATAATAATAATAATAATAATAATAATAATAATAATAATAATAATAATAATAATAAGTCTCACTTGGGACATGTGCAGTTGACCCAGTCATGAGCCGCCTCCAGCGGTGAGGTGCATTTTCCTCTGAGAGACGCCAGCTTTGGTAATCTGACTGGCAACTCCTCCTCAGGGACAGCAACTGGACCACAAGACCCACAATGCACCACAGGGATGGGTGTGCCCCAGTAACGTTGCCTTGATATCAACCAATCTCTGAGTTTGGGGCTGGTAAGATAGCCTCCAACTTTCTGCTCTCTGGCCTTCTGGGTAATGGAGTCAAAAGCCTGCTGTGTGGTGAGGCCCGAGAACTAGACAAAGAAAAACTCTGGATGAGGAAATGAGAGATGGTGTCCTAGATTTATGCAGTATAATCAGATTTTAACCAGCAGGAGTGATTTGCATTTCATCAGTGATGTGGCTGTTATGAGCAGCCCTGACCTCATCAGAGTTGATGAGAATTTGAGCCCCATCTTCATTATTTTTCAGGACCGTGGTCCAGCTCAGGTTTAGCGCTCTGGCCACACTTAGATCCTCCTCCCTGGAGTCTGGGATCCCTGTGAGTTTCGGATGCAGCAAGAACGTACAGCAAAAACACCGTCATGCATAATCGATCTCTTGAGACATGTGGTGATGTCACGTTTGTCTGTAGTGTATCGCTCACAATCACTTCCCCCATACGACAAATAAACTCCCATTGGTTTAAGAAAGGTCAACCAGAAACATTAAGGCATCATCTGCACACTGCTGCATGTACACACACACACACATACACACACACACACACACACACACACACACACACACACACACACACACACACACACACACACACACACACACACACACAGTAACTCACCAATCTTAGTATCCACATAGCCATCAAACGCCTCCCTGTGCGAGATGACAAGGGGAACCTCTCGGTTGGTGAACAGGTTGTGAGCCGTGACCTCTGTCAAGGAGTCTGGAGAACAAAGGGTAGGAGTGAGAGAGGCGATGCTGCTTCTCCCATAGCTCATTATCAACAATCATTCACTGCCGAGGTACAGAAAACCTCGAGGGAATCCCAATTAACATACACACTGCCCAGTGCAGCAACTACATCAATATTTTCTCAAAACAGACATCCATACTGGCGATGTGGAATATATGTAAACAAGTACTGAACAAATCCTTGCTGCCAAAAACATGTTCGTGTGAGGATTGATTTTTCATTAGTGAACTTTAGCTAATTAGACATTGCTTAATAAGAATAGACACGGTGCAGAGGATCAAAACCTTAACAAAGAAGCTTCTAAAATGCTGACAGGTTGAAAAAGTAACAGTTTATGTTACTGCTGAGAGGAACGTATGTGAGGCTAGTCTTTTCTTCACAAAAAAACACCTTCGTGTCACACATAGTGACAGACAGCTCACCTTTTCCCGGCTGAAAGGCTTTCTCTAGGGTAGAGCGGACTGAGCTGCTGCCGTGCAGCAGCCTGTGGGATGGAAGAATGGCCAAATAAGCCGCTCCGAACAGCATCTCTGGAGAGGAGGCATAGGCCGAGAGGGTCTCCTCCGTCTCCTGTCCGTTCACCTGGGAGATGAGAGGAGCCGCAGATGGGAATGTCTCCTCTCTCCTGTGTCAACAGTCTCACAGGAGCAGAGCTAATGAGGCTATTGGCTCGACAGGCTGCCGCACATATTACGTTTTAAATTATGTCAATCATTTGTGTTTAACACACTCATATTGTATGGGTAAATGGAAAATGCCATTTTGCTGGGAGACATATCTTTGGGGAGGGCTAAGAGTTCCTGTTCAAACATCATAATGCACCCTTTATTATGATGTACTGTAACAAAAGCAGCCATCCAATTAACTCTCTGACCCCCGGTTTTAACCTCGACTTTGTATTCTGCCATGTAAGGAAGACACACACACACAAAAAAAAAAACAAGCACTCATCCGCCTTCCTCTGAAAATTGAAGACTTGCAATTAAAAGACTAATTTGAATAAATGTTTTTCAAGGGGAGAGGTTTAAAAAGGGTCCGCTGTGGCCTCACAGACATGTGAGGAACTATAAATACAGAATAAAGACTCCCTACAAACTAATCCCTGATGTCACTTGCTTAAATAATTCCCACTTTTGGATAATAAATCCAATAGATGTAGAGATTTATATGCTTTGGTTGCATGATATTTAACAGGAATGAATAAACAAAGGAATGTCAAATAAAGCAAACACTCAGCACTGGGTGAGAGAAAAATGATTAACAGAGGCAGGGAAAGCAGAGTAACACCGCAATGCTTGGTGGAAAAACAGATTGAAAGACAGGAGAATGATGGCTGAAGGGGAGGGGAGCCGAGACTCACCTTCAGTCTGAAATCAAAGTAGCAGCCGGTGCACTCTCCAATCCAGTTTGCCTGCATGGATTTAACCCCGTACCACTCAGGGAGGTCCGCCAAGGAGTCAAGGAGGGGCTGGAGGAAGGAGAAAGAAAGAAAGTCGTTAATTTATTACCAAGTATAAGTTTGTAAGCAGCTCATTTCCACTTCACTGTGGAAAAAAAAAAAAAATTCTTGTACAAGTATTTTTGAAAGGGCTCCTCATGAGTATGAGCTGGTCTGCAGTAGTTGCATAATGCAATTGACTCCAATTCATGTAACTTCTTTTGAAGCCCAGCCAATTTATTCTGACAAAGCAGCAAAAGCTGCTCAGGTCACATTACGCAGACAAAAAGGGATTTTCAAAAATCCTAACCTCCACTCATCCTGCTTTCCTTGACATTACAAAGCAATCGCTGATGGAGTGTGCACAACCTCAGACACATACGCACGCATGCACGTGCGCGCACACACACACACATACACACATAGTTATTCTGGATGATTACAGGAAGCTATGCATATAAACGAGGCTCAGGCCAAAAGGCCGCAGATGAGACCGGAAAGGCTGGGACCACAAACGCTATAAGTTTCCATTTCCTTTTCAGTATTTCATAAGCTTACCCACAATCCCTCTCACTGTATCAGGGCATCACACACAACATGAAACAAACAAAAACCTAAAGTGATGACGTGAATCTGACATTTTTAAAAATAGAAAATACTTAACGGAAAAATATCCACAATGATAACAATGAGAGAAGCATGTCTAGCGTCGTTTTGGGGGTGGGGGGATGGGTAAAGCAGCTACAAGACACAAAACACCTCCAGAAACTGTGATTATATTTGCACAACACTGAAATTAAGCTCCAAGGAAACTAAATCATTTAGATGTCACTGTATTTTAACAGACAGGCAGCATGTATGGCTGACTGCAACAAGTTTGGTTATGCATGAAATTGAAAACTCCGTTATTACCACACAATCATTTTGTATCCTGAACTCCCCATTAAAAAAAATCCATCTTAGAAATAATGTGCAGTCGCCTGTGTCCCGAAAGAAACAATATGTTTCTGATTCATGAAGGAACTATTTTGGCATAGAAAGAAGCTGACAGCTAAACGAACGGCTGTTAAATAAGTAGAGCCTGATAATAATATGGTCTATCAGACGCAAACACAGACAAACAAAGAAACAATGGAAGACAATGGAATCCCAGTCCAATCATGACATGTCATACTTAGCGCATTGAGGACTGATCTAGTCCTCTTTTCTCTCCATCTGTCTTCCTCACCTTCTTTTCTTAACACTTTCTTCTTCCTTCCTCACCACCATCTCTCTTCAGAGAAAATTACAAATGAAGGAACATGTTTTCACAGCAGGGTGCCTCCACCTCCTCTCACACCTCTGACATAGAAAGGCATGAGCAATTGCTGCACAATCACTAAGACTGACTGAACAATTTGCTTTTTGGTCGATCAAGTGTTTGTTTTTTATTCCATTCATTAAAATCATCTTTTATTCAAGGCAAAAGAGAGGATTTCATATTGATTTTGCTATTTGCATCTGATTGACTCAGTACTTTTATTGACAGAAAAATGTAAGTGAACTGTTATCAGCAATCTACTACGGATTTGTGTTCAAAATCTGAACCTTTGCTAGTTTGCTAGTCAGAAATTAGATGGTTTTGACTAGCTTTTTGGTCGATCAAGTGTTTTTGTAATGATCATCTTCTAAAAGTGAAAACCAATCAACAAAATAATTGAGAAAAGTGTCAAGTGTAATGTGTGGTAGAAGAGTTTCAGCTAAAATGAAAGGTGTACAAAACTGTGGTGAGACCAGCGATGTTGTTTGGTCTAGAGACAGTGTCACTGAGGAAAAGACAGGAGACAGAGCTGGAGGTAGCAGAGATGAAGATGCTGAGGTTCTCTTTGGGAGTGACCAGGATGGATAGGATCAGGAATGAGTACATCAGAGGGACAGCAAATGTTAGAGGTTTTGGGGATAAAGTCAGAGAGGCCAGACTGAGATGGTTTGGACATGTCCAGAGGAGAGATAGTGAATATATTGGTAGAAGGATGCTGAGTTTTGAACTGCCAGGCAGGAGGCCTAGAGGAAGACCAAAGAGGAGGTTTATGGATGTAGTGAAAGAGGACATGAAGGTAGTTGGTGTGAGAGAAGAGGATGCAGAAGACAGGGTTAGATGGAGGCAACTGATTCGCTGTGGTGACCCCTGAAGGGGAAAGCCGAAAGGAGAAGAAGAAGACCATATCCCTATCAATGCACATACAGATTTTGGAAGATGTCTTTCCTGTGATTAATTCATGACTACAGAGGGAATCCTTTCACTCTGCCTGTACCGTGTTCTGTGCTGGACAGGCTTCTCATCAGCTGTGCCAGGTATCCTGGACATATTACCCTGATACCACCAGTATCTCTCTGTGAGATTGCGAGATGCCAGCTTACAAACAGCAGCATCCGGAGGTCTGATTGCAGAACTAGAGCGGCAGACCTGCAGCTGATTGTTATCAGTGGGGTCCACTGAGGGGTCTGCCAATCTATTTTTCAGACACACACATATCAAACAGCACCTTGGCAAAGTTTGTCGTCTTGATGAACCATTGTGTGAGAAGCTTCTGTTCCACCAGGGCACCTGACCTCCAGGAGCAGCCATTTTCATCCACCTGCTCATCAGCCAACACAGTCTGATCAATCGGGTCCCAGTTCACCACCGCCTGGAAAAAATAATAAATAATATAATCATAATACTTCTACCAAGCACTGCTCTTCTCGATTTTCATGGATAAAGGGTGACCAGCCTCACTCATTTGCCTGTCAGCAAATCTCATAGCAAAACCAATTGTATTGTTCATCTCAAACTTAAGCTGTTTTGAGGCCATTCCCACCTCTTTCTGATATGCCAGGCCTGCTTCAAAAAGCTTGACAAACAGATGCTGCGTCCATTTGTAGTACTCCGGAAGGCAGGTGGTCACTTCCTGCCAGGTAGAGCCAGAGTTAGATTAGTGGTGTTGCAGACAACACAGTCTGATGCTCATTTCTTTCTCACCCATTCCTCACCCTATCCCAGTTAAAGCAAAGGCCCAGGCTGTCCAGCTGCTCCCGCATTGATTGAATATTACTGAGAAGGTGATGCAGAGAACAGCATTAAGTATTACACAGATGATCAACTCTGAAAAGAATCAGGGTGATATTTTACGTACTGTTTAGTCCAGTCTTCTGGGTCGAGGCCTCTCTCAATGGCTGCATTTTCAGCTGGAAGTCCAAATGCATCCCAACCCATTGGATTCAACACCTGAGGATGCAGTTAGTTCTGTTTTTAAAGTTTCAACAATTTATTAACTAAGAGCAACTTCATTATTTGACTACTTTGAAGATCTTTTTTCACAACGTGTTTTGTTTTTCAATGTGAAAATTAGCTGTTTTCAAACTTACCAAAAAAAAAAAAGACAAAATTATCTATTTCAGGTGATCCATGAAAAAAAGAAATAATAATCAATATATTAATCAATAACAGAACGAGTTTCCAGCCCAAAATGTAACGAGATCAATCTAAACTTTCAAAAACATCAGTATGCAAATATTTTTCTTTAACAACGTGGAAATGTTTGTCCTTCATGTTGAGAAAAGCCTCGGGCTCCATGCACTTAAAGAATCATTTTAACAATGACTGGCTTACATACTAGTTATATTAAAACAAAATCATTCTTCTGCAGAAATGTCCTAAAGTCAGATTTATGATGAGCACAGAGGAAATTTTCTCTTTCAGCAAATTGGTATGGAAACAGCCTTTTAATGTTAGATTGTCAATTTTACACAGCAAGATCTCAAACATCAAAGCATCAGCAATACACATTTTTAGTGCGCAGTCTCAGAATGACTGGTGAGATTCTGCTCTTTGCTCACTTTGTCTCATGCGTGACAGTTTGAATTTATGTAAGCAGTAACTGTAAAATCAAAATTACTTCCCCCATTTGGGTAATTCTTTCATTCAAAATCTCACAAGTCTCCCCTGACTGCTGCACATGTTGACTTTTATATGATGATGAGTTGCTTTGTGCTGTGATTTTAACTCCACTACACATTATCTTAATGCATGCATGAATCTGAAACCCGCATGACATAAAAACATGTGAGAAGCGCGCTAGGTGTGATTTGACAACTGCAGACTTACCAGCCTGACAAAAGATAAGAATAAATATTTACTAAGTTCATCTGAAACTGAAATGTTTCAGCAGCGCTGAATACCCACAATGCATGAAAGAATTAAATCAAACGTAAATATACATATACATCAAGTAGTGCAAGGAAATTCATAGTATATAAGATAAAATATAAATATTAATATCAACAAGAAGAAGAGTAAATACACATTACACACAGTCACAAAAAGGAAATATATTAACATGGAAGTCTTCTCCTTTTGGCTTTTCCCTTCAGGGGTCGCCACAGCGAATCAGTTGCCTCCATCTAACCCTGACTTCTGCATCCTCTTCTCTCACACCAACTACCTTCATGTCCTCTTTCACTACATCCATAAACCTCCTCTTTGGTCTTCCTCTAGGCCTCCTGCCTGGCAGTTCAAAACTCAGCATCCTTCTACCAATATATTCACTATCTCTCTTCTGGACATGTCCAAACCATCTCAGTCTGGCCTCTCTGACTTTATCTCCAAAACCTCTAACATGTGCTGTCCCTCTGATGTACTCATTCCTGATCCTATCCTTCCTGGTCACTCCCAGAGAGAACCTCAGCATCTTCATCTCTGCTACCTCCAGCTCTGTCTCCTGTCTTTTCCTCAGTGACACTGTCTCTAGACCTAAAATTATCGCTGGTCTCACCACAGTTTTGTACACCTTTCCTTTCATTTTAGCTAAAACTCTTCTATCACACATCACACCTGACACTTTTCTCTACCAGTTCCATCCTGCCTGTACATGTTTCTCACCTCTTTTCCACATCTCCAACATCTTGCTGCATCAGCATCTGCTCATCCACTGCTTGGACTTCTATTTCAGTTGTCAGTGGTCACTCCCAGGTGTTTACATTATCCAACTGTCTCTACTATCTCCCCCAAGATAAAAAGGGGGATGTAAAATTGACTTCTTCCTCCTGAAATTGACCACTCTCTCTCTGGTCTTATCCACATTAGAAGCAGGTGATTTCTTCCAACCCGCTTCACAAACCCATCCACCAGCGCTCTGTACCCCCCTACCTGTCCAATCCTTTCTCAACCAACAACTGCAGTGTTATCTAAGAACTTCTGCAAGTGGCACAGTTCTGAGCTGTATTGACAGTCAGTGGTGTATAGGATGAGGGGAAAGGAAGACCGCACAATGCCCTGTGGGGCTCCTGTTCCACTGACCTCCATGTCAGACAGAACATAACCAATACAAACTGTGGCCTGTCGGTCAGGCAGTCCACGACCCAAGAGAAGGTGGACGTGTCAGCACACATCTCCTCCAGCCTGGCCCACAGTGATTTTCTCTCTGTCTCTTCTTTGGATCCATTTCCATTTTATTGCTCATATGGAGGGAAGAAAAAAAAAATACCCTGACATAAATCGTCTACTCTAGACGTCTCTTTTCCCCTTTTGCTCTCAGGCTGTTTTTCTGCTGGTTGAGTGAGAAATTAGATGAAGGCACGGGGGTTGGAGGCATGAGATGTAGAGGAGAGGCAGAGTGACAAGAAGCTGAGGACTAGATGATTCCACTGACTAACAGGTCTAACGCTTCAGACAAATTGGTATCCTTGGTAACCGCATGGGCCTCGTTTGTAAAGCCGAGTCCCAGATTAGGCTTAGAGCAGCTGGAGCAGCAGACCACTGTGACTTCACAGCGAGGCTGAGTGGAAGTCAAAGGTATCTCTGTAGATAAGGCAGCTGAAACACACGGTACGCTAAGATGATTGTGCAATTCTTTATTTATACAATGCACACACTCCATCAAAGTGAGACAGTAATCATGGGAGGGATGCTACAGCGACACGATATGATAGACAAACCGTGTTCAAAGCAGCAAAAGCAAATTATCTTTCCTCTGCAAATTGCTTCAGCTCCACTTATCGTTCCGTTCACCAACAGTGTGAATAGTAGTCCAAAGCTCTGCCTGCATGTGATCACAGAGCTACCAGCACATCTCAGTAAGAGGAAGCAGTGAAGAATGGATATGGGAATCCGTGGGGGTATATTCAATGACAATCCGTCAACTGGACTGAGAGTTAAGTCACTGTCAACTTGTGATCAATTCACAGCTAACAGCTGGCAACGTTTCACGGATGCTGGAGACTGATTTGGTGAATGTGGAGTCACTTGGTTACAAGTGTCATGAAAATGTCCTCCTACACAATTCCAGTGTGAAGATTCTCTCCATCTGCGGCAGCACTGAAATCCATCTGTAATATTTACGTGTTTCTCATCACAGTAGTTGACTAACTCTGCTGTGGTATTATTTCAATATACCATGTTATTACCGAATATCACTGTAATTGGATAAATTGATCTTGTTTGATGCAAGAAACTTCTGCTGCTTAAGTGACATGGATTGAAACAGGAAGTCCCATAAATTAATTGTAGATAAAAGGACAAGAAATGTGTTCAATTTTCACAACTCTGATGTTTACTTCACCAAATCATGTGAATGTATTCAGTTACAGGAGCTTTAGTTACAGTCATAGTCAACTTCATTGTCAAATGTACCATATATGCACGACATACAGCACAGATTAAATTACAGTCCTCTCAGACCCACAGGCAGTAAAAAAAACACACAAAAGAACCACTCTACGGGAGAGAGAGGAGCCGTGTTGCGCAGTGGTTTCCACCAATGTAAGTACATTTTTGGTTTAAAGAAATATTTTTTGGCATTTTGGGAAGCAAAATTCTTACTTTAGCGCTGTTCACAAGATCTATACCACTGGCATCTGCACCATTAACTTTTAACACAACAATAACCGAGACCAACAAATACACATGGCACAGGTAGAAATCAATACTGTACAACAAATAAACCCAGAAAAGTCTGATTACAGGTTCCCAGGATAGTTGACACTTTTTTTTTTTAACTGAAAGATTCTGGCCCTTGGCTGTAGAGTGACGGCACAGTTGGATCTTCATGTCATTCTTTATAAAAGCATGTAGCGCATAAGAGATAATCCAAGCTGTGTAACGCCATCTACAAAATAGAGTTCTCCATTAATGAGAAATGACAGCGTGAATCACGGTCTCCAGTCAAGAACAGAAGGTTTATGAGTGACGAGTGACAGTAAAACGTTAACGTACCTGATGGCCTCTCATTCTCTGAAAGTGGCCGATAGTGTCACTGATGGTATATACTCGTACATGACCCATGTGCAAGCGCCCCGATGGGTACGGAAACATGGAGAGGACATAAAACTTCTTCTTAGTGGAACCCTGTAGTAAAACAACAAAGCTGTATGGAAACATCATTTAAATCTGAGATCAATCATTTCGATCAGCCCATCTTCTGAAGGAGTCGAATAAAAGATGGTGGATTAACCTGACAAGTTCAGAACAGGAATAATGTATAATATATAACTACATGAGGCTCGAACAGAAACTGACTATAATGTCTGAACAGCAGCGCTCATGATGAATGGCTTATAGTCGCAATGCTGTTACCATGGCAACACAGTAAGAACTGGCTACACCCAACTATACATTCATTCATTCATTCATCTTCTAAGCGCCACCGTCCCGCCCTCCAACTATACATGATTACAGGAAACCTAATTCATGAATTTTTCAATAAATTAATTAGGAACAGAGCTATCATGAATGTGCTTAATCACTGTCAGCCCGTCGCAGACGGCCGCACGTTCAGACCATTAGGATAAATAATCAGCCAAAGCTCCGGGTCTGAGATGAACTATCAGCGCCAGGAATAGCCAGGAGTCATTTGGAAGGAAGCTTACAGGATAAATCCAGTATTTATAAATACTCTGGCCTATTTTGACGTTTGTTTTTAGTTTACAACAGAGAAATAAGAAAGTAAAATATCAATTCATTCATTCACCCAAACAAAGCAGCTAAATGAGATAGCTTTAAGTCAAGAACTGAGATCTGTTGGGTAAAAATGTTTTATCATTGTGGCTACTACAACCAAAATGATGTCATGGCCTTTTCTAGTTAAATTAAAAAACTTGGTCTATACCAAAGAAGGTCTTTGTCTGCAGGGATCCCTACGTGGCATTTAAAGCAACAATATCAGTTTATCAGTCACAAAAACAAGCCCTTTCAGGGGGTGTGTTTTGACAGGCATATTAGTAGTTAAGGATTATGCTACATCCAGCTGACATAATCTAAGGGACCAAGTGCAAAATTGTTTGTCCCCATACACAACAGGTATATTTTAAAATGAAAATAAAAAAACAGTAATGACATACTTTAATTACATTTCAATTGCCTTTTAATGACCAATTAATCAATCGTAAATGTTGTACACGTGACTTCATGAGTACTTATAAAGAAAATCAATGGGTGATATTAAGACTTCATTGTTCCAAAGGGGCATTTGGATTCTAGAGCAATCAAGCAACTCTGTGCAACTTCAGAGAAATCTTTAAACACACAACTGGTACATGTGCTACATGATCCACACATGTGCTTATTACATGTACCAAATGTATACACATATACACATTCATTGATAAACATTGACATTCAGTCATTTAACAGCAGTGACAGATCAGTAAATTCAGGTACGCATAGGGATTCTGGTTTAAATTTTTATTCTGGTTTTCAATATATTTGTGAAAACAATATTAACATGATAAATATTTTTATAAAATTGGAATGAAATTATTTAACCTCCATTTTATATTAGAATTACTGTCAAAAACATAATTGATCAGCTGTTTGCAATAATCTAGTCACACAACAGTTAAATTGATCAATACAACAGATTAAAAATCCTTCTGCTGTTGTGACTTGATGGAGACATGATGCATAGCCAGGCAGCAGATTCTGGCAATATTCTGAGGAATCTTAACCCATTCCTCGTGGGAAAAGTTTCCTGTTCTATCATATTATCAGGTTTATCTGCAGCAGCCACCTTCTTCACATTCCACCACACATTTTCTTTGGGACTCAAGTCAGACAACCGTGAGGTCCAATCTGGAATGGTCCACAACTTCTTCTACAACCAAGCATCCACAGACTTTGATCATTGTCATTTTAGGGTGTCATTATCCAATGGTACCCAAGATTCAGCTTCCTCACAGATTTCGAAGATTTCATGGCACATGATGGACCAATCTCACCCCCCACTTGTTGCTGGTTTCCAGTAACTTAAGAAGTCAAGAAACCTTTTATCAATGTAAATCAAGTAGCACTTTGGGTTGAACAGAAAAAAACTTCAATTCCTTGATATTGAACTATTTAAAACATTTATTTTTGATTTATGACTTGCATATTGCAAACAGCTGATCAACATAATAATAATAACAATATCAATATTTCTGACTGTTGAACTGGAGGTTGCTCTTCATTCAACATTTATTTCTGAACTGACAAACTCAAATACTGAGGATGAAGCAAATGAGTCAGTTTTATAGTTATAGTTATTTCTCTTAAACATTCTGACTTGTTTTTATTATACACACTTTTTTTAGGTCTTGTGTTGAGTAGTTATTTGTTGTTTTTTTTCTTGCTTTACTTTTTTGTTGTTGTCTTTGGATTCACTGCAGGCTAGCTTTTGTCCCATTTTGTAAATTTTATTTTTGGGCACTGGCTGCCTAAACTCTGACAAATGTGAAATAACAGAAAATTTGTCTGCATCTAATCTGGTGATTAGATAATTGTTCAAGTTATTGTTTTGGCAGACATGGATAGCAGTTGGCAGTTCAGCTTATGAATGTGAGGACCCATTGCTGTTCCTCCAATTCTCTGTTTCGTATCTCTTTAATATTTTAAACTGAGATGCTGCAATGAAGATATAATCTTAAAAATTGTGTAAATATAGCATTAAAATAAGTAAACCAAATCAATGTGGGATCTCTGAGCTTTTTTTTTTAATATTCAGAACAAGTCTCCATCATTGAACACTGAAATGGCATTATACTATGAAACTCCACTGCTCCCAAATTTCACTGGATCATAGTGGTGAAAAGATTGGAACTTGTTTTTCATTTTCTGGGTGAACAGTTGGCTGTGTTGGCACTATTTCCTATTTTCATTTATTAATTAATCTCTGTATCATTTGTGCTACAGACACCTTTTAGTGCAGACCTAAGTGCACTCAAAATGAGAAGCATAAATGTTACGGTAACCAAGTTTCTATTAGTTGATCCATGTTTCTAAAATTAGGATTAGACTATCAAGAAACTCCAAAAAACAATCAGATTATTATGATACCACCAAAAATATACTAAAATAAACAGCAAGAAACGGCGGTCTTACCTCCTCCAGCACATGCTTCTGCCACTGGGCCATTATTCGCGGGTGCCACCATTCCTCCACTCTGCATCGGGTCTCTAGTCGGTAGTCTTTCTCCCACACTCCTGTCTCACTGAACAGGGTACGGGTGCTGGGGGGGGTCAGTAGGTTCAGAACATTCTTGATTTGGCCAAACTGGGATTTACCAAGCTGGCACAGCGCCAGCCTTCTGACTGACGTCTGCATGGTCGGTCACCTAAATCAGGAAGACATACAGTTAAATGGAAGAACACAGGGCAGTGGAGCCATCAATAAATGAATAACAAATTGAGGTTAACTACTCAAAGCCAACACATTTACCTACAGTAGGCATGGAAATTATGGATAAAATTTCAACTACAATGTTTTTCCAAAACTGATCCAGGAAAGTGACTCAAGATCACTCTTAAAATGTTCTAGCTGTTATGTCAACAACCAGCTTCAACAAAAAAGTTTTCATTCCATGTCTAATAAAGTCAAAGCATTTGCTGATTTTTACTTCAACCTATGACTTTTGGGATAAAATGATTTTCATAGATTAGAAGATTTGAAAAATATTTAACAAACTGTTAAGCATTTAAAATAATTGCTAGTTGCCACAATGAACTGTGCTGCACTGTGAAAGATTACATTAAAAGGCATTCCTGCTGTTGCATCCATTGAGGACGGAGTGACTGGCAGCTGAGCTCTACAGCGCTCCATGTGAACCTGGGCTTGCTACATGTCACTCAAACAGCAGCGTGATTTCTGGACATAAGAGGTTTATTACGCTCCACCACACTGACAGGCTCTGGACAGGCTTTAGTGAGAGAAAAAGGACATTTTCAATCAATTGATTTGTAGCTTTTCAGAGCATCAAATCCACCTTTCAGTAACGCATTTTCCTTTGAGCTGCTGCATTTTAACAGCTAGCAGCTTCTGGATATCACCACCTGGAACAGTGTTCCTGCTCCTAATATATAATATGATTCAAATTTTGGAATTACTTATAGTTACAAGACAGTACATGCAGATAACTATAGACCACCCATACGGAGATTATTACTTTCACTTAAGTCTGTTCCACATAACCCAAGCATTGCAACAGCCAAAACTACTTCTCACACTGAGGCTGAAAAAGCCACACACTCAAGGTTGTTGTATGAGTCTCTAGAAAAGCAAGTGAGTGGGCCGAGGCGAGAGACGAGAAAAAAAAAAGGTTTCTATGGTGACTGGGTTTATCCTTCTGGATGTCTCCTGTAAACAGCAATTTAAAACTTCTATTAAGAGAAGTTGGATTGACTGTTTACACGAAGCATATTCAGCAGAGGAGGACTACTGTTTCCCCTGAAGACCTGAGTATCACCTGTAATTTCTTCATGTGGGAGTAACTGATTCACTGAATGAAAATGTTAGTTACTGTGTTATATCCTATTAGGTTTAAAAAAAAAAACATTTAAAGACAATTCATGGTTAGTGAGGGAGGAATCAATCAATAATATCAAACTGAACATCTAATGATTATAAATGCCATTCACTACAAAACTTCTAATTTTTTATGTGAATCAATAACAGAGCAGAAATCATGAGTGGACTGAGTGACTGACAAATAATAAGCAGGAATCGTGATAATATGATCATGTATTACTAAATTAGTCTAATGTTTTCTAGTAAACAAATGATGTGATTTACTTTATTACTATAACCAATAAGTACATTCACCACAATAACGCAATATTTGGTGAAATATGCTGGTTTGTTTGGCGTTCTCAAAGTAAATCAGCTCTTAACTTTATTAAATTATTAAAACACTGTAAGGTAGAAGGTGTGAGTACATTATACTGACATTACATTAACCCTACAAGGTTATATATATATATATATATATATATATATATATATATATATATATATATATATATATATATATATATATATATATATATATATATATAATACAAGTCACTACTAATGTAGTTCAAACATTTCATATATTCTTTTCTGTTTGACTGGCGATTAGAGACGACTACAGAGCCTGTTATTTTCAGAAGAGCGTTCAGTTTTAAGCGACTTACAGTTTTATTTCCAGTCCCTTTATTCAGCGTTACTGTCACGATTGCATTTCTCCAAATATCTATATTTAAAAAACGCTACAAAAGAATCAAATACGCTGGAAATGACCTGTTTCCGTGGCTCACGACTCCACCGAGGGCGCCGCCATTTTGAATTTAAATAAACTTTATTCACACAACGAAAGCCCGACAATAGCAAATTTATGAATTGTAAAACCAAATGTATCCCTTCACGATAAAACTGTTGATCTGACAAGATTTTGTTTGTTTGTTTTTTTATATGTGTTTTTTGTTTGTTTGTTTTTTTGCAAACCTATAAAATTCAATTCAATTTACATTTTATTAATATTACCCAGAGTAAAACTCACAGAATTGCCTCAAAGGAGTTTGGAAAGTGATCTCCCTCCTGGGACGGCCAGGCGTGCAGTAGATATGGTTTGTACAGAATAGATCAACACTGGTAGAAGTGGATGTCAAAACAGCAAGTTAAGTCGACTGACGCAACTGATGGCCAGAATCAATGCAGTTTTGTAGTTTGTATGGAGAAGAATTGCAGAAAGGAGAGTTCCCATCTGGGAACATCCGAGATCCATGGCAACAACAACGACAAGAGCCCTGCAGGACCACAGCTCACTGCTCTGTGAAACCAGAGAGAACAGGAAAGGGCAAGTACTCTGGGAGGAGTCAAAACCACTATGATCAATTAATGGGACATGAATGCAAGTTAAAGAAAGAGAGGGACCCTGAGTATCATGTCCCTAACACAATAAGCCTGTAGCAGCATGGCTATGGGATGGATCGAAGTGTAAGCCATTGCCAATCCTAACTATGGATTTTATCAAAGAGGGAAGTTTTAAGTTTGCTCTTAAATGAAGAAAGGGACTGAAAGTGGGAAATGGTTCAGCAGGAGAGTGAAGGCTCTGTTGTCCAGTCTATTTTCAGAGACCGAGTTGCTTTGTGAGTGAGGTACGCTAGATCAATAATAATATGAGATAATGGTGATTGATCATTAATGACTTTGAGAGTGAAGCCAAAGATTTTACTTATTTACTTATTTACTTTAATTATTAATGCACATCATTTATTTTTTGCATTTAAAGATGGGATTCAATACAAATCAACGTCTCAAATGAAGGGGAACTGCTATAATGAGACAAATGAAAAAACTCCAGCACGATTTCTTTGACGCCAGCTTCCAACATAAGGTTTGTTTGCTGACTGAAGGAACACCTCCACTCACTCCTGTGTTCATCACTAAACCCAGAGGCTCTGAGGGGTATGATATGGGAGCAGTGTCTCATCAGAACCCCTTTTTTACAAGCTCACACATTTCTGTTTTGTAGAATTGTAGGAATCTGACATGAAAAAAGGGTGGTGTTTCATCAGCTTGAGATAGTTCTCTGTCAGGCATCATGGAGTTAAAGCCAGAGCTCTGTTCTATTGTGCTGACGTAATTCAGAGTTAAATAAGCACCTCCTCCCAGAGCACAACAGGACAGGATGTGATTAAAGAGGTGAAATGAGAGAGGGAAATGGGTTTTTGACACATCTGAGATGTTATCTCCTTCCTTATGTTTACACTATTCCTCATACAGTATTACAATATCATTGTTTCATAATTTCATCAATATCATTATTTCATTATTTCATCAAAAGTTGGAATTTCAGAAAACATAAAACGTGGATACAAAGCGATAGCTTGTTGTTCCAGCACAATTTCTTTACTGTATTTCTATATTTCTATATTTATTTATTTGGGGGGGGGGGGGTTACAAAGCAAGGAAAGTATATGGAGGAAATGATCATGGTATAAGTAAATTAAATTAATCACTTTTTTGATCATTGCACATTTAGGTAATGAGTTGTTTAGATTGAAGATGAGTGAACAAGAGCAGATCCTAATTAGAGGGAAAACATACGTTTTCATTCACGAAAAAGGTTATCTGAGAAACATGGAGGGTCCCAGTAAACAAGGTCACAATGATTTTAGTATTATACTTTCAGTGGGAGCACATTTTTGTGAATAAAACTAAAATATTTATGACTTCATTGTGAATGATCAAAGAGTATGGAAAAAAATCTGTCAGTATTTATTGTGATATATGTCATACTATATCGCCCAGTTGCGTCTCTGTGTTAATCATGTACAAAAGTATGTTGACTATGAAACTACAGATTGGTGCACAGTGTGCATTATCACCTGTTTCCAACTGTTAAAAACAACTAAAACAACAACACACAGGAAACCGAACAACACTCTGAGGCAACATGAGGCAAATTTATTTATAAGTCACTATACAAGCAATTCAAAGTGTTCATGCAATTCAAAGTTTCACAGAGGCAGAGACTGAATTAAAGATAAGACATTAAGAACATTAGAAACTAAATAATACATTAAGATCATGAAAGGCCATTGAGAGCCAGACATTTGACTGCAGTATAATTGCAAATAAAACTCACTAAAAAATAAAATGCAGAAACAAACCAATAAATAATGACTCAGTTAAGAGCAAAACATTACAATAAGAAAAATTTGTTATTTAAGGAAACGCTGCAGTGAGTAGAAATGTTTCAAGACCTTATTTAAATGAGTGAACTTGTTGGGCTGTCTACAGGTACAGTTATAAACTGATTGTACTTATAGTATATCACATTTAATGACTGACAGATCAATGTGGCCCTCATATATGACTCCTTAATATAAAATCTCCTCCTAGAATTTAGAATCATATTGGAATATTATTATTTATAGATCATTTTTATTTATTCTTGTAATGTTTCACTAATAGTGGTTTTCTTTGGGATGTGGCTTTTGGGAAGTAACATTTGATGAGGTATCAGATTTATCATGAAACTGAATCAACAGTTTTCTTCTACAATTTTTATCAATTTAATCAACTACAATGTGATTATAGTCGCAAGTCTGTTGCAGGGTTGTTTGTTATCATACGGTAGAATATAGGCTGTCCTGGATCGGCAGAGGTGGAATAACATATGATAAGTTCAGGCTCCGATATGTGACAGATTTTATGAAGATATCATTGCTTAAATTTGTCAAGCATTGCTGGTATTATATCAATATCCATGAAGATCCCTTATTATGAAATAGTAAAGAATCATTTCTATAAAATCAAGGTGATGATCTGGATCATCACCAATATGTAATGGATTGTATCCATACCCTACCACTCAGAAAATAAATAACCAAAACCCAATTATATCTTTTTGTGCAAATGGGAAAATGAACATTACCTCTGAAGGTCAAGTTCTTTATTCATTTTGTGTCCTAACATTTTTGAGTTGACATGAATATACTCAAAGGGTCTCCACAGCACAACAAAACACTAAAGTCTCATGATCAGATACCCTTAAATCTGCTCCAGGTCTACTCCTTTGAAAATAAAGTTCCTTTAACAATGTGATGTACAGTCAAAAATGATGAGGCTCATATAACAGGAGCAGATGGAGACTGGATGTCCCCAGGGAATGTCGAAGTGAACTAAAACTGTTCATTGCTGGAAATCTGTGGAGAAACACAACACTGAGCTAAGAGATGGGATCGATTTTGGGAAAGTCTCATCCATGTTCTAATTGCCAGATTCGTCTCAGCTTTCTTCCGTTTTATATTCCACTCCAATTAATGGTGTAAGAAACTGCATGGCATCATTCCTAAATTTAATGGTTAAGTTTTGTAATGACTCATTCTTACTTGCATGGAATTTGGGCTTTTTGACAACTATTTTGCCTATAAGTCTCAGGTAAAAGCCTCTGGTGCTCTTCCAGTAAATCTTTTTTGAAAGCAACCAATCATCTTCTTTTTACACCCTTATCTGCTTCCCGTTCTCACCATGACAAAAAACCTATAGTAATCTATGGATAATGCTAAAATGATTGTTCTTTGAGGGAACACAATATTCCCACGACCACCTACATATTCCATGCATACAGAGATTCACCCTGAACACTTGGATGGGGATAATCTCCTCAAACACACCAACTGTACCGACATAAATACAGTCAGCACCAACGTACATCATCGCTGCACTCTTAAATTCTAAGTGATCTTAAGGCGGTCTTATTATGATAGTTTCTTAACTTAGAAAACGGTATAACATACTTTGCTTTGTTGTATCAAGCCTATCTTGATAGAACGGAGTGGTAGCTCCACAGAGGAAAGATGCTGCTACTTTCAGTTAATCAGTGATGCAAATGTAATGGGGCTGCCAAAGTAGTATAGGTTTAAATATAAATACCTCTCTCTACAACATCCAGTATATGCGTGTTGAATAACTTCATTAATCTAACACAAGAGCCTAACCATAGAAACAGGTCTACCTGTTCTTGAAACATGCAAGTTGGTCAGTGAGTCCGTGGGCCTTCTTAAGATTACGTTAAGAGACCACCATGAGCTGCTGAAGAAGAAATTGCAGATCTCACACCAACTCTCCGTTTAAAGGGTTGTGTCTTCCCGGTACAGATAGGTCTTACCAGAGCTGCTCCCACAAAGCATTTTGCAGCTGGAGGGCGAGGCCATTTGCCTAGCTGTAGCTACCTGTATTTGTACAGGATCTGCCCTGTTCCCATCAGAGCCATCACGGCAGAGAAGCCCCACTGTTAGACGAAGCCCAAAAGGAAAACTACAGCACTCCAAAACTCATCTACATGTGACAGTGGACATCAAGCCATTTTTAAACTGCTGAGCACATTTGGTGTGTTTTACAAGATTAGCCACATCATGTGTCAATTGGAGATGGATGCTCTGTATACAGTATAAGGAATATATAACTAGAGGACACCTTCTCTTTCCCTGTATTGGGGGAAGATTGCTTTTCACTGGCAGAGAATCACATGGTAGAAAAAAGATGAGGGTGACTTGTTCAAGATGACTTTTATGTGGATGAGCATGTGGTTTACAATCGACATCTGCCTCAATGAGAAGCCACAGAGAACCAATCTCACACATCTCAGCTGAAGAAAGCAGCAAGGAACATGCCGAAAGATATCTATAACCCTCTGACTATAGTTCAGAGAGTCTGATGGGTGTGATGTTATTTCCAGGGCTTATTTCACATTGACAACCCCATGTGTTCTACACTTATCTATTCTCATTAAAGATTGAAGGCCTCAGATAAAAATATGGTACAGAGGAGTGAGGAGTTCACGGTAACCTAAAGAATCTGAAATCTCCTTCTGCATCACTCTGCATTATAAGCTTTCCTGCTGGAATTTTCTGAACTCATGACAAGCTGTTCTACAAATAAATCCGCATTTCTGTGCAGCTGTCTATCTACTTGGCCAGATTTCAGAGAAACTGCTTGACAATTGATGTGACTAATTAGTGTTCATCTCATCAGATCTGTAGATCCTCTGAGGTCTTGTGGATGCACTCAGATGAGCTGTAATATATTTGGCGAGTATGATTAAGAAAGGAATACAATGAATTTAAAATTGTTAGCTCATTAAGAAATGGTACTCCTGTTTGTGCTCAATCGAATTTTAACTGATCTTTCATAGAACAAAACAATGAGAAAGAGAGGGTAATGTTATATTATTGTAGTAAGTGGGATGTATTGAATCGAGGAGAGAAGAATGTAGAGTAATTGAGATGAATTAAGTACATTTCAGGTCTAGTACAGCAGCACAATTGTCAAGTAAATACAGTTAACATTTTCTGTTGTTTTAAACACACACACACACATATGCAGTATATATATATATATATATATATATATATATATATATATATATATATATATATATATATATATATATATATATATATATATATATATATATATATATAGTTTTAGTCCATTGCAATTTAGGAAGTGAACACTTTTAAAAATGCTGCATTTATTTGATATAGGGTGAAACAGTTTATTTATTTCACAAGAACAGTCTTCAGTAACAGTTCTGGAACATATTAATAGCAATTAAACTTAGCATTTATTAAGTAAGATAAACAATTTCTCCCAAATATTTTAGAAGAATTTAATATATCCTGTCTGCTTCACTACTGTATTATGATATACATTATGTATGTTGAGTTATCATGAATTAAACTAAATAGTATCATTGAGAAGAATCCACAATAAATAAAGAGTATTGTAAAATTACACAGTGATTTATTTTTCTTATTGTCTTTAATTTTTAATACTAAGGTACATTATCATCTAATCTGTACTTTTACTCAAACATAATCCAATTTGGTAGTTTTGTTATAAACTGTATGCAGTATATTACAATAATTAAAATTTTACTTCCATGTTGTTGGGTGTCACAGGATGCTTATCAAAATACATTCTTGACTTCTACTCCCTTTGGTCATGCATCAAAAATTCTGCATTGCCCATTGCCCACTCTTATAGTTGTTCCAGTCTATTGAATGCGAACAACTTCAAACTCCATGTACCATGGATGCTGAGAAAGATCTGAATAGCTAGATGACCATTCTCAGACTATGTGCTTCTTAAAATAAAGAAGGAATGCTTCGTCTACTGTACTGAAGTCACACTATGAATGCAGCACTTTCTCAAAATGGAGCACTTGTGCTCCACTGCTAACCATATTTCATTGTTTGTCTGCAGCTTTGGTCACTTGGGCAGATTCCAGGTTTCTTCAGAGGAGATTTGAACAAGGATGTGAAGCTCTGTCCCACAAGCTTGTTACCAAGATATGTGGCTGTTTTGGTATTCTCGACACTGATACTCAATATAATAATAATAAAGATGATGAATTTATAGTTTTTATCATCTAAATGGATGCTGTTTCCTGGACATCCAGTGTTCGTCCACGTCCTGGTGAAGTCACCGCTTCGTTCAAAATGACGACGAGGATGCAAGAACGCAATTTCAAATCTCTAATTAAGTCGGTTGTCTGTTTGAGCCGATCGGTCAGACTAATGATGTCTGATCCGGCACAGAGTTGCTAAAGGCCAGCCAGGAGCCACTAACAGGTCCTCTTCTTACTTTCCTGAATAAAGAACCACATTCTGAGCAAATAAATCTTTCATGTATTCTCCGAAGGAAGAAGAGACTTTTATCTTAATCCTATTTGCATTTTTGTCACTAAAGCAATTTACATTTTTATGGCATAATTAATGAAGAAGAAAGTCATTTACATTTTCTTGCTCTCCACTACATTGTCTGGAGTATATCAGATGCACAGGGACCAGCTTTTGGAAACATGTGGGAGTGTTTGCGAGTACTGTAGAGATATCAGAGTATACAGAAAGAGAACCAAACTGCTGCATGCAATTGTTGCGATGCAAAATTGTGGAGAAGAATACAATACAAAAGGTTTGAGGCTTTTAGGTGCAAATTGAGGCCAAAGCATCTTTCTCTTGAGCTGGCCCTTACATCAAATACAATCAAGCAAATCTCAAGAGCAGATTATACCATTCAAACAGCACAGAAAAAAATTATTCATACAAGTAGCATTTGTATTCCTTACTCTGAAAGATGAAATAGAATAATTCAAGGTTTTGCCTCTGGTCAATGGCCCAGTTCTGTCTTTTCTGATGCATTATGCAGACAGTATAGATTATATTTACAAAAGACATAATTAACTTGTTCAAAAGATGCATGGAAAGTTAAGTGATAGACAAGTGGGATCTATGATAAAAAGATACAATCATCAGGAGGAGGGAGCTTTGTAGTAAATGCTTTCTCTTTATTGTCAGTCAGTCAGTCATCTTCAGATTACCACCGCTATATCCACCGCAGCGGGTCACGGGGAGCCGGAGCCTATCTCGGCGGCATAGGGCGTGAGGCGGGGGACACTCCAGGCACGACGCCAGTGCACCGCGGCTCTTTATTGTTTTTTTTTTTAAAAGAAAAAGATCAACTGACTCTTTTTTCCCTTTATTTTTATATTTATCTTTACCTGGCTGGCTGAGAACCTTCACAGATCTTTCAACGTATATTTTAGCCTACCATATATTTTGCACAATTTTAGGTTAGCAAAGCATTTTCTGAGAGAAATGATTTGTATAAAAATTAGTATGTACTGTAATCTCAGATTGAGGACTGTCAGAGGGTCACGTTTATTTAATTGCATATCCCCTTGAAGTGTGTCATTTCTTTTTGGAGGTTTCACAGCAGATAATACAATCATTACCTAATAAAACAAAACAAAAAATGCACCTGGGACACACAAAACTCAAGATCTAAGATTAGAGGATCAAAAGCAATAAAACTCTGGGGGTTAGCCAAAAAGTCCAGTATTGCATAAGTAACAGAAATGACACATCAGATACTGACAGACTCCAACAGAATGGAAATGTCAATGTAATTATTTAGGAAGCAAGTTTGGTCTCTAAGCTCAGCTTGTCTTCAGCCAACACTGGCTTGCTCTGAGCACAGCTTGAAAGCCCACTTGCCAAAATGGATCAGGTGTCCTGCTACAAGTGCTAATATTTGAAGTTTTATTACAACTCTGCTCAATTCAGATGAACTGCATCTGTGTCCCCAGCTGTAACTATAATCAGATTTTCTGTGTGTGATAAAACAAAAAAAAACAGAGGGATGGGAGGGGTTGATGTAGTAATTGTGTTCTCTTCAGCATCGGTAACAGCAGCCAGGTGAATGCAGAAAAACCCTGATGCTACTCCACAGTGGAAGCACATATTTATTGATGTGTCTGGCCGTCCAAGAGTGCACAGCATGACTGAGAGAAGCAAACACCAAGATATAGAACACTCTGAGAGCACAGAGCAGATGGACAAACACGCAAATATTTTATGTACTTTATCCAAAGCCCATGGGTAGAAAACCAAAGAAAACAAAGTGGTTTAAATATGTTACCTTCTCATCAACACAAGCACAAAGTCAGAGCAAAGACCTAAGCACTCCCAGGATGCTGCATTGACCCAAGCTGGAATTTTAAAAGTGATTAACTGTATTAATGTTGACAAAATAATTTGTGCACTCCATTTTCTCTCATTTAACTTTCTCCACTTCAATTCAAATTACATGGAACCATTTCTTTTGATCCTTGAGGGTACTGAAGGTTCTGATTTGTCATTGCATAGAATAAAGATCAGACATAAAAATGATACCTATTTCTCTACTGTACTTCCCTCTGTTATCATAGAAACTAGTTGTGTATATACCGCAGAGAAGAATCCATTTTAAGATTAACTAAAAGAAGGTAAATACAAATGGAAGGAAGCATTTTCAAGGAGTGCAGCTGCCAAAACCTCCACATTTGGCAGCTGTACTCCTTGGGCTGCTGAAACACATCATGCTGAGGAAGTGAGCAGCAGTTGCTTTATGTCTCATCACTGTTGGTCAAGTTACTCTTTGGAGAAGCACTTAAATGCGTTAAAATTCATTGCGGCTGTCATAGGGTTGTTATAATAGTGGCCCATGACAATCTCTGATAAGATTCAAACGTTAACCTTCCTGCATGATGCAGACTAACTTCAATAGATTACAACATGCGGCTTATTACATCTTCAGAGACACCAAAGTCTAATTAGAGTCAAATAAAAATGTACAAAGACACAATTTTACAATCAATTTCTTTATAGCTCAAGGCTCATCACACTGTAGAAACTGAGTTCCTGTTCTGTGTAGCCCAACTTCTCTGTGACACAGTTTTGGGGTCCAGATAGCGGCTAGCAGTTGGGGATTGGTTGTAATGATTTTATTTTAGCATATTTAAATTTCCACTAAGTTAACATTATGAATACAAATATAAAAGATTCAATATATCCTTTCCAGAGTTCTATTCCTGCAGTGAAGAGAATTTTATGCAGCATTTTGACTTTAATGATGGTACAAGCTCCTTTGTTTCAGGTACATGAGGAAGGTGAGTTCTCTTCAGTAGACATTCTGAAGCCAGCAGGCTCAAGGACAGGTTCTTTCACCACGCGGTCAGGAGGCTCAACTCCCTCCCTGCTCTGCCCCCTGCCACAGCTCTGAATTCTACCCACACCCTGCTCTGCCCCCTCCCCAGCACCTGACCACCTATCTCTCCCTCCCCCAGTCAACTCAGGGACTGCGCATACGTCACTTCCCCTTTGAGATTAGAGTGTATAGAGATGTTAACCACCACTTGTGTTTCGTCTTATACTTCGTGCTGTACTGTCTGATGTACTATCTGTGTTGTCCTGCCTGTGTTGTACTGCCTGTGTTGTACTGCCTGTGTTGTACTGCCTGTGTTGTACTGCCTGTGTTGTACTGCCTGTGTTGTACTGCCTGTGTTGTACTGCCTGTGTTGTCCTGTCTGTGTTGTACTGCCTGTGTTGTACTGTCTGTGTGGTACTGCCTGTGTTGTCCTGTCTGTGTTGTACTGCCTGTGTTGTACTGCCTGTGTTGTCCTGCCTGTGTTGTACTACCTGTTGTACTGTCTGTATTGTACTGCCTGTTGTACTGTCTACCGTGGGTCAGAAAGGACTGCAATTTCATCTGTGCTGTATGTTGTGCATATATGGTGCATTTGACAATAAAGCTGACCTTGACTTTCATACTGTACATGTGAGATGTGGATGTTTTGGCGAACATCACCTGCTAAGATCCAAAAGAAGACTAGGTGTAGTTTGCTTTTGTGTGGCCCCTAGTTTTGCTGTTTTCATTCCAGGGAGAAGTCTGATTCAGATAAACACAGAGAACCATTGTAAGACTAGAATTTGTTCTCAAATCTCCTAGTTGCAATTATTTTCATTGCCAAAGTTTCGTGGAGCTCAGAAGCTAGAAGCTGCGTTATGAACTGTGCGCCTTCGTACCTGCACCTTGGCTCCTTGCGCGTCACGCCTGCTGCACGTTTTGACTCCTGAAGTGACAGAAGTGTGACAGGAGGCTGCTCACGCTGCTTCTCCTGCGATTACAGGGCGCATTTGGCGAACAGAAAAAAAAATGAAATACCCAAAGGGAGGGGCGATGCGCGCTTGTGACAGGCTTTGGACGTTTTTCATGTATACCAATCGGACAGGGGATTGTATCTCTTCATAGGGTGATGCTTTTATAGAAAGGGGGGAAAAAAGAAACCCCGACGATTGGCGTTTTCAAACATCGTCCGTCGTGTGCGGATCGCCTCAGCACCATGCGAGCGGGAGAGACGCGCCCTGTGCCATGCTGAACGACTCTCCGTCCCTCCTGCTGGCTCTGACCGCGGTGGCCGGACTCCTCCAGCGATGCCAGGGCTGGAGCGACGAAGATCTTCTCCTGCCGCCCATCAACTCCTCCAACAGGTTCATGGCCAACCTGGAGGTGGACGTGCGCTTCTCCAAGAGGTCCGTGGATGAGAGCGAAGCCTCGCCCGACACCACCTCCCTGCAGACCCTGTACCAGTGCAACGTGAGCGTTCAGAGACTCCTGCCCACGTCGCTGGTGGCCCGCTGGGACAGCAGCTTCGGGTTCCAGTGTGATGTTCTCATCTACACCACCAACAACCATGGAAGGGCTTTTTTCTCCGCGTCTTTCAACAGAGCGATCTCTCCCGTCGTCATCGAGCACCTCGGGGTGACCGGGGGTCAGCAGGAGTTGCGGCTGTGCGTGGGCTGCGGGATGTCCCGCTATCGGAGGTTCGGACAGGGCAGGGCCAGGGGCCAGCAGACCGGGGACCAGGCGACTTTCTGCTGCGTGGATTTTAGCCTCGACGAGCTGAAGGGAGATAAAAGTTGGAGGCTGAACAGAAAGCCGATCGAGTCGACACTTGTGGCTTGTTTCATGACTTTGGTGATCATTGTGTGGAGTGTTGCTGCTCTCATATGGCCAGTCCCGATCATTGCGGGGTTTCTGCCTAATGGGATGGAGCAGAGGAGACCGAGATAATCTAAATTACCTTTATTATCATCAGCCTGTGCTGCCTATACTATAATTGTAGCCATTTAACCTTTCACCTTATGATGGTGGGACTTTGGAGGACTTCTATTATTAGTCTTTTTAGACCTCCTCCCCCATTAAGACCAGAAAGGTAAACTATGGTGAAGACACTAGTGTTAGTAATCTGTTCTGGGACCAACACCAATGTGTTTTATATACCCTTGTAGGCCTTCCTATAGATTATGTGTCAACTGTGCAAATTTATCTCTTTAAGCAGTGTTTGTAGAATTTTTAATCTTTCTAGAGAGGTGTTGCCTTATCCGATGTGTTGGACTTTTGCACTGAAAACTTTAAAATGTGCCGTCAAATATATATATAACCCTTAGCGTAGTCACATTCAAAGTAAATGTACAAGTTGTTTTTTTTTCCAAATAAATTCTGATAATAGATGTTGTTTATGAATTAAAGAGTTTCAATATTTATACTGTTATATTTATAATGTCAAGATCAATATGCGTGCTTATTTGTATTCATGTTCAAACAGTTTAACTTACAATAAAATTGATTAGAGGTTATATTCTCCTATCTGTTCTATCTGTTGCAGCCCCAAATCAGTCTTGTTAACAATTATTTCAAGTGAACACAACATGTGATTGAGAAGCTGTTGACATTCCATTAGATTTAACCAAACTAACACAACAATCCTCCAATAACCATTTCACAATGGTTTTAATACCGAGGTGTGGACTATTGTGTGGCGTATACAAAGAGGCTTTTATGAATTGTGTTCAAAATAGTAGTCTTTACAGAAAAATATCATTGAACAGTACTACAAATTCCTGCCTCCAAACTGAGTTTCAAGTTGAATATAGGATCATCATGTCAACAAAAATTGTTCATCAGCATCTATGACTGATTCTGTAAAATGTGTTATTAAGCGGATTGTCAACAAACTCATTACAACTAGTTGCTCCTGGTCCACAACACTGACACTGACCTTTCTTTATCTCAGTGCATTGTATGAGCGATTGGCTGTAATTATTAACTTGGTTTGCATCATGTGTTTTATCATAAGGCATTAAATAAATCTATCACTATTTAAGGAGTAAAGGTGTAAATTATGAGCAGCAGCTTTGTGTTGCATCTGTTTCAGGCAATGCTACACACCCTTTATGCTACTAGTTTACTACACAATCATAGAAGCTCATTAAAATACAAATGCTCTCAATTTTTTAAAAAATATTTTTTTTTTATTTTAGGGCATGAGCGCAGGTAAGGATTTTTCAGAGTAGCCAGTAAATCTGTCATAAATTGGTAATTAAGCCGGTAATATAGTGGCCTATTTATATCTTTGAACGACTTTGAACCTTTGGGTAAAGGACTTTTATCACACAAAACCTGGCATCGAAAAGATATTATTATTATTATTAATAATAATAATAATAATAATAATAATAATAATAATAATAATAATAATAATAATATCAGGGTAATCGTGTTCATCTTGGTAATACGAGTACACCTCTGCAGTTTTAAAGTCAACATTATTTTGTCAAAGAAAGAAACTAACAGTTTTTCTACTGTATGTACAGATGAGAATGGAGATGGTTGCCAAGTTGCAAGACCAGAAACACTTTTCTCTGTGTAGGAAATCCTGTTCAACATCGCTTCTTATTAGCCTCCAGTTATGTACATAAAGTTACATAACTGCTGTTTGTCTTAATCTCACCTAAATCGTGTTATAACCCCTTAGAGTTTACTACAAAGTGGAATTAGACAGCATTAGTTTTTTTCAGATTTTCTTCATAAACTGGCAACCAGTGATTTTTTTTTTCTTCTTCCTGCGCTCCAGTGAACTTTACCTGGTGAAATGGCCGACTTGGCCACGCCCCTACGTCACCTGCGTTTTTAAAGCTGTTGACTCACATTTCGAGGAAGTGGAGCGGTTGGTCTCACACCCACAGAGGAAAATGTGGCGCATATCGGTTTCACCTCATGAGGAGCTATGAAACCCTCGCAGATTGAGTGTCCGGATCCCGTCAGTAGAGCCTCTGTGTCGGCCAGCATGTCCTCAGCAGCAGCGGCCGCCCTCCAGCTGCTGCTGCTCACAGCCCTCACTGCTGCGGGTGAGTCCAGAACCAACCACATGGACACATGTCATGTCAGGGTCGGTGAGATGGGATCACCTCTGCACTTATTATTCATAAAAATAACCACAAGACATAAGTATTATATATTAAGTCTTTATAAGCCATGTGTTATTTGCTGTCAATAAGACTGCAGATTACATGTTAGAGCAGAATACTTTCATTTTGTATATTTCTTCATCCGTTTACAGCAGACTGAATTTTTTAAAGGTTGGATCTGAAGCAGAACAGAAATTAAAGTGTGGACATTTTTTTGTACTGTTCAATATAAATCCAAACGAAATGGTTCTCAGCACTAATCTGATGTTTCATGTTCATGATGATTGGTTGTGACTTGTTTTGTCCCTTCAAAAAGCATAAAGTTATATTTAGAGAGAGAGATCATACAGTGTGAAGCGGGATAGGTGAGACAGCAGAGGGCTCACATTAGGAATTGTCTTGGAACTCGGCTCTGTTTGCTCAGGCCTGTGAAGCCACATCCACTGCCTCATCCCGGTTAGTCAGTGTGACGGTCCTAAAATGAATTAAACTTTTTGTCTGATACATAGTCAGAGTAGTTAGTGTTTATTTCATTATGATCTTTACTCCCTTCATGGAGGCTAAACTTTCACCTGCTTGTTTGTTGCCTTGTTGACAGGATTACTTAAAGACTACTGATCAGCTCTGTATGACACACAGATGGAGGATGTGGATAGATCCCTTAAAACTTTGGTGTGGATTCTAGAAAGGGACATTTTCCGAGTTTTTTCTTTCATTTTCTTTATCATTGTGAGCGAGGGTTAATATAAAATGTCCCTCTCACTCCTTATGTGTGTGTGGGGGGGTGTCGGTCACCCTCCAGCTCAGGTCCTCTACCAGAACCCTGAGAATTTGAGGGTTCTTTGCAGTATCAGTATCTTAGCTGTCCAGAAGACCTCAGCCTTCTGGACTGGTACTTCTAAATCTTTTCTTGTTCCTTTTCATCCAATATGTGAATATGTAAATTTCATATGTTGCAGATGTTAATATGTATATTATTTAACTATTTATGTTTGACCCTCCCCCCCTTGCTGCCACGATCGCACAAATTTCCCCAATAAAGGTCAATAAAGGTCTATTATTATTATTATTATTATTATTTTTGATGGTGCTGTCAGCTGGTATGTACACATCTGTCACCAATGACCTCTTCTTCACTGTGTCCACCACCACTATGTCCGGACGGTCATAGCAGTCAATAGCTGTTTGCTGGTCTGGAAGCTGGAGAATCACAGTACCTCGTCCTGGTTCTCAAACATCTGTAGTGGTGCGTCCCATTGGGCCTTGAGTTCATCTCATCTGGTCCACACTGGGTACAGATGTTCCTGTACACTATTCCAGATACTTGGTTGTACCTATCCATGTACATTGATCCAGCTAGCATCTTGCACCCTGATATTATGTGCTGTACCATCTCAGGGTCTGATCCAGTCCGGTAGATCTTAGAATGCTTTTGTTTCAAAAGGAGCTTTTGCTTCTTGGTAGAGGTATGTGCTTTACTTAGTCTTCCTAGTTTGTGACTTTCCATTGCTGGGTTGTCATCTTGATGATCTGTGGAACATTATTACATATTTCTCTCTATTTGAAATGCTTTGTGTGATGTTCTTTTGTGCAGCAGCCCAGAGACTGAGCATCACCTCTGACAGAGGCACCATCATTAAGATCATCTCCACTGTTAAGAGTAGCCAGGGCAAAGGTTGCAAAGTGTGCACCACGGTAGGACGCTCACAGCAATGTGACACTTTACTTGTGTTAAAAGACAACAGCCCTGCCTCAGTGGAGTTTGATTGCTCTAGACCTCAAGACGTTTTCAACGTGGAAATTGTGAGAAATATAGGTAAGAGCAGGCTGAATGAAAATTAGATTATTTTGTTATTTAGCTTTCTAATACAATTGTTGTATTATTACAGTAATGATGGTTTTACTTGTGAAATTCATCTGCTAATATATATTTTCAGAATGTACTACAAAGTCATGTAATGGCCAAATCGTCCAGGCTGACTCCGGCTCACGACCTTTGGTGGGTTTTAATCGAAAGTTCATCTGGAACTTGAAGGCCTCTGTGCCAAAGGCATTCAAAATAGACTTCACCAACATGGGTCTGAAACAGATCAAGGCGTCGGAGAGATGTCCAGACAGACACAGTTACATCCTCCAGACCTCCCAGACTTCAGGGGATGTAATCATAGGGAAATACTGCAGGATGGGACCGATCTGCGATGCTCAGATGCTGAACCAAGGCAGCTTTTCTGTGGATGTCCCAGCAGGGCAGGAGCTAAAAAATGACCGGTTTGGAGTGTCTGTCGGGGAGGAAATCAAATGTAAGTTAGAACTTTTGTCTCTGAATACCTGCTTCTCTGTCCCATGTCTCCTGTATCAGATTTCACTATTTCATTATCATAACTAATGTTTTATTTCTCTCATAGCTCTTGCCAAATTGACCCTGACGTTGCCGACAGGGACGTCATCCTCAGAACTTCTCTCTGCAAACTACCCAGAGAGTTTTCCTGACAATGCCATGATGGAGTGGTACTTTCAGGTCCCAGACAAACACATGACAACTGTCCAGCTCCTAAATCTCACACAGCCTCTCTGTCTGAAGAAAGACACAGCAGTGGAGTACAACAGTGCTCGGGGAGGGGCGTCAGTACTGAAACTGACGGCCCCCCAGCCAGATCAGACTCAGGGAAGCTTCTCTCTGACTCTCAGGAACTGTGAGATGGACAGAAGACGCGCCGGCGCTCCTGGACTGTCGTTGGGCATTAAGGTGTTGTCTTCAAGTCAAAACTCACCAGGTTGGTCCATCATCTTCACCTGATGTTACAGTTTGGTTCCAACGCTCTCAGTGTTTTGAAGCCTCTGCTGACATGATATGTAGATGATGCAAAAAACATGGTGTAGCCTTAAAATGCTTGAGTTCCCTGAAGGCTCAAAAATCTATAGCTGAAATTCAAATAATCTACTCTATATCGAGCGTTTTTTAATTTATTTACCCTGTTTATGTTAGAATTTATAACTGGTCTGCATAAAGAAAATATTGCTGCTTTTGAATGCTCAAATGTGCAGATCATAGTTTCTGCTCACACAAACCATAACAAGGATGGGTGGTATAACTTTGGGGTCAGTCCAAATACAAAACAGTGTTTGAAAGCTTTGTTCACATTGTGTTTGGTCAATTTCACAGACATTCTGATTTTCAATAGCGATGGGTGACTCAATGAGATCCAAGCTTACTTTAAATAAAATGGTGTTTTTAACAGTTTAATTTACATTACTCAACAGAATATATAGAAAACGTCTGAGCATTTTTACAGACGTAAAATTTAAAGGACTGTTTCAATGTTTACCTGTCAACATATTAAAATAGATGCCGTTTTTTTAAGAGTCTTTAGCATCTTTTTTAGATTAGGTAGAGATGGGCTCTGTTAGGATAGCGGTGATGTGATTATGATATGCATGTTACTTGTGATTATATGTTCTTACCAAGTACAAATAATGTGTCTTTTCATTCGCTGTTTCATGTTATAACAAGGCAGTGACAAAGTCAGTGTGAGTAATAAAACACTGATGCAGAGTGTTGCCTTAGTTTAGGGGAGCTTTAAGATTGACTCATCACTGAGTCATGAATGACAGCAGTTGCTCATATCAGTCAATGCCTCTTTCAACTATCTGGAAATCCCATTCAGCTCTAATAGTTGAATCCAACTCAAAACTGTAGTCGAAAGATGACTTTGCAGTGAGACAGAAGGAGAGACGAAGATGCAGAAAAAATGTTGACGTCATTCTGTTCTGTTTCCTGTAGTGTCATGTAAAGTGGAAGTGAAAAGAATGGATGGTCTTTCTCTTCACATTAAGAAGCTGAGACCAGCCTCTGGCTGCCTGATGAAAATAAACTCTGTGCCAAAGGAGGTGATTACGGTCACGGCAGACGGTGTTCTGTCTTTTCAGGGTTGCCTTCCTGAAGATGTACAAGTCACTGCCACAAGAGTCATAGGTATGTCCACATCAGAGTTTTCGAGCATTCCATACAAGAATTCCATTAAGAACTAAGTGACAGTTAAGATGAAGACATTAGTATTTATTTAAGGCTTAATGAGGTCAAAATGTCATGAGGGGCAAGTCGATGTCATACCATTGAATATGAATGAAATTTATTAGATGATTAAAGAATCAAATATTTCTTCCTTTACCAGATAAAAAAGACCTTAAAATATTTATATCTGATTTCTGAATGAAATTTGAAGCATGCGTGTAGTAAATTCCATAACGTTGACATCAGTTTGACATGTCGCTTGTCCATTTTTACTGTGTAAATACCTTATTTTATGTAGTATTGAACATTCAATGTCTGCTCTGGGTTACTGTAGAAACAGTGGAGACTAGCTGTAAAAGTCTAAAGTAAGAAAAACAAAAGTTAGTTTCAGTCAATTATAGACTAATAAACAACTAATTTATGAGTATTACATTTAATTCCTGCTGGTGAATCCTGCACACTGGATGAACGAGGGGGTTACTTCACTGACTTAACAATAAAAAGTAACATACAGTCATTTAACTTTCACGGTTCAGGTAATTTTGGTTTATTTAGCGATTCAAAAGATTTAGATGGTTTGAACTGCCTGCTATTTTATTTCAGATTGTAGTCAACTTAAAGACAGCCCAAAGGCTCCATTCCGTCTGTCTGTGCCTCCGATGCCGACCTGCCTGCCGGCCCCTCTGACCAGCGTGGCCTGGACCCTCCGTGTTGCTCGTGATGGGGCCGTGGAGCTGACCTCTCCCATGGGGAACCTCAAGCAAGCCCTGCCTGGGCAACCATGCAATGACAGTATCATCATCAAAGTGGCTGAAGAAAATAGCAATACTATTGGACTATTCTGTCCTCAGGGACCCATACAGAATGTCCAAGTCCACAAAAATGTGTCAGTCACTGTGTCCAACATAGGGGGTAGAATATTCCGTATGCCTGTGCTGTTTGCCATGATGAAAGACGAGATACCAGGTAACGAGAAGCCTAAACTGAGTTAAAGTGATTCATTATATGTGTGATGTGGTGTTAAATCTAATTTTCTGTCTATTTCTGCTCAGAGAGATACATCTTCAGTGTGTCTCCAAAGAAAGACACTAGCTTCCTCCTGGCTACTCCTGGTTGGCCAGAAGGAATGAAGGATTATTCCACTGTCTCCTGGGTCGTCTCTTTTCCGACGAGGATGAAGGCTCACCTGATGTTTGCCAATCTGAGCCAGCCCAAGTGCAGAAACGGTCACACGAACATCAAGGTGCAGCGAGTCGGCCGTCTGGAGGAGGACTACAGTCGCAGGGAGGATGAGGAGGCTGAGAGTGAGATCATGGTCTCAGAGAGCTTCTTCCTCAACATGTCCAACTGTATGGCCGAGAGAGGAGACTTCACCGTTGTCACCAAGATCACTCTGCAGAAGAGCACCAGTAAGATGACGTTTGCACTGATGTTCTAGTTACCTGCTGCAAACCTTTCCTGTGGGGCATAGAGCTGATAATATCCAACTTAATTTAACTGTTTCTTTCACTACAATGTTCAGTTTTATTATGGATGACTCCATCATTTCTTCTTAATGAGACAAACTCATGGGGGTGTTAATGAAGTGCTTTCTTCCTGTGTTTCTAGGTGAGTTGATGACCATACAAAATCACAGTTCTAACACCAGTCTGTTAGTGCGAGCATGACAGCATTAACATTTAGCCCAAGCCCTTTTTATAATTAAGCGCAGCCCTACCCGGTAGCATGACTAATAGTCTTCAAAAGTCTCTTGATGGTGTGTTTTTTTTTTCTTTCTATGAACACAGGATGTATTTAAAGGAGTTGTTGTGTTATTATCTCCTGACTTCAGTTGTGTTCTTGTTGGTGTCTCTCATTAGATCTTCTGCTGACTATCATCCTGAGCGTCGTGGCTGTCCTGCTAGTCGTTTTTGTCATCGTGCTGGTAGCTGTCTGTGTGGTGATCAGGTGAGTGTGTGTTTTATTCACTGCTTTATTCAGGTTTCAGTCTAATTTTATTACATTGAAGTCTGTATTTTTGTATGTTTCAAATTACTCACTCTTTTTTAGAAAATATAACTGATATTAGAGTTTTGTCTGGGTCAACGTCATTTGAATTTAAGTTATTTATGTGTCTCTTCTGTCAAACAGGAAGAAGAAGAAGAAACTGAACCATGAAGTCTCCATTTACAATCCAAACGGCACAAGCTTCCTGCCGGGAGCCAAAGGTTTCCCAGAAACACACGAAGACAGTGAGCATGAGTACGCTTCCATTGAGGACACTCTGGTCTACACACACCTGCTGAGAAAGGGGGGAGAGATGGGCATCTACGGAGACTCTGACACGTACCGGCCCGTCACCGGGTGTTCGGACTCGCAGAAGCCGCTGGCCTCTGAAGGCAGCAGCAGGCAGGAGGCTCGGCTCTCCTGTGAACAGGCACCTTCACTTCCTGTGAGGCCTCCGAGCCACAACCATCCTCTGGTGGACAATGTGATTTACCAGGCTGACGACCAAAGCGAGGAGGAATGTTCCCTGAACCTGGGGCCCCGGCTGGAGCCAGAGGGAGGTAACTGATGATAGACTGGTTCCAGGTCTCTGCTTTTCACTTGAGCTACATAAACTCTGAGATATCTTTTCCCTGGGATCTGTGTGATGACCTGATGTTGAGTTTTGGCAAGCTTTGTTTTTTGCACCCATGACAGAGGCAAAAAAAAATCCTGTTGAAACTTGCCTGCAGCTGTCGGCTTGCCTTATCTCACATGAAGGTACCTTTGAATTTCAGAGCAGTACTTTCTAAACTGCTTTTTACCACGTATTATGACTATAAAGAGACACATTGCTTTTAGGCATTTTTTTGTATTTGATGTATTTTGTGCACATTATGCAGTCAACACAGGAGCAAAATCTGCAGTTTACATAATGATCTATTTTTCAGCTTTTCATTAAGGTGGTGAGGACTCTGCTCTTTCATAGCATCATCAGGATACAATGGTCTGATGATGGTCTGTATTGCAAGAGATTGCAGCAACAGCATATGTGAATGAATATTCTCTCTCTCTCTCACTCATTCTGTGTGTGTGTGTGTGTGTGTGCGTGTGCGTGTGCGTGTGCGTGTGCATGCGTGCGTGTGTGCTGACAGAAAGGCAAATACGCTCTTGTCGGTTCAATTTAGAGAACAGGTTTTCAAAGCGTGAAGAGTCGCTCTCCTGGGGGCCACTAACATTCCGAAGGGGGCTGTGAGTGTGTGAAAAAATATTGTATTAGTTGTTGCCATACTTTAGAAAAAGATCCAATATAATAGTCTACATGTGTGTGGTTTGGTTCAACAGATGGTTCAGCAATGCATGACTTTTGGGAACTTTTATTGTTTTCTGTTTTTCTCTGAGTTAAAATTTAAAGAAATCTTAAGACAGACTTAATTTATGTCTGTGGTGTAGATTGATATTAAGCTATCTTTTCAATTCCTGAGTCTTTGTGAGGTCATATGTACTCATGATTCCACGGTCATTTAGTAATTGAGGGAAAGTAATTGATTAAAGAAGGGTTGTTGCTTGCCTACCATCTCAGACTTTTGAAACCTCTGCTTTAGCTCTCAGATTTAATTTTGGAAATTTTTTGTCCAGGGATAAACAACAACTTTTTCAGTTCTTTATTTGGACCCATAGTTCTAAAAACAGACCCGCTGCTGGGTTGTTGTTTTTTTGTCGTTTTTATGTCGTCTGTAATGACTATATAGAATCATGTCATTGTTATAGTCACAAACCAGATTTTCAAATCTATTTCAATTTTTTTTCTGTATGTAACTTTACCTGCAGTCTATGAGCAAGAGATTACATTACAAAAATGTCAGTAGTTTTGTCGGATTCACTAAGCTAGTAATTGTTTAGAATTTAAAAAAAATCGCTGCATGAGGTATTTAATTGTGATAAGAGATAAAGACATTTTCATGTGATTCAAATGTTGGGTTTGGAGCGACTGTTGATGTCCCGACTAAACGAATGTGTGTTTGTGTTGTAAATATGTACATTAACAGGGATAGAAAATAAGAACAAAAGTTTCTAAAGTATTTATTTAGGTCACTGATCTGGACATTAGTTTGACTAAGAGAATATTAACTGATTTCCTTTGATGTAAAATGGAAATTAAAGTTTATTAAAATTTTGAAATAATAGCCCAAATGAATTGATTATTTGTCATGTCAAGCTGCTTTCCTCCTGTAGTTCAGAAACGTGACAGTAGGGGGAGACAAAGTTCCATCGGTATATCCTCACTACTGAAGAAGTGTCCTCAAAAGTAAGTATTTATTGATTTGCTTTTATTGCAACACCTTTTTTTTTGTTTTATTTTAGGGTTTTTTTTTCTAAAAATAATTTCCAAAATTTTCAATTTTTTTTTCACGAGAACCACAAAAGTTAGACACTCGAGTTGTTTTTATATTTACAGAATAATGCTCAGGAGATGAACTTCAGGAAAATAACAACAACTACATCAGTGAAGATCTCTCTCCTCTGTTTGACCCACATTTTAAAATTATTTGATGGTCTCTCATAATGTTGAGAGGCACACACAGGCCAGATTTTCTTTTCCAGGATGCAGATATAATGAATTTATAAATAAACATTAATACAGTGAAGCTGTTTGGGCAAGGTCAACATGATATGTTTGATAAGTTTATAGTCACAAATACGCATTTTTAAACAAGCATTTTTCCCCTGATGAGCAAAATGTTCTCAGTCCTATAAATAAAGAGCTCAGTGAGACGGCTGTAACTTGTTTATTAACATGTAATGTTACACCAGCTATACTGTATAACTTGACACTCAGGTCTACAGGTAAAAAATTTTTTTAAAACAAACAAACAAAAAACTTAGGAACAAGATTTTATTGCTTTAATTTGAAAAAAATAATAATAATAAACATAAAATACTGACAGACTATCCAGTGGAGTTTACCTTGAACTTTATCTAGCATGCTTTGGGACTATGAGTTAAATATATATGAAATATGTCCCAGTGACTTAAGCTCATACAGCATCATGTCCTACACTATTGTGTGGCATCAGGTGACATTGTAATGTTAAGGTCAGGAAAAGCTAAATAATCATGCAGCAACATTATTTGTCAATGTATTGCATAAATGTACCTCATAGTCTACATGACTGTTTTTTGCAGCGTGATGCTGATGTGGACCAGAGCCCTCACACGATGTTGAACTCACACACTGAGGCTTTTTCAGCTCGACAGCTCTCGTCAAACCATTTTCCGTTGGCCGTCGTGGAGAGGACACCGCAGTTCTGCCTGCGCCCTCCATCCGGCTGTAGGGTGACCTCTGTCTCCCAGTTCTTGAAGCGCAGGCTGGCGCCTGTTTGGTCTACCCACAAGCCATCAGTCACTATGTCATTGATGCCCAGCCAGATGTACTCCTCCGGGCCGATGCTCTGGCGAACGTAACTGTAGAGCTCATCATTCTCATAGCCCGACAGGGGGGTCACCAGACTGCCTCCTTTAGCACTGCAGTCTTCACCGGCTGTGTGGAAAGTCTTCTTCACTGGGTCAGCCAGGAAACACTTGCCGAGGACTTTGATGCCTCGCAGACAAACTGAGAGGAAATCAGGTAACAGTTAGTCTGGCTTACCGTGAAAAAATGGTGTTAAAATATTAAAGGAAATATGACGTGCCACTTCCTCTTGACTTCATATTGTACATGGTTTTGATGTGAAATATGTAAAGCAAATAACTTTCCAAAGGATTTTTGGAGATGAAAATACCTGTCTGTAAAGCCTGTTGCTCTTTCAACAAATTCATCTCTTGGATAATGTCATTAACCTGTTTCTTCAGCTCCTCAATCGCAGCACTGTTTTCAGAGTCTGTTGAAGAGACAACAACATGCTTTTTGGTAAATCCTGATGATAAAACAGTTCTTTCTACATAAAACCTATTCATTGATTTAACAAATGAGGATGCTTTCCTTTCTATCACCAGAATATCAACTCTTACCTTTCTTGCTGTTTCTTTTCTTTGAAGACTTTTGCTGGGATGTGAAGTGTGCCAGCAGAAGAAAGCAAAACATCAAGCAAATCCTTCTAGTTGCCATAATAGCTGGAAAAACTGCTTAAAATTTGCTGTTGAGGAAAGTTTTAGTTGCAGTGCCACAATAAGACCCTTACAGCTCTGAGTACTGCTCAGACTGTTCCCATAAGTGAATGAGGAAATATGTCAGAGAGAACAAATGTTTTACAGATGTTTAGCAGCTATTTGCGTTGTTTCAGAGGCACTGGGGGAAGATGGATGGTGGAGATTAACAGGATTTAGACAAGAGGAGTTGAAGTTCACATCTGAAAATTATCACAAACTACACCTCTTATCTGGACAATGAGCCACACGTGATACATTAAAGACTTTTTGTGCCATTTAAGGTAAAACAAAATTCTGTTTTGCAAGAGATTTCTCATAATTGCTGTTTGAGCAGTTTCTTCCCATCAACAGGCCTGCTGTGTTTCTGCTGACGGCTCCTGCAGCCAGTGGATGGATGTTTTCGGGTTTGTTTCATTGCCTACATCTGGATCTCCTCAGTGAGCGGGCCAGTGTTCTGGACACGTGGCAGGGACTTATATAATGAAAAGGCATCATTGTGAATCTAGTGTTTGTTGGTTCTTCTCACACATTAAAATTCTCACATCTCACAGCCAAGGAACACAATGAAACCCCCCATTTCCAGTCACTGGCAAAAACCCACTCAGCTTAGTCTTCATTCAGTTTACTGGATCATAAGTCATGTTCAGCCGTATCAGATCAGCAGACAAACTGCTTTATTACACCAAAGGTATGTTATTTATCTTTATTATGAAGCTGATTCCAGATGACTGTCTCATCTGGATGTTGTCTTAGTTTTTTTCTTCATGTGAGAATCTACTAGGGAGGATATTTTCAGCAGAAATAACTTCTGCCATTGCATTCAATGCTGATGTATCCTCATTAGTCATTAAACCAAAATACATAATTCAACATGCTGAGAAAGCTTTGCTGCTTTCAAGGACGTGGGTTGAGTTGGTGCCTCCTGCAGAGCTCCTCCTTCCTCCCAGTAAGTCATATATCTTTTTTTCAGTCATTTGTAGGAGCCCCCTTCCGTGCAGCCGACGTAGGGCTAGAGGAAGGGGTACACTCCGACTGACAAACAACTGTTCATGTTCATACCAGACAAACTGGGTGGGTAAAACAGAACAAACTAAAGTCAGAGCTGCATGTGTGTGTGTACTGTTATGAACCACATAGACAAGGGAAGAATGGACCTCCTCACAGAAAGCCCCCTCAGTTCAGATCCACACATTTGTTGATGTAATGTGACCCTTTTTTTTTTTTTTTTTACAATACAGATATTATGGAGCCATTTGTGCACAAATTTATTCTCACAAATCATTGATTTGTGGTATTTACTCTGGTGATAATGTCTTATTGTCATAATTTTATATTTATTCCTTCCAATTTTTTATGTTAACAAAAAAAGGAGACAGCAGGTGTGATTTTATCAATATATTTGAGATTAAACATTTATAAAACAAAGTAACAGCAAAGGAGTTCAGTGGGTAGTCCAGCAAAATGATGCTCAATGAAAATAAGTCATTTATAACGTACAAAAGTTCAGACAAAGGCAACTTGTTCATAAACAGGGGTACATAGAGGGTAACAATCATAATTCCCCTTCCTTTCATGGCAGACGCTTTGACCCTCGAGAGTTGACCCTTGAGAGTTTCAAGAGTTCTAGTAAGAGTCACTGAGGTATGGACAGTGCAAAGGTCACAATTTAGTAATCAAATGCATAGATAGTTACTTCACTAGTTACTTTCATTCATCGCCATGAACGCTGTCTTCCATAAAAATACACATCTTATTCTGCTGAGATGAATGCAGATGATGCATGTTCTCTGCAGATATGTGGAAGATGATCTACGTGATAGTTTTGCACATAATATGGTTTATTTTGCATATTTCTGAGTCATGCATCTCTCTGATCTGACTCATGCTGCTGCATTTACACTAATCCCTCCTGGATATATTTAATCCTAATTTACTCTTTTCTGTTTATTCCTTAAACTTTTCTTTTTCTTTTTTCTCTTTTCTTCTTTTTTTACATTATTCTCCTCTGTGTTTTAATGTGCTTTGTGCATTTGTTCACTACTCAGTGGATAACGAAGCACAAAACACAAATACAATAGAGAGCCTTTTATATAGCTCTACTCTTATTTATAGCAGGAAGCTAAGCACTGCTTCAAAACTTTGCAGAACATGTCTTTCTATCTGGGTATATTTCTCAAGGTTTTTCAATTCTGTTTCACAGTGTATGAAAATTAAAAATACAGAACAGAAGGGTCACAGCAACACACATTACAACGCTCAACACAAAATAAAACCAAAACAAAGAAAAGAACACATAATAGACAAATGCTGACATGCAGGAATAAATAATTTTTTCCTCATGCCTGTAAATAAATACAATGATTCCTCTTCATCTTGCAGCCGTGGTAACAATCTGACGCCTCTGGTCATCTCTCTGGTCTACGTCGGACAGAGCACTGTGAAAACCGTTGACATGAAAATGAGTCTAAAAAGTCTGAGTCATCAGGAAAAAAATGTAAACTGTGAAATTCAACATGAAGAAGAGGAAAAACAAGAGGAAAAAGTTTGTTTAGTGAACTGGTTAATGTCTGACTACACAGTAGTAGTGTAGGGGACGGTTAATACGTGCTGCACTAGGCAGGTAGAAAGGATTTAACATTAGTTGTAGCGTAAAAAGTTTTAAAGTGCGTCGGTGAGTGACTGGCAGAAGGGGGATCGACCATGCTGTGTGGGAGAGGGGAGCAGTCAGGAGAACGTGGGGTCAGACTGCACTACAGTTTGTTGGCGATGGGGGGGGGTGGGGGCTCTGCCGGCGTGAGCGGCAACACCACAGAAGTGAACACACATCACAAGAGAATGTGTCACAAACCTCTTCCTCCACTGATCAAACCAGAGCTAAGGCAGCAGCAAATAAGATCATGAGAAGCAGAAAGAAAACACGACAGGATGAAACAGAAGACGTGAACAGAAGGACACGGACAAACCACGCTGATTATTTGATGGAATTACGGAATTTCAAAGTAAATCAGGCCGATGGTGTGAAAGTCAATTTGCAGTTGGATTTCGTTTTATGTGAGAAACAAACATGAAGTGTTCACGAACTGAAAACATCAGCTGTTTCTACAGCCGCACCTGACAGGAGTGTCACAACACACAGTTACAATAACTGATCATTACAAATGAAATATTATCACGTTCATAACACAAATATCAACCAAACAATCAAGCTGAGTTCTAACTGAGTGTAATTCACTCACAAAAAAAAGACAGCACACTCAATAAACAAGGTTAAAGGTTGATTTGATCGATAGCATTTTTATATATATTATATATTCTTTATATATTACAATACTATCACAAATTCAACAGTAATGTCACTAGAATACTGATGGTTCTGATATGACCACAGTGATGTGTGGGCTAGAATGTTCAAGGTGATGTTGAAGGAGCTCAAACTGATCTGTCCTGCAGAGGCTCAATGCAGCGTTAGCAGTTTCTGTGAAATCCCCCTTTTGCACCATCGCTTCTTCTCTTCAGCGCGTTAGAAAGCTGCATTTTGCCCCTGCATGGCAGCAATCACTGAGCAGAACTGAATCTAGATTATCTATGTCAAATCCACCATGCAAAGCCGCTGTTGGGGTTCTTCATCTTTACATTCCAGACACAATCACAGCTGATCAATCAATAGAAAATTCAACGACATAAAAACCAAAAAGCTCACCTTTGAGAATATAGTCCGTTAAGAGACCGGGCACCTTGTCGCTGTCCTCTCTCATTGCTTGGAGGACTGCCAGGAACCAGATGGAGATGAGGGAACGTATCAGTTACAGCCAATAACATGAATGTACTGTTAGTACAAAGAAACTTACTCTTAGTCAGGATCTGGAGGTCCTGGAGCGAGGGCGGATGTCCTGTCTTCTCATATGGGATGACAGTGGTCAAATACTGTAAGAGACAAAGGGAGACACGGGATTAGGGCAATGCTTTTTCAGGAATGACAGTCCACAAATTCTGCATTTTCAGTGCAGAGAAAAGAGGGACCACATTCATGAGAGAGAGAGGAAGTGACCTGTCTTTCACTGCACCCGCTCCCAAAGGTTAGCCGGAAGCTGTTCTGAATGACAGAAGAGAGCCCCTCCATGCTGAAGCGCTGAGGTGGGGGGCAGGAAAGCAGAGAAACAAAAGGACGAGTGGCGACCAAAGGATGGGAAGAGGTTTCAGGAGAGATCATGGAAAATAAAAGAACAAATCCAGTGAGGAATGAAGTGGACAGAACAGAAAACATAAATAAGACCTTTCAAGATGACATTTGCTGGAGAGCAAATGACTCACTGATCCGAGCTTCTTGTCTGCCTGGCCCTGGCCGGCTCCTCCTTTGAGCTTCTTCTTCTTCTTCAGGAGCTCCCGGTGTTCCCTCTGCCGGTTTTGGACATCAATGAGCACCGAAATGAAGCTGTTCTTTACCTCCTTCTCAAACTCCAGCTCGTCTCTGAGAGCCAGCTGCTGAACCAGCTCCTCTGAGAACCTGCTGATGTTCATCTCCAGCTCCTCCAGATGTTCATACAGCTCAGCAACATTCAGGATCCTCACCCCTGGACCAAAGAGAGACACACACTATCAAAGGCCTCTTTCCAGATTTCTGTTTGCTGAATTCCAGCACACAGCTGCTGTGTGTAACATCTTATCAAAGTAATTATGTACAGTAAGAGGGAATGGGTCCTTTTAGATTATTCAGAATTCACTAATTTTGCATTCAGTGAATAATTAATTTTCTGGATGACTTAAAGGTAAACTTCTGCTTTTAGAGTAAAATATCTGACGTAACAGATGGAACTTTTTGATCTGTGTCAAGTCAAATCAACATGCACTGCAAAAAAATATCAAGTTAGGATGTGAAATTTAGAGTTTCACATTGAAAATGATTGAAAAATTCCTTTGTGGACGTGCAATAGCAGCAATAAAGGAGAGATCTATTGTTGTTATACACAGGTAGTTCTCAACCTACAAACACAATTGGTTCTTAGAGGCTGTTGGTAAGTTGTATTTGTTCATGACTTTTTATTTATTAAATTTGAATCTATATTTGCAGGCTGCATGGTGGCGCAGTGGGTAGCGCCGTCGCTGGCAGGGTTCCAGTGTTTTCTTTGACGAGTTTCTACGTTCTCCTCGTGTCTGCATGTTTTCAGGAGATGAGACCGGTCCTGCTCGGAGGGGGTTGCTGCAGAAAGAAGAACTGAAGTACTATAGTCAGATATGGCAGCGCACATTTGTTCATATCTCCAAATGTTCGTAAGCCGGAGATGTTCATATCTTGAGGACTACATATAATTTTTCTGGTGTAACCAAATTCCACACCCAGACTAAAATCAAAGATGTGTCTTTGCTTTTGTTACTGATGATGCAAAAGAATAATAAAAATATATTATCAGCAATTACCAGATAATGAATCAGTACTGATAACTATAGTCGATGATATGAGAACATAGCAAATACAGATTTTGATAGAATGGATTTGCAACAAATTAATTTGCAACCTACTAATAAAGAAAAAGGAGAAGAAGAAGGAGAAAGAGAAAGAGAAGGAGAAGGAGAAGAAGCCCCGATCAGCTGGAACTCACTCTTCTCATAGCTGGGGCTGCTGGTACCCCGCTGGGCGTCTAAGGAGAAAATGGAGAGGTCCGACTGCAAAGGATGCTGCTCTGCCTCCATTCCAGGACAGTCCTGCATTATCTCCTCTATTTCCTCGATTACCTAAACAGAGCAGCAGTCGGAGAGGAAGCACAAGAAAACACAGTAAACACACACCATGAAATATCTGTCTGTCAAAAATGACGCTGGAGGATCTCAACACACCTGGTCTGCTGTGAAAAGCGGCTCCTCTGCGAGAAACGCGACGATGATGGAGTGCATGTCCAGTTGTTCCCTCAGCTCCTCATCATCCGACAGCTCCAGCGTGACATCAGTCGTTTCCTGTCCCAGAGCAGGAAAGGGGGGGGGGGGTAATTTAATCAGATCTCTAAACCCCAGAACAATGAATGTGTGAGATCTGGAGATAAAAGAGATTTAGCGAGGGAGGGGGTTGGGGTGGGGGTGGGGGGGTCACAGGAAATTGGGACAGAGACAGAAGGGGAGAGGTGGGATCACTCACCGGTTTCTCTCCCAGTTTGAATGTGGGGATGTGGAGGGAGCATGTTCTGGACTCCATCCAGTCCACGGGCTTCACACAGCCGTAGTTCCGGGTCAAAGCGTTCCAGATTCTACGGAGGGAAGGGGCAGAACCACCTTCAGTGTGAATCGACCCTCAGACATGAAAACATGTGAGAGATGATGGTTGGACTGAAATGTGAAAGGTGTTGGGCATTTGTTGTTATCTTACATATCATTACAAAGAGTAATGATATGTCAGATGACACTTTCTGAGAGAAATGAGAGATGTGCAGCAAATAGGGACTAAACTGAGGATGCTGTCATAATATATTCCTAGCAAAGGCATCAGTGGAGACTATATGTACAAAGATGTCAACAGAATAAAAAAAGTAGACGTCACAATCAGATTAAGAGTTTTAAGCAGCAGTTGACTTTATAATCCCGCCTGAGTTTATCAACTGAAAAATGCCCTGATGATGACATGAAATCCAGATCTCTTCAGAAAGCAGAGGAAATCATTTTTCACCCCACACACCCACACCCACACCCACACCCACACACACACACACACACACACACAAACAGCCTCTGATCCGTTAGTGTTTGTAGAGTCCAGCAGCCGTCCTTCATTAAAAAAAAAAATCATTCATGCCAAAAGTGATTCATTCTAAAGTCATTACTGATCAGATAATTTTAATTTTAGGTTGGGTGTGATTTATTGGGGGCTATAGCATGTTGATGTCACACCTTTACATGTCATCCTCTGAAGATGTTAACATGTTTTATTGTTCACCGACAGGATGATAAAATAAAGTTTCTGATCAGATGAGAGGGCCTAAAGGACAGGGATCTAAAGCTCCTTACATGTAAACGTTTTCACGTACATGTTTTGTTAAATTAATCCACTGTGAGTGGTTTCACAGGTAAGAATAGAATCCAGCCTACATTTACTACATACAGTGTTACTACATTAAAAGTACTTTATGGTTTTCAATAGGAATTAGTTCACGGTTGATTGATCTGGTTTTGTTTTCTTGATTCATCCACAATTGTTTTCTTTTCTTTTTTTTTCATGTTTCCATCATAATTTTACCTTCCCAGAGGATTTCCATTTTTAAATGTATTGATTAACTGATTGGTCAAATAAAACAAAGTAGGCAGCTTTTGCTCCAGTAATGTTCCCTATGATCATTTACCTATCAGTCCACCCATAATGATCAATACCCGCCCTTTGAAGCCATTCGGGGACAAATACCGACAGGATATCGACCCTCACGTTCCATCTGCTATTACAATGGCAGCAGATCTATGACGTCATGACCAAACATGGATGCCGTCATTGTGTGGCAGTGTTGTCACTGTCACGTCCTTTGAAAACATTCAGCACTATTTAAAATACTGGATTCCTGACTGATTGAATTACACACAGGTCTGCAGGTAATAAAACTGTCTCTGTGTTTTGGAACTAGAAATAAACAAACAAACAAACAAACAAACAGACAAACACGCTGTAGGTCCACATACACACACTCACTCGTCTGTCTCCAGCAGGGTTTCCTCGGTGATCACACTCGGGGCGATGTTGTCCGATTGGATGTCAAAATTTCGGAAGCACACCGACAACTTCTGCTCCAAGTCGCCCACTAGGTCCCCCGTGGACGTGAACTCGCCGGTTTCCCCCGGGGGGAAGCTCCGGTCGTGCCGATGGAGGACATCATTTTTCGGTAGTGCCACCGATTCCCCTGCGGTGACCGAACGGCCTTTCTGCGGCACCTGCTTCTGGACTAAACCCAGGTTCACATCACCCACAGTCGGTCTGCGGGGGTCTGGGTGTGCGTCGGTGGCGGCCATCGCCCGGCCAGCCTAACCGCTCCGGGGTGATGGTGGATGTGGTGCAGGAGCGGCAGGCCGCAGCATCCCCCCCCCCACCTGAACGTCCGCTCCGCTCTCACATGCAGCGGGGCTGGACCGGACGGCGAGGCTGCAATGAAGCAGCGTGAATGTATTATTAATAGGCAATGATCTCATGAAACCTGAAGTGATGGAAAGCACGTGGGTAGATTTTAGTGTTAATAGTAGGTTACATAATCATTACATTTCCAATATTGATTAAAAAGTCACTATGAAGATGAAAATGTTACATCCTTGGACCAATCACCTAGAAAACTTATATAAAATACAAAATTATATAAAATTATGCTTGTTTTTCGTATTTCTTATTATCTCTAAATAACAGTAGTTTTTAGGTAAGACAAATATTACAACCGCGTTTAATATAGAAATTTGACATCGAGATGAGGCGAGTGAAACAGCGACACCCTGTGGCAGAGATGTGAATTGCTGTCTCTGTGTTGCTACTGGCAGCCAACGCCAAACAAACTCAAAGTCACCGCTGGGAGGGAGAGACCACAGTTTGGACCGGGACCAGGGTGGAGTCGTTAGCGTTGGGTGTTTATCTCCAGCACTCAGTCGAAATGAGCTCACCTCTGACACTGCTGAAGAAAACAAAGCGCACCCCTCTGCAGGACCCCCTCAGGGAGCGTAGGTGGGTTCATTTGCTCTTTGCACTCTGCTTTACCTTTTTGTGCACCAATCCTGTCTGTTGCACCAACACTGCTGCTTTATGTTGGGAACAAATAAAGTTTTTTGAAATGAATCTCCTTTTTTAATTTAATTTCAATAAAAGAGTAAATTGGCATATGCATGTGACAAAAAGAGTTCATAAGAAGAATATTCATACCATTGTGTATACCTATATTATATAAGAACTATATATAATATATACTATATATAATAACAGCTGACATCTAACTCTTTTGCATGGTTTCCTTGATAATAGCCAGAACTGCTTTAGTTTTTACATCAATAGCTGTGGCTTTGTATTGCTTAGAACAGCTTTAAGGCATTCCAAGTTTTATTTTCTTTCTGTTTTAATCACATAATACACAGGTGTTGTTCTGCCCTAATGGAGGTAATAGTATGAAGAACAACACAATTATATCACAGGTCCTCTCAAGGGTCATCCTGAGGTGACAGAGGCAGTGGAAACGGGCTTTTGGCAGGCCTACAGTCATCTCCACCTGGACTCTCATCCTGCAGTGAACCCAGCTGAAGTTCTGTGTGGGGCCTGGTTCAGCCTTGGTTGCCACGGGTAACCCCTGTCCCCCAGATAAAAGCCATTAGTCTCCTGTGATGTTTAGTGGATATATTAGAGTGCATTAAAGGACGGAGACAAGTGAGTTATTACAAACCTTTACGCTACCTAATACGTTGCAGCTTGCTGCTCAGGTAAGACCGTATGTACGTTTGTGAGTCATGAACCGACCCGCAATGTACAATCATGAGTCATGAAATGACCCAGACCACTTTGCCTCCAAATCAAGAAACGGACCCCAGGAAGTTAGACTCATTTCAGCTCATTTCACCTGTCAGGAGCATTAGCATTCATTTATATTTGCTCTACAGGGAAGGACAAAAAGTGTCGTTCAGGAGGAATCTGCTAAAAGGTCTGTCAAACCATTGCACTTCCTCTCAAACAAGCATCACAATAAATATAATGTAACTATATATAAATGTGAACTGTCACTTCACAGACTGATTACATTTTTCATCTGTATGACCCATCATATGTACTCCTACTAACATTTGCCACTAAAATGTAGATTACAATCCTGAATGAGAATATTACTAATATGGATATACAGTATTCACATGGTTCTGTGGTTTCTGTTATCAGAACTGCCAGACGGCTGTAGTGATGACGATGACGAATCCTCTCACGCTGCAGCCAGTCCCGCTGCCCCTGCAAAGGCCAAAGCTCATTCAAGAAAAGGTGATTCAGTATTTGATGCGATATGGTGCAGTATTCTGATGTTCTGCTGACATGCTGTTCTATCACCTTGATATTCAGATGATGCTCCGAATGACTTTGAGCTGATGTCTGCGATGATGACGCGGGTGTGTCTGCTAGAGAGAACAGTGAGGAGTCAAGCACGGGAAATCGAGTGCAAGGTGAACATGACTCCTCCATATTTATAGCCACACTGCGCTAACAGACCTATGAAACATGAAACTGATATTAAATGTTGTAAAGGATAACAGGATCCAAGTCTTGGAGGAGAAACTACGACGTAAGAAACAACAAGGTAACGTCCAGACACCCGAGTTTGATGTCTGCCTTATATTTCTATAAAATGATCTGTGTTTTTCTTGTGTGATTGATTAGAGGGCTCCCATGATCTGATAATTAGAGACGATCTTGATGAAAGGTGCCAAAGACTGCAGAATCAAGTTTGTGAGATGGAGGTAAGATGTCTCAATCAAACGTTTCATGCATGTTTTTGATTAAAGTAACAACATGCAACATTCTGCTGATTCATCACCTGCAGAGCTTTCTAAATGACTACGGGTTAATCTGGGTGGGAAATGGTGACAGCAGCGACTCGACTGGAACCACACCTGATGTGGAGAGAGGCTCAAAGCAGTCAGGTAGTTTTCATCTGGTTACATCTGTAGGATCCAAGCATTCTCTGGACACATCTACAGCATCTCATACTTAAAATAGTTCCTATAATGCTGAGCATCTTTCCCTCCACAGACACCGCTGCAGTCGGAAACTTCCGCATGAACTTTGACCTTGTGCTGCAGAGGATAAAGGACCTGAACGCAGGGGAGGGAGAATGTTTTGTACAGTCGACCTGCACAGGAGCACAGCTGGCAAAAAAGAATCCGGTTCACCTGAGTCTCTACAGCAACGGGATCGTCATTTTTGACGGTCCTTTCCGTTCCTACCAGGAGCACAGCACCCAGGTTAGCACGCTAAAACCGCACAAGATAGAATTCTTTAAATTGGGATGCTCTGCAGGGACAAACAATCTTTCTTCATTTTTTGCAGCAATGCATGCAAGATCTAATGGATGGCTACTTTCCGACTGAGCTTCAAGAAACATTTCCAGATGGCGTCCCTTTTGAGGTTTGTTATTTCTGTCTGTGCGCCTTCGGGTAAATGTGCTTCGTTTGTGATTGTTGCAATTTTTTTGTGCAGGTTTATGACAGGCGAGATGAGGAATTCATCCTGCGGTCACCTTGTAATAAATTTCCTGGTGAAGGACGGGTTGTTGGTGGGAAGAAAAATGAAACTGGTCTGTCCCACAAACCTCACATTGATACACCAAGAGATGCACTGGTATTTATTGCCTCTGTCATGTTTTCTTCTTTCAGCTAGAAAGCTGAAGGTGGATCAGTTCCTTAACAAGTTACCAAAGGGTGTGTTTGAGGCTGGTGGTGTGACTGATATCAGGGACTCACTGACGCATGTCCTGAAGGTGATCAGTAGCCGTTTCACAGTATCTGCATTTCTCAAATGCGCTTTAGCAGAATGCACAGCTCTCACGGTATGATCATCATTTAACAAATACTCTTAACAGGGTTCATCTGCTGGTCAGAGCAGCTCGTCAGTGGAGCCCATAGAAACGGCAGCAATGAAGAGGATGAAGCAAAGGTATTACACAATTGTACATAATGAAAGCGCAGCTGTTTTTGATTCAGTATTTGATACACTACCAGTTTTTGGTCATTATAAACTAATATTAGGTCAGCAGACACTGTTCAGATATTTTGAAATTTATTTTAAATTACAGTTGATGTAAGGTTTTTTAATACAACAATGTAGAATATTTCAATTTGATCTCAAGAATCTAGTTCATGTTTTTGAGTTTTGTTAATCACCCAGTGGAAGATACATGGATTGAACATGTAATGTCAACGCATTTAACTTTATAAGCAATGAATGAAAAGAAAGCAGGGGTTGATGGGGTTAAAGGAGTTATTAGATCCGTGGACATGCTACATGATGTAAAGGCTGATTGAAATGTCGGTGGGTCGGCTGCATTAAGATGGAGATTATGACACACACTGGTCTGGAAAATATGACATGTCATCAGGGATGATCAGCACTGGCCTGATGAATCCACTGGAGGTCAGGTCTGACGTCCTGCCTGGTGTCTCCTGTCCATCTGCTCCTTCGTTATTATAACAAGTTTATTAATTCTGTGCCTTACAGGCTGCAGACAAACAGTTCTGACCGGCCTGCCTCTGCTCACAGCGTCATTAATCTAAAGGTGAAATCTGAAGACAGAAAACAAACTTTCACATTGAAAATGTACTTGTCAGAAACAATTGGCCACCTGCGGCAGTATGTGGATAAACACAGGTGAGAGAACGTCCTCCCTCAGTGCGTCTGTCTTTATATCTATCTTTACATCATGTGACACTAAGCTTTCCATTTCCTGTATCACAGAAGAGGTTCTCTGTCTCCTTATGACATCATCAGTGCACACCCACAGTGCTCCTATCATGAGGACTCCCAGACGTTACAGTCCTGTGGACTGACAGCTGACTCCACTCTGCTGCTGCGAAAGAAAAAACCTCCATTATTCACTGAAGGCAATAAAATGAACTTGTAAAAGTTTTTTTTTTTTTCACACCAGCTACTGTAAACCTTGTCTCTCAGTATATATTCCTGCATAACATGGATTGGTTGGCAGCTCACCATTAATTATTAACTGAAACAATTCTATGACAGTGACAAATTTTATCGAAAGTTTTATAAAGCTGGTGCTTAATACGTTTGGACATTAACACATGGTGCTTAACAATCCAGTACGAGAAATTGAAATGTTGAAAATTTTTATTTCTAAAATATGCAAATACAAACAAGGACAAAAGTATGAAAATATAAACGTCTTTTTCCCTTTTTCAAAAACATCAGAGATGTTAAGGCAAGCGGAGCCTGATGGATAAAATATTGTGCTGCGTTAATTTTGACAAAAAGGTCCAATGAAATGAAAAATGGCTTGTGCGTTCCTGGGTACATTGTGTAGTCATTGACGGATATTTTTCAATTAAAAAAAGTCTTTCCCTTTCTGTAAAATGTCACATTTTCTTAACAGACTTATTCTGCCGTTGAGGCAAATCTAAAACTCCATATAACTGATGATTTCAGGTTGATCCAGCCAACCCTTCAGCTACTGTCACATGGCATTAAAACGACCCCACTTCCCCCTGAAGGAGGTGAAGGATCCTCGCTGATGGCTGACATCTCAGTGCTACATTAAATGCAGCCTAATGTTTCATTTGACACACGTAAACCACAGGAGAAAAGAATCCAACAGCCTCATCACAGACCTTCCTATGTTAGAGCCACCAAATTCGCTGACACACATTAGAACACTGACAAAGCAACGTATTAGAGGACTGAGTCGTAAATGCAAACGAAATACTGACAATTAATACTGTCATATGTAAGTCAGCCATAGTTAACCTGAAATGTACAGAGCGCTGTTTTTATTCATCCACACAGAGCAGATCCTGTAGATTTCACAAAAACTGGAGTTTGTAACCTGATGCATCCACTAAGTATATTAAAAAAAAACAGTGTAGGGGGGGCCTCACAAGCTCTGATGCGGCCCCAAAATGATCCATTACATTCAGAGTCAGGGAATGTGATTGACTACTCTACTGGTTGATACACTGACAGAAAAGGACATACTGGAAGAATCAGCTGCAAACAGCCCTTTGTGGTTGGTCTAATCATGAATTAGCATTGTGGTTGCAAACACGACAGAAAGGCACATGGTTGGTATTCGTTCAGAACGCGGCCTGCACCACAGAGAAGCATTCCGAAACATTCACAAACTTGCATAACCGCTTCTATCAGTGTCTTTGGTAATAAAGCTGTCGGAGGCTTGTTGCTGCGAGACGCTGATTTGGTATCGACCCCCTCCGGTTGTCAAGTTTTATACCTCACAGCAGAGTTCAACGTTACAGTGCTCACCATTTTAAAAATAATGGCATGTTAGTAACATGTTGTGAATTCATTTAAAAGTACAAACTAATAGTTTCAGTTGATTGTCAACCACCTCTTCAGTAATTCCCCCCTTAAGAAGGAAATTCAGATTTAAATAAATTATATTTGTGGGATTCTACACAAATACTAATCTACGAGAGCGGAACAAACAAGTATAAGACTGGATGGTAACAGGACAGTATCATGTCATCAAAAGTAAACAAAATAATCACACACAATGCTTAAAGATCAAGTATTAAAGGTAAAGTTTTTTTCTGTTAGCCCTTGGACTGAAATAGATCAACTCTCTGGGGGATGGGAGGGCTGGGAGCTACAGGCAGGCTTGAGTATCAACATGCAGTCAGTCAGGAGAAGGACAAACTAAACCGGTCGGCCTTTCCTGTGTCACGTGGTTCCTATTTTAATTAAAGAGAAACCCAGTCCTCTTTCTGACCGTTCAGTAACCGGAAGACGAGGAGAACCGGGGCTTTCAGAGGTTTATTCCTTCACTGGAGCAGCAAAGGTTATTGGGTGATGCAGTTTTCTCCCATGTCCTGTGCGTACCGGTCCAGTATCACATTGCGCAGCTCTTCGACATCTCGACGGAGCTGCTGAGCTTCAACCAGCTTCTTCTGCAGCACCTCTGGACTCATCCAGTCCTCTGCTTGCTCTGGAATAGATGTGGGTGCTGGAAATGCGAAAAGACAAATCAGATCACATGAGCTCTAGCAACAAAGACAAAGAGATTTCACGCAACTCTTACATGTGAGGCCAAGAAGAAGGGAGAGGTTGGGGTCTTGTCCCTGAGCTCTCTGGGTCAGAATGCTGCACAAAGAGCGCAGGTCGCTGAGACAGGAAGCGATTTCTACATGTAGCCTCTGTGTGAGACGAGTCCCGGCGGGCTGCAGGGCGGAGGAGGCCTGGCTGGTGTTCTTCTGCTCCTGATCGCTCATTTGTTCCTGCAGGGTGAGATTCTGCTCCATCAGCTCCTGGTTCTGCACCGACAGCTGAAACACAGTGAACAACGTGAAGACGGGTCAGTGGGAAGCTACTTCTCTGTTGCAGGTTCTCTGCATAATGTGTTTGGATGGATTTGTTTAATTCACCTCCTTCATTGCTGTGCGGAGCTCCAACACATTTTGCTCTTTGGACAGCACCTCCTCTCTCAGAGCCTGGGAGTTACTCTCTTCCCGTGAGATCTGCTCCTCCAAAGCCTGAACACACAAATAATTATTGCCTTCAAAATGTTAACAGATGATAGAAAAGCGGGACGGTAAGAGTTAATCACCTGGATCTGGGAGCCCAGCTGTTCCATCATCCGGTGCTGCTTCTCAATGACCTGCAAATAGAAGAAGTGAGCTTTGAAACAATCCTACTGAAGAACTACATTTTAAAACTTCCTCCTGCCGCTTCACCAGTAGTGGAAGGTTGTGACTTAAACATTACGGAAATGATGTCTGTCTTTATGAGGTATCACTTATTGATCAGTCACTGATTATTACAGGCTAATCTGTATTATAAATACTTTGATCACTAGTGATCCTTTGCCATAGTTAAAAGAGCAAACCACACTCAAGCAGAAGGTCTACATTCTGTGGATACTCTAAAGCATTCCTGTCATATTGATCTTCTATTGTCACAGAAACAAGTGGTCTGACTGTTACAGTAAATGAACAAACTGATGTTCTTCAGCTCAGTAGTTTAGGAGTCAAAGACATTTAATTACAGCGTTCAACAAACTTCCATTGATAACGCAATGAATCAGAATATTTTGTATTTCCTCAAACTGCTCAAATGCCCACAAACAACTATCTATACTACCCCCCAGGAATAAAAGGACAATTTAGTCTTCAGTATTAAGTATTCAGTATTCAGCATCCAGTTTTAAATTTTAACACATAAGAAGCTGACCTTTTTGAACCTCAGGTGCTCCTCTCTCAACGTGCTGTTCTCTCCTCTGAGTGTTTCAACATCTAGAGACGGTAATCTGGCTCCATCCTCGAGGCCCTGCTGCACCCGCTGCTGCATACTGAGTTGAACAAAAAAAATTTAAAGTAAGTCTAACAGCAGCCCAGTTTGAATTCAGTACTCTGCTGATCACATGGCTCACTGTTGTCAGATTGGGTGTCTACATACTCAGTAATAGTGGTCAGCAGGTCTCTTTCTCTGCGTTTCTGTTCTTCTACATAAGTGTCTTTTTCACGTAGTTGCGAACGAGTAGTCTCTAGACAGACCTCCAACTCTCGTACTCGATCTTGGAGTTGGGCTACTTGTTGCTCAGCCTCTTGGAGCTGAAAATAAAACACAAACATGCCTGGGTTTAATGATTTACAGACTTCACAACAAAACTTCTTCGTGAAAGAATCTGTCCTGACCTGCTTGTTCTGGTTCTGGTAGTCCTCCAAGGTGGGCAGGTCGGCCAGATAGCGCTCCAGAGTCTCGATACGCTGCTGGTTCTCTCTCTTCAGCTCAGACTCCTTCTGACACTTCTTCTTCAGGTTGTTGATGTGCTTGTCTCGACTGCGGATCTGCACGGAAAACCACAAATGTTAAAAGAGACAGTACACACATGAAGCAATGACAGGTACCATGTCCATTCAGAAGTCACAGAAAACCCATTCTGAGAAACTCAATCAAACAGCAGAAGCTGCCTTAGCCCAGTTCTTTATGAACCACAGCACATCAACTAATCAAACCCTACAGCTGCACATTTTCAGCTTTACTAGGATTTTTTTTAACATCTCAGCTTTTGTGGAGAGGAAAAAACCTTAAGACATCCACATGGAGCCGGTAAAACAGGAAATTAAAGTTTTATAGCTTCTCTTGATAACAAACATGAACCATAAAAAAAAAAAGAACTCCTTGTAAAGGTCTCAGTGCAATTTATCTGATTACACTTATATCTGCTAAAGTCACGATATGACAGAGGCATCAGGCAAGCACAAACCCTCTCTTCCTGTTTCTTCATCTCTTCTGCGTGTCTCTCACAGGTTTCCTTCAGGCAGTCAGAGAGTCTGCGGGTTTCAGCCTCAACTGCCCCCAGGCGGCGCTCTGCTTCAGCCTTTTCTAGGGCGACACAATCGGTGCGTTCTGCAAACTGCGCCCTCAGGAACACGTTCTCCCTCTGAGCCTCCTGTGAAGTCACCGTGTGACATTAAGATTACAAAAACGGTGAGAGGGTGAATAGTTTGTCAGAATGATGACAACATAAGACCCCCCATTTTCACCAACCTGCAGCCGCAGCATGCACATATCTCCATAAGAAGGTCCTCGGCCCAGGAGGGCTCCATGGACTTGCAGCTCACTTTCCCTTAGACGCTGCTCCAACTGGGCCATATGCTGCTTTTGTCTGTTTCAAGACCAGGTCCAAACATCAACAACAAAGAGAAAAGTCAGGAGCACAACAGTAATCTGTTAAAGGCATTCTACTCACCCCACAGTGGGATACAAATACATCAGAACTACATCTGTCTCACCCTATCAAATCCTTCAAACGCTTTTGAGACAAACATTTAGTACATTTATGTTGAGATTACCTGACAAACAAAATTACAACGTTACAGCATCAAGTTTAGATGCATTTCAACATAATGCAACATCAACGTGATGACTTCCTCTCTACGCAGACAGTAAAATTATTAAACACACTTGCCTGTCAATGATGAGCTCTTTTTCCTTTAGCAGATTCTCACTGGCTTTGACCAGTGTGTCCCACTTGCCAGAGTCTGAATGGGTAGGCGTTGAGTACAGCGATGGATACTGACCCACACCGGCACTCATGAACTGCAACGAATGAATGAAAACCATTTGACAGTTAAAAGCACATAAGGTTGAAGCCAAGCAAAGACTTATTATTTAATAATAAACTGCATGCATGGATGACATTTCAAGTAAAATTTATATTTGCGTGTGCTAAAATCATCACCAAATATTTGTGAATTCTGGTGCCTCTAAGAATATGATCGACAGGAAAAATAAATTAACTCTCCCTTCAAAGCTTCACCTCTATTCAGTTAGATTACGAAGTTGTTGACCAAAATTGCTAAAACACAAAGTTCTATAATTTCTTCATTTTAGACCCCTGTGAGTCACCAGGCTTTTCTCATTGGACTATTCTGTTGTGCAACAGCTTCGAACTTCGACAGCTTTTTTAGAGAAAGGGGAAGAGGAAAACAGAAGTTGTTACAAGCTGTATCCTGTAGGCCAAGCAGCTGATCAGAATATCTAAATTACACATGCAACAAAATTGAACTCTTTCATAAACCTGACAAAAGATCAATTGACAAGTTTTGTCATCCTGCAGACTGACTGAACAAGCCTTGCTGTACAACATGATAGGGGCATTTATGTTTTCAGGCTTTAATCCAACATTAAGAAATACGAAAGCTATAAATTTCAAATGTCTAAAAACAAAGAACTTTTAATTTTTACTAAATGTGTAGCATAAACAAGTGCTTACCTGCATTTGCTCCACTTGCAGGCGTAAACTCTCCAGTTGCTGCTTGTGTTGCTGCTGTTGCTGCCAGCTGGACATTTCACTACATCTCTCCTGTCGCAGTGGCTCGTAGCCCTTGGAGGCCGAATGCTCTCTGAGCAGGGCTTGTGTCTGCAGGCTGAGAGGGTTTGCATAAACTCCAGGGGATCCGGACGGTCCGGGCTGACCGCCCCTCTGATTAGAGGTTTCTGCAGTGCCGGGAACCCCAGGCCTGGCGTCAGGCAGAACTTTATAGCTATGCTCCATATTTCCTCTGTAGGCCTCAGACACACAGTCTGAGGAGTCTCTAATCGCGGTCGTCTGTAATCGGAGTCTGACATCAGTGCCTAACCCCCCTAGCAAGGCTGACTGATTTAGCGTGGGCTCCACAGCAGGAGTGTCAAACCTCTGGCCTTCATCCATCCGTGTGTGATCAGAAGGGAAAAGTGAATGGTCCAGCCCATTGACCAGGCTGCGGTAGCGGCTCAGGCAGTCTGGCTTTGCGCCCACCAGATCACCCCCTACACCTACCGGAGCATCCAGGTTGGGCGAAGATGCCGATTTGGAAAGGGAGGAAGACTTGGAAGTTGAGCCACTTGGGGTTCTGGAGCCAGATGTAGACCTGTGTCCCTCAGAGGACAGGGAGTCCTCCTGGACAAATGGCTGGGGCTTAGAGGCCGGGGCTCCGGCCGTGGATGGCATGACATGTGCAGTTGGTATGGGAATCTGACTGCGGATTGGTTGGAAAGGGGGGCTGCTGCTGGAACTGCAGAAATCTTTCACAAGACAAAAAGGGAAAAGAAAATCACGAGTGTTATTCAAGTTTTATTGTCTTGGTACAGAACAAAGGAACAGCTAGAACAGGGTGTAATCTCTGGAGCAACAGTGAAGGTCACTTTCTCCACTGTCAGTGAAGCGGTGTTGATGCAGCAGGGTTTATGGGTGGCCTAGTTTGATGATGAGGTGTCACCACTGACAGAATTAAATGCCTCTGACTGACACAACCGAGGGAATAAGCTTATAATAGACTTAAATATGGTGAACAGAAACTTTGGTTACTGTGTAGCATTGATAAAGCCTGGGTTAGTTGCCATGTAACTGCGTAGACACGTCTAAGAAAATGAATCAGTCATTACAGAACTGCTGATTGCAGTCTTTTTTTTTTCATGAGCAGAAACATCAGTAATTATTCCCTTTCACAGCATACACAGATAAGTACCCTCAGATTACAGAGAACACACCCCGTTCACTCCATTAAAACATGAAATGTCAGCTGGTATCTTTTTAGCAGCTCAGATTATCACCAAAAAAAATACAAAAAAGAAAAAAAAAGTTTTGATGCCTTTAACCAGCAGACAGAAACACTGAAGAATCCCAAAACCTTTCCAAGTTACATAACTTGAATTTCAACAGCAGTACAAACCTGTGAGACCTGTCCAAGCCTGGAGATCTGGTATTCAGTCCAACGCAAGAAACATGTTATTAGCGATGGCATTTTTTCTACAGCTGAACTGAGGTGAGCTGAGCGGTAGAAAGCTTTGGATCAGAACAGTCTGTCCCGTGCATTTCTGGACACTAACAACAACGTAAAAAATCAGAATCTAACACCGACGGTGTTGCAGCGAGCTGGCCCTGATTCCAGAGCAGAATCGTTCAAGTATTGTACCCCAACAGGCAAACCAGGTTGTATCAGGCTGTGAACCAACACACACACAGGAAAGGTTAGGGTTATTAATAGAAAACTTCTCAAGTTACAGACTGATCTGTGGGTGCCGCTTATTTAAGCACCTTGCCTCCTCCCCTGTAGCACTCATCACACACACGTACATCCAAAGTACGAGACTTGATCGTCTATTTAGTTTAAATCACAACCTTTACAGTAAAATAAATGATATTTATTAAAAAGGCTGGGTATTAAGGAAACATCAAGCTAACAAGAGTGTAACATTTCTATCATGAAAGAAGCCTCGAGGCTTCAGTGATTCATGGCTGCCTAAAACAAGTTTAAACTCCCCCACAAGAACATCTGCTCACAGACGTTCTAAAACAACACCGAGTCAAGCTCTCGGTGTGATGTAAAACTGAACAGTTTACATCACATTTTCCAAAAAATAAAATATTAATTTAAAAAAAAACATGAAAAAACCCTGGCATCTTAAAACTGTTTAAATATCCAAGTAGTGTATGTTGTGCCACGTTTCAACAACAGGTCACTATCATGGCTAACTCTGGGGCTGACTGCCGTGTTGCCAGGCACCGTCAGTGGAAGCGACAGGACAAAGCTGTATAAGCACCAGTAACATAGTGCACAGTTGTAAGTCAACAAGTGAGGCATGTGAGGACAGTTACAACACAGCTGGGAGGGAACAACTGAAGCATTGGAAGAACACACCCCATGCTGCATAAACATGTAAAGGTTTGGTGGAAAAAAAATTAAAGCCAAATAACAAGAATCCTTTATACTGGTGAAAAAGTGGTACACATTAGAGAATTTTATTTACAGTAATTCTTGTCATACCAATCATGCAATAGATGGAGTTTAAGATTTTATATTTTGCCTCCAGGAAATACCTGAACTCATGCAGAAAATATTTCACAGCTTTAAGGGAAAGCAGTGTCTTGTCAAATTAATTTTGAGTTGATTTTTAAAGCATTTTTCTCCAAGCTGAGGGGTGATCACACTTTTTCAGTACACAAGCTTCTTATTACATGACAAGTCAAAAAGACCTACCAACTACAAAAACGCAAACCATATATTCAGAAATATTTTGACACTATACAGTGTGTACGTTCATGTACCTTGCATAAAAGCATGAGCCAATATTGCACAACACAATTAACTATGTACATTTTTTGAATGTCTTCAGTTTACGCTGATGACTTGTACTGAATAGAATCATCCAGGGATGCATAACAGCCAGCCTCAAGCACACACAAGTCATCAGTCATGGCGGAACAGTATTTGGACTTGACTTAATTAACAGCCCCTGACCGTCGTTTAGCTACTTGTTTTCTGCATGGAAATACTCCTTAATCTCTAGATAAAGCCCTTGAAATCCTTGAAGGAATTTCCATTCAATACCCCATCTCACGTCAGTGTGAAGCAACAACTAAGAGTGGCTACATCAGCCTTCCCCAGATGTTCACTGAATAGTCATCGTTGCAGAGATCTGGAGTGAATAGAACAGGGGTTGCCACATCCATGATCTCTTTCATATTGACCATTGTAGTACATAATGTTTGTTAATGGATTATGCAGTGGTAATTGAGGAAGTCCGCAAAAGCATCGTCTGGCCGCCGCTTGCAATAAATCCATTGAAGCGGCCAAACATTGCAGGTACTCTGTCTATTTCAACGGACACCAACTTATACACTCAGAGCTGGGTTTTCTCAATGAAGTTTTTGAAAGACAGAAATATGTCCTCTCCTCACATCGGTTCTCTCATGGACAGCACTGCTAACAGCTCATCCTTTGCAGCGATATCGGTAACCATGTGAATATAAATACACATCTGGGCTGTGTTTCTCACATCCATAGATTCGTCTAACTGCAGTGAAAAAAATGACTACTCTATGAACAGTCAGAAAATGCCACTCCACGTTTCCCTCTTTTGGAGATGGTAGAATGACAGATGAGGCAAACACACTTTGACAATGTTACAGTGAAAAATGTCCTCCTACCATTCTGTATGAAAATGTTAAATTTTTGTTTTCTTACTTGGTCCAGCCCCCCCCATGCATTTTAAAAACTTTTCTTAAGATTAAGACAAAAAAAACAAGGGATAAAATTGTAGGTAACTTGCTAGCTAGCTTCTTGCTATTGTTGCTTCTGCCAGCTGACTTCATGACTAGTTTGAGCTTTTACCTGTATCAATAAAATCCACCACAATGTTAAGATCTAAAGACATTGCATGCTAAAAGAAGTCAAACACAGACACCGGCTTGTTTTCATCCATTATAAATAGTTTTCAACATGTGTTTTAAATTTCAACAGCTTTGTAAATTTAAACTCTGCCACGAGCCTAATCATTTTCCAGTAAATGATTTGCCATGCTTCTTGTTGTTCTTAGGACCATCTCTCAAGCTGACCAGCCATTAAACAAAACCTTTCTAATATTACATCTGCGCTATTCTTTCCACTCTGTGAATGGACATAAATGTAGAAGACACCCACACACAATCGTCACACATATTCCCATTTAAATCATACCATAAAACAAAAAAAGAAATTAACATTTCGGGCCACAGACAAGGTCCAATTAACATTTAGAAGCCAGTCCTGACATCAGACAACTGCAGTTTCCTAATAAAACTTAACACCAGAGAACAGCAGCAGAACCTTGGGGAATTTCTGGCTGGGATGTAATCTAAGCAACCCCAACAGATCATTTATAATTGTCTCACTCCATGAATAGCTGGAAAAAACAACTACAACAACACAGACAGACGGTAGCCTTGTCACCAAGGTTCAAGACCGTATATGATATTTATAAATGTTCAAATTAACATGTGGGCCAGTTTGTGAAACATATTTCTTGCAAAGATGAATAAAGCTGACAAGAACCATCAATAAACTCTAACTTCTTGGCTGTGAAAGATACAACTGAACAGGCAGAAAAAAAAGCCTGCAACATTATTTAAACTCATGCTACACACAATGCAACACATAAAAGTCATCACCTTCTGTACTGTCAGATGCTGAGGTGCCGAGACCGGTGTCCCCGCTGTCAGATGTTCCAGGCCGGCGGCCAAAACGGCTTTGAAACTTCTCCGACACAGCTGGTGTCTGCCACTCCATGTCAGCAAACCGAGCTAAAAAAAAAAAGCAACAAAAGGTCTGAATCAACACAAGTTGAACTTGTTTGAACTACGTACACAGTTGGTCCGTTATTTGGACTGCAGAGTATGGACTTACCCACTGGTTTGGATTCAATATATCTCTGTGATGTTGTCATCCCATTCACAACGATTACAACCTGAATGAAACCAAGAGGAGCTTTTACATGATTATGCTAGTAGTATAGATGCATTATTACAAAATATCTCAGGATATACGTTTTCTATTCCACAAACAACTTCGCTAGTCAATATAAAGGAACCTTTTGTTTGTTAGTTTGTTTTTCTGAAATGAACCAGGAACCTCCTTTTATTTATTTACACACCGAACAACGTGCATCTGATGCCCGCGGCCTTGGACTGCAGCTGGTAGCTGTTGACTGATTTGTTCCTATTTCAAACTCATCCGTCACAAACAAACTCGATATAAACTCGCTGGGAAGCAACAAAAATAACAACATGAGCACATGTTCCTAAAGTTACATAATCTGTTACGCGAACATTTCTATCCTTGGAGGAAGTTTAAAATTATATCTGGTAAGCTAAATGAGGATTACTGGTTGATGAGAGTCAGAGACGCACCGTGGCTCTTCTGAACTAATTATCCTCACTGGCTATTTTCATACCGGAAGCTATCAAATGAACGCGACTTACCGTTAACGTAAATTTGTTGAAATGTTATAATGCTGGATTAATCTGATATTCATGGCTATCTGATACCATACTGTATACTCATAAATACTTTTCGTATACTATACTGCGATCTTGCATGTTAACGATTGCTGCTTAAGCTAATCCATGAGAAATCTGTTTCCGCTAACCTCCAACGCAGCGCCGCCGTTTGCTTTAGCTAACGCTGTTTCAAGTTAACGATGCGCTATCAAAGCCACAAAACAACGTTAGCTTACGTGTGAATTACTGTTGCTAAGTGACCTGTCGGGGCTGAGAAAAAAAAGTGTTACTTTACCTTTCTTTTCGCATAGAAATAAAACATATACACAAATCTGTGGTTGGGGCTGATAATCGAAGCTGAATCTCTACCATCCGCTGCGGCTGTTCTTCCGTTAGCCAGCTAAGCAGCTCTGCTCTGATGGCAGACAACACGTCCGAGACACAATGGCGGCTGGTTTAATGTCACAGCGCCGCCCGCCGAGCAGAAACGCCTCTTCTGAGAAACCTCTTGAGTGCGGGGTGCGTTTCGTCCGCAGTGGTTCCATTGTGAGAATGCGTTCCCGCCCCGCTGGGTCTTAGAACGACTAAATAGGCCTGTAACTTTATTATGGAAATCCTCGGCCTCAGAAATTACAAAAAAAACATGGAAGTGTTATTTTTTTTAAATCACAAAAATATATACAGTAAAACGATTTCATTACGTCATATGACAGCAAATCATCAAATATTTTTAAGTATACCTTATAGCTACTGTAGGTACATAGGTTAAAGGTGAAAATAAAAAAGTCACTTCTGTGGTAGGTGATAGTGTTTCTGACACATACAGCTGTAGAAAACTAGTTTTGATATACTGTATGTTGAAATATCTTAACCTATTACTTAATGTGCAGCTTATGCTTATCAAATCGTCAATTCTTACCAAACAGAACAGCTATCCATCATTTTTATGTAGAAAGTCGGGACACTGATGACACTTTTTGTACTTTTGTAATCTCCTACTACACATAGAAATTTCAGTACAACCGATTCCTGAGTCCCAAAGCTTTTATTCAACGCAGGATCCATAAAGTATAAAATGTCATTACGGTATACATTTATAAAGGGTAATTCTCATACTTTTTGGCTCATTTAAACGAATTAAGACCATTAAAACATGTATTTCTATCCTTGCAGTTAATAAGTCTTCATTATAGTCTTATTTGATGACCTTTCCATGTTTTAAAGAAGCATCTCATCATCTATAATATTCAATATTAGTTTAAGTAGTATATGTTTGGGTAGGTTGTGAAGGTCTATGCACTATTAAATGAGAGAGGAGTAAGTCATACCAACTTAGATGGGGTTATTTACAACTTAATAACCCCATCTTAGAAGTGGTGTAAAAAGGTTATTGTTTTATCTGTTTAAACATAAAGATGAAACAGAAAGACAGAAAGACAAGGCGAGGGGATGAAAATTAGATCACAACCTTGACCTTGAAAAACTCAAGGCCAAATTTTCACTTTTATACCTTTTTAATGCCCAGAATAATATTGTAGGTAGTCTTGAGTCTGTCTGCTACAGTATACCTCTAGCAGTGGTCAACTTACAAATATGAAATGAAAAGGCAAATACTCCATAGTACAATATAGAATTCATTGCTGCGATCATTATGAAAATAGGTCAGGGTAAAAATTTTAATTTAGGGGTGTCGCGGGATGTTGCAGTCTCTTACTGCCTTGTTGTTGTTGTTGGTTTTTTTTTGGGGGGGGGGGGTTATATTGTCAATTTGGGACAGTGCTTTTATTCTGAAATGAACAATGGGCGGAAGTGATTTCTCTGTTCGAGCTGGCGGAACAAAGTTGCCTGATCGCCTCAGTGGGAGGTTTGTGTTCAAGTCAGAGAATGTGTTAGCGTGAGCGCTGTCAGCAAAATTACACAGTCCGAATCATCACGTCTACTAAATGGACATCTCTTGACAGAAGCCCCTTTATTTCAAGTAAGGCGGTGAGGATAATGTAGGAGACGTAGATTCATCTGAAGCTCTGTAAATGTTATTATTACATAAAGTGGACGTTTTTCTTTAGCTAGCAAGGTATCGCAAATTCGCTAACGCGAGCTACTTAAACGACAGATCCCTTCAAGGCCCGATTCTTGGGGGGCTAAAGGGTCCTGCAGGTTAGTCGGGGTTCAGTATTTACGTAACTGTCAACGATTTGCGAAATAGTCTGACGATTTTAATGTTGACTGACTGCAAAGCTAGCATTAGCTTGTTAGCTAAGTTGATAAACTTGCTTTGGTGAGGTTGGGTGACGGGAGGAACCCCAGAGGTTTCGTTTTATGACAAGAGTGTGTGTTAGGAGACTCTGAGAAACCCACAGTGGACGAATAATTCTAATACTTGTCCTTTCTCCTGCTGCGTAACTGGCATAAATGAAGTCTAAATGACTGTTCTGCGCTAAGTGTCTTCCCTGTTATGATCAATTCATGTAATGTTTTCAATTTCGTTCCAGGATATTCTCACACAATATTGATTAAATGTCATCTGGGCTCTGACACCTGGACCCTCCAGCCCCATCCTCCCTTAAGATTCGTGGCGAGGCCATGGCTACTGGCAACATCACCAGAGATATCCTCCACCGGCAGATCAGAGTGAGTAAAAAAATGCCAGAGCATCCTAGACCCTCAGTCTGGGGTCTAGGATGCTCACAAATACTGACAAGTTAACATTCAGTGTATTCATCACAAAACAGACCAAACAAGAGGATTGTTTAAAATTTGTGGATTTCTTGTGCTTAAAAGTGTGATACAGACTTTAATTAATTTTTCTAGGAGAAGAGAGCACCAGGCTTCCAAAGGTTCTATCATGTAACTGAACCCTTCATTAAGAGGCTTGGACTGGAGGCTGAGCTTCAGGTCAGTGATGACAACCTCGTGTTTGAAATAAGTTTTGAACCGAGAGGGAGACAGAGAAGACATATGTCATTTCATCTTCTTACATTTTATACTGTCTGTCTGAACAGGGCCATACTGGCTGTGTAAACTGTCTGGAATGGAATGAACAGGGAGAGTAAGTCCTTAAAATGTAAAAATCCACTTCATGTACAATTCTAATGTCTGACCTAGAATCACTGGTTGTGTTATACAACCATCTAATTATGCAAATGCTCTTCTTCTCAGGTAAATTTTAAACTCTGTATGTAAAGTAAAGGTTTATTGTGCCTGAGTTACATACAAATGCAAAAAGCTGCATTGTTCATTGCCAAAAATGATACAAAAGGCTCAGCATTTTTGATGAATATTATGGGACCTATATGCCTCCTCAGCACTTATTTAATAGTATCACAATTGAAAACTTGAGTGCTCACTGAGGAAATGATGTAAATCACTAAATGAGTTCAGCTGGAAGAAGAAAATTCGTCAGCAATAGATTCAGCACAGTACTGTAAGAATTACTGTAACATAGGTTGAAATGTCAATATTTGTAGATTACTCCACTTTACTAAATTTAACAATGCTTATCTGCTTCTATCTGAATATTAAATAAAGCATGACAATTTAGCAAGAGTTATAGGGATCCAGAACAAATGCTGCTTAACTTGTTCATGTTTTTTTTTTTTTTTTCAATTCAGTTTGCTAGCATCTGGTTCAGACGATCAACATGCCATAATCTGGGATCCATTCAGACACAAGAAGCTTACAACTATGCACACAGGTCATGCAGCCAATATATTCTCTGTAAAGGTGAGAAGGAGTCATTTTTAGCTGAATATATTAACTGTGGCTTTGTTTATATTCTGATAATGTTGTGTAAAGTTGATAAAGGCAGCAATGAGGTGTAGCCCAATTGAATATCATACTCTGCATGTATTTTCATAGTTGGAGTTAGATAAAGAGAGTACTTCCATTTTCTTGTCAGTGAAGCTAATTTTTGCCTCTTAAACACATTCCAATGATGACAGTTTTCATTCTGTTCTAATTATCGTTGATGATGTCACATGCAAACTTGTTCTGTTCTGTGGCATTTCACCTACTGATGGACGATCTGACAATTTCAGATTGTGTTTGATATTGAGTGTGTGGTCAAACTGCATTCTAAGATGGATCTTTCAGATTGAGGTGTATGGAGTTAACCTTGTGAACCAGAGTGTGTAGGGGCAGCAGTAGCTCAGTCCACTAGGTCTTGGACTGGAGATCGGCTTGAGACCCGGCTGGGCCAAAATATTGAGTGTGAGCTGGCAGCGGGAGGTGTCAACTCCCACTGCAGAGGCACCCTTGAGCAAGACACCGTCCCCACATACAACCTGCTCATTTGTTGCGCACCTAGATCTGCCAAGATCTGCTGTCACTCTTCCTCCCACTGTGTATACATTGCATGCCTACAGGCCCCTTGTGTGTGTCTTTGTTTCAGGGAGCTGTACACTCATATATGCATGTTCAATATGTACAGTAAAAAAAGAGAGAAAACACAATTTCCCCAAGGGGATCATTGAATTTCCTTCTTAGTCTTCGTCTATTTGTGTTCTGTTTACATTCCAGCAATTACATGTAGTTCCTAAGCTGAGGGGTTGAATTCACCCATCTCTTTCTTTCCTCCTTGTTATTTTTCTAAATGAGCAGCAATGTGGTGGTTGAGAAGCTTGTGCAAAAAAAAAGAAAAAGAACTATCAATAATACTGTACAGTTATGTACAATGTTATTGATAGTGTGCCCTTAAGCAAGGCACCCAACCCTGAAAACTTCTCCCAGGGTACCACCATGTCCTCTGCCCATCACTATCTCTGTTTATTGAAAGTATGTGGGCTCTTAGTGTATATTCAGACCTTAATGTGTTGGGAAAAAAAAGTTTTATTTGTGTGTGAAAGTAAAGAGAGAAAGTAGAGACACTGATGTCAGGTAGTCCTCAAGATACAAACATTTGACTTACGAGCATTGATAGATTTGAACAAGCATGTGCCGCCACATCCGACAACTGTAGTTCTCCCTTTCTGCTGCAACCCACGACGAGCAGCTTAACATTAACTCTCCATAGATTAAAATTTCATGTCATGTCAAAATAACCCCAGGCTTCATCCTTATTTTAAGTGATCGACAGAAACTTTCTATGATACAAATTCACTTTCTGCACTATAGATGGCGCTGTTGGCCAGAGAGTTCGGATTTTTGGTTTTTGCACTCATCTAAGCTGAAGTTCTTCACTCATGTTCTGTTTTTACTAAAATGCGCCACAGGGCGTGTCAATGTTGCTTCATGAGAGATAGCTTGTGAATGAGGTCAATCACTGGAATTAGACTGTTGTAGTGTGATGTAATATGGAGTTTTATCGGATTATCTACAGGCCAGAAATATTTATATCAGTGCATGCTGTGTTTCACTGCCCTGGCTAAACACATTTGTTACATCTTAATCTGTAGTTTCTGGAAATAATAAGTGAATCATTATGAGGTTTAGCAAGAACCCAAAGTTGTGTTTGTACTTATCAGTGCACCCTGCTCTTTCTGCAGTTCCTTCCTCACTCTGGGGACAGGATTTTGGTAACCGGTGCAGCCGACACAAAAGTCCATGTTCACGACTTGACAGTGAAGGAAACCATCCATATGTTCTCTGATCACACCAACAGAGTGAAACGCATAGCCACAGCACCCATGTGGCCAAACACTTTCTGGAGTGCTGCAGAGGATGGCATCATCAGGTAAGAACCCCAGAATGACAAAGGAATTGAATCACCTGCTTTCCTCGCTGTGGTACAAGTAATGTGTTGAATTTTTCTTTGTGCACAACAGACAGTATGACTTGAGGGAGAGCAGTAAACGCTCTGAGGTGCTTATTGACCTGACAGAATTCTGTGGTCAGCTGGTGGAGGCTAAGTGTCTAGCTGTCAATCCACGGGACAACAACTACCTGGCAGTGGGAGCAAATGGGCCTTTTGTTCGCCTCTATGATGTCAGGATGATTCACAACTACAGGTCAGTTGAGTGTTTCATAACTTTCATGTTGATAGAATTTCTAGTGACAGAAGTCTGCTACTGTCCCTCAGAGGTCATGATCTACCCACGCTGAAGTGGGTTTCACGGGGACTGTTACCCCCAAATCAAAAATATATGCTTTCTTTTGTTCTGTTGATCCATCTACATTTTTGTGTTAGTTGTTATCTGGTTACAAAACAAGAGCAGCAGATGTGGAGGTTCTATCAGAAATCGGTTTTTATAGACATTTTTCCTGGACTGAAGCATTTCTGGAATACTGGCAAGACTTCATTGACATTTGTCAATTTTTTGCATTGTAGTTTTTTCCGGATGATCTGGTCCCAGAAAACAAAAAAATGAAGAAAATGTGACAAAATTACTCAAAAATAATCCACACATCTCATTGTATGTACTGTCTTCTGGAGGACATTGAATCATGGAATAGAGAGAGACCTGTGGCAGGGAGGAATGTAAACATTCATGACATCTCAGTTGTGGATAGCCTGTCATTCATGAGTAGAAGCACACTTCCTTCCAAACAGCAAAATTGAAAGAAAAAGCCAAATACCTAACAGAATATGCGTAGTTGATTATGTGATGAATTGTCTCTGATTTTTTTCCCTTACTATAGAAAATCTGGGAGTACTTCAGCAGCTGTGCACACCTTCTGTGACCGACAGAAGCCCATCCCAGACGGAGCCGGGCAGTATTACGTTGCAGGTGGATGTATGACTTTTATCAAATGTACCAAATGGGTACATTTGTATCATCATAATGTCAGGAGATATGTAGGCTGCAGGAAAGTGAAAAGGGACACTGACCAGTATTCCCCTGTGTTTACATGCTTCAGGGCACCTTCCAGTGAAACTCCCAGACTATAATAACCGCCTGAGAGTCCTAGTGGCCACATATGTCACCTTCAGTCCAGACGGTACTGAGCTACTTGTTAACATGGGAGGGGAACAGGTAATGCTTGATAGAACAAACAAGGAATGTTCAGGAGGAGAGGTAATTTCTGTTTCCGTTTAAACAATTGTTGTTTCAATGATTCTTCCAGGTGTATCTGTTTGATCTGACATTCAAACAGAGGCCGTATACCTTCTTCCTCCCTAAAAAGTGCCAGTCATCAACAGGTAAATGGAAATTAACTGCGGATCTTCAATGCCACCCCAGAGAACCAGGAGAGTATTGTATCGTAGATGTGTTGTTGGTTTCTGAAACATTTCCTTTACAGGAGATTTGCAGAATGGAAAAACAACCAATGGTGTCTCCAATGGAATTCACTTCCCAGCCAGCCACTTACGCTTTACCGCAAGCAAGATACCCTCTAGGTAGTTGTGTTTTAATCTCATCAATGATTGGTTTTTCAATACAGATGATTTGTTAAATGTTTTGATTGTAAACAAGTTATTTTTCTTCTATTCTCTTTGTTTCAGTTCTGCTGAGCTCCCTCCTCATTTGGAGAGGATAAAGCAACAAGCTAATGATGCATTTGCACGGCAACAGTGGACACAAGCCATCCAGCTGTACAGTTTAGGCATTCACCAGGCCAACTGCAATGCCATGCTGTATGGGAACCGGGCTGCAGCCTACATGAAACGCAAGTGGTAGGCATCATTTTATCATTATCAACATCCGCTCCTGAATGTTATACATGCAGTTATTGATTGTTTATGTCTGTAATTCACAGGGATGGAGACCATTATGATGCCCTCAGGGATTGTCTGAAAGCTCTGAATCTGAACCCCGGTCATCTAAAGGCTCATTTTAGGCTTGCCCGGTGCTTGTTTGAGCTGAAGTATGTGGCTGAAGCTCTGGAGTGTCTTGATGATTTCAAAGGAAAGTTTCCAGAGCAGGCACACAGTAGTGCCTGTGATGCTTTGGATAAAGACATCAAGGCTGCTCTCTTCTCAAAGACAGAATCAGGTACAGGTAGAACAGAATTTTAAAAGTGGAATATTGTCACGTTCTTTCTTTTTGTTGAATTTCAGTTGCTCGAGGTTTTGTTCTCCTTGGAAGGGGTTTCCATTTCATTCACTGAAGCCTAACCCTGAGTATTAGAAAAAACAAAACATGAAACTATTCAAAAGAGAGAAAAAAAACACAAATTCTAGCCTGTATGCGGTTGGAAAGGTTAAATTAGAATTTCATGGAGCTAAAATGAGTATCAGATTTTGTTGACTTTTCCATGTTGCTGAATGTTTCTGTAAACAAGGATTTGTTTGTCTTCACTAGCAGACGATAAGAAGACCAACAGCTCCATTCGATTCCACTCATTTAGAGGGAAGGAGTCCATCCCTGAAGATGAGTTGGTGTTGAGGGACCGGAGCCTTGATTACAAGCACAGATACTGTGGTCATTGCAACACCACCACTGATATCAAAGAGGCAAACTTCTTTGGGAGGTCAGTAGATTTCACCTCCCCGTAGCGTTAAAGGCTCCAGAGGGCTCAGCCATCACCTCTGGAGCCGAACTGAAACACTGATAAATCTATTCTGGAGAAAAATTTGAATTATAAACCAACGGTGAAAATAGATATTACATATGAACACAGGCTCTAAGTCATGCAAAAAATAAATTTGTATATCAATATAGGCAAATATTATATACTGTATACATAGTTCATAATTAAAAGGGGTGATTATTTACCAAAATGTGTTTGCTGTCCACAAATATATTCATTTAGTGTCTTAATCTAAAACCTCGTTGCTAGTACAACATTATCCTCACTCCCCTCCCTTGATTTTTTTTTTCCAGGCAGACCTGAATGAAATTGATTCATAACTTTAAATTTTTTTGAGTACAAGTAAATATGACATGTAATTATGCTGATGATTTATCAAGCAGATATTAATGGTTTCCGTTTCTTTACAGCAAAGGCCAGTACATTGTTAGCGGCTCAGACGACGGCTCTTTCTTTATTTGGGAGAAGGAGACAACGAATCTTGTGAGAATCCTGCAGGGGGATGAGTCCATAGTAAACTGTCTGCAGCCCCACCCCAGTTACTGCTTCCTGGCTACCAGTGGTATCGATCCCGTCGTCAGGTTATGGAACCCGAGACCAGAGGTAAACATATTTACACGCTTACATTTACATCTTGGTCACATATATTGAAAAAAAAATCTAAACAAAGTTCATATAATGATTTCATGACATGATTCAAAACTCCCAGTGATTGTGGGACTTAATTCATTGTAAATCATCAATGTATTTAATCGCAACATGTAGAGTGCATTATGGGTTTAGTTCTTAAAAAGAAGAAGCATAAAATTCATTGTCATTTCACAGAAAACCAAAAATATAGAAACATCTTTGACCATTACAGTTGAACTTGTATCTTCTTTTCACCATGTGTGCCTTTCTCAATTACACTTTCTCCTCTCTACAGACAGAAAGTGAGAACGGACGAGTGGTGGAGGACATGGACAGCGCTGCTCAGGCCAACCAGCGCCGTATGAACGCTGATCCCCTGGAGGTGATGCTCCTCAACATGGGCTATCGCATCACAGGCCTGCGTGGCGTCGGCCCAGACGGCTCAGATGAAGAAGACAGCTCAGAAGGACAAGTGCAATGCAGGCCAAGCTAAACAAACTGATATTTGATAGAATAGATGTAAGAAGCTAACGGCTCCTGTTTGAATCTTAACGCCCCCCCCATCTGACAGAAACATGGAGCGAATGTTATGTCACATCTCTGCACTATGCATCGCCCTCCCCTTGTCCAAAGAGAGGACTGGTGCAGACCACTTTGGGGAGAGGAAATCACGGTGGGTGGCATGCCCATTTCACCTCTTCTAAGCACCGATGACACCTCAACCTCTCCCTCCACATTGCGATGGCAGGGGGCTGCCTTTGAGGAGACGGAGCACCTTCCACGTCACCCATTCAGCACTTATCCCTCCTCAGGTTTTTGTTGGAGAGATGCAATATGTTGAAGGAGAATTGTGTGATTGAGTGGGCCTTTGTCATGTCCATGTGTCGATGCGTGTCGCCCTAGGAGCGTCAGATCACAGACCAGTGGACGATGCTTCAGTGCATCTCCGATGTGCTCTACAGGTGGAGCTCAGAGCCTCAGTGCCAGCTCGTCATAGAGAGGTTGTAAACCCAAGTCATTCTTGACTATCACATTTTCAGTTGAAGTTTTGGTCAAAAGAGACCTAAAATTAATTTTCACTTGCAAGTGTTATTCCAATAAAATAACCTTCTGAGCTATGTTTAGTTTTTAAACTGTTGGGAAAGAATAGTTTATTCTGCCAAAGGTTGTCTTCGGCCATTTCCACGGCCAAGGATTAATGTTTGTTTTCTTTGTTTCATTGAAACATAATTTTGGCTCACTGTACTCCTTTTAGTTAAGAGGCTTTACTATAATAGATTGTTGACAAGATCAACAAGATATTAACAAAGAAATATTTGTTTAAAAAAAACTAATACTTTTTTTGTTTTTAGTCAAGTCCCATTGATTGCAAATGTTGTTGAGCGTGAAATGGCAGTGTGAAACTTCTATGGTGTTAGATGGGACACAGATGCTGATCAGTAATACATAGAAACTGTTGGGCTGCGTTCTTCACGACTCCATCACCTGCTGCAGGCAGATGTTCAGCCCTGTTTGGTCTGAGGCTGGTTGTGGGTGAGAAAAAAAGACAGAGCCATCCTATCTGTTGCCCAGAGAACAGCTTTTCTTGCCCTGATATAGGGTAACATTCAACACTTGGCTCCCATGTGTTTTACTTTTTTACTACTTAATTTTCAAAACTTTTCTTTAATCTTTGTTGCAAAACAAAGTGAAGAATAAAGCTATTAAACATATTTTTGTGTGTACAGTATTCACTTATTTTATTATCATGAATGATGAACTGGTTTTCATTTTAGTTGCACAACAGAACCGAAACTCGGTTAACCAGGCTTGAAAAATAGACTTAAGGTAAGCCTCCTCAACTCCATGATATCCTGCTCATTCATCAGGGTCTGGGACGTTCTTGCTGACTACTAGGGAACAATGTGAGCATAGTACATCACAAGCAGTGGTTAGAGGAGTTTTCATGCCCCATATAGTCTACAGTAATGAGGTGACCCAGCTTCAGGATTAGTGGAGGTGAGGACGCTGCCACCTGACTCAGATGTTGGTTTCTAAATAGGCCTGAAACAAGATGAGCGATGTCCAATATATTAACAATTTTTACTGTCAAATAGACCATTCAAAAGAAAAAAATGGTAACTTCGTTGGAATAACCCAGTTTATGTAATAAACGCCACACATATGACCCGTGGTGCGTTCAGGGACATGTCCTCCTGGGTTCGTTCGTGAGAATGACGAATGCGCGCTCCCGCTCCCCGGGACGCGCGCGCTGTCTGCGCGCGTCTGTCATCCGGTTTGTGATGGAGGAGGTGGAGGGTTCCGACGTCATGTTGAATTACCACGGGGATTTCACGAAAAGCGACCGAAAAAGCAGCCGCTATCCTTATTGCATTGTGTGGACACCTATTCCTATTTTATCGTAAGATGCTAACGCACGCACGCACATACACACATACACACACACACACACACACACACACACACACGCAGTGTGTGCATTATTTCCGGTCTTGCTAAGGTAGCTGCACTTAGCATGCAGATTTATGCTAGCTGTTCAATATCAGATTTGTTGTTCCCTCCAATATCAGATTTGTTGTTCCCTCAAATATCAGATTTGTTGTTCCCTCATGTTCCCTCTGAATGAGACGCCGGTGTGTTGGTGTGTGTTGGTGTGTGTCCTGCAGGTGGGTTCTCCCGTTCGTCGGTCACATGGGCATCTGCACCTCTTCAGGGATCATACGAGATTTTGCAGGTTCATACTTTGTCTCGGTGAGTTCTCTGTTTTAACTACATTCGCTCATGTGTTAATCAGCAGTAATGCATTAATCAGTTCACCTCGACAAACAGTTCATTCAGGTGAAAATCTTCAAAATGCAAACCAGAAATCTCAGGTGTGGAAATGAGTTCCACGTCCACTCGAGCACATCTGTATCCCCACTAACTCCATTTGATGGCTTCATGATGTGTTTTCATGTTCACTGTTCCAGGAAGACAACATGGGATTTGGTAGACCGACAAAGTAAGTTTATTTATTTTATTCACAGGATTTTAAAATGCACCATTTACTTCTTGGTCCCAATTTGAATTTTGTTTATTCATTACTATCTTAAAATTGGTTATAATTTTATAGAGACAAGGCTTTTTTTTCAATATCTCTCCACATACCGAGTTACCGTATCATAATTCTGAAAGCTCAGTCATTAATCCACATACCTGAAACTACCCCCCCATGACACTACCCATAAACTATCACACAGTGATCAATAAGCATTTATTTATAAGTGATGGTTTTTAAAATCTCTTTAGTGTAATTTAGTAGTAATACAACATATAAGTCACAACTAATCAAACTATAAATTAGCTTATTGATTGATCACTAACATTGCAGGTATTGGAAGCTTGATGTTGACAAAGTTTATGGCAGTGGGGCTACAACGTGGGACAAAGCAGTATATGATGCTTCTGAGGAATACAAATGTAGAACAGTAAGACAAGCTTGTTGATTTTTGATATGCATAGTAAAATGTCACTTTATTATTATTCTTGTAATGTTTATCTTCTCTTTGTTGTTGAAGCACAACCTGTGCTTAGATAACTGCCATTCCCACGTAGCCATGGCCCTCAACCTTATGCGCTACGACAATAGCACATCCTGGAACATGGTGAACCTGTGTGTGTTATCTTTCATTCATGGTAAACATGTGAGGTAAGTGTGATAACAAATGTTTCTTTAATCTGTCGAAGGTGTGTATATTGGGTTGCAATATTTGAATACTTTATCATTCACTCCAAATGGAACAAGATTATAGGAGTTTGTCAGCTGTTTGTCAGGAAATGGGAAACATTCATGTGAAACTTCTTGGGGTGTTCCTTCGTAGATGTATAAATAAAATCCAGGATTATTTTGTTAGTCTTATGCTTCGCTCATTGTTTTCATTTAGAAATCAGCCATGAATGTTTGTCTCACACACACACACACACACACACACACACACACACACACACACACACACACACACACACACACACACACACACACACATTTAGATATGTAATAACATGCAGATTATTTTCTCTGAATGTTAGATATGCTGTGTGACCCACATCACTCCTGAGGACTCATCAGTTTACAGGAAACTTTCAAATTCATTTTTATTTAGTTGCTACTCACAGACAGTTGATCACTAGTTTTTCTTCATTAATTTTTCTTTTACCTTTTTTAATTACCACATTTTTAAAATTTTAGTCTCCAACTCTAAGCTCTGCTCCATGGTGTTAGCACTGCTGCTTTCTGTGCACACCTGCTAAGTGACACTGTTACAGGGTATTGTATGCCTTGTCTGTGTGCAGAGAACATAGTGTTTCATTGTCCCATAGCTTGACTCATTATCATTATTTTATCATAATTAATTTTTAATTATGCCAATTAGAATGTGATCTTAAATTGACCTTGATGGTGCCGCTTCAGCCTAGATTGATTATATTTTGGTTCATGTCCGGCCCTGAACTTTTCTGATCACACTATATGCTACATGCACTAACATTTAGATACAAATTAGTTTATTTGGGTAAAATGTGGTTGATGAGAATACTGAGACAGTCTCCCTGAAGCTTCGTCATCATAAACATGTGAGCCATATTTTGTATCTATGTACCTGTGTGCTGGTGAGCATTATTAAACATGTGGCTCAGAGAACCCCTTCATTCTTCTCTGCTGACCCACATAGAGCACAGCAGTGTCACAGATTGTGCTTCGTGTGCACATGTACTCCCACACCACAGTAGGCTGATAAAAAACGAGGTGTCGTGTAATTCATCACTGACAGTGGCATCCCCCTCACCCCACCCCCGGTGTCACCACAGAAGGTCACCCCTGGTGGGGCTCAAAGCACCACAGGGGGGGGAAGGAGACTTGGATCAAGGGTGAGGTGCATTCAGGAGGACGAGAGGGGAGCTGTGGCCCCCTGGGAGTTAAACAGTTGGACCTTGTGATACTTCAGCACACTGTGTAAGTCCTTGTCTGTCCAAAAATATACAAGACAAGGTGTTGGTGCTGCCTGCCACACACACACACACACACACACACACACACACACACACACACACACACACACACACACACACACACACTCATGGTATCCAGGGGTGGCTCATTCATTACCCTTACAGATGTTACCCCCCCTCTCTCACCACCTCCCTCCCTGTCTCCCCCTTCAGCTGGGCTGCATTCCTCAAGACCTGGCTTCCCTTCTGCATGCTCTGCGGCGTCCTCGCTACCTTCATCCTGACATTCAACCTCCGATAATCCAATGAGCAGCTCAGCTAGATGAGTCATAATCTCTGGTGGTTCAATGACTTCTATTATAAGTGGCTCTTTTGGAAGAATCTAAATGAAGGTCTGCTTTGTTGGTGCCCTGTCTGTTGGATGCTCAGTCGATGGTTCTGAAGTCAATGATTAATGTATGCTTTCAAATTTTCAAGTTTTGTCTGTTTTTCTTTATGTATTTGTGATTTAGGATGATGCAACAGCTACAGTATTTGTAAAACAGTTGTACATACATTTTTGTTTTTCACATGTTGAGCCTTTAAAGGTATTATAAAGCAAGGTTCTGCTTTCCATGGTAAAATGCTTTTGAAACCTGAGATGCATTTTTCAAGATTGGCAGTGATTAATGTGGATCCAGACTGTCAAATGTGCTTCTCCATGATTAATCGCTGTAGAATGGATCAGTAGACCTGATCCTGCAGCACTCGCATGTGATAAGTAGTGGTGTTGTGCTGTAAAAATCACCCCCTTACCCCCTTGGTCCGTTGTTTAAATGCAACTATGCAAAGTCTTTTCTTTAACAATGTAATTGTTTTCTCCACACTAACTGTGCATCCTCGTGCAGGAATATTATTCTAATTCCAAATTTGACACATTATAAGCAGTACCCAATTGTTATACACAACACACTTGTGTGAAGACCCTTTTTTCCCCATTTTATTTTGACCTTACTGTGGTGCACCGTGTTTCACAGACTGGATGCTGTGATTGTGTTCTGTACCTTTAAGGGGACCACGTACCTTTTCCCCCAGCAGATTGTGTGTGATATCAACTTCCATCAATTCCCAGGATTCTTCACACCCTGAGAGCAGCAGATTCAGGGGAACTGTTACTCTCGTACTCTTTCCCACTGCTGCTTAGAATTTGACTAATTGATTCACAAGAAATATTTTTTGCTGTTGTAATTCATACCTATTTTTAGTGTTTCTTTCTCCTTTAATTGGCTACAATTTAGAAATGTGTGTTTTTAGGGTAGAATTGTTTTTAGGAGTTCTTTTTTGGGCACCATATCAGTGTCTGGAGTGTCCTTTTGGCTGCGAGTGTTTTGCTATCAATTGCATGGTGAAATGTGTTTCCAAGGATCTGATCATGGTACCGCAAAGTTTTCCGGACTATGCAAGGACTGTCATAATCACTGGGAATAATATACAACAGATCGGACCTGAGTCGTTGGCAGAGCTGGAGAATGTCACCAATGTCATTTTAAGCAATAATAGGTGAGATTGTCATTATCTGTTTTGTTTACTGTACATTAATACATATGTGTGGGATAAAATAACTAAGTTATACCTAATAAATACATTTTCTCCATATGTGGTTTTCATGTTTTTACTGTGATGATACGTGGAGTTACAGATAACTGAATCCAAGCATGATGATAGCATCAGATCTGTAAGACTACATGTTACAGTGTTAGTCATCTCCACAGGATTACACAGATGGCATCACGCAGCTTCTCTGCCCTCCTCAACCTGCACTTCCTGGACCTGAGTGGGAACCGACTGGCTCTCATCCATCCAGAAGCCCTCAGCATACCTTCCAGTCCCCTCCAGGAGCTCAACCTCAGCTGCTCGCTTTACAACTCCTCCGCTCTCACAGACCTCACCACCGTTCTACGCTGGGGTGGTCTCAGGGGTCTCCTCCGCCTTGACCTTTCTGGGAACAACCTAGTCCGGCTACCTCCAGGCATGTTTGCCCACCTCCCAAACCTGCAGCATCTCCTCCTTTCCAACAACACCTTGATGGCAATCTACAGTCAAACCTTCTCTGGCATAAGCCGTCTGCAGCTGCTGGACCTCAGACGTAACGCCTTCAGGACATTCATGGCTGATGCTCTGCAGGAGCTGGAAATGCTTGGGAACATCCAAATCCTACTGGGTGACAACCCTTACACCTGCTCTTGTGAGATCCACAGCTTTCTGCTCTGGCTGAATGAATCAAGAGGTGAGATAGATGTGGATTCTGTAAGGTGTGCCTTACCAAGAGATCTAAGTGATGCCCGGCTGCAGGGGCTCAGTGAACAGGCGATTGGATGTGTTGTTCCAGTTCAAGACGAGGTGGCTGACCTCACCCTTCAGACATCCTACGTCTTCCTGGGTCTGGTGCTGGGGTTTGTGGGGATGGTCTTTCTCTTTGTTCTCTACTTGAATCGCAAAGGTATGAAGAAGTGGATCATTGAAATGAGAGATGCCTGTCGGGATGTAATCGCGGGATATCACTACAGATATGAAATTGACTCAGACCCTCGGCTTGGACACATTTCAGAGGGAAACAGTGGCAGCAGGGCACAAAAGCATTTAGGATTAGATCTGTCATCGCAGATTCCTAATGATACCTGTATCATCCATGTTCCTGCAGACACACACCTCAAACAGGTGAAGAGTTCTCCACCAATGAGCCTATGATGTTTAAATGGAGCTATGCTAATCCCACAAAATATGAAGGTGACAGACGTAACTAGTTTATGTCAATTACATTTACATTTATGAGCCTTTTGCTTCTACAACTTGAAGTGAAGTTTTTCTTAAATTTAACATTAATTGTGCCTTTGTGTTTTTCTAGGACACTGGAGCATGTGAAAGTGATTATGAATTGACCTCAATATTGTTTTATCATAGGCTTTTGCAAAAAAAAATCTGTATATATATATATATATATATATATATATATATATATATATATATATATATATATATATATATATATATATATATACACACACACACACACATACAGTAGATAAATATACAGTAGATAAAAATACATGTAAAATAGAAAGCATACTAGACAGCCCAGCTGTGGTTTCTTTGGTTCTCCCATAGTAGTGTCAAGACTTAAATTATACAATAGGCAGAAAGATAAGGGACATAGAAAATAGATCAGTGATATGGAAAATGTATGTTGGCCTAAGAAACTGTAAAAAAAAAAAAAAGAAGAAGAAAAAAAAGAAACAAGCAACATAGACCTAGAATAGATCATAAAGCATTTCTATGTATGTTTCAGTAAAATAAAAACACTGACTTTAATTTGATTAATCATTGTGCTAGAATTCATGATATGATGATATTATGTAATACAATGGAAGAGGCTTATTTATAAATGGGCGATGATGTGAAACTTCCTATATCCACTACATTAATTAATTTCCCTGATGGAACCTCCTGAAGGGGTGAATAAAGTCCTACTTTACTCTCTACTCTACATTGATTGTAAATAAATTGTTTGTGTTTCATGTTCTTGCTCTTGGGTTTTTTTTTTCTCCAGTCGAGGTGGTCCTACTGATGCAGCTCAGGGAGAAGTTGATGAAGTGTTTCCATAGAGGGAGAAAATAGGACACAATGAAGGATAGTGGAGGCTCTGCAGCTGGGCGCTTTCATGACCTACCTGGTCACGTGTTTCTGTGCGCGAGGATCAGCGCACAGAACATCACGTGACACAACATTAGCGTCATGCAAGGAAAATGTTTTTGATCACATTCGTTGTAATGTTCTCATTTTCTTTATTTCGTCCTTTTAATTCTCTGCTCTTTCTTCACTTTTATTCTCTTTCCGTTCTCCGTGCCTCTGCATCCGGTCAGTGACGTCACGGCTCACCTGTGTGGGTGGGTGTCGGGTTTGGGATTAGCTGTAGCCGCAGGTAATAGCCAAACACTGGAAGACTTTCGGCTAAACAAGACTAAGTTCCCACGTAAAGGAGAAGAGAGAATGAGCTGGGTGGTTTTATTCGTTCGGGACGCTCGATTTTCGGATTTAATATTTCTTTTCCGTCGGAGGTGAAGTCACCTGGAAACCTGCGGGCGGTCGAAGTCTTTCTTTCTGTCTATGAGGAGCTAGCAGAAAGTCTTTCTTATGTGACACTTCCGCGGTTTGATTGCTGAACTTGTTTTCTGGCATAAAAGACAAACTCAAGTGTTTCCTCTTATGCGGTAAGTCACCATCCTATCGATAAATTTAAAACCAGATGGGTATCGAATGAGTTTCCTTGTGAAATGCTTTCCTGCACATTTGCTGTTGTTCTCAGAAGCTTTAAGGGCGCGACGGAATGAGACACTTTAAAAAAAAAAAAAAATCAGTCCAGCAATCAGTACTTTAAGTTTATTTACATTCTCTAAATTTCCCAGGAGTTAACATTTGTGGTGTTTGACCTGCAGGACTTGTGTTGGGTTTTACCCCAGTCATTATGTCTTAATGCCCCTCTCCAGGTCCCAGGCTTCCTGAGCCATGCCTGGCCACAGCTCAGGGGCTCCCCAGGCGTCTCGCCACCACAAACACCACACCTCCAGCTCCAGAACAGAAAAGTACAGGCAGACTCGGACTATATCCAAGGAGGGCACGTCTAGCCAGGATTACTACAAGGATCCTCATGGGGAGCATCTGCATGAGCACCGTGGTGGCCACTCCCGGTATTCCGAGAATAAGTACGTTCGCAACAACAGAAACCACCAGACAGAACAGAAAAGAAGCAGAAACGGCACGGGACGGGGATCGGAGACGATAGGATTTATTCCTGGGTCAGCTGACAAAGCCCCCACCAGCAGGCATGCCTGTGGCTCCTGCACCTCCATGGGCTGGAGGGGCTGTAAGGCTCTCGTCTGCTGTGTACTAACCTGTGGATTCTACGGCAGCCGGGAACCCTGCCTCCCTGTTAATGAGAGCTCCACAGACCACCCCCCTAAAGCAGGTAGTGAGCCTCACCCTCCCAATGGCATGGCTATAACCAACCCCACTGCTGGCCTTCCTGTAGAGTCCAGGTCTACTAAACCCTCTAAACTGCCCACGAGCGACAGCTTCCGCTACCCAGATGTGCGCATCGCAGGTGAGAAAGTGAAGTATCCAGTTACTGCCCCAAGACGGATCCGCTCGCCTGGTAAGGGAGAAAGTCAGCGTCCTATCAGCAACACCAGCCTGTTATCCCGTGAAGACTATGACCTGGATGACCTAAGTGACACAGGCACAGACATTGACTCTTTGATAACCAAGAAGCTGCTGGAGCTGTATGCCCTGCACCAGATCGACCAGCTGGCCAAGTGCACCTCCGACTCCTCTTTCTCCCGTAAGACCAACGAGATCAGTGAGCTCATCTACAGCATCGCCCAGGACTACAACCTGGAGGAACAAGAGGCCGAGTGCAAACTGGTGCACGGAGTCATTCGCATCAGCACGAGGAAGGGCAAGAGGAACAAGAGCCATCATTCTACAGGGCAGCGTCTGAACGGGAGGAGCGAAGGGACTCTGCCTGACAGCGGCAACGAGACCATGACTAACACCTTCATGAGCAGCGACTGTAAGAACATCGTCCAGTAGTTTTTAGAACAGTTGGCATTAATATCACCATTATTGTTATTACAAATATTTATAGACAGCACATGAAAGCAGCTACATCCGACACCTAACCGTAACACAACAAATACTCCAGTCATCTGAACTCTCTTCCCATAATGACTCATAGAATTTGTTGGAACGCTGCTGAAGCACATTTGTTCGGATCATCGTTTTAATCCGTAATACTTGAGGCATTTTAGAAGCAGTTACCAAACAATAGGCAGCTAGTCTGAGGCAAGTTAACGCTTGCACACACTGTCTTCAGAATGCGTTCTTGCACAACATCAGAGATGACCACATTAATATCAGTGTCATAGCTCCTTGTCTGCGTTGATTCACTCTGTCCCTTTATCCCCTGTCTTAGTTCCAGAGGTGAAAGTATCAGACGAGACCCCATCGGATGAGCTTGCGAGGAAAATGAGGCATTACAGCGGGAGAAGTGAGTACACGACGTAAATATATTCATGCCTTCCTTTGATTTCACTAGCGTACCAGAATTAACGTGTGGTGTTAGTGGTTAGATAATTCTGTGCTGATAAAGCTGTAGCCTTTATACAGCCTGGTGATTCAGGCTGTTCAGGTATAATTACTTGGAGCGTTTGAGGCTCTGTCTTTGCCGTCTATTGTACCTGCTGCAGCTGCAGGCTTTTTCTCACCTCCTCTGTACTTTCCAATGACATATCACTCTTTTAACAGTGAAAGCCTCACATTCCCATCCCTTCCTCTGCATATTACAGTCAATCATTACCTGCCTGCCCTCATCTACCACCTCCCACCCACCTATCATTCTGCCTCATTAGCCCCTCCAGCTCAGCAGTCATGCTACACCACTGATAGAGCAGCAGATTAAGTCTCCTTAAATAGATGCCACAAAATATCTCATATTAAGAAATTTTTAGGGAACATCTTGGGTTACAGATGGATTACTGCACAGCTGCCTCTTATTGTCCTGAGAAGGTGCTGGTAGAAGGACGGGTGTCTTGTTACACGTCTTTGAATTGTTTCCACAATCACAACAGTCAGGGAATGTACCAGCGATCTGGCCCAAATCCAGATAGTTGACGTCTCCATTTTGTGCAAGACACGTAGCATCTGCTGTCACTGATTTTGTTTGTTTCCATCAAATACCTTTCTTTTTCTCACAGCGTACTCCTCCAGCACCGCCACAGCCTACTCGCCTTACCACCACGACACTGAAACAGATTCTTCAGGTGCTCCTCTTATTCTCTGAAAGAAAACACTGGAGTGTGCCGATGCTGGTAAAGTGATGTGGCCAACTCCATGGACAATGTTATCCTGCTGTTATTTGTGTTTGCTGTTACTGAATGGAGCACCTTTAACCTGGGCTGTTGTACTTCAAGTATTCTGCTAATGTTTGTGGAGTCTCATTTAAGTTCATGGACTTTTTTATATATATATATATATATGTGCAGTAAATGTTCCACTGAAACAAAAGTTTTTGTTACACTGGGAAAGACTATTCAACATTTTATGTATTTGTACGCAGTGTTTTAAGTGAATACACTCCATTCAGTCTTAGGAGTCAGGCCAGAGGAAAAAGACTGATGGTTGAGCAGAACCGTCCTCATTCTTGCCTTGTGATTGTTTATGCAAGCAGTTATGCGTGCAATTGTATGGGTTTATCGAGGCCTGTCATTTAGACTGGTTAAATAGTATGATTAAATGAAAACTGTTTTTTAAAGCCATATATTGATGTAAATACTTTTAAATTGATGTCAAGTTAAGGGTTTTTAAACCATTTGTTTTAGTTTTTTATTTGTACATATGTAACTTTTAACAAAATAAAAATCTACATGCTTGTTTATGCTTTTTATTAACTTTTTATTACCCATAACTTCCAGAAATTACTCCATGCTGGCAGAGTTTCCGTCAAGTGAAAATCCTATATTCTTGTAGTTTGAATATAAACAGCTCTTTCTTTTGCATTACCTTCAGTCTCTAGCCTACTTTTCCTCTCTCTGATTATTGTTGGCAAGCTCGTCTCCCTGAGGTGACTCTGTTGTACCAGGCAGGCTTTTTCCGCCTTCAGCAAAAGAAGAAACTTGTTTGGCTGGTTCTGACAAAAAGGAAATAAAATCCTGGGGTTTGTCTTTGTTGTTTGTTGCAAAAGGAAGAAGCAGTGCAGGCAATCAGCCAGATTTCAGGGACATTTCTTTCAGTCTTATTTTAAATCATGACATAGGTGTTTAGAAACCTTGGTCTAACCTATAATGATGACAAAAGATGAAAAACGTTTGAGATCTACTCAACTATTAGTTGTCTATGAACACATTTTCTTTTGTGGTCCCATTCATAGTTCAGGGATTTTTGTGTTTTATCCAGTTTTATCCAACCATTAAAACCATAGGAACGTATTGTTTGTGTCTTGAAAAGGCTACAGAAAGAGGCAGTCTGCATCAAAAACAAAAAATAAATCTCTGTAAAACCTGATTTGTTCTGAAAAGGTTAAAAAAAAGAGAGTTTGCATTGACCCATGTCAAGAAAACTACAAAAGAGAAATGTGTCAGAATTATTATTGACTGCATGTGTAGCTTTTAGACTTGCTGTTTTGTTTGTGGTGTTTTGCGGACGCATTGAGTAACCCCATTTCCAGTGTCTTTTGCCCCCACCAGCACATTCCTGTTTTACCTGTATGAGGTGTCATGTGACGAATCACTGTTTCACAATTAACATGCCGCAAGCACTGGTGAATAAGGAGACCACGATATATATCAAAAATAGCCTGCAGGCTAACAATGGGCTAAATGTTTTTAGGACACTTGATTTTGGTTCCTTCCAATGCAGTGAATGAAAATAAGACAACTGACTTGTGGAAGACTTTTATTTTGTTAATTGTCTGTGTGTGAAAAAAATTTCAGGACTCAGTTTAAGTTATGCAGTTTGTGAATCTATTCTCTCAAATTAGCCTTGTAAAGCCTGAACTATGAAAAATCATTATTATTTTATTGTTGTATTTATTGAACCTTCTCAGAAATTTGTATAAAAAAAAGAAAAAGAAATTTAATATACACTGTATATGTGCATATGAGCGTTTTAAGTTGTATCTGTTTGGATACATCCAGCGTTTTTGTGCTTGCTAAAGGGTGTAACATACGACTTCCACTGTTCTCCACAAGAGGAAGACAAAGTCTTCCTCTTGTCTGTCTCCTTCTAGCTTTGGTTCAAACACAATTTCACTATGAAATGACTAACAGGCAGGTCGCTTACAAAAATCCCCATATTGTATGGTTTCCAGGGATGAGCCTCTTGCAGGATATCATTCATAGCGGCAAGTATTCACATGAGCCTTTCAAACTTCATTTCATTTTGACAGGAATTTTAACATAATGTGCTTCAGCAACACTTTGGTTTACTACAGGTAAGTGAAGATCAACCAAATAAGTTAGAGGGATGAAGATGTTGGAAATAAAGCATCAACAGGTGTCACACCCAGTTCATTAAATAAATGCTGTTCGGTCTGACTTGCTGTGGGTTTTGTTTCGTCATATATTGAAGCAGAATTCCATTTTTACTTTCGTGTATAAAAATATATTTATTTCAAATGTTCTGGTCATGTAAAGAACACATTTTTACAACACAGACTTCCACTTATTGTACAGTATGTTAACAGTGGGTACAGTCTATCTTCATGTGGAATGTCATCTCTTTCCATCAGCAGACATACCCTTCTCAAAGTGGGCTAAAGTGACCTCAGCTTTTACTTCAATACATAATAATAAACACAGTGCATCAACTCACAGTTTGTTTTAGTCACTGTAATGCTTTGTTTTAACAGTCCATTGTAAGACACGCCTTCCTCTCATGAGCAAGCATTTCAAGGGCTGGTCCACAAAAATGTTTCTGCATGAAGTCTACATGTTGTCCATTTATTCTACACAAAGTCCACCCATCCTATCTGCAAAAGAGCATGTCAACCAGCAGCTCCAGAAAATCAGCCTGGCCTATCACGGGTCGGAAGAACAGTTCAGAGATGAGGCTGGGTGTGATGCTCTGCAGAACGGAGGCTGTGAGGAGGATTCGAGCAAAGCGCTCCTGGTCTCCTGGGTGAAGGAGCTGGACCACCTCGCTCAGGGCGTGCTGAGCTTCCTGTTGCAAGCTTTCAACAAACAGAGCTGCCTTTAAATTTGGGACATCTGTTAAATGTTAAGACAATAAATTAGTTTTACATATAGAATATTTGAATTGCAATTTTAAAGTTGTTTTTTTTTTTTTTTTAGGGGTTCTGAGCATCATTTTGAAAGGTTACCCGAGACTACAGGATATGAGATGAAGACATACCTGGATTAAATATTGTGGTCCCTTTGAGGTATGCGTACTCCTTTGGACTCAAATCCAAACTCCAAAACTTCTTTAGGCAGGATGTGAGTTTGCTGACTCCGGCCATGGTGGGTTGCTCCCTCTCTTTCACAGAGCTCTCCTGACAATTCAGAAGAATCTTTTTCAACATGCTGTCAGCAGGGGTGTCCATCACTTCAAACTCTACATGTTCCTGGGCCAGACCTAGAATGAAGAGAGGTGCCCAGCAACTCTTGAGAAGTGAAAACTGGTCATTTGGTGGCATCTGGTTAAAAGCAGGTAAGTTCTTCATGAACTGGATGGTTTTAACCAGAACAGCAGAAGCTTCTTTGCAAATCTCAGATGACCTTTTCAAACACACTGTCCGCCGCTGCTCGCAGTTGCATCTGTGACGTATTGAAGAATAACCGAGACTGTTTTGACTTATTTTGTTGTTATCCATTTGGCTCAGGATGTTGAAGAGGATAGGATTTGGAAGCCTATCGCTGTCGGCCAAGCAAGAACACCTAATATCCATGTTTTAGGCCGTATGGAGCTGTGTCATTAACGCGTAGGACACCTCCTTCAAGAGCATTGGAGTAGTACTGTAGCTTTCTCCTGTGGGCCTGCATTTATATGGCCAGCCTACCCTGTTAAGTGGACCTTGACTTGTCAATACACTTTGTGAAAAACAACTATGTGCTCTGCCAGGTGACTGGTGGAATAACCCTGGGAAACCGATAAGGTTTTCTCAATGAAAAGGAGCTGGTGGAGTAAAGCAGGATATCAAGAGGGTTGGGCCTTATCTTGGAGCCAGTGTCATTAACCCAGGCAGTACCAAGTTACCAAGGACTGCGGAGCTAATCAGCCCCACACTGTCCCAGCACACTGCCAACTCACACCTGCACAGATGGAAAGAGGCCAAGGCAGCGGCCACTGACCCCAGGTCAAATCATTTTTAAAATTACTTAATATCTCTCTCCGTCCATCCATCCATCCATCGATCCGTCTCTATTCGTCTGTCTGTCTGTCTGTCTGTCTGTCTGTCTGTCTGTCTGTCTGTCTGTCTGTCTGTCTGTCTGTCTGTCTGTCTGTCTGTCTGTCTGTCTGTCTGTCTGTCTGTCTGTCTGTCTGTCTATCTATCTAACATTAAGAGTTTTTGACCACTGAATGATGAACGTCGTTATTTGATGTTAACCAATGGTCGAGTTAACTGAGAAACTTAATGGAAATCGGTTTAGCTTTGATGACCTGGACACGCATCAACACGTCATTCACACTAAGTGTCTTCAAGCCTGGCTTAGCCTCTACACCTCCTAAGGAAAAAAAATATTCTAGCAGGGGCAGAGGTGTAAAAACCAGAGTTATTGGACAAACTATATGTAGCCGTTAGACCGAAAAAGAACAATCTGACTTTCACCAGTCTGTACAATATTGCTCCATTTCTTTCTAGGCTGGTCAATGTGTTCTTTGGCAAACTGCAACTGCTTCAATGCATATCTTTTTTTTTAACAATGGGACTTTGTGAGAACCTCTCATCTTCATTGATCCTCCTGGAGCTGATTTTTGACTGAGCCCTTGCCATTCTGGTTATTCTTCGATCCATTCAAACAGCCATTATTCTTCTTCTTCCTTGCCTTTCTGGTTTTGGCTGCCAGAAAAGCTTCTTAATCAAAGAACACTCTTCTTCTGAACAATGCCTTGAATGAATCATTTTACTTTTTTCAAGAACAAATACACAGTCAGCATAAGTTCCACCTGCTTAACACCTATTTTTTCCACATAATCAATGACCTCACTAATTGAACTGAGCACTACTATTTTTTAAAACATCCTTTTCAGTTAATAGATAGATAGATAGATAGATAGATAGATAGATAGATAGATAGATAGATAGATAGATAGATAGATAGATAGATAGATAGATAGATAGATAGATAGATAGATAGATAGATAGATAGATAGATAGATAGATAGACAGACAGAGAGACAGACAGACAGACAGACAGACACTTTATTAATCCCAGAGGAAATTGCACATATCCACTGCTCAGGCATTACATAATGACTGAATACTGGGTAAAAACCAGGACAAAAACAAAGAAACACTGACATCACAGGACATACCACAAGACATACACTACACTAACAGACACATGTAGCATTAACAGGACATATACTAAACTATAACTAAAATATAAACAGTATAGAATTAAATAGTATAAAATTAAATAAAATCCATTCAACCACATGCTGACCTCACCACCACCCCCCCGTCCCCCTCGCTCCTCCTGAGAGAGTCATTCGTGCCCTGATGGCACGGGGCACGAAGGAGGACCTCAGCCTCTCTGTGGAGGCGCTGTGTGACAGCAGTCTGCCGCTGAAGGTGCTTCTCTACTGGGAGTGGTGTGCAGGGGGTGGCTGGTGTTGACTCAGTTTCACAGTTTCACCATCATGCACGTCATTCCTGTTGGGTCTGTTGGATTTCTATACCTTTACTAAACCTTGTAGAAACTTACTGGCAGTATAAAAGTTGAAATTCTGACAAAAAACAGTGATTAACCGAGTGATGGACTGCTATTGGTTTGAATACAACTCTGTGTGTGTGCGCACGCGCGCGCGTGTGTGTGTGTGTCTGTGTGTGTGTGTGTGTCTCGAATTTTTGTAGAATTTTTATCTATTTCTAATATATTCCATAAAGATGAAGAACAAACATGAAAACTGACAGATAGACAGGCAGACAGATGGACCGTTAGGCAGATGCACTGAGAGAGAGAGACAAGCAGACAGACAGAATTCATGGACTTCCTGTTTTAGGGTAACAGAAACAGATAGTATTATGATCCACTTGTTATTTGGAAAAAAATTACTGGTATTTGTTATCTTCCTGGTGCCTGGTACAGAGGTTTGCCACTGATAAGCAAATTGCTTTAATATTGTCATGACTAAACAAACAGTCCATTTCTAATGAGCCATCCTCTGGAGCTACTCCAGCACCGTGAACAAACTGAAGTGTCATACACATTGCAAACTGACAGGTAACACAATACATACATTAAGAAGCTCTTTACTTTTGGCTGGACACCAGCTGTTTGACCACATCACAGGACGGACGTTAGAAGAATTTGTAAACCTGAGCTCAGTGGAGTCAAGGTCAGTTCATGGAGTGAATGACTGCAATAAAAAGATTACGAGCCAGACACTACTGGCAGCACCAGTCACCGAATGTTTGGTTTACCTCATCGGTTTCTTCTCAATCTCTCAGAGACATGACACATTTTACAGGGGATTATTCTAACGGCATACAATAAAATTATGGGAAAGAGTTGTTGAAGCTAGACTAAGGGCAGAAGTGAGCATTTGTGAGGAGCAGTATGGTTTCATGCCAAAAAAAGAGTACTACAGATGCAGTATTTGCTGTGAGGATGTTAATAGAGAAGTACAGAGAAGGCCAGACGGAGCTGCATTGTGTTTTTGTAGATCTGGAGAAAGCTTATGAGAGGAATTGTGGTATTGTAAGAGGAAGTCTGGAGTGGCAGAGAAGTATGTTAGAGCGGTGCAGGACATGTATGAGGACTGTAAGACAGTGGTGAGGTGTGCTGTAGGTGTGACAGAGGAGTCAAGGTGGAGGTGGGACTGCAAAATCACAACATATCTGATTTTCTTTTTTTGTTTTTGTATGTTTTCTTTGGGGTTTGTGTTTTGTGGGGTTTGTTTAAATATTTTTTTTATCACAGCAAAAAAATTAAAAAAAATATTAAATCATCTAAATAATTATTATTATTTTAAAAAGTACTATTTTATTTTAGTATTTATTTTAAAAATTTTCACAGAACACAGACCCCAATACCAAGAGAACACACACAAAAAATGATAATCAGAGCTTGAGGAAAATGAAAAAACACAAAGTTTAAATAGCAATATGTTGTTTAAAAAGGAATAGTGAGTAATTAAAAATAACTTACTTCTTCACTGATTCAGCACATTATGTTATAATTGAGAATTTGACCTATAATGACCTCAGCAGCCTTCAGGTTTCATGTAGCATGCTGATAGTTGTAAATGCGTGTGATAAGGTCTGTGTTTATTGAGGTTAGGAGCAGGCAGAGACAGATACAGAGGACAGACCCTTATCTCCAACATAGCCTATAAAAATGAATGTCCTTCATTCTGTGAGTAGAACAACTGCCGTATTCTGGGATCCATCAAGTGAAAATGTCCAGGTCCGATGAGGCATGACATAATGGATGTCACCCGGGAAGCACCCGTGACTTTTATTTTCAGCTGTTAGGAAGAATTAGTAACATAAAACAACAATAGCAAGTTAGCTTAAAAAAGTTAATAATGATAAACTTTAAAAATGATAATCAACTGATAATTTTTAAGTGAATTTTGGAGACATATTCCACTGACACGCAGTTTGATTTTCTTGTAAGGTTCTCCTGAAATATTGACTTTCATGTTTCCTCTGGTTTAAGTGTTGGGAGGTTGTTGAACTCTCAGAATAGAAAGAACACCATGTTGGTACATGGCACTTGTCCTTGACCCACTGCTAGTACAACACAGCCTGAGTTCATTTGCCTGAGTTCATCAACCCATAGGTAGTAGTTATTCTTATACTGGGGGTCACAAAATCCTTCTAAATCGCTTTTCCCAAGTAGCCTTTAATTCAAATCTGTGGAATTTGATTCATATTATTTTGGTCTCACTGTAAAAATGACAAATAACTTTTATCCACTCTCAAATTAAATTTTATACATTGTTTTCCACTACAGAATTCAAATATTGCATAAAAAATAATTTACCCCATCATAAGTAATCATTATGAATCTTTTTATCATTTGTTCTCTTTTTTAAAACTTCTGCGATGCAGAATTCAAACTGACATATCTCAAATGGAAACTAACTTTCCTGCATTTGATTGTTTGTGCACCAGAATATTTCAGAATTTCAAGTATTTCCAGAATTTCCAGTGATCAGATATGTATGTCAGATGCTATTTACCCAGTCACATCAGAGTAAAAGGTGTATTTGTATGTTCTCTTATGTTCATGTGGGTCCCCTCTGACCACAGTCCAAAGTTAGGTGATTGACAAAATGTAATTTGCATTGAATTGTGAATGGCTGTTCGTCTGTATTTGCTGGCCCTATCCTTGACCGGTGACCAATACAGAGTTTGCACTGATGTCAATGTCAGCTGAATGCCCCTCATGACACTGTGATAGATGGATGTAAATTTTTAAAAGATCTATTTTAGTGTTAAAATCGTGCTCTCATGTTAACCAAGTTTTGGCATCAAATCTTTTTGTGACAAAGTTTTCCTGTGGATTCTGTTAAGACACACTGAGTAATTCAATAAATTCCATTTATATCACTCAAAACTAAAATCCCTTTTATCCCTAAATTCCCTTTTGAGACAGGATATGCTATTTTCGGTATGTTTTAAATTTAAAGTACCACAACCACCTGTAACTTCTTAACATACAACTCTTGACAATTACCCTGGATACCCACAATCCAGTTATAACAATGCACAATACTCATGAAGTTTGGAATAATGTGTATAAAGTGTCGTCTTGGCGTCTGGATGCCTCTGGTTTTACTGCCTATTACTATCAAAACACAATGATAAACGCTGAAGTGAAGGCCAGATGCAGTCAGACTCTAGGTTAATGACCTCTTAACGGATTTATTGGTTGACTCTCTGAAACAAGTTGCAATAAGTGCAGCAATGTGAAAAATATTGTGCTTCTTCAATCCGTAAGAGTTTTATTTAACACTTATTTAGCTGTTATCAATAGTTGGTGGATTACTGACTTAAGTGCCTGTTGTATTGAGTTGTAGTAGGAAATCCCAGCTCTTGTGATGATATAAAACATAAGTAAACTGTTACCTAAGAGCCATGCCTGCATTGATGTATGGTTACATATATAAATGAATTAATGTATATGGCAGGAGGTGCACACACATCATTATCTTACATTTCAGAAAAACACACACACACACACACACACACACACACACACACACACACACACACACACACACACACACACTTTAAAAAGTTAGCATAGAGATAAGATAATTACGGGAATGTATATTTAGTTTTTCTTACCTGTGGTTTTGGTATTCATTTCACACTGACTGACAAATTGAAAGAGCTTCATGCAAATACGGGATTGGATTTTGTGAAGCTGGAGGACCACAGCCTGTGGTCTGGTGTTGCGCCTCTTTCGCTTTTCTTCTAACTATTGTTGCGTATATTGTCAGGAAAGTTGATTTTCCACAATAAAATATTGTGTAAAAGCATTTTTCAATGACTCTTCAAAAAATTTCCAAATTGCTGTTTTGCATCTGAATTGATCTTATATTGAAATGTTTAGTAGTGCATTGTGAGAAGATGAAGATATAAATAGAAAACGAAAGAAGTTCAGTAAATTTGTCCAAAGACTAATAATCAACATTATGTTTCAAACTTGATACCATTCAATACATTGTTTCTCATGGCCAAGTTGAATTAGCCTATAAATTAAGTACTAATACTTAAAAAAAAATTTAGATAACAACCTATTAATTTAGAACCTTAATTCTCCTTAAAATATTTGAATGCTCTTTTACTGCACTAAAGAAGCAGGGCCATCCTGTCATCACAGTGTTTATCCACACAGTTTCTGTAACTGTTTTATTTTTCTGTGTGGGGTCGAGGGGCTGAAGCTTATCCCAGCTGCACTGACATCCACATCCACAGGAAAATCAATCCATTGGGGGAACTTCCGGAGCAGCCAAAGGGAATCCATTCAGACATGGAGAGAATACAGTAGGCAAACCCCAAAAGTAGATTCCAACTCTAGATCTAGAACTCTTGCTGTGGGACAGCAGTGCTACCCACTGCGACACTATGGCATCACATTATTGTAGTATAGCATAATTAAATAATTTCATCACACTTTCAGTTGCTTATTTTTTGAACAGTGGATTTGTGTCACACATGGGATAGAATGAACAGTTGTAAACATCGACAATGAGCGTATTCACCCGCTGCTTGTGGAAACAATGGTAGAGCCAACACTGCCACATTGTGACCAAAAGCAGGAACTCTCCAGGAATCAGCTACACTATTATATTAGGTGTTGGGGATGGTATCTTGTGGTATATACAGTATATTTTTTTAATTCCATGGAAACTGGACTTTGAATTCAGAGACTGAACAATGCATTTCTCTAAAGCAGGGGTGTCAAGCTCATTTTCACCGAGGGCCACATCAGCATAATGGCTGTCCTCCAAGGGCCAGATCTAGCTAATAAATGTAAAGCAATATAATGTAGATTAAACATGACCAATATTTAATGTTAAATAACTCTGAATTTATTGCTTATTCAAGTTACAAACATTACAGTTGCACGGAAAAAAAATATTTGTTTGTTGCTCTGTTATAACATAAATTCTTTTAATTTGTCAGGTTATTAAACCCACAGAATTCTATCAATGAGAGGAATAAACTATCCAAGTGAATGAAGAAAAATAACATCAAACATAAGTTAGGCCTTAACTTTTTTCAAAACATTTTTGACAGAGTTAAAATTGGCTTAATTACTGCATTGTGGGAAATGTAGTTTCTGGTCAGAGCGCACTTTTGACCTATTTATTGTTAGACACTTTAAGACTTAGACTTCCTTTTATTGTCATTGCACAGAGACGCAGAACAGTGAATCTGGCAATGAATTGTCATTGCTTGGCAACCGGAGTACACAGCATTTGTTCGCATCGCTATTTCTATAGTGTTAGGAAACATATAAACAGTGTGAGGATAGACATAGACAGTTTTAAGTGTTATTAACAGTATGAGTCTTATAAATAAACTTAAATAAATAAATACATAATATTGCATGGAGCCAAAGGCCTGGCATGTAAACTTGAAATGTTGAAAATTATGTATAGATTATATATTATAGATAGATCATATTATGTAATTTATAATATGATACATATAATATATATATACAATAATAATACGAAAAATAGATTATATTATACAATTATGTACTGTATCGGTACTTAGCAGCCAACATTAGAGAAGAATATTGCACATGGGAATGTTGTAAAAGGTGCAGAAGTGCAGTTTGTGATCATGAACGGACCGGGGTGATTTATCTGGCATTTAGCAATCTAATGGCCAGGGGAACTAAACTGTTTTTTAATATAGTTGTTTTGCAGCAGATGCTGCGGAACCATCTGCCTGACGCCAACAGGGAGAAGAGTCCATGGTGAGGGTGGGCACGGTCGGACTGAATATGGTGTGCTCTGGCTAGGCAGCGTCTATGTGCAATGTCCTGTATGGGGGGAAGTGAGGTCCCAATGATCTTCTCCGTTGTCCTCACCACTCTCCGCAGAGACTTCCAGTCTAAGGCCTTGCAGCTCCCGGAACACACGCAGATACAGCTGGTCAGTAAGCTCTCGATGGTCCCTCTGTAAAAGGTGGAGAGGATGGGAGGGGGAAAGGAGGCTCTTCTCATCTGTCGCAGGAAGTGCAGACGCTGCTGTGCTTTCTTTACCAGGGAGGTGGTATGCAGTGACCAGCTGAGGTTGTCTGTGATGTGTACCCCCAGAAACTTGGTGCTGCTGATGACCTCCACTGCTGTGTCATTGATAAGTAGAGGTGTGTGGCTTGGTCGGGATTTCCTGAAGTCAATGATGATCACTTTTGTCTTGTTGATGTTCAGGAGCAGGTTGTTCTTCCTACACCATTCCCCCAGATGTTGCACCTCGTCCCTGTAGGCCAGCTCGTTGTTATCTTGAATGAGGCCCACAACTTTCCTGTCATCCGAATATTTCAGGCTGTGGTTGGTTTAACAGACCTTTTATGCTCTGGCGGGCCACATAAACTGATGTAGTGGGCCACATTTGGCCCCCGGGCCTCGAGTTTGACACACGTGTTCTAAAGTCAAATCATACTTTCCACAATACTCTGGAAAACACAGAGTATTGGTACACAGGTACAGGCCTATCAAATAGGCCTGTACCTGTTTACTTAGTTAAATCCAGGATGTGACATTTTTTTGTGGCTGTGTTCTGATACCTTTCCGGTATCAGAACACTTAGACACATACAGTAGACTGTTCTAACAGCTGCACGACATGAAATATCTGGACCTGGCACTTCTGTAGACCAACACCCAGGAAACAGGCAGCTGTCTGATTAGAAGCAACACCACTGAGCCCCAGACAGAAGGACGTGCAGGCAAGTTCTTTAATCCTCTGAAGTTCTTTAATCCTTTGAAGTTCTTTAACCCTCTGAAGTTCTTTAATCCTTTGAAGTTCTTTAATCCTTTGAAGTTCTTTTTAATCCTTTCATTTCTTGTTTGTTCTATTTCCTTCTTCATTTTATTTTTAAAAACTTTTATTCATTTTGAGTAGAGTAGAGTAGAGTAGAGTAGAGTAGAGTAGAGTAGAACCTTATTGATTCCTTAACGAGGTTCCGTCATGAAAATTAAAATTTATTCCCCTCTAGTCAAAAAACAAAGTTTCAGAGAACGATATAAAGAATTGAAATTGAAATTGAAATGGAAATTTTTATACAGAGGCGACCTTATCTGAATACGTATTCTCCCTATTTCTCTGGGTCTTCCCTCGCTTTAGGGGTGGAATCCGAACACAAAATATCCGGAAAGAAAGGAAGAGGACCCGGAAGTATGTCTGACGTCACTTCCGAAAGTCCTCCCAGTGACGCGGACCCTTCCAGGAGGAAAATAGCAATGGCGGAGTGTGAAGACGGTCCTAATATGTACTTTGCTCTCAGCAACATTCCTGTAGTGTTTCGTTCAGCAGACCTGAGAAATTATTTCAGTCAGTTCGTTGAAAGTGGAGGTTTTCGCTGCTTCCACTACCGACACCGACCGGAAGTCCTCAGAGAACCCGAGGTGCCCGAAAACACAGCGGAGGGTAGCGGCGAAGAGCAGACCGACCAGCCGTCAACACAGGCTGCTGTGAAGAAGCAGTCGTGCTGCTGTATCGTCTCAGTTCACCATAAACACGCCGAGAGGTTCGTCAGGATGTACGCAGGGAATCACTGGATCGACTCCCGGGGAAACTGGCTGGCTCGACGGTGTGTCATCAGAAGAGTGAAGGTGTCTGACGACAAAGGTTAGTGACGCTTATGGAACCATGATACTGATGGATGTGCCCCACCTCCATGATCTAATGCGGGGGAGGGGGGGTGAAACAGCAGCTCAAATATAATAACCACTATGAATTTCTGAAGTGAAGCAACTTATTGTGTCGACCATCAGCAGCAACCCTCATTCTGGACAGGAGTCATGACCTCCAGAGGTCGTCCTGCCCACTGGGATGTCAGACTGGACCACTCAACCAAACCCACAGAATCTCGATGGTCAGACTATGTTACTGACCAGTCCAGACTGGTGATGTGATTCCACTCCAGACAATGGGTACACAGCACAAGTAGAAGGTCCTGGGTGCCAGTAGTCTCTGTTCTAGAGCATTGACCATCAGGACCTGTTTCTGAGGTGCAGCTGATGTGTTGACTGTGAATCTGGGGACATTAAACTGTATCATACAGTATGTGCGCTATTGTAGATTACTGTGGCAGACCGCTCTACATCCACTGTCAGTGACACAATCCTGGTCATTTTGCTGAGGGGTTGGTTCTTGGTGATGGCATGGTCTTCACAATCTTCGACCTATTTATTGGGGTGGCATTCAATGAAAGACCAGTAATTTGGTGTTAGATAAGAGTCAGGTTTCATGTTCAAGGCTTTTTGACCAAACCTGGGATATTTTTACAAATAATAAAAACTTGTCCTACATAGAAATATACAGCAGTTTGAAATGGAGGAATTTTGCTCAGTTTGAGCATTTTTTAAAAACCTTGATTGTATTTCAGTGCCATATTAAAGGCATAAGCCACTTAACTTACATTGGTATTAATCCTCACTTTGTAGTATTGGCCTGTGACATTTCAGGAATGAGTTTAATATCAAAGTTTTAGTCAGCAAAATTAGACACATTTTTAATTTAGAACTTCTTACAGATGGAATTGTCTCTTTGAAAGACTCTCAGAATGTAATTGTTTCACTCTAAATTTAGTGTCCTGTTGGTAGTTTTGTGATGTGAAGGGTTTTCTCTGAAAATGTCATTGCATGTCCTTTCAGATGACCAGATCTTCCCTTATAAAACAAAGCATGAGCAGCGGCACCGTGTGTCCTTAACGGAATGTTTCACAGAAGCTGACCTGAAAAGTTTATCAGAGCTGAATCCGCCTGCTCTGATGCAGAATGGAAATGTGGGCACGCCGGTAAAAGTGTTTCTACAGCTCATTCAGTCATGCCGACTGCCTCCACGCCTCATCCGGAAGTTGGGTCTTACTTTCCCAAAGACCAACTCCAATCGACGTTACGGCAATGTACCATTCCAGTATCAGAACACTCAGACACTTGCAGCTACAGAGGAGACTGTTTTAACAGCTGCTGGACATGAAATATCAGGACCTGGCACTTTTGCTGGCCGACACTCAGGACAGAAGCAGCTGGCTGATCAAGTAGAAGCAACAGACACCACTGAGCCCCAGGAAGAGGAGGATGAGCAGTCAGATGCAGATGATGTGAGTTCAGATATCAATCACTATGGCAAATATAAATACACTGCTGTTGTTAGCAACTGTATTATGAGACGTCTGAATTTACCACCACTTCGTCACTTACTAATGTTGTGGGTTGTAGGATGATGACACCTGTGAGGAGTGGGAACGCCATGAGGCTTTGCACGAGGATGTAACGAGCCAGGAAAGAAGCAAAGAGAGGCTGTTTGAAGAAGAGATTGAATTAAAATGGGAGAAGGGTGGTTCAGGCCTGGTGTTCTACACTGATGCCCAGTATTGGCATGAGGAAGAAGGGGGTATGCAACATATACTCTAATAGTACAAGTTGTTATGCTTACCAAAACAGATAAAGCAACATGTTTATACTTGACAAAAAAAAAAAATCACATCTTAAATTATCCAATTGATACCAACAGCAGAACAGAATTCCACTCTGTAATGCTATAGTCATCTTCAGATTACCACCGCTACATCTAATATTTATAAAACACCACATTTAGATATTTGTCTCAGCTTGACCTCATTACATTACACAAAATCAGTTAACTAAATTAAGATTCAGACTGGTTGTTGGTTGCTACCATTTTCAAAAAAAATGTATGTGCTTATTGAAATTTTGACAATATTTATATCTCCCCGTGTCCATTTTTAGACTTTGATGAAGAAACGGCAGATGACTGGGATGTTGACATGAGTGTCTACTATGATAAAGGTATCTCAAATTTGCTGTATGTGTTTGATTGGCTTGATTAATGGAATGAGTCAAAGTGTGAATTTTCTTACTACCTTTTTTTAATCCTGCTCTTTCCCTGACAGATGGGGGTGACATGGATGCCCGTGACTATGTCAGAATGCGTTATGAGAAAAGGCTGCGGGAGGGTCTCGAAAAAATGTCTGCAGACAGTCAGTCTATTGGCAGCTTTGAGAGGTTCACTAAGGTAAAGTAGTGGATTTTAAGTAGACTTCTGTTCTTTCTTACCTATATTAAAGAATGTCTAATGTTTTTCTTGTTATCTTTAGGGCTTTGGTCGCCGTGTGATGGAAAAGCAAGGCTGGAAGGATGGAGAAGGTTTGGGACACAGTCAGATTGGGATTCCTGAAGCTCTTGATGCTGAGGGTCAAAATCCCAGATGCAAAAGAGGCTTTGGGTACGTATCAATACAGAGAAACAAAGTCAACAAAATGCATTTGCTTGCATGCTTTAAGAAGTGTGTCCTGATGTTATCGTATTTTTTTTTAGGTACCATGGGGAAAAAATGATATTACATTCTACAAAAAAGCCCAGAACAGATTTTCATATATCTACAGTGTATGATAAACCCAAAAACATAGATGGAGGCGACACGTTGCTGAGACGTCAACCAAACACTAATATGAAGTACAGAGGCTGGCAACCAGGGGGCAGTATCGGACCACAAAGATGACGTCAGAGAATTATTATTTTGTATAATTGTCATTTTTCAGACTGTTATTAAAACATTTTCTAATACTTTTCACCGTTGCTGGTGTTGTTGTGTAGCTCATTATATGTTTTATATACTGTACTACATTACTGTGAAGTACCATTACAGGGATGTGGAAGTGAGTTTAACTGTCGCTGATGTGGAATGAGAAATGCTTTTATTTTGAAACACTACAGTTTGACCCGGAAGTATTCAAGAAACAGGACGTGACGGTGAAAGCGGCAAATAACCATCGCTACTTTTTTGTTTTAATTTTGAAAAACAAATTCGTCACCTTGTATCTTGGGTTTGTTAATTCAACTTTGCAATTTTGTTACTTTTATGGACTAAACTTACGTAAATGGCGCTAGTCTGAGATATTCTTGAGTAAGCTAACTGATTAAAAACTCACAACTTCAGCCTCGTCTTTCGCTGACACCGATGCGATCCGGTTAGTGAACCGCACCATGTCCAGTCAGACAGGCGGGAACCATGCTCTCCGCTTCGGCCAGGTGGTCATCGGACCCCCCGGCTCAGGAAAAACCACGTACTGTCAAGGAATGCAGGAGTTTCTCACTCAGCTGGGACGCAGAGTGGTGGTGGTGAACATGGATCCTGCCAACGACCGGCTGCCCTATCCCTGTGCGGTGGATGTCTCTGAGCTGGTCGCTCTGGATGATGTGATGGACGGCTTGAAGCTGGGGCCAAACGGGGGCCTCCTCTACTGTATGGAGTATGTTGAAGCCAATCTGGACTGGTTGGAAGGCAAGCTGAAAGAACAGGGTGACTGCTACTTCCTGTTTGACTGTCCTGGACAGGTGGAGCTGTACACCCATCAGAGTTCAGTCAAGAATATATTCTCCCATCTGGCCAAGTGGAATTTCAGGGTGAGATTTCTAACAACCAGGCGTGAGAATGATTTAAACATACTAGTTCCTAAGAGTCATCACCAGCACATTGTTATGTCCCCACACACCATCCCTTCTTTCAGCTGACAGCAGTGCACCTTGTGGACTCACATTACTGTGCTGACCCAGCCAAGTTCATCTCCGTGCTGTGCACCTCCCTGTCCACCATGCTGCATGTGGAGCTTCCTCACGTCAACATCCTGTCAAAGATGGACTTGATTGAGCGCTATGGGAAGCTTGGTGAGTCGACGGCTGTTAGTTTTCCCTCAAAGTAATTTACCACATTCACCCCCTACTACAATGAGGACAACTATTTTACAAATTCAAGTGCAAAAAAACCCGAATTTGACATTTAACGCATAATGGCAACACTTTCCCCATCTGTATCCTTGTACAGCCTTCAACCTTGACTTCTACACAGAAGTCATGGATCTGACCTATCTCCTTGATCACTTGGCTGCGGACCCCTTCTTTAAGAAATTCCACCAGCTGAATGAGAAGTTGGCAGAGGTCATTCAGGATTACAGCCTCGTCTCCTTTGTGCCGCTCAACGTCCAGGTATGACTGAAGGCAGCGCAGTAGTTGTCCTGTCGGGTGTTTGTGGTGATCATATGTCGATGTAGAAAAACATAGAGTGAAAGGGTCAGAAATATACAAGGCCCTGTGTAGGAATCATGCATACTGGTTATTAAAATGTTGTTAATAGATAAGTCAGGATTAACTCAGGTTTTCACTCTTGACATTTTGTGACATGAAAAATTCAAAATATTTGTGCGTTATTTTTTCCCTTAAAATGACTTGACAGTGTCTTTTGTTGCCTTACGGCTGGACTGAGGTTAACACTGCTACTGTATAGTATGCCTTTGGTTTTGCAGCACAGAATAACTCTATGAAACACATAGACTTTGAAAAGCTTTCCGTTTTTATTCATTAGAATTTAGTACAAATATTAATTCTGACTTAATTCCTTGTAGTCTGTGTTTCTTTTAGGTTTCATTTGAGGTTGGTGAGAGATACTGAGTTTGCTGGCACTTAGGAATTCATTTTTTCTGGTTCTGTGAAGGGGTTTGGATGTAGTGAGGGATGACATGAAGTCGGCGTTAGAGAGGAGGATGCTGAAGATAGGCAGACATGGAAAAGGATGACAAACTGTGGGGACCCCTAAAGGACCTCTTGGGACAACTCGAAAGGAAAAGAAGTAGAAGAAGAAGAACAAGAGTAGAACTAGTATCAAAGACAAAAAAAAACTGTTATTGCTTCAGTTTCAATGCCTAATGGGCCCACCACCAAGAATTTCTATAAATCAACCACTACATGTTTCATTTAACAAACAGGTAATACATAAATAATTAAGCTTTTGAGATTTAGACAGTGAATCAATTTCCTGAAAATTGACTGGAGTTCTAGAAAGGAATCAGTCTGTCTGCAGACTCTATTCTTCATGGAGACTGATGTGATCCTGTGGATCCAGAGACAGGCGTCTGGATCACTGTGCCTTCTCCTCACATGGAACTAGTAATTTATACAAATGACAGGTTGGCCTTTATAATTCTATCCTTGTTAGAATGCAGACTCGAATGGTTTTTGTGTTTTATGCCATTTAATTTAAGCAGCCACTAGTTGCTATTTACTCTAGATTAAGGCAAGAATGAAGAGTTTGGGCCTTGAGGAGAAAGATAATTTCATGAGTTTTATTGGTGTGTAGTTTCTGTCAAAGGAGGAAATATTGATGAAAATAAAGAAAACACTACAGCCAGGATCATTTTAGGGAGATACTTAACTGTTGATGGAGCAGATCTGACTGGACACACATGCATGACATATGAAACAATTAAAATCTAATACTGATCTTTGATACGATTACTTGATATTTTGTATGCTGATTATTGAAAAAGCACAGGCCTTTAAATAGTCAAAGTGAGAGTCAAAGAGTTTTTCATTGTGTTTGGTCATTGAATTCCTGCTGGAAAATCTATCTGATAAAACTCCTTTTTTTCTGCCTCCAGGACAAAGAGAGCATGACTCAGGTCTTACGAGCAGTGGACAAGGCCAATGGCTACTGCTTTGGAGACCTGGAGGAGAGAAATCTGCAGGCCATGATGTCAGCTGCTGTGGGGGCAGACTTCCAGTTCAACTCGTATCCTTTCCTAATGGTGATTCGCCATGACTCATGCGCTTTAAAATCCAGTCCTCAGTATTTACTGGAGATGACTGAAACGCTGAATAATCGTCCCTTGAATGAGTTAAAAGCTAAATTTATACACATGTGACAATTAAAAATGTTTTCCTGAACAGGAATTCAGTACTCTTGGAGTTCAAGAGCGTTATGTCGAAACCGGTGGAAAGACTGTTGTGGAGGAAATGATGGACCTGTAAACTAGAAAAGCTCAAAACCAGAACAAACTGGTTTCCCCTTCAGCACCAAAACATCAGGGGACCAAGGACTGACAAAAGCAGGAGAGAGAGAGAGATTGTAACTAACATTCGGTGGTGAAGATGCTTCAAGATGGTGACACTCCTCCTAAAAATCACAGTGAGGGTGGCTGTGGAAAGTTAATTATGAGCTTGCCTTTAGTTATTAAGGGAGCGTTGTGACTGTTCTGTGTCCCCACAGACAACAAGGAAGTCTTCAATACACACTGATACGTTTAGAACAAGTCACTCACAGACTCATTTATTTTCATGTGTGGAACACCCATATTATTAGAAACACACGGGTAAGAATCCAGCAGTGATGGTCTTTGAAATAACTAAAAACACAAGATTCATTGATATTTTAGATAATGGGTGTATTATTCATTTATAATCGTTTGGTTTTTTAAAAAAATACTACGATAAAGATGATACACTGGACATTCTCTATTGGTGTTGTTCATGGTGCACATAGTAGTTCAGGACTTTATATGAGATTCAAAGACGAAACAGCATGTAGTCCTTGATATGAAGTAGAATGTAATGGAACTTTTAACTAACAGCCTTAGAGGTTGTGTGTGTGTGTGTGTGTGTGTGTGTGTGTGTGTGTGTGTGTGTGTGTGTGTGTGTGTGTGTGTGTGTGTGTGTGTGTGTGTGTGTGTCATCTTCAGTGGTTAATGAGAAAATAAAGCTACATCTTATTTTTATAGAGCCATTTTTAATATTCTTTTCTTTTCCCAAATACTGTTGGAATTAGCCAAGCAGTCTGATTCCGAGGAACAAAGATTTATTTGTGTTTTTTGAACTCATACTTTAATACTATTAATCACAGACTCTGACACTTTTTTTTTTATAACAAAAACGTTTGGTTTTCTCAGTAAAGATTGCTGTTGTGCATCAACGTGCTGGTAAAATACAAAAGTAAAGAACTGCATAGGACCACAACATTCACGTCCTACCTACTAATAAATGAATTATGGTCGTTGAACGATTCCTTGGTGAAGACGAGGCGAATCAAACACCAACAAACCAGAATAAGGAATGACTGGCCTAGAGCGCTCCTCGTATGTCGTACCTATATCCGTCCAGCAGGGGGCGCACGGGTTCGTAAATCCTCCTCCCATCGCCTCCACACTCCGGTCCAGGTTTTGACGGCAGCCAGAGCAGAAAAATTAAGTCAGGCGGGGAGAGGAAGCTACATTAAATCTGTTTCTGCACAACTGGACCTGTGTCTGGTCTTTGGGGTGGAAAACCATGTCTGACTAAAAACCCAACTCCAACCTCTTTAAACTTTGTGCAGTTTTCACTGCCGTTGAGTGCTTTAAGCGCAAATCAGCACCAAACCCAACATCCGCATTTTGAATTCACTTCCATTTTATTAGCGAATACGCCCTTTGTACACGTTTACCCGAAGCTTTGTGCGCCATCGTGTTCTTAAGCACCGACTACAATAAATGTGATCCCCCTACAGCCCAGGCTGATGTGTGGGGACACCTAATAACCGCCATGTGCCTCAGCTGCTCTGTGGATTTCCATGTGGACAGACTCTGCCTGCAAAGCTTTTAGCTCTCCACGCATTAGGGGGGTGTGTCAGGCGGAATGTTAAATTGTGTTCCGATGTTTGTGCATGTGATCAAGTATGCCTTCTGCTGCCACTTCCTGCCTGCTCTCCGAGCCCCCTGGAGGTGGATGTGCGCGCGCATGTGCGCGTCGTGTGGAAAGAAAAAAAAAAAAAAAAGGAGCATGAGAGATTGGTTTCTGCGTGTGTGTGGGCCAAAAGCAATTATGTCCCTCATAAACCCCCAAGTCTGAACGTTAATCAATACCCAATCAAACAAGTCATTATCCTTGAATTTGGGTGTCACCCCCGCCCCTCCCCACGTGCACGCGCACACACACACTTCTCATTATCCTGTGTTCAGTGTGTGCCAGAGAAATCTGCTTGACTTCACCGAGGGGAGAGAGAGACTACCAACACGTATTTTTTTTACTTTAAATTTTATCTTTATTTATTAGAAGGTGAGATAAGCATAGAGGGCTGGAGTCTGAGCACCCATCCCCCCACGCCCAGGCAGCAGAGGAGTGAGAGACAGACAGAGAGGAGAGCAGTGGGGGTGGCAGGGAGCGGAGCAGGCAGGGGAGGGAATGAGCATTACATTTGCTGCAAGGCTTCTTCCATTTACTCTGGAAAAACCTGTGTGTAGGGCCTTCTGCGTGCAGTGGGAATTCATTAAAAGGACCCGTTTTGAAAAGTTGATTTAAAAAAAAAAATTTTTTTTTCGCTCACAATAGATAATGACTGGAATGACTTGAAAATGTAGATATGAGAAAGCCAAGTCAGATAAACTCGGTCCATTTTCAGACAGAACCATCTGAGTGCGGTTTGTGTCTGAATACTTGGAAGCTGAAGAGTCTGCGTAAAAAAAAAAAAATTAAAATAATAAAAACTACCTCAGATGATTAAATCCTGACTCTTGTAACGATCGTTCGTGGATCCCACGGCCTCGTGAACTACACTGTAACACACTAATGAATTACACGTGTTTTAGCCCGTTTTCCGTGATAACACCGCCGCGACGGTCGGAGCGCCTTCCGCCGCAGGAGGAGATCCGCTCCGGGTTTTCCAGCCCGCCGCGGCTCGGTAAAATGGCTGTGTCTGTTGGAGCCTCGTGTTGGTTGGGTTCTCTCCCTGCCTCTACCCGGGCTCAGTAACACAACTCCCACAACAATTTCTGTCGCTTCCTTACGCATTGTATGGACCCTCCATCATAGCGCTCAGCCACTCACGGAGCCGGAACCAGGGGGGGGGCAATGGAAGCCGGATTCGGTCCGGTGTGAGGGGTGGGAATGCATCGACACAAGGATAAATGGCTATGAACAATTATTTATATTCCATGCTAGCTTTTGATTGTGACTGACTCGCAGAGAGAGAGGAGCGGTGTGTGGGGGGGGGAATATCATGGCCGCTCAGGTCGCCAGCGCCGCCACTCTTAACACTAACCCGCCTTCCGAACTCAAAAAGCCGGATCGAGAACCCAAGGAGGAGTCGGCACCGGGGGATAAGCAGTCGGACAAGAAGCAGCCGGGCTCGGACAGCGGATCTCCGGGCCGGGGGGAGCAAGACGGTGCCGACGCTGGAAATGCAGGGGGAGGAGGGGAGCCTGAGATGAAAAACGGGAATGGGAACCCGCCCAGGGCCAACACCAGTAACCAGAACGACTCCGTGGGCTCGGAGGTAAATAACCACATCGGGTTGGTGCATCACCACGGCCCCGCTTTTCCGCCACCTTCGTACGGATACAGCCAGCACTACGGCCGGGCCCCTTTTCATCAACATGGCGGACAACAAAGCCCTGGCATGGCAGCTGCTGCGGGTACAGCCGTGCAGTCGAACACCATGATGGACCCGTATCAGCCCAACTCACACGAACATGGGTTTTCTAATCACCAGTTTAGCAGCTACAACCCGTTCCCGAACAGGACTCCGTACCCCGGCCAGCCGTTCGCCATGAGCTCCCCTCGCAGCGCTCAGCCGCCGACAGCTGGGGGGCAGCCAGCGAGCGTGAAGCAGCAGACGGCAGCGGGAGGACCCGCGGCGATGGCCGGGTCTTACAACAACCAGAGATATTCTATCGGAAACCCGCAACCGACGTCCACACCGACGCTCAACAAGCTGCTGACGTCCCCCAGCTCCACACGGACATACTCCAGCTACCCGTCCGGCGACTACAGCGGCCCGGAGGGCGCCGGGAAGGGGCCGTCTGACATGAGCAGCGGCAGCGGGCTGTACGGAGGCAGCGCCCCGGCCTGGCAACAAAGAAGCCACCTGTCTTCGCCTCTGAGCCCCGGCGGAGGCGGACAGCCGCTCGCTAGGACCCAGGTAACGACGCGCTGTTCCCCGTCACGTCAGCAGGGCTCCGGCCGGTCTTAGCTAGCAGCAGGCCAGCCATTGTCTGGGAGCTCTAAAGACTCTAAAATGGCTGCCTGTCGTTATTTTCCTTTTACACGAAAAACCTTTTTTTTTTATAACCGTCTTTGTTACATTTTTATCGGGAAAATAGGTGGAAAATACACGAGTAACGGCGGAAGGAGACAAAACGTGAAGTTGTTAAAACGGTGCAAGGACGTAGAGAGACGGGAAGGCCCGACTTTGTGAAGGGGTCGAAAAATAGTCCGTGAAGAGCAACGGATCCCTTTTCGCCTCTATTTGTTCCAGATATGCCCCGTTTTAAAGTTAATATTAATTATACAATCGGTGTGTTCATGAAGTACGGATCTATGGAGGCTGTCTTACGTACTTAGATGCTAGTTTGTGACAGGTACGTATTGTTTTCATGTCCGATAAGCGTTAATTTGACGACAGGACGGAAGGAATGCGCTGCACGCCGAATCAGCGGCTGTTAATGTTCAGTTTAAACGACGTAAACCTCCTGTTAGATGTGGGGAAATGATTACTTTTAACTCTTTTTTGATAAATCCGTTTGATTTTGTGCTGGAAAAAGCCGCCGGGCTTCTCATACCCGCCGCACCGCAAAAACCGTCCAGCCGTAGATCGCAGTCTGCGCTGGGATTTGAATTGTGGAGGTAAAATGCTGCTGTCAGAGCCAGGAGATAGTTGGTCTTTGGTTGACACGCTTGCTGGAATCTGATTGGCTCCTCATCTGCTCCTCTTGGCCATTTATAATTACACGCGATGCGAGGCGGCAGTTTGTGATCGTGAAGGCAGCATCAGTCACCGGAGGGTCACCGCTGATCCAGGATCAGCTCCACAGATCGCCATTAAAACACGATAATACACGTGATGCGGGTTAGCATGTTTTCAAAACCTAAAAATAAAACAAACAAACAAACAAACTGATGATTAGATATTTGTTATGTCATGCATGTTAAATAATAATAATATTAATAATATATTTTATTTAAAGGCGCCTTTCTTGACACTCAAGGACACCCTACAGAATTACACAAAGTCCATTTAAGAATCAACAATAAAAGTAGATAAAATCAATACAAAGAGCAGTAGATTTCATGTTTTTATTTATTATCAGAAACAGTCCTTTCACAGTTTTATTGGTTGATTGCTGAGCTCTGAAATCTACATCCTGACTTGACAGGTAGAGCGTTGTGATGTTTCAAAACCTTTTTTTTTTTTAGCCATGTAACAGCATTGCAAGTTCAGCATTAAAAGTTCAGAATTTTATTGTTCATAAAGTGTTTTGAGGACTAATTTGGCATTCGCATACATGTTTCCTTATTTGTTAGTGTTGATGTTCATTGTAAGCTTTTATTGCTTTATATTTTTACACTCACGTGATAGCAAAAGTAAAATGTGACCCTCTGCCAGTGAGGGTGTGTGTGTGTGTGTGTGTTTGTTTCTGCTGTGTCTGGCATGCCACACAAGTTTGACTGTGACTGCAAAGAATTCGCCCCAATCCCCCCCCCCAAGCCAATCAGAAGGCAGTCCACCATCTCTCACCAGCCCAGGGAGTTTCCTCTCTGTCTTATGCAGATTAGCCATGTGCTGCTCATATTTATTACATGTCATTATCATGAATCTGCTAAATTTCATGTCCTGTTGGAAACAAGTTGCTGCTTTCGTTTTACGAGTTGTGTGATTAGTTTGGAATGGGATTATCACGATTTTCTCTCAGCTAAGTACACATGTAGGATTTCATTCATTGCAATGAAAGGAAACACTCCTAAGGTAGACAGTCTTTGAAATTCTTGTCAACAGTGCCAACCAATTTTATTGGAGATGAATAAATAATTGGATAATAATGGACACTAGCATCCTGACAATTTTGAATGACACCTAGCCTGGGATAGGATGTTAATACTAAATGTCGGTCTTTAGCCAGAGTATGCTCTTGCACATTTTTTGAGTCCCTCCAGCTGTTGCTTCATTTCTGGTGTCATTCATTCCGAGCCAAACGGCTCTTTCTGGGGAAAAACTACTTGGACCAGATTCAACACAGTAGCACATCTGGGATGGGTTTAAGATTGGGTAGACTCCCCTTCATTTAATAGTAGATACAGTATATATAGTTCTGAAACCTGAAACTAGTGAAGTGGGAACAAAGTCCAGGTAAAGACCGTGGGAAGTAAGATGGAGTTGGAGTACATCAATCACCAAAGTTTGCCTTTTAACATCCAAATTTGATGAAGTTACACCTTGCATCACAAAACTTTTAAGACGTATGTGAAGACTCTTATGACACAACTTAGATTAGATATTTGAATGTTAAATATGTTTTTTTCCCCACCATGTACAGCCACCTGGTCCCATGGATCCAATGGGAAAAATGAGAAGTCAAGCGTACGCGTCAGGCAGTCCGTACAGTCAGCAGTCGCAGCAGGGGCCTCCTACAGGCCCACAGCAGGGGCCAACTTACCCTGGCCAGGGTTATGGACCCCCTGGTCCCCAGCGATATCCAGCAGGAATGCAAGGACGTACCCCAGGAGGCATGGGTGGCATGCCCTACGCCCCACAGGTATTTTAAGTGATGTTTCCTGTTTAAAAAAGACAGGTAGTTTTTTTTATGTTACATCTTTATTAAAGTATTGTTTGTTGTTCTTTTTAGATGGGGTCTTTTGGACAACAGGGAGCTGGAGGCTACGGCTCCCAGGGCCAGCCACCATATTATGGCCAGCCGAACCAGGGGCCACACCCAAGCCAACAACAGTCCCCCTACTCCCAAACTTCACAAGTACAACCGGGTGGCCAGACCCCTTACCCAGGGCAAACCCACCCTCTGCCAACTCCTGCCACACACACCCAGGGAGGACCACCTTATCAGCAGCCCCTTATACCCTCACAGTCCCAGGGGCCGCTGTCAGTGCCATCCCAAGGCGCCCCCCAGTCACAGCCACCTTATTCACAAGCCTCGGCCCCACAGAGCGGCCAGTCTCTGTATGCCCAGCAGCAGGGTCCACCCAGCCAGGCCCCACAACAGCCAAACTCCCAGGATGCCCCTGGTTCACAGGGGCAATCCAATTACCCAGGAACCACACAGGGGCCGCAACAGCCCCCCTCACAGCAACAACAGGCACCGTCGCAGCCTCCACAGCAGCCACTGGGACAGAGCCAACACCCACAGGGCCAGCCCGCAGCGTATCCCCAGAATGCTCAGCAGCAGCAGCAGCAGCAAGCACAACAGTCACCTTATCAGCGCTTCCCTCCTCCACCCCCGCAGGTACTGCCCTCAGACCAGGATCGCATTCATCACACACAATTAACCGTGTGTGTGTGTTCACAGACAGGCTTTCCCATAAATCTGGCAATATACCTACGCATGTATTCTGATGTCTTTTTAGGAGGTATCTCAGGACTCATTTCAGTCCGCCACCCCTCCATCCACTCAGCCTAAATCTGGCCCAGAGGATAGTCAGGGCCGTCCCTCCAGCCTTCCGGTCAGTGATGCTTGTTATAACACTGCTGGAACAGTGGGAATGTCCTTTTTACTCAGTGATTTTTTCGTTTTGTTTGGTTTTCACCCCCCCCCCCACCCCTATAAGAGGGCTAGTTTCAATTTGTATCTTGTCGTTTTTACACAGGACGCATTGATTTGATTTTAGCTGGACAATACGGGCCTCTTACGCTTCAGATTCCTTTTTTGTTGTGCTTTTCGTCGTCGGGTATTAGTGCCGCAAAAAGCTGCGTGTTTGTGCTCCGGCTGCGATCCTGTGGTCGTGTTAGACTTAACGTTTTTCTCCGTATCGTTTGTTGAGACTTGGTTGGTTCTTGAGTTAAAAAGGTGCTGTGTATTCAGGTAAAACTGAAAAGGGTACTGGAGAGTTTGTTTGTGTATTAAAATCACATGCTGAGGCCGTTGTCACATGCTGATTCAGCGCTCATCCTCCAAACCTTGGTTACCATGACAACCTCTCACACTAATGCACATTCATATTTTTTTCCCCCCTTGGAAGAGACAAATAAGCGGAAATGTGTGAATTTACTTTCTGTCTGTCGTTCCAGCAACCTGCTGAAACTACAGTGAAATACTGTTACTACTAAAAAATAATGATGACTATTGAAAATCTAAATTCTATGTCAAAATGCACAAGAGCTCTGTCGTATTTGTTTTCTTTAATATCCCATGTTTGTCATCTCTCCCTGTGCTTTCCAGGACTTGTCGGGGTCCATCGATGACCTGCCCATTGGTGCAGAGGGGGCCCTGAGTCCCAGCGTGAACGCTTCAGGTGTGTCCAGCAGCCAGGGTGAGCAGAGTAACCAAGCTCCATCGCCTTTCTCTCCTCACACCTCTCCCCACCTGCCAGGCATCCGAGGGCCTTCCCCTTCCCCGGCTGGCTCCCCTGCTAGCGCCGGTACGCCGCGAGCTGGACCGCTGTCACCCGCCAACATACCAGGTGGGTGGACTCTTTGTAATATGAACTGGGCCATGATTTTAACAGAATTTTGACATCTGTTGATTTTGGCATTTAAATTCATTAAAGTCATTTTGTGTTTTTTGTGTTGATTTTCCATTTCGAGTCAAGAATGCTCTTCATATTGATGTAAATTCTGTCATCATGTTCTTTCACGTTTGTTTTTAATGGAGAATGCTGTTCATAACTACCTGGAGTTGGTAAAATGCCATCTGGGACTAGTAGATAACAGTTCTGATCTTGAGCTGATGATGGAAGGATCTTAAGTACAGAACCCTCTTTCTTCCAGCTCACCTCTGCTGAGTTGCACTTAAAGGGAGCTGATTGGCCTTTCATTAGTAGATACAATTGAGCTGAAATATTGGTGAATATTGAGACTATGTTGGAAATAAGAGCATTGTGTGGTGATGTGACTGCTGTTTTTGTTGAGCTCTCTTACTAACGTGACTTAAATATTATCCTTTAGGGACCCAAATGCCTCCCAGGCCGTCTAGTGTACAGTCAGATGGGAGTTTGCACCCTACAATGAGCCAGTCTCCAATGGCTCAGGACAGAGGTACACGTTTAGGTGTTTAGAGAGACTGACAATTGAGGACTGTCGGCCTATCGCGTCTGAGCCTGACCACTTTCTGTCTTCCTTTGCTATTTTTCAGGCTTCTTACAGAGAAACCACCAGATGCCCCCTTACAGCTCCCCCCAGTCAGGATCTGCACTGTCACCACGTCAAGCCTCAGCTGGACAGATGCATCCTGGGATGGGTCCATATCAACAGAACAACTCCATGGGTGGCTATGGTCAGCAGGGAGGACAATATGGCCCCCAAGGTATGAACATTCGGAGACTATTATTATTTTGTTTAAATATCCTGGTGATTCTTTTGCAAATTTTGAAGGGATAACTTTGTATCTATAAAGGTTATTTACTCTTTTCCCAATATGCATGTAAGAAGTTTTCCGTGTGCCCCAGTAGACGAACATAAATGACATACCTCCAGCCCCGTAGGACTACCTTGTTAGACTGAGTCCCTCCCTCTGACTCTGCTGCAGCTATTTATAGCCATGAAGCAGAAAGTCAGTTGAAGTAGCAGAGCCTCCAGTCAGAGCCCAGTCTGTGACGAAGGCTTCTAGCTCCGGGTACACCGGTTTTTGTAAGCTGGAGGGGAACAGTCTGCTTCACAGCCTTAATGATCTACATTTGATGTTGAGCGTGGTGAACTTGTGATGGTTTCAGACCAGTGAACAGTTACAGGTAACTGATTGCTGTTTATTACACTTGTGCCCAGGTTATCCCCGACAACCTGGCTACGGCAGCATGCCTAACTCAAACTACCCCGGCCAGGGCATCGGCCCAATGAACCCCCTGAGTGGACAGGGTGGGGGGCCGCCGTACACTGGTATGCCTCCAGGGAGGATTCCTCCTGGTCAAATGGGCACACGCCCCTACGGCCCTGGTATGGGTCCCAATTTGGTCTCCAACATGGGCCCAAACATGCCTCCGAACATGAGCAATATGCCACCCCAGGTGGGTTCGGGAATGTGTCCACCCCCTGGCATGAACAGGAAGCCCCAGGAGCCTGCAGCCATGCAGCACCCGGCCGCCAACTCCATGCACAACAGGTGAGTTGAGGAGAGACGCTAGACTGGATGGGCTTCTGTCAGACATTTATGAACTCTAGATTTTCACGTGTCTTCCTCTGTCCAGGATGCCTGGTTACACCAGCATGTCTCCAGGCATGATGGGCTCCGGCCCACCTTATGGTCCTCCCATGAACAACATGCCTGGAATGATGAACACACAGGGTGGATCACCTTATCCAATGGGGCCAAACCTGGCCAATAACTCAGGGGGTTAGTTATGCAGAAATGACTACAGTATAGTATTTTCCGCACTATAAGGCGCACTGGATTATAAGGCGCACCTTCACTGAATGGCTTATTTAAAAAATAAATAAAACTATTATATATAAGACACACTGAATTGTAAAGCACACTGGATTATAAGGCGCACTGTTGGTTTTTGAGAAAATTAAAGGCTTTTAGGTGCGCCTTATCGTGTGGAAAATACTGTACTTAGCAATATACGTCTTTTAATGTGACAGTTTCCCAGCTAACTCCTACCACTGCCTACAGGTGTGGCCCCCAGCCCAGAGGTGAACAATAAGATGAATAACAAAGTAGACGGCAGTGTAACACCCAAGCCAGAGTCCAAATCTAAGGTAACCCTGTCGACTGTTTACATTCAGTCATTTCTGGGTGAATTGTGTTCAAGTGCATTGATTTCTCATTTCTGTTGCACAAAACAGAAGTCCAACTCTTCCACCACCACCAATGAGAAGATAACACGCCTGTATGAGTTGGGGCCGGAGCTGGACCGTAAGATATGGGTCGACCGTTATTTGGCCTTCATCGATGAGAAAGCCATGGGTATGTCCAACCTGCCCGCTGTGGGACGCAAACCACTTGACCTCTTCCGGCTGTATATGTCTGTCAAAGAGATCGGAGGCATGGCACAGGTAATACGGTATAATTAACAGTTAAATCTTGTACATTTTACTGGTTCTCTTTTTTAATCTGTCATATCTGTGTTCTTGGGTCTTCTCTTGTCTCCCAGGTGAGCAAGAATAAGAAATGGCGTGATCTGGCCTCTACCCTGAACGTGGGAACGTCTAGCAGCGCTGCCAGTTCTTTGAAGAAGCAGTACATCCAGTGTCTTTACGCCTTTGAGTGCAAAATTGAGCGTGGCGAAGACCCCCCTCCTGAAATTTTTACAGACAACAAAAAGAACCAAGCTGCTAAGGTCCAGCCCCCCTCCCCAGGTTAGAGCCGTACTCGTGTCGCCTTCTGTCAAACAAACATGTTTTTGTGAATCCCACTTTATAAAGTCAGCAGAAATAAGTGACGTGTGTGAATGTCATTAATGTCTGCTCCTCTCTTATTTCAAACTGAAGCGTCCCTCTGCTCCACAGCTGGGTCAGGCTCTCTGCAGGGTCCTCAAACACCTCAGTCCACCAGCAGTTCCATGGCTGAGGGAGGAGACTTGAAACCTCCCACACCAGCCTCCACTCCTCACACCCAGATGCCCCCCATGCCAACTGGGCCCAGGTGACTCTCGCTTGATTTTAAACATTTGATTCCATTTGCTTAAACATATTTTTAAGAAAGAGACTAATTTCTTTTTACCCGTTCTTCTCTCCGTCTCATCGCCTGTTGTCCTCTCATCTCTGCTTCCCTGCAGGAGCAGCGTTAACCTCCAGGACCCCTTCTCTGAAGGAAACGACCCCGCTTTTCCCAGAAAGAACATGACGCCAAACTCTGCCTACCAGTCTGGCATGAGTACGCCAGACATGCAGGGGCGCACCAACTACGAATCCAACAAGGATCCTTTCAGTAACATGAGGAAAGGTGGGACATGTTAATAGATTACAGTTACACTGGATTAAATACTCATCCAGATAATCAGTTCTAGATCGGCTCTAATTTTGTGTGTATTTTCAGTCGGGGAGCAGTTTCTACCTGCTAACCAGGGTCCGAACAGTGGGATGGTGGACCAGCAACAGCAGCAGCCACCGCCACCACCACCACAACAACAACAACAACAACAACAACAACAACAGCAGCAGCAACAACAACAGCAGCAGCAGCCCCCACCTCCGTTCAACAGGGGACAGCCCGGAGTCATGGGCTCGATGCCAATGGGACCCAGACAGCAGTACCCTTTTGGAGCAGGCTATGATAGGAGGTAAGAATCAGGAATTCTAAGAAACCCATGACAATCGGCGAAGGGGTTTGGTGGATCTTTGTGAGCATAGCTCTTCTTTGAATTGATCGTGTACTACCATGGATCAATTGAGTTTTGTTGAGGACAAAAATTAAACAAATACGATGTTCAAATGAAGCCAAACAATTCTGAAAAAAAGTCAATTATTATAAAGAAAATGTGATTAGACTGTGGTATGTGTCATGTGTTTGCCCTTCCTGTGATTCCACTTTCTTGGGCATCATTTATGACACATTAACAATCCCGTTATTTGTCACTTCTTATTTTACAGTCATATTGTCCTCATTCTATTGTAATGTTGGCATAAGGCACTAATGCTAATTTTTGGGCTTTGTGCTGGTCTTAAAAACAACTAAATAAAAAAGACAATTTATTAAATAAATCCTCTACATTTTAACTTCATAGTATTTCCTTTTAAATGTTTTAGGCCCAGTGGCATGAGCTAATAGAGCCAATGGCCATTTAACAAATGTTTGGTTATTTCTATGTAAAATATGGAAATAACTAAATAATAGTAACAGAGATCACAAGGAGAGGATGAGTCATTAAACTGTATTAATCACACACTGCCACACACCACTCTACTGGATGTGATTAAAATAAATAATTCGCACAGCAAGGCGGGTCCAGGTCCGAGTGGCGCTCTGTGCGGAGTTTGCATGTTCTCCCCATGTCTGCCTGGGTTCTCTCTGGGTTCTCCGGCTTCCACCTCCAAAAACATATTCTTGAGGTTAATTGGCCGGTCCCAAATTGACCGAAGGAGTGAGTGTGTGTGTGCGTGTTTGTCTCTGTGTAGCTGTGCGGCGCACTGGCGTTGCACCTGGAGTTTTCCCCGCCTCACGCCCTAAGACAGCTGGGATAGGCTCCAGCTTCAAGCGGATGCAGCGATTAGGAAAATGAATCAATGAATTTTGTTAACTAAGATTACTCGAAAAATAAGTACCAACATGTTTGTGAGACTAGTGAGCCTGTAATAGTCATGGTCTTCAGTCGATCTTAAATGTAAACCAAGTTTATTTAAGGTGTCTATTCTTAATGGGGTTTTACATAATTTGTGAGTCTGTATTTAGTGTACTGGAGAGCATCCCACACTGTCTTTGATTCTCTCCAGATCAGAGCAAGGAATAGGACCAGAGGGCAACATGGGATCTGCTGCTCCTCAGCCAAACCCGATGATGTCTGCCAATGCTGACACCGGGATGTATTCGCCAAATCGCTTCCCCCCACAGCCGCCACGGTATGTTCCCATTGTGCTCACTTCATAAACTTCTCATGTTTTATAGCTGCTATCAATAGCAACTGATCATTAAAGCAATATATTTGTTTTGTGAGTTTTGGAAGGTTTCAGAAATCTGGAAAATGAGTGGGGGCGGGGTCATGAAGTAGGTCTCCATATCAGAACATTAATGTAAAATGACATTGTATTACACATTATTTTCATTTTTGTTACGTTGACAAATATTTTTCTTGACACGATCACATCATGAACATTAGACGTTTGTTGCCCTCTTTCATGTTGAGTCCTCCAAATCCTGGTTGACCTTCGCTGCTCTGTGGTTTTGAGCCTATCATATGTGAGAGTGTCAGCATAGAGTTGCATTGATGCTCTGGGTGTTGGTATTATTTGTCAACAAGCACACAGGACAGTGGCAGCAGTCAAAAAGAGTTGAACTGGTTTTAATTTTCAGCAGTCCCATTTTTCTATAATGTTTAAAGGTCTTGTTAGATGGGAAAAAATACATAATCATTGATACAACTGATGAGACATAATTGGGATTTAGTATAATGTAATTTGTTGTGTACATGTGGAACTTAATCCAATGAGTTTGAGGTGCTTAATAGTGTTTGTGGTCAGACTGATGACACACTTTTCTTTCAGGCATGATTCCTATGGTAATCAGTATCCTGGACAGGGAACACCCCCTACTGGCTCCTACCCAAATCAGCAGCCTGGAATGTACCCTCAACAGCAACAGGTCAGTGATCTATATCTGATAAACTAAGTGTCACTAAAAGTGTGCATGGAACCAAATAAAATGAATGCATTGCATTGCTACTGTATTCTTATGTATTTGAGTCAGAAATTTTTGTTATAAACACATCTTCAAATGTACAGCCTTTCCACTGAAACGGTGTGAAGTCATTATCTGTGTGCATTCTCTTAATTGTAGAGTTACAAGCGTCCTGTGGAGGGGGGCTACCCTCCATCAAAGCGCCATGAAGCAGACTACTGCGGACCCTTCCAGGCTGGACAGCAGCAGCCACAGCAACAGCCAGGAGGAGCCTCTGCGCCCCCTTCAGGACAGCAGGAGACGTACAATCAGTACAGCAGCAGTGGGCCCTACCCCAGCTCTGAACGCCGTCCACCGGGGCCGGGGGGTCAGTTCCCCTTTCCCTTTGGTCGTGAGAGGATGCAGGGAGCGACAGGGCCCAATGCTCAGCCCAATATGCCCCCTCAGATGATTCCGTCTGGTCCTGAGGGACCCCAAGGAGGCATGTGGCAGGGGCCCCGAGACATGAACTATCAGAATTACTCCAGCAGACAGGGTGGTCCTGGGGGTCCTCCCCAGGGGCCCGGTTACCCGGGCATGAACCGCTCAGACGAGATGATGCCTTCAGAACAGCGCATGAATCACGACGGCCAGTGGGGGGGTCAAATGGGACCCCGGCAGCCCCCTTACGGTCCAGCAGGACCCGGACAACCGATGTCTCGTTCGGTGCAGTCCAGCTACCAGCCTCCTCAGGGTGTGCAAAACCACATTCCACAGGTGTCCAGCCCGGCCTCCATGCCCCGCCCCATGGAGAGCAGGACATCACCAAGCAAATCTCCCTATATGCACGGAGTAATGAAGATGCAGAAAGCTGGCCCCCCTGTGCCTGCGTCTCACATAGTGCCCCCTCCAGTGCAGTCGCCTCTAATAAGGCGGGACATGCCTTTTCCACCGGGCTCCATAGAAGCTACTCATCCTGTCCTGAAGCCACGTCGGAGACTCACCGTCAAGGATATTGGTAGGATTCTAGAGAATCACACAGCCTGATGTGGCTCCGCCCACCTGCATCGTTACTTTAGTTGTTACTTAGTGATTGCGGTGCCAATTGTGTTTCATGTCATCGCTTTTCAGGAACACCAGAGGCCTGGAGAGTTATGATGTCATTAAAATCTGGTTTACTGGGTGAGAGTACCTGGGCTTTGGATACCATCAACATTCTTCTGTATGATGACAACAGTATTTCAACCTTTGATCTGAACACGGTGAGTTTTAACGTTGAATACTTACTGATGTTTTATAATAGTGCACAGTGTTTTGTATGATAAAAACTATTTTCTCTGTGTTTCCTACAGTTACCTGGTCTACTGGAGTTGGTGGTTGAGTATTTCAGGCGCTGCCTCATCGAGATCTTTGGGATTCTGCGGGAGTATGAAGTGGGAGACCCTGGCCAGAGAACGCTACTTGATCCTGACGCCTTGAATCAAGATTTGGGAAGCACAGACGAAGAGGAACCGAAGGCGGAGGACATAGAGCAAGAGGAAGAAGAGGACGAGGAAGAGGAGGACCAGGAAACCGAGAGGTCACCTCATATAAAAGAGGAGGAGGAGCAAGAGCAGTGCTCTGGGTCTCAGGATCAAGATGGGAAGGCCGAGAATGAGGAGAGGAAAAGCAAGGTTACTTCAAGTGAACACCCCGGCTCGTTGCAATCCTTAGCTGTAGATGAGAGACCCAAACAGGCCAGCAAATTTGACAAATTTCCCCTGAAGTTGGTACGAAAGAAAGACCCATTTGTGGCTAGCCAGTCCAATAACCATGGTAAACTACAAGAGTTTGACAGCGGGTTACTTCACTGGAGCGCTGGAGGAGGAGACTCAACAGAACACATCCAGGCTCACTTTGAACCACGCAGAGACTTCTTGATGCGAAGAGAAAGAATACCCGTGCCCCCACTTTTACTTAGGCGACGAGTCCAAGAAGAAAAGTCGCAGGAGCATTGTTTAGCCACCGAGGAGGAGAAGAGGAAGCATTGCGATGAAGAAGAACAGCCCAAAGAGAGATCTTCCCCAGAGAAAGCAGAATATGTACAAAAGGCCAGGCCCTTGCTCCCATGTGAGGAGGAAAGAAAAATGGTGTCTGACACAAAAACAATTGAGAAAGGTGGTAAAACTCACCAGGACAATAATAGACCCATTCTTTCCTCCGGGGGTTTATTGAGCCAGAAGGCTCGGCAGACTGGCACCATCTTGGAGGATGAGCCCCACAGTAAAGATGAGGGGCCTCTCATTGCACTGGCTAACTGGCAGGATTCTTTAGCTCGCCGCTGTATTTGTATCTCCAATATTGTCCGCAGTCTCTCTTTTGTGCCAGGCAACGATCACGAGATGTCCAAACATCCGGGGCTGCTGCTGCTACTGGGACGCCTGATCCTGCTCCACCACAGGCACCCGGAGCGCAAACAGGCTCCACTCACCTATGAGAAGGATGAGGATTCAGATGAGGGAGTGGGCCAAAGGGATGAGTGGTGGTGGGACTGCTTGGGGCTCCTGAGGGAGAACACATTGGTCACATTGGCCAACATCTCAGGCAAACTTGACCTCTCTATCTACCCTGAGAGTATCTGCTTGCCTCTGCTAGACGGTCTTCTTCACTGGGCGGTTTGTCCTTCAGCAGAGGCTCAGGACCCCTTCCCTACCCTGGGACCTCATAGTGCTTTGTCGCCTCAGAGACTGGTCCTCGAGACACTGAGCAAACTGAGCATCCAAGACAACAACGTGGACCTCATCTTGGCCACTCCACCATTTGGCCGTTTGGAGAAACTGTACGGGAACCTGGTGCGGCTAATCGGAGACAGGAAGATCGCAGTCTGCAGAGAGATGGCGGTGGTCCTGCTAGCCAACTTGGCCCAAGGTGATAGTACTGCTGCCCGTGCAATTGCTGTTCAGAAGGGCAGTGTTGGCAACTTGCTAGGATTTCTGGAGGATAGTCTGGCTGCCACACAGCTCCAGCAGAGTCAGAGCACTCTCCTGCACCTACAGGGGATGCACTACGAGTCCACGAGCCCGGACATGATGCGGCGAGCCGCTCGGGCGCTGCATGCCTTAGCAAAGGTGGAGGAGAACCACTTGGAGTTCACACTACACGAGTCACGGCTCCTTGACCTTTCAGTGTCACCGTTAATGAACTCGCTTGTTTCTCATGTAATCTGTGATGTACTCTTTTTGATTGGCCAGTCATGACAGCTGTAGGGAGCCGTGGCTCCACCCTATGGGGGGTTTTAATCCCTTATTCCCTCTTCCCTGGAAGCCTGGGCTTGTGTGTGTGTAACAGGGCAAGAAAAGTTCAAGTGACTGTCTTTAATTTATGAAAATCCTTGAGATCCCATTCTGTGAACCCCCCTCCCCCCAGGTCAACATCGCTTGATGAGGGTAATCACAGAGCTGTGGTGGATTACAAACCAGAGAACTGGCCACAAAGTGACACGACTTGCAACATGAATGCCAACTGTATTAATTAAACAGAGCAGAGCACCACAGTCAGGAGACGGTTCTGTTCTTGGGGGGGAAAATAGTTTTTAAATAAAGATAAGTAGTTGGAAAAACAAAAAACTGTAACCAAAGTTGCTGTCTCGTTTACAGTAAGCTTGGGAGACACGGCGTGCCCTAGCTCTCCCCTCGGGGGCACCTTGAGTCTTTAAGAAATTGATGTTCAGAGGGGAAAGACTGACAAGTGGCCGACTGGTTCTGGTTGCTGGAGTTGGATTCTCACCAGTCAGCCTGAGAGTAAACAAAGTGCTGTCAACAGACGCCTTCACAGGGCAGACCTGTGCAGTGTGCAGTAGATTGTAGGACATTTTCTGTACTGTACTGCTCTTGAGTGTAAGCATTCACATTTCACACAAAAGCAGAAGGTAGAGCTCTTCTAGAGCTATGAGGTCATTTTTTAGTTTGGTGTTAAAACAAAAAATGGCTTTCCTCCCCAAAGTATCAAGAACCAACAACACCCTTACCTCCTCTTATCCCTTGATTGTATGAATACCCTTATGAAAAGAAATCACCTCTTAGGACTGGTTTTCAACTTAAAATACAGCTTTGCTGTGGTGTATATATAATGTTGTACATTACACTTCCTTTCTCTGTGTCTGTCTCTGTCTGTGTCACTATTCTCACACGGTATTGGTGAGGGATTGAGGCGAGGTTGGTGTGTGACCTTCAGTCCCTGCCGATTAGACCCACAACTCCGGTCTCTCCGCAGCTCCGTAGTACAGCAGACACGGCTCAAACTTGTTATCTCTTGGTACAATGAAAATAAACTAGATGAAGTACACATTTGACAAATTTTCTTCAGTAATGGATTCTTCATATTTGTATTTCAGAATATGTAGCTAAGACATGTAAATTCTTTTTCCTTTTTTTTTTTGGCTCAATGAATATCATTTATTCAGTATGAAATCTTTATACTATATGTTCCACGTGGTAAAATAAATGTACATTAAATCTTCGTAAGCTGTTTGATGGTTTGATTCCTCTGTAAAAATTAATCAATGTAACACATAGAGAATCACTAGTTATAATTCTAACAAATCCATCCTCATGAACTCATTAGACGGGGAAAATGAAAAAGACTGATACTCCCCTTGAAAAGCCAGTCCACGGGTGGGAACAGAGCGCCGCCTACTGGAGGGAAAACAATTCCATCTGTCACGACTTTAATCATAACCACACAAAGCTATCAAAGGACATGAACCATCATAAATGCTACGTCTGCAAAATACAGGCTTTGATAATTTGCGACTTTTCAATGAATTGTCGTTCATTGCACAAGATTTCCTTAACGGGGGTTATTACGGGCTTTTATTTTGACACGTACGGTGACACCGGAAGTGAAGGATGTCGAATTGTGCTGGAAGAAGAGGAGGACAGTGAAACCTAAGGCAAAAACACTACCAATGGCGAGTTCTGTTTGTGTGTTCTAATCTAAATTTGTTCCGCTAATGAACTCGCATTTAATACTGTTTTGCTGTCCTTTAGCTTGTTATATTTGATTATAGAATTATGACGGAATTGTTATTGTCTTAGCACCGACAATGCTCAGGCCTGTCACAGCCGGCGTGTTTACATTCTGACCGTCACGTCCGTGAGGATGGATGTAACAGCAGTTCTGCAGTTTGCCACGATCACAAGAGGATTGTCACTATTTTTACAGGTAAGTTTCAGCAAGTCTTGATAATTATAATGGATTTTGCTGATTTGTTATCAGGTTATAGAACCTCATGATACGCCTTGTCGATTCATTCAATTTTTTAATCAAATGTACCTCAGTGGTAGCCAATACATAATGTAATGTAAAGGTTACATAATGTTTCTGTTAATCGGTGTGGAAGTCATCCACACACCCACGTGACCGTGGAATGAATCTGTAATTTTAATATTTTTTTTATACAATTCCTTGCAGGCTGTGTTGAACGCCGTCATCCCTGACCACGATGCTGATGCGTTCAGGCCCCCACGGACACGAGAGTCTCTGTACCTGGACTCCACAGTTGAGTGGTTGTTTGGTGGCCTCTCTCGTTGGGATGCTGAGCATTTCCTCTTCATAGCCGAGGGGGGGTACCTCTATGAGCACAACTTTGCCTTCTTCCCCCTTTTCCCTGTTATCATACGCGGTCTGGCAGAGACTCTGCTGTGGCCCCTGAGTAGCTGGCTGAGTGTACGGGGCCGCTTGTTGCTGGCAGTGGCTCTGGGGAACAGCGCTCTCTTCCTGCTGAGTGCAGTTGCTCTGCAGGCACTGAGTAGAGTTGTTCTACAGGACAGACGTCTGGCTCTGCTGTCCAGCCTGCTGTACTGCATCACACCTGCCAATGTATTCATGACTGCTGGATACTCAGAAAGCCTGTTTGCTGCTCTCACATTTGGTGGTCTGTTCCTACTGGAGAAAGGCTTCACCTTGAGAGCCTGCCTGGCCCTCAGTATAGCCACTGCAGCACGTTCCAACGGACTAGTCAACATCGGGTTTCTGCTGTATCTTCCATCACTGCATGCAATTTCCCAGATTCGTGTATATCGAGCAACGACAAAAGGTCATCGTAAAGTCTTCTGCTACATCTGGGTGATTATCCGAGTCCTCCTCACCTCCTTCTTTGGAACTGCAATTATAGCCCTTCCCTTTTGTGCTTTCCAGTACTATGGTTACAGGACATTTTGCACCCCATCCATCTCCTTGGATCGTGTCCCCGCTGCTCTCCTGTCACTGGCTGAAACGAAGGGCTACCGTGTTCCAGATGAAAATGGTCCACCACCCCTCTGGTGCATGAGACCCCTCCCCCTGCTTTATTCTCATATCCAGGATGTTTATTGGGATGTAGGCTTCCTACGATACTTTGAGTTGAAGCAGATACCAAACTTTATTCTGGCTCTACCTATGGCTACTCTCGGTATAATGGCAGCTTATGCATACTTTCAAGCAAATCGAGAACTATGTCTTAGACTTGGACTTTGGGAAACAAGTGAAAATCAAGGACTTGACAAGCCTACTCCAGGTATGTTCAACTCCAAAGTGTTTGTGTATGTTGTACATTCAACAGCACTTCTGGTCTTCGGAACATTGTGCATGCATGTACAGGTAAGTAAATTATTTAAATTGCCTAATTTCCAGGGGAGAAGCTGTTAATTTGCTCTGATTCCTGTTTGTAATCTACACGTATAGGTTCTAACCAGATTCATGGCCTCCTCATCACCTGTGCCCTACTGGATAAGTGCACATCTGCTCCTCCTCAATGAACCACTTCTTCATCGAAGAAAAACGTCAAACCCCAGCATACAGCTGCAGACGCATTCCAGAAATGGATTCAAGCACCCACCTCAAAACCCCATCACTGCTCTGCTGCCACACTTCACAGCCTGTTCTCCAATCACGCAAAGCATACTAGGATATTTTCTCTCATACTGGGTGCTCGGCCTTGTACTTCATTGCAACTTCTTCCCGTGGACATGACTTAAAACTTACCTCCTTTCTCTATTTCTAAAGTTATTGTTTATCTATTTTATAAATTCTTCACTTGAATGCATCATTTTGACACAATCATGAGAAAACAACTGTTCTAATTATTGCATACAACTTGACCTAAATTAAAGTTGCAAATGTTTTTATTTAAGAAATTTGATTTTGCACAATTTTGTTAGATGTGCATGGAACAGTTTTATACTAAACTCACAATGTACCTAAATCTTTCATGCACATTGTTGGGTTGTAAATTTTGGGAACATGGTCGTGCTTGGAAAAGGCATGCTTTTGTTTCTTTCTGCAGCAGAATATTTTATTGACCTTGTTTAATACCGCCCTGCATGTTTGGAAAACTTTTTTTTTTAATGTGTGTGAATAAAAAATAAAATAAAATATTAATTAAATAATATTTAATTGGTATGTGGAGAATTTCTGCATTTATTCTACAGTTATGTGTCATCCTAAAGAACATTGAATTTTTAATCTAGTCATCAATACAACAACACATCACTTTAGCAGATATCTTTTACTTCCACTGTTCAGTTAATAACCATAATTATGAAGTTATTTCATTAGTAACCACTGTATTAAATATAATGTGATGAATTAAAAGGTTTATTTTTTTAAATCTTTTTATTAGATTGTGTGTTGTAAGACGTAATTTTGTTCGTATTTACATTATAAAATGTGCTTTGATTGTGGTCCGACCCCTGCTGCCGGTTCCGTTCACATACAGGCCCCGGAGTGCCGGTTTGTGTCGGTTGTGCTCGTCTTTGATCCACCAATCATCTCAGGCGATCCGTTCAAGGACTCGCACGTCATTGGCGGAGCCTGGCGCCTACGTCAACAGCTCACCGTGACGTACATTGATTGACTGCAGTAAAGGAAAACCGTAACTATCAGCAGAAGCTGGAGCCCGTCTGTTTGTGTTGAATAACTGTTAAGGACGGGTTAAACTAACAAAATTATTACCAGTATATTTGAATGGCGTAGTTTAACTACTAATGATGCTATTTAACCCTTTTTCAGTTCGTGATTTAATTCAGCTTCAAAAACTCCGGAGAAGAATGCCTCTCCATATCCACTAGCTAGCTAGCTAGCATACCGTGTCAGGATGGACAACTGTTACCGAGTGTGAGTCCGCCGAGCTGAGACATCCATGTAGAGTGTTTGTATACTGAGAGGACCGTCTCTCGGAAAAGAGTTTCAAGTGTGCCTTTAGCTACCTCCGAACCGTGTCGGTACTGTTACCAAAATGAAGAACTGCGAGTACCAGCAGATCGACCCGCGGGCTCTGGCAGCGTCACCCCCGTCCTCACAGACCCGGACCGGGAAGAGAGCTCAGCGGCCTCGGAGGAAGTGGGAAGTGTTTCCCGGGAAGAACAGGTTTTTCTGCGGTGGACGATTCATCCTGGCCAGGCAGAGCGGTGTCCTTCCGCTGACACTGGGTCTAATTGTTGTCACATGTGGCCTTTTCTTTGCATTCGAGTGAGTGTCTAGGATACAATAACAGCCCAGTGGTTCGGGGATAAAGATGCTTTTAAAAAACTATCCATTTTCCTTTTCAGTTGCCCATTCCTGGTGAAGCACCTGACCGTCTTCATACCTGTCATTGGCGGACTGCTTTTCATGTTTGTCGTTCTCTCCCTGCTGAGGACCAGCTTTACAGATCCAGGGATCTTACCCAGGGCTACCCCAGACGAAGCCGCAGACATAGAGAGGCAGATCGGTAAGGATAGGTAGCAGATGGGGGTGGGGGGCTTTGCCATATGGGGAATCTCTGGGATGTTTGTCTTTAAATTGCAGACCTAAGTGGCTTACTGTGTTTTGTGGTCGAACAGCACAACATTCAGACTTCAATTTATTTGTGTTTATTCCTTCAGTATTGTAAAATTTCTTTACGCCTTGTTTTGTGCTCAAATCTGAAAGTCTCAGTGACTCTTGCCCCTGTACTTCTCTATTTTAAGATACCTCAGGATCCTCGTCATATCGCCCCCCTCCACGAACCAAGGAGATCCTCATCAACCAGCAGGTGGTAAAGCTCAAGTACTGCTTCACATGTAAAACATTCCGCCCTCCTCGGACGTCCCATTGCAGCTTGTGTGACAACTGTGTAGGTAAGGATTTAATGTCAAGTTACTTCTTAATGCACATGCATTAAATTTAACAATATAATCATTTAAATAGTAAATGATTGTAAGAGGGTGGTGCAGTGGGTATCGCTATCACCACACAGTCAGGCGATTCCGGGTTCGAGTTCCGCTCTGTGCAGAGTTTGCATGTTCTCCCCGTGTCTGTGTGGGTTCTCTCCGGGTTCTCAGTCTTCCTCCCACCTACAAAACATGCCTTTCAGGTTAATTGGCTGGTCCCAAATTACCTGTAGTGTGTGAGTGTCAGCGTGCGTGGTTGTCTGTCTGTGTGATTCCACGGTGCACTGGTGTCATGCCTGGAGTTTCCCCTGCCTCATGCCATAAGCCAGCTGGGATAAGGATTCACATCACCTGTGTTAACCAAGTTGTCTGTATTTTGAATTTAAAATACCAAATACATACTGTTGATTTAGATTTGATTGCAAGGGAACCCTTTTGAAAATTAAGTTTAATTCACATAGTATGAATGAATCAGATTTCTTCTAAAGTCAGTAGTTTTGTATGTGCAGGATCTAAGTATTTCATAAAATGGGTTGTTGTGAATGCATGACGCCATTGGGATGATGACGTAAACTGTTCTTCATTGGGTGAACGTGCAGTGTCTTTAACTTGACATTTGTTCAACAGGTCCACATTTTTCAAGTTGGTTTTTAAACAATATTCTCATGGCAATATCTACGTGCACATCTGTTCTATATGTGGTCACTTTTTAACTGAAACTCTGAAGCTTTACAGATTTGGAATCAATTTTAGCTCATTAAGAAAGGGTGCATTTTCCAACTATAACATCTTGAAATTACTTTAATATTACAGTACATGCTTTATTGGCTAATAAACGTATGAGGCATTATTTCAACCAGCAAGAACTGCTTAAATAATCACGTGGATATCAGGCTAACTTTTGGAAAAAAAAAACTGTGAACCAAGCATTGAACTGGCTTTGATGAAAGAAATTAGGATTAATTGTATTCAATATTCTAGCCTTGTTACTGTTTACTAGCTATTATTAATGTGCTTCTAATCTCTGGCATATTAACTTTTGTTACTTTCAGAGCGATTTGATCACCACTGCCCATGGGTGGGAAACTGTGTGGGCAAACGCAATTACCGCTTTTTCTACAGCTTCATTATCTCTCTGTCTTTTCTGACATCTTTCATATTTGGCTGTGTCATCACACATATTACCCTGCGTAAGTACATTCACTCTGTATGAAGACACAAATGCATTAAATAACTTTAGGGTGTTCTGTCATGTTAACAAGAAACTTTTTGCTTCTGATTTCTTCTATTCTCCTCAGGTTCTCAAGCAGGTAAAAGCTTTGTTCAAGCCATTCAGGAGAGCCCAGCCAGATATCCTTTTACAGACTAGTAGCTCATGTAAATGTTATTATTGGGTGAATGTAGTCTTTTTTAATTTGCTACAGTTCTTGGTTAAGAAACAACATGAGTTACAATGATGGAAACACATTTCCCTCCGCTCCACAGTCAAGCCCACACTGAATAGGATCAAAGAGTCAACACCCAGCAAAGCGGTGCTTTTAGGCAGATGGCGCTCCTCTAAAGGCTGCCTTGTGTTCTTGTGAGATGATGCCAGTGGCTTGATGGATATAATGTAGACTGGAGAGTGACTGGAAATTTTATTCACTGACAGGGTGTGAAGTAATTTGCCTATGGTATGCAGGACTATTATGTCGTCTTGTTGGAGTCAACATGACTCTAGTAATCTGTAAAGGTTACATTAATTGATCTGATTAATGTTTTGGAACAGATGGCATCAGTTTTGATTGTAATTATATCATTGCATAAAATATTACTCAGGTATTATATTTAATTCACGAGGTACAGTTTGTGAAAGAAAAATAACTGGGAGGAATACAAGTTATATTTATATCCCACATCTTTATCATCATCTTAAATTACCTAATGTCTTAAATAATAAGTGGTAATTGTGATTATCATGCCTTAATTCCTTATGCACTGTGGTGGAGCTGGTTATTTGTTTCTTCTCCATCTGGTCTATTCTGGGCCTCTCAGGTTTCCATACCTACTTAGTTGCCTCAAATCTCACAACAAATGAAGATGTAAGCAAATGATCCATTTTTGAATCATACATTTGAGTTCATGATTATTCAAGCAGACTTAATTCATGAACTGATGATTTATTTCATTTATTCACTGTGCAGATAAAGGGCTCCTGGTCAAGTAAAAGGGCTGCAGAGGAGTCCGGGAACCCGTACAGTTACAACAGTATTGTAACCAACTGCTGTGTGACATTATGTGGTCCCATGCCTCCAAGGTGGGTGAAGATGTCCCAGTCTTGTACAGACATGTCGCAGCCTAGATATGTTTTTTTCCATTAGTCATCAGTGATGATGCTTAGTCAGCGTTAACTTGATAATAGCATGTGTTGCCATTACGTACCGTCCAGGTTTAGGTGTGCCAAAACATAATCCTTTGTTGTGTTCTCTAGTCTAATTGACAGAAGAGGTTTCCTGCCTAATGATGAGGCAATCCCTGCTGTGTCTGCCTCGGAGATGCCTCTGCCTCCATTTGTGGCCAAGAGCGATCCTCATATGGTAGGATGACCTCGCTTGTGGTCCCTCCCTGGCCCTGACTGTTTCGTAGCCCCTGTGCTGTTGTAACGCTGCCCCATGTGTGCCTTCTCCACATCCACCTTTGCTCCTCCAGTCAGAGTTGCCATTACTGCAGTACGTGGAAATCCAGTCCTGTGTTGAGAATTTTTTATGTTTTATGTTATTGACACCAGCAAACAGGATGGATTTCTTTTTGAAGGAAGTCTCTGATCAGATCATCATTTTGAGGTTTCACTTTCTAATGATGAACTACAGATAGAATTGAAAGCCAGATGTCAGCAGCAGCAATAATGAATCCACTTGCAGCCGTAGCTGGTATACCACAGAAACCTACTGAAGAGGTCATGTTATCTTGCTGAAATAATACTACTGTGTCATTTGTTGTTTGAGCACCTGTAACACTGTTTGGCATCACTGAGCACTTAAAAGTGCAAGAAAGTGGCCAGAGAGTTCTAGTACAGAAATTTAACCATGTGTTAATGTCAGTGCTGAGTTGTGAGATTGCTGGAGATTTATTTTTATTTTGTGATGATGGACAGTGAATAGTTTTACCTTTTTATATCTTGTTTTTTTAATTTCTATTTATACTTAGGAATTCAACTTGTTGCAACTTGTCTACCTCCTTTTTGCTGTTTTTTTTGTACGTTGTAAAGGTGTATGCACACAATGGAGTCGGTCCTCATAAGTAGGACATTCAAATGGTGATAGAACATGTATATAATTTGATTTATGAGCACTTTGTCACAGATCATTCATTCTTCACATGCCATGAATATGTTTCACTCAGTACAATCAGCATATCAGATGTCTTGTTCATATCATTAACTTTTTATTTACTTCAAGTTGCTCCTTGTCTTTTTACTCCAAGTTTTGTTTTTGTTTTTTAATGCCTTAAAAATAAATCTTCATGATTGTATTTTGAGTTTTGAGTTTACTTCTACCGTTCTTTCCCTTGTCTTAATGTGCAGATTGGAATGTGGTTGTACTTTCTCAGGTTGTCATTAAACATACAGATTTTTTTGTTTGTTATGAACCTTTCTTTGGCGTGCTCCACATTCACTGCTAGATGGCAGATCTGACACTCAGTGATTGTATCCATTCCACCCTGCCAGGAGGAGAACTGTCAGGATTTTGCTTTGTCCTGCACAGAATGAAGGACACAGCTGCATGTATACGGGTCGATGGTAAGACGAGGGCTTGAAGCTAAGCCGATCATAACGCTCTTCACCTACATTAACCACGTGTTTTTCTAACATAGTTCATTTTTAGGTTTGGAATCACTCATCTTGCATTTGCACCTGTGATTGGTATGAGCTAACTGTGGAGTGACTGCTTTACTTTGAATATGCATGTCTCGCTGCCATCCATTTTACCTTTAACACTCCTTCACTTGCATCACATGGGATGGGGCTGGTTTTTGAAGGCTGGTACTCACTTTTGTCCACTGTAGTTAAATGAAATGCTTCTTCTCGCATGTGGTCTCATTGCACTGCATCACAAAGAAATACAAATTCTGTTTCCCTTTTTCCAACTCCATCAGATACAGAGGAAAATGGGAGGAAATCTCTTCTATTCACACATCACTCTTAAGCCATGTTGCACACTGTTCATCAAACTCTCTTCTGTGCTTCTCCATTTGATTATTTTGATGGTGCCATCTTCGCTTTTCAATGTGCTTGAGTGCTAAACATCATTTCAAGGGCATTTGTAGATTTTCTTTTGGTTTCCCCTTTGTCTTGATGTCTCCATCTTTTCTTCCTCACACAGTGCACTCTGAGCACCAAGGACTTGCTGGAGAGAGTGGTCCACTCCATTGACTTAAATGGCCTGTGCCTTCCTGGTACCCCAAAAACCACCCCTCTGGGCTTGGAAGTTACAAAGATGGCAGCGGTTTCCTCTGAAGCGTCAGCTTCCGCTGGTTGCTCGCGGCAACATGCCCACAGGCCCGTGATGACTGTGTGCCCCTCTATGAGCAGGAGCAGCAGGAGGGACTCGCTACATTCTGTCAATCCAGCCTTCCGTCTGGCTTCTCCTTCACCATCGCTGAGCAGACCCACCTTGATTCTGGGTGATGCACCTGACATTGGCTTTGCCCCACTCTCCTGAGTGCACCCGGTAACCGTCAGTTATCAAATGAGTCAGGGTATACTTGTTCCTGCTGGATGCAGTGCTGATCTACAAAGAAACGTGTCATGTGTGTTTCCATTTGTTATCTTTGTAATTTCATGCATTGCTAATGCATTAGCTGTTTGTTTTTCTTTTTTTTTGTTTGTGAGTTTTATCTGCAGTGTCCTATAATGTGTACTAAATTTGTTGTTCAGGGTGGAGGTAAATCTTAGTAATACTTGAAAGCACAATATAGTAATATTTTCTTAAACACCTTTTTAAGAAGGCACCCAGAGAATGCCTTCTCACTTTCCTCACAACCTCAAGCCATACATCAGAGTTTAAGTTCTTTGTAATATCTTATGCAAATAGGTCTGGGTTTACCTACAGTACAAGAGAGAAACAGAAATGGAACACTACTTGTATTGGGTATAGCGAACCATTTCAGGGCTATCATCCTATCGTTATGACAGGGTTTGTGTTGTAGCCTTAAGCAAAGGCACAGCGTTTCATATTAATGTGTGTTACATGAATATTCTCAGTAGGAGTGTGTCGATTAGAGCATTGTTTAATGGATGGTCATGAAATGTCTTTGAGTGTGGTGCAAGATCTAATGGCTCTTTGACCTTTTACTTTATTTACAGCATGAAACTTTACCCTCTGATGGTGGAGTACAATCTCTTCTGAGAGTAAATAGGACTTGGATTCTGTCTGACCACTAGGGGTCAGACTATGTTTAAGAATTGAAGCCTAGCTGGAGGAAAACTTAGTTACATGCAAATGTTTATTTTATGTTTTATTTAAAATTTTGTGATCATCAAAGCTGTAGATATGCTATGAAGATCAGTTACATAGTCGGTGAGTTTATGTTTCGGTCTGCATTAAGGCCTTTAGGTTGTGAATACGGTTGCAAGCAGTGCTTGTATGGAAACACTTGTTTATATTTTATAGGATCCCAAAGCAGAAGTGTAATTTTGTCAATAAAAGTGATCACTTTTGTTGCCTTTGTGTGTTTCCAGCCAAGTATTTTTTTCTATCTCCAGATTTAAAAAAGATGTGTGTCTGCTCATCGTCAACACAGTAAATCAGTGCTAGTTTTTTGATAGTTTTGTTCATTTATCCTGACAGCTCTCAGGTGGAAACAATGAGCAGGCGAATGTTAACCCCGTGCGGCTGGATAGGCACAGAACCAACAATGAAAACAATCTATGAATTTGTTTTGGTTGGAGTTTAGTCATAGATGGATGATAGAAGACAGTTCCATAAATTACTATAAACCACAAATTGTAAGTTAAATCCCAGGGACGATTTTTAATATAGATGTCTCTGTGACTGCGTGGGAGACTAACTTCTTTCCATAATGTTGCTAGTATTGATGATATATGCCTTCTGGGTCCAGGATTGCCCTTGGTAACAATATTTTTTCCCTGTAATTTCTGAAATTGAAAACTGCAGTTCAGTAGTCTAACAGGAAATGATCACAGCTGATGGATGATGGCAGCTGGAGTCTGACTAGTCAGCTGTCACTACAGGGAGAATGTAGCTGGAGGGTATTTGACATGGTTTGTGCAAGTCAAGGCTGCAGAGGATGCAGTGATTGGATACTGAATGTATCTTTTAATATCTTCTAAATTAGAGCGCAGTAAGGAAGCTAGTTGCAGTACATTTTTACTAGTTAATAACTGAACAATTTCTGTTATGACTATAACGTAATAGGTTTGGCATCACAGAAAAATAGATGAGAAGACAATGTTGGATTCACATTCTCATGAAATCTCATTATATAACTGGTTCCTGAAGATTCAGATACTGTTTATCTGATAATCAGGTAGCTTCAAAACGCTCTGCTGTAACAGAACACATTTTCTGTATATTCCATTAACATTAAACAGATGCTAAAACATTCTTCTCTCAGAAGAAAGAAAGCTAAAGCATTATCACTGTCTCAGTCTGTCTTCTCTCGTTTTGAAAACATTTACGAAGGAAAAGAAATGGGAAGATTTGATTTCAGTACAACAGCAAACTTATCAGGCCATCACTTTGTAACTGGTGTATTTGATGTGCTGACATGCACAATGAGACTTCACAGGCTGCAGATTTCTGAAGTGTTTAATACACTTTCAACATAACTGGTGTCACTCTTTAGAGATAGATCTCAGTACCAAGACAGCACTGTGATTCATCACGCTCCATCCATTTCCACGTTCAGCCCCTGCTGTCATGTGTGCAGCTATGCGTCATGCTCTCACAAGTCTTCACCTCATCACTCAATGGTCTGACCAGAGCAGAAGTGAAGTACCTCTGTGATCAAAATGAGTGACTCTGTGACACTCGTTTGATTTGTGGCCATGGCCTGTGAAACATGAAATCAATGCATCATGGGTGTAACTTACACATCTTGTTTAAGATTTCTCAGTCCCTGCCATTAGAATGCATTACGATCAGATAGTCAGCTTTTCGTGTGTAATTCAGCATCCAAACAATTGATGTATGCTGCATCATAGTCACAACAACATAGAGGAATGTTACTCCTAACAACAGTCAAAGCCAGACAAAGGTAACGTACACTTGAAGCAGCAGTGTTATCATAATCTCTGAGTTTGGTGTGACGTAAACTGCATTTGTAGTTTTGACAATGCTCAGCCACATGGTTGTGTACTGCTTTTTCAAGGTGTTAAACTGTGAGATTATACGAGTTTTGTATTTGGGCAAGGTTGGGCTTGGCAGAGTGTAAAAACGGTGAGTACGTTTTAATACACAAACCTCACGTGAGATCTATTGAAGTTGTTTATTTGATGGGCTGTGTTTTTTGTTCGTTGGGTGATTCACTCCAGCAGTGTAACAGATCTGACGGTGTATTTTACTCATATATTTAATTGAAGTTGTGTTAACTCAGATATTATTACAATTATACAATTTAATAAGTTAACTCCAAATGTTCCTCAGAATTAATTATTGATAAACTTGCAATTCTTGAACTTGATATAGACTGAGAGCTCCTACCCATATCTTTTAAAAACGGAAAAGTCTCAATTTTGATAAGTCCTGAGTATGACTTTGGACCTTAATATCTAATTTCTATTTTTCCATTGTACCATATCAGTTATATTTGTTATTTTTGATCAGATAAGATAAATGAATAAGTCAGAAGACGTGACGTGTTCAATTCTTGCGAGGAAAAGACGTCAGTTGTGGACGATGGGATGGAAAAGGCATGGAAACTTGAGTTTGAGCCCTGGAGCTGGATTAGAGTTCTTGGAGCAGTAGCTTTTATTATCATCATGAAGGTTACATATGGGTCCAGTCAAATGTGCGGAACAATGCTTTGTGTACTGTTAGGTGTGTGTGTGTGTGTGTGTGTGTGTGTGTGTGTGTGTGTGTGTGTGTGTGTGTGTGTGTGTGTGTGTTTAAAAAAATACTACATCTGAAATACTGATTGACAACCTGCTATTGTTATTTTTTAAGAATCTGTGTATTGATGCCCTACAGAGACAGCGAAATAGAGAAATACCCTCAGCAGTCTAGGCCTAGAGCAGCTCATCTAAAGGAACCTATGTTGTTCCTAATTGAAAGCTTTATCAAAGAGGAAGGGTTTGAATCTACTCTTAAATAAGCTTAGGGTGTCTGCCCCCCGGACCAAGGCCGGGAGATCGTTCCACAACAAAGGAGCCAAATACCTAAAGCTTCTGCCTCCTGTTCTCTCTTAAAGACCTGACGGGTACCAGAAATCCTGCATTCTCAGATGGAAGAGCCCTCGGAAGGTGATTCAATGAGGTCTTCAATGTAAGACAAGCCTTGTAATTGGCTTCCTCACCTGACAGAAATATATCAGTCTGCATATTTCTGAGTTACATAAACCATCCTGTCAACATCACATCTTGGCAGTGTCAGTTTCTGGTGGAGCGTAAGTTCAGTGTTATTAGTTTCTATTCCAAAATAATAAGCTCTGCAGTTAATTTGCAGATGACACCCTGCAGATGAGTCTTTGGAACATGAGAATAAATACAATTTCAAATATTTTTTTTCCTTTTGTACAAGTTATGTAGGCTTGATTTTCTTTAAATCAAGCCTCCTGGTGGCAGGAGCTGTGTTGATGACGGCAACACGCTTTCGTTGGACTCCACCTGTAAGGGCGTTACCAGACTAAAGTACACTGTATTTTTAGTCACTGCATATGAAAGCAATGTTTTCGTAATAGTTTGATCATCATTCTGTGACTTATTGGACATGAAAACCAAATCATAGAATTTGGAATCACACTGATGACTTGGTTATATTCATTGTCTTGTGACTCCAGTCCTTTCTGATCCATTGAAGTTTATTAAAATGTTAAAACACAAACACCAAAATGACAAACAAACCAATCAAGGTTCAACATGCACACACACACACGCACGCACGCACGCACACAGACACACACACACACACACACACACACACACGCACGCACGCACACACACACACACACACACACACACACACACACACACACACACACACACACACACACACACACACACACACACACACACACACACACACACACACAACGCCAAGGCTCAGACTACTTTTATTATCAGCTGTTTTGGATTGAGCCATGAAACTACATTTGTAGAGTGTAATATAATAATGTGGCAACTTTGACTTCAGTTAAGGATCCAAACAAACTTTCTACTGCTGACTTCATCAGTATTATTTATGATATGAGTGTATTGCTCTTTAGGTAGTCTTAATATTGTAAGCCTGGGGTTAAGCCCTAACGGTGGTTATGCAATAACAAATGAAGGCCACTGAACTTCATTCACTTGGTAATGGCCCAGTTTGTGCAGCAATGACAATAAAGTTAGACTGACAGATACAAAGTGCACACTGTGTTATTGAGAAGGCATGACCAGACATATTTCCAACAAGTAAAACTGACAGTAATAGCCAGGGTACAGATGAAGTTTTCTGTATTCATTATTATATTGGAAGAAGGAGAAGTTACAAAACATACACAAGATCGATAGATCTGCAGAAAAATCACAAGTATTTGAATTATACAATAGAAGGCTTTGGACCATGGGGTGAATAAAAAGTGGTCTCTTAATCTTCAATTGGTGCTAAAAACTGTGCGGTATGTATCTCAGAGCAGCTTTTGGCCACGTGTGCTACATGCCTAATTACTGCCTGTTTTCATTTATTGAACTACATGAATCTTCGACTCTTCACCAGATATATAAAGGATTTCATTTTTGTTTGAAAAGCTGTTCTATAAGATATACTCCTGATATAATGTCCTGTTATACTTGGAACTGAATGGGAATTTTTCTAAAAACCTTTGATGACAAAAGTTAATGTTCTGTTTGTGTTTCACTAGAGATTTGGTTAAAACTTTCTAGGTTTAAAAACATGCTAAGTATGAGTTTCTTCTTATTTCTGGTAAATGTTCTCACAGTAGGAAACAAACAATTATTCACTACAGTAGCTTCTGATATACTTCCAAACTACAGGGGCATGTCTGAAGAAAATTGGCCGGCATGTTTATTCTAGAAACTTTTATGGTTGGGTTTGTTGACTCAGTGGTATCTACACATTATGGGCAGCTGTCATCTTGTCTCAACATTACTATAGTGTAGATGAAAGTAATTGATCCATGTGGAATAATACCTACAAAGAGATATTCATTTCTCAGCACCCAAGATGAAAGGTGGAATAAAATGGATTTTATTTCATACTGTTGGATATTGTGATTTGTAAGTGGAACCCTAATCATTCTATCAAGATGACTATATGGCCTCACATAACATAATTTAAGCTCCAGTTACAGAATCTAAGTATAGACATTCCAGGCATACAGAAGGAGGTGACAGCGTTTTACTACTGAGCCCAAACATTCCTTGTTTGTGCACTGGCTACTGTACAGGAACAAGAGCAACATTTGAAAGATCTGTGTGCTTGTCTTAGGACAGAAAACAGTCACGACAGATGTATACGTGTTCGTCTCATTCCAGGAGACACAACATAAGTCGTGGGGAAACACGAAAAACGATAACTTGTCTCCAGGGTAAACCGAAGATAACCACTTCCTGTTCTATACTGTACTTTATATATTGTAAATAAATATTAACTTTACTTATTTATTTTTAAAAATTACATTTTTTTAATATAGTACAGAAAAAACTTTGCCATCTCATCTTAAGCAGCTTCCTCTGTATTGGGGTTAATGGGTTGGTAGAAGCTAATACTATATTATGTTTTTTTAATTCTTATTTGTTGTTCAATTACATGATATTATGTGTTTTTATCGGTTTACTAGTGATTTCACAATTCCGCTATTTGTGGTGGACACATGTAAAGTGGAGGTAAGTGACAAAAACTTGCCTTTTATTTTTCTGTGTATTTTTTTTTGAAAATCAATGTATAATTGAAAACTCCGTAACTCGAAAGTTGTTGAAAATAGTTGATTAGTGATAAATCATATATGAAGTTAACAGAAGTTATGTAAGTTATTTATTATATCTATATTTTAGCATGATATTGTGCTTTTTTAAGTTCTTTCTTGTCACTGTTTGACTGACATCCATACATTTTATATAATTATACTTGTATATAACACTCCATCCAGCTTTAGCAGGAGGTAAAATGTATTTCCCCATTCCTCCTTTTTTCAGGGAGTAAAGTGAGTCTTACATAATACTTAGCCAAACATTATATTTGACCATTGAGCTTCAGAGCACTTCAACTATGCAAGAACCCCCCTCATTCAAAGATACTACCATGACTATGTCATAACTATGGAACTGTACAACTTGCAGAAACTAGCAGGAAATAACGCTAATTTTTTTTTTAAATTTTGAACAAAAAACAGGTCAGTGGCAGTAAAAGGGTGATAAACAGAACTCATCTTGGAACATAAAACAGTCAACTTCTTTTCTAATGCTGGTGTTAACTCATAGTCTTTGGGATACACAAACACAATCACTAAATCTAAAATACAGTTTGTTTAATAAAACCTATAACCTATCAAAACACTGCATTTACTTTTTCACAGTTTATCATTTTTCCATTTCACTGTGTTTGCAGTGGATGTGCGAGATGCCACTTGAGTCTTTAGTGTGTTTTGGTGTGTTTATAACTCAGCAGCACACTGTTCTACTCTGCCAAGCTCTACTATAATAAATCAAGCAGGCAGTGCGAGGAGTCTGACGTCAGAAGCACGGCTACTTGCGTAACCTTGTCCCACCTTCCCAAAGGTTTGATCTAGAGCAATCTGGAAAAGTATATTTACTTCTCTTATCTTGCTTCTATCCCTCCGTGATAGAAGCAAGATAAGAGGTAGGCCAGGTAGGCCCTGGCGTCCAGCCTGACTGGTCAACTCAACCAGGTTGTAAAGACCGGTTATCCACTTCTGTGGCAGATTGAGCCTGAAACTCTGAGGGAAAATTGCTTTTCATTTACTCACAAACATCAAAATAGATTTTCAAAATTAGCGGCCAATGTAACGTTAGACATGCAAAGTAGAAGTAACAGCTGCATCATTATTTTAGCTATGGCTGTACACATGAAGCATGTAATATTAATAGCAAACACGTCTAGTTTTACAGGTCTGATGTACAGACATGTAGATAAGATTAAATCGTTTTGGGGCAGAAATGATTTACTGTTTCAGATTATAGGAGCCCTGACAGACTGATAAGAGAAAAGCTCCACAACTCATTCAGTGTGACAGGCCAAGTGTTATCTGTCTTCACACAATTCATCATTAATATACTTTGCTTACTGTTATTTGACAACATCGATATTTGACCATGCTTTTACGACACACTATGACGTCCGATTGTGAGCCTGTACGTGAAAGAAGCTCTGCGTTGTTCCTCTTCCTGTCAGTGGCCATCAGTCGAAGACATAAAAATAATTGACAAAAGAACACTTACTGTCTGTGAGCACATGTACACAAAAACCTCCTTTAAAAATGACCTTTTAGAAATCCCTTTATAGTGATGAATGCGACTTTTGAATTCCACAGTAAAACAAAAGCCATTCATGACCTCTTAAGAAAATAAACACAGGTCTCCTTCAACACATTGTTTAGGCCTTTCACTTCATCAGTGGAATTACATTACATTTTTCTAATGACTGATAATGTTTGACCACACTCAGAACTGGAACATATGCCTGTCTAATACATCATTTGTTTAAGGCGTGTTTAAACATTGATTATGTCAGCTCGCAGCCTTAGTTGTCATGGCTATGGCAGGATGTCAACCGTGAGGTAAACATAGGCTCCAGTGACACTCATAAATAAACAAAAGGATATGGATAAGTGTTGTACACACTTCAGACATAGTTTTGTTACCTTTTATTTTGTTCTGTTTTATGAATGTGTCCATCCCTCTGAGGTATGACTGTGAGGCAACATGAAAAAGTGGTCAGACAGGTGTCAATTACCATCGTCCTCCTTTTTTTTCCCAGAGTGTTTCCCATTCAGGTACAGCCTGTCGCTACTCCCGAGATGCACAGCTGCCACATGGCAGGTTATTTATAGTTCAATGACGCAAATGTCTAGCATCAGCACCTGGCAGGACCCTCAGCCTCTGTCCAGCTGCCCGACAACACGGGATGCTGTTTCCAGGGAAACAGGACTATGTTGACATCACAGGATTTGAAATTATCCTCTATGGAAACCAAAATCCATGTCGCACCCACGCCACAACCTATCTGGGGCTTATGAGACATTATCAGCCCCCAGCTGTTTGCTGTAGTCATTAGTAGGGAAGTGTGCAAATGAACGAAACAGACAGGGTGGAGATACCTGAGAACATCACTGTTTGCATTCTGCTGTCTGCTGCCTTTGAAAGCATGTTGTTGTTATTGTACAATATCACATAATCACTTTAAGCCGGAGACGTTCCTTTGCCTGTACTGTTTACTGGTTAATTTCACACCACAGAAAGAGCGATGACTATTATGAGTCATGTCTGTCATTGTTTGACATCCTTCATCAGGGGATATCAGATAGCAAGGCAGTGAAGTTGTGAGCACAGTCTGTTCTAGTGATGAGGAGAAGAAATCAGAGATCGAGAGGTGAAGCATAGTGGAGGACACTGAATGAAAAGACAGCGGATAAATAAATCAATATACTCGTACCTCCTCCCTCCGTAATTATCTTTTATGTCACAGATGGACCGATATACACATTATTAGGACATAAAATTTACAGAATGATCTGCTGAGATGGCAGGAATGCTTCTGCAGCAAAACAAACACAATATAAAGAAAGGCTCTGCACCACAGATTAGAAGCATAAATGGAAAACTTAAAGGGCATCACAGGTTATCAGAGCCTTTTCAACAAGTCCCTGCTCAATCTTTGGCAAAGCATGAATGGGTTTGTGTGGTTTGACGCTTTTAATTTTCCATTTGTCAGATAAACAACTCAAAGGTGAGGCCCTCCACTTATAAAATGCCATACTGACATTTGATAAGGACCAATAAAAAATATGATTAGCAATCATTGAACAAGTATAATTGCCTGTTATCTTGGGTTAAATACTCTGAAGCTGACAGGAAACATCTGGGTCTCAGTCAAACTTACATTTGTTTTTTTTCCTTTTTTCCCCCTAATGTGGTGATGTTTAGATGTAGGTTTAGATGTATGAAGAACAAAATTTTGCACTTTTAAAAGTCAATGGAGAAACAAAAACTGTATGTGATTTTAGTAAGAGCTGCAAAGCAGAAATCATTATCGCACCATTTTTGTTTTTTTTGCTACTAACAACTCAATGTTGATGCCTTGACATCAAGAAATAAGCATTTATGCTACGAAGTAAATGAAGTGGCTAAATCTTATAATGGCAAACTAAATGACACACAGAAATGTTCTTAATAAAAGCTGGCACGTCGAGCTTTACCTAAAACTGCCTTTCTGTCTTTTTCAAGCCACCTACAGATGAGCCTTTCAGATTGTGCAGAAGACATAATATAATATGAGACATGAATAGAATAAATACATCTTTTTGAACAAACTTTTTCAGCTTGAGGTAATTTTCTGTTGTTCCTGTGAGTTTCTGGGGAATTGTCAATCAATAATTTCAATGTAACATGAGAACATATTCACAGTTTGGCTGAAATGGGCATAACTGTGAATACGAGCAACTATTAATGAAGGGCTTCAAGGTGATAAGACTTGTGGGCAAACATGGGAGTGGAGATCTGTGACTTGAGACAGGAGCTTTCATTTTGTCCATGTTCTGGTAGACAGAGCAGCTTTTGGAGTGTTCTTCAACAAAGTCTGCAGTTTATATTTCCTTCTTTGGAGATGATGGTGTTCATTGGGTTGTGTCTGTGTGATTGTGAAGTGTGTAAGGTGAATTTGCTGGAAATAAAGGAAAAAGAAAAGCATCCTGCATGTTGATAAGATGATAAGATGCAGTGAAGCTCATCATAGTATGTAAAGAGGAGCTTAGGTTTAGGCAGCTGTAACTGGATTTCTCTGTTTGAATCAACATTAATGTCAAATTTGTCCGTATATGACTAAAAACTAACCATCAGAACTCAGGTCCGGTTAGAAGTCCAGGGAAACCCTTTGGTGATCCAGAACGCACCTCAAGCGGGGCAGAGAGAGGACAGGACGCTGTCTATTACGTCACGGGGGGAGGGGGGGTGTTCCTTGGAGACGGGACGTTGAACGTCAGCGACCAAACACGGCAGCCAATCAGAGAGCGTATGCTAATGAGGAGGCTTCTGTCCTTATGAGTCCGCTCTGAGCGGACTGACCGTATTGTAGCGGCGCTCATCGGAGGACGAGGCTGATGACCTGAAGACCAGCATAAACTTTTAACATTTCATCGTCTAAATAACTGGTATATAACTGGAATATATCCTTCTTGCATTGAACAGAAAGAGAGATAGAGAGCTCAAGCGCCGCTAAACAGTCTGCTGATTTAAATAAAAAAAAGAAATCTTCTTGGAGGGGTGACTGAACTTACCTTGGCCATGTCTTGCGGTGATGCCTCGGATCAGAGTCGGCGGTTCTGCGTGTTATCCTGGGATCAGGTGCAGCGCCTGGACTCCATCCTGGGAGAGGCCGTCCCCATCCACGGCAGAGGAAACTTCCCCACGCTGTCTGTGCAACCCCGCCAGATTGCCCAGGTAGTGTCTGACATTATTATTATTATTATTATTATTATTATTATTATTATTATTATTATTATTATTATTATTATTATTATTATTATTATTATTATTATTATTATTATTATTATTATTATTATTATTATTATTATTATTATTATTATTATTATTATTATAGTAGGAGTAATTGTAGTAGTTGTAATAGTAGTAGTAATTGTATTGATTATATACTAGTCACGTGTGAATTTGCGTATAGATTTTTTTTTATAGTAAATGAACAGTATACACAATAGTTATACGTATATATTTTTATATATTTATATGTAAGCCTATTTATGTAATGACTTATATAAATACCAAACTGAATGCCACAATCTATGCGAGTCCGTACTGAATTCAGTAAAACCTTTGCACAACATATTCCCTGGAAACTTTAATAAAATTGAATTGTGTTATATTGGTTGTTTTTCTTTGAATCCAAAGTTGAGAGCTAAGGACTAACCCAGAATATGAGCCTTGTAGGGTTTAGTTTTGGTCCAACCTTACTTAGTTATATTTCGTTGGCACATTATGTCATAATTTTTATTTTACCATGGTTATAAGTTTTGTCTATTTCCTTTTGGTGACAAATATGAAGTGCAGACTTGTTGCTTTGGATTTTAATGGTGTTATACATCGCCTGATTTGATTTAAAAAGCATGATGCAGACATGCCAGTGTCCCTCTACACTTTCAGCCTCACATGCGTTGTTGTGAGGTCTCTTTTCACTGTGGTGATTTTACGTTGCGTTTCTAGACAGTGCAATTTTAAAGTCGCTATCAAATTAAAAAATAAACGTATGGAAGAATGTCTTGTCAAAAAACAGTCAAATAATATGTTTTAGCAATCCTTATGTCAGTTTCATTTACACATTGAAATACTGTAGTCAAAATGAGCTCCATCAGCCTGTGAATCACTGAGATTCATGCTTGTGGTAGCTGAAGGATGAATGCTCCATTGAGCATGCAGGAAGCTTAAATACAGGGTTGGTCCTTGACTCTTGTTTCTCCTGGATTTGTGGAAATCCCATATAATTGTTTTTAGCTAAAAACCATCTGGCATACAGTCTGAAATTTGATTCACTTCTTGTCTCCTGTCACAGCAACCTAGAACATCACCATGTAGCTGAAATATAAACGTGACTGGGTTTGGATATATAGATGTTCCTCTTCTGTAATGCATCAGAGGTGTATGACTGACAGTTTCAACCTTTGTCCTGCAGCATCACTCTCGAGTTCAAGGAAGTAAAGGTCTCATTGTTCATGTGAGATAACAACACCCTCTGATGAGCGAGCCTCTAACAACAACACCTTTCCTTTCCCCCACTTAGATTTTATTGATCTATCCGTAAGTTAAGATAGACTTGATTGGACAGAAGTTGGTTTATGGCCACTTAGCTTTATTATAATATGTATGCTGTGATAACGGCTAAGTGCATGTCTTACCTAGAATGAACAACATTGATGGATCCAGGTAACCATGATAGCCCACAAACACTTCAGTAACATTAATTTTGATTAGAATTTAAACATGTTGGAACCATTTCCTGGATGAGTGATGGTAATTCCATTACTGCCATGTTAAAGGATTGTGGTTTTATTCCTGTGTGAGAGCTTCACTGGCCTTCAAATGTTTGTCTTCATTCAGTAGCCTGACCTGGTGTGTATAAATAGGGCCAGCTTGTTATCTGATCACCATGGGAGAGAGAGTTAACAAACCCTAATCTGATGGGTCAGTGGGGAGATTTAGGATTGTGTCGAAGTGTATATGAACTAGTTTGTACAGTAAGGCTTTGCTGTTTGAATTGTGTCTGATTCAAGTTTGCTCAGTGGAAGAGTGTGTTATTTGTTGTTGTTAGAATCTGTGAACAGATGATATGACAACTTACTGAAACAACTTTCCAGATTAAATAGAAAGGTTATAGTTAGTTGTTGTTGTCTTGGATCATTCATATTTAAGCTTCCAATTATGATATGATTTGTTCCAAGTGTACTTTGAGCAGGATGGTCATTTCTCCCCAGGGTAGAGTCTGATAGGCTGGTGGTGTTGGTATAGCCTATCCCACTGCAGGTCATCCTCTGCCAATAAGGCCACATTGAGGCAAGACTTATTTGTGTAAACATGTGGGTCATTGGGGTAAAGGAAGGAGAAGACTGCTGACCATAAAGAATGTCTTTTACTCGTGATAGACACCATGTGGTCCTGCTCACCACTGTTCACTTTCTTGTCAAGATAATAAAACTCCTCTGTTTTTATTTAGACTCCTGGGTTATTGATTTCCACCAGGCTCGTGAGGAGCCTCTCTAGAAACAGTTCAAGGGTTTAACTTGAGTCTTGTAGGATATATGACTATATGTCATTATTTTTCTTTGTTCTCCAATCACTAATATTATGCTCTGTCTCATTCCTGTCCAGGTTGTGCGAGTGAGGCTGGGGGAGAGGGGCATCAGTGTCACAGATGTGAGGTTGAACGGCTCGGCTGCAAGCCACGTGCTCCATCAGGACTCCGGACTGGGCTATAAGGACTTGGACCTGATCTTCGGTGTGTCGCTGAAAGACGATCAGGCCTTCCGTCTAGTGAAGGACGTAGTGTTGGACTGCCTTTTTGACTTCTTACCTCCTGGGGTCTCTAAGGAACGCATCACAGCACTGACCCTCAAAGAAGTCTATGTACAGAAACTGGTGAAAGTCTGTAATGACACTGACCGCTGGAGCCTCATTTCTCTGTCCAACAACACAGGCAAGAATGTGGAGTTGAAATTTGTGGACTCTTTACGGCGGCAGTTTGAATTCAGTGTGGACTCCTTCCAGATTTGCCTTGATTCTCTGCTCTTATTTGACCGCTGCTCAGAGACGGCCATGTCTGAGAGCTTCCATCCCACTGTGATTGGGGAGAGCGTGTATGGGGACTTCCAGGAGGCCATGGGACACTTACATCAGAAGACCATAGCCACACATAGCCCAGAGGAAATCAGAGGGGGTGGCTTATTGAAATATTGCCACCTGCTGGTGCGAGGGTTCACACCATCTTCAGAGGCAGACATGAAGCAGATGCAACGCTACATGTGCTCTCGCTTCTTCATTGACTTCTCTGACATCGGAGAGCAGCAGAGGAAACTGGAAGCTTACCTACAAAACCACTTTGCTGGTATGGAGCACAAACGCTACGATTGTCTGATGACTCTGCACAAAGTAGTGAACGAGAGCACCGTGTGTCTGATGGGCCACGAGCGGCGCCAGACGCTCAGCCTCATCTCCATGCTGGCACTGAAGGTGCTGGCTGAGCAGAATGCCATCCCCACTATAACGAATGTCACATGTTATTACCAGCCAGCACCATATGTGCAGGACATCAACTTCAGTAATTACTATATTGCACATGTGCAGCCGACTCCAGTTTCACTGTGCAGTAATTCATATCAGACTTGGCTGCCCTGTAACTGAAGAGGCTATGAGAAGGGCAGTGGTGGACATCATCTTGTCCTCCAAGGAAGTGGACTGAAAATTCATTAAAAAAAACAACACATTTTTGTTTGCCAAATGTGATGTGACAATCCTGGACTGCTGTACATCTGAGTGAGCCGACAATATTTTGTTCTCTCTTGCAAACATCAGTAAGATTGCTGGTCATTTCTGAGATGTAATGATATTATTTTGGCTAAGTATTGATTAGGTAAGGAAATATATACTGTATATGTGTGTGTGTGTGTTTATATATACAGTATGTATATACAGTGTGTGTATATATATATATATATATATAGTGTATATATATTGTGTATATATATATATATATATATATACACACACACACACACACACACACACGAACACATATGTGTGTGTATACACACACACATACACACACACATATACATACAGTATATATATGGGTATAAGCAAACAGCTGGTGTTATTTTGTTATTTTCATACTTAAGCTTTATTTTTTTAATTGTTGGACCAAAGATTTAGGCTCTTTGCTGAAAGAAAGTTGAAATTCCAAGTGCCTAAAATGAGCCATTAAACATTCTAAAAATTTCAGTTAAGTCATAAATGGTCATGAGGTGTTTCTTGGATTATTCTTTCTTTTCAGGAACAGAAGTATTCATATTGTGACATTAAAAAGGGAAAAACCTACAATTCTTACATCCTGATTATTTTATTTCTACTTTGGGCTGGAATCATTATTGACATTTTGATTGTTCTCAAGGGCTGAATTTAGTTTAAACTGCTCACTATCTGACACTCCTTCACAGTTCACATTATGATGTTGTAGATTCTCCTGTTTCTATTACAAACAGCAAGTTTTCATTTGGCAGGAGTCTAACTTTTGCCTTATTGTGCTTTGGATGCCTAAGATACACAGAAGGTTATTTGTCCAATGGTTACTAAACTGACTACAAGGAGGTTAATTTTCAATGACCAGGCCTATTTAAATGCATACACTCATTTAGGGTGAGTTGCAATTTTTAAACAGAGGCTTGGGATCCATTTCAATCTGAGGACATGAACCATAAGGAGGGTTTTCTTAAGCACAATGGCTTCTCTCTCTTCAGTGATACTAAAGCTTTTTAACAAAGGCTGGCCTGTTCTCCCATCGATGTTACTGCTGGATGCCCAGCCCTGTTTTCTTGACTGACCATATCCATGTCATGTTGCCCAAGTCAGAATTAAAAATCTTCACAGTTTGAGTGGTAAACTTTGTAAAATCACATAAATAGTGGGAATGGCGCAGCTCAAACAGATTGAGGGTAAATATTCTTCAGGCCTCCTTATACATACAGTATTAGGTAATATTTATATCTTCATTTTGCTGTGTGTGGATCACAGCAGCTCATTTCTTCTCTATATGGAAAAGAAAATATCTGTTTTATTCAAGTCTTGAAAGAGCAAATTAAAGATGTGAAACAAATGCCCTCCCTTGTCTTTGAACAAATGTGATTAAATATATCATCAGTGGTGTGCACAACGTGAGTACATTATAAAAAACAATATAACTCATTTATTTATCTAACCTATTTAATTTTAACACTGAGTCTACGTATAGGACAGTGGAATATTAGAGTAACCTAAAGCAACCTATCAATCAGTGGTAACAGAAGGGCTTGGCTTTCAATTTTATTCCAGATTAGTTAAACTGACACAGAAACTATAACCTTTGAATACAATTTTGTTATATATCGTCTACAAAATAACTACAGTATAGTGAAATCAATATTAATACATCTTTTCACAAAAGGTTTTACTATAAAATGGGGGCAGCAGTTTTAAAAACACATTTACTACAACAGTATGGGTCACATCAACTTGTGGGACAGATTTTTTAGGGTTTTAGACCCACTCTTGAAAAGTCAGGATACATCAGTTGTTACTGCAATACTTTTCACAACAGTACGATAGAGTTCCTAACATTGTGGAAGTTCAGAGTCATTCATCCATTCATTCATTTCCTGCCGCTTTATCCACCGTAGTGGGTCACAGGGAGCTGCAGCCTATCTCAGCTGGCGGGGGACACTCTGGGCACGTCGTCAGTGCACCGTGGAGCCACATACAAAGACAGACAACCATGCACGCATGCACTCACACAGTGCATCTTTAATCAAACCTTAGGAACAAAGCTGCATGCTGATGACCTGAGGCTACTGGAGCAGTTCCTGCAAATAAGTTGTTTACAGTCACAACCTCCAGCAGCCTTTCCATCCGCAGTAACATGAGTAATTGCTTGAAGATTAACCTTTTTGACCAGCATAAGAGTTCAAATATAAGAGCTCCTTGTTTAATGATAATTGGTAGAGAATGGAACAAATAGGTCAATGGTGTCAACAGGAAACCCCTGAGGATAGTGATAAACTGCATGACGTCTACTTCTGCTCCACCCAGCAATATTTGCAAATTAGCTAAATAATGTTTCCTAATAAGGTATCCTTCACTGAGACCTGAAGTCATTGTCTTCCAACATGGTTTCTCCCCCACATAATATAAGAACATGTGGCTCCAACTGAAAGATTAAAAAAAAAGTGTTTTGACTTACGTGCAATGGGGGCTATTATACAATTAACCACTTAGCATATGGTTTGGAGCTGATTAAAATAGAGATGTTTTTAATCTAACATCCTGGTAATCCATCAAGATCTCTGGCCCTGCTTGTTTTGGCACGATGATGAAGTGCTTTGTGCTTTTGGTTAGTATTCCTTTTGCACTGTGTCTGTTTTCCAAGCAGCTGTGAGAGTTTGGCAGCGAATACAGAGATCATCCCAGGGGTGTTCTCACAGAAACAATGTCCTTATGGTCAATACTAAATCTTAGGACGAGAACATACAAGACAAGCAAGATGACCTCACTCATCACTGACCACAATAGCCCCTTGATTTACTTATCATATAAAAAAAATTATATATATATATATAAAGAAACTGCAATCGATGATGAATTTCATAGAAAAAAATTATATATTTTCATCAGGATTTGAATAGAAACAGATTTTGGCCAAGCGTAATACAGTAGTGCTAGATTTCTGAGACATCTAATTTGTAGTTTAAGTTGAAGAGTGCTGTATGTGTGTGGCCTGAGGTTCTGTGCACACGTCTGTGTGAAAGGAGGATAATGCCACAACAAAAATCAGACTCAATCTGGTCTGGTGTCCGTGCTATTACATTTTCTGAAAAGAGTTTATGCACTCAAGGGAATGATTATAATGCTCCACTTACTCATTATGCACAGGGAATTCTCATTGCCACACTCTCTTCATGTGGACTCTGATGCAAGACAGGAGTCACTGACACTGACCTGAGTCAGGAGATGAAGATGTTCTGTATCAAGCCGGAAACATGAATGTGACATCATTCTGAGACTGCAAAGGGAAAACAAATGTTTTAGTTGAATGAAACACGTTTAAAACAATAAACCATTTAGAAACAAGATTTTTCCTTTGGTAGTTATGAAAAAGAAATCTGGACAGCAGAAAAGTAATAAATGCTTTTGGGACTGGATGTGCTAAATGTTTCTTCCATTATGGAAGAAGTCATAGATTTCCTATGAGATGAATAAAGTGTCCGTCTGTCTGTCTGTCTGTCTGTCTGTCTGTCTGTCTGTCTGTCTGTCTGTCTGTCTGTCTGTCTGTCTGTCTGTCTGTCTGTCTGTCTGTCTGTCTGTCTGTCTGTCTGTCTGTCTGTCTGTCTGTCTGTCTGTCGGTCTGTCTGTCGGTCTCTCTATCCATCCATCCATCCATCCATCCATCCATCCATCCATCCATCCATCCATCCATCCATCCAAGCCAACAGAATAGTGATGGAGCTGTTTTCCACCTACACAGACCAGCTGTGCTATAACTTGCTGTAGAATTTTCTCTGTAATCAACTACGACATTAAAGTTCTGCTTATTAATTTCTAACTCCCAGGAGACAACAACTAATTTACTAATTCGTTATCTGTAATGCTAATCCCGTCAAGTGTTTGGGGGCCTGAACAAGTCCCCAGTACGTTACTGGGCTATGTGAAATGGAAATAACCAGTCATACTTGTATTCATTCGTATGCGCAATATAGTCGTCACACAGTCATCAGTTTTTCTGAGTTCCTTATTTTTGGTGGTGAGAGGAAACTGGAGCGGTCTACACAGAAATGTTCCAGGTGGGTTTTAACACAGAACAGTTCATCAGTCTTTTAAATAAGAAAGAAAGAAAAAGTTGAGTAAAAGTAGTAGTAGATTTTTCTTATCATTACCTCCAGCACTATTGTTAATATAGGACCTACAATGTCTATTAGATGATATGCAACTTCTCCATGAGCACAATCATTCTCCCCTAAAATCAATTGAAATAATGTTTCAGAGGAAGTAACAGCATGTATCTAAATGACAAATTAATGATGACATAATCAAAATATAAGTTTTTCTTCTTTAAGATGAATTTAAAAATGATTAATTTGGAAATTCAAACCGTAGCAAAGGATAGAGCTGAACCCAGCAGCAGCTGGACACTGTTTGACTGCGAATCCTTAATGAGTGTGTGTGTGTGTGTGTGTGTGTGTGTGTGTGTGTGTGTGTGTGTGTGTGTGTGTGTGTGTGTGTGTGTGTGTGTTCACATTCATGTGTCGGCTCATTTAGAAAGTGATGTCATGATGGCCAGAGGTGATATGCCAGAACATGTTAATACAGATTGCAGGCAGGGGAGTTGCTCCTGGGGCAGGAGGGAGGGTGTGGGGTAATTTAAGGTGGTGGATGTGTGTGTCCAACTACCAAAATAGCTTACAGGAGAAAAATAGAATCTGTTATTTCATTTCAGAGGTCAGAGAGCATGGGGGAATGTACCACAGACCTGCTGCTGAGGCAAAATAAAGTAGGAGAGACACTCACACACAGGAAGGACCAGCACTGAGCATTCCTGGCATTACAGCCCACTGACAAACAATCCTAACTTTATCCGAAGAGCCGAGCCAAATGAATAGCTGCAGTGTGGAGAGTTTACACACTGAGGGGGGCAGTGACTAGCCTGATCCTCAAGCTGTCCCCATCCAAACACCATAATGTCTGAGGTGGAACACTCAAGTGACTATTTATATTTTCTTTATTATTATTATTATTATTATTATTATTATTATTATTATTATTATTATTATTATTATTATTATTATTATTATTATTATTATTATTATTATTATTATTATTATTATTATTATTGTTGTTGTTGTTATTAAGACATCAGCAGATGTTCTTCTTGGTGCACAGTTTCATTTATATGTCAAAACATTTTCATAAATTCTACAACACATGAGCAGAAAAGTGTGTTTGTGTTGTATGAAAATTTAAAAAAAAGACAAAAGATCTGTCTGCTGGTAAGAAGAAGATTTTAAATAACAGAATAACATCTGCCTTGTCCAACTGTAAAAGACATTTTATGAGAAAACAAACACTCAACACCCACCTCTCTGTGGCAAGATCAAACTGTGGCGTCTTGGCCATCATGCACCCACAGGAATATATTTAAAAACTTCACACTTCCACCCGTGTATAATTCATATTGTTGTCTCACATGTAGACAAACATGATGAAGTGGAGACAGCAGCTGACCGAAACAAACATGCCACAAATGTTCCTTGGTGGCTCTTCTGCTGCTTTCAATTAGTCAGTGTGTTCAGCAGACAGTCAGATGCTTGTGGTGCTATTGACTTGGGTCGTGATTGTCTAGTTGTGGCTTAGCATCTCTAACTAAACTCAACAGGCATGCTAAGGTTTCGATTTAAACCTAAAAGTAAGAGATAGTGGGAAGTTTGTCTTTGCTATAAAGTGTATTTATCAGCAGCAATCATTAAGATGTCCAATCAACAAGAGGCATTGATGTTTTACTTTATTATTTTGTGGAGTTGTGCTACCAAAGCACCTGCTTAGCCCTGAGACATCCACCCATTCGGATTGATGGCAGCTGTTTGACTCAGGAAAAAATAAAAATGTTTAGATTCCAAACAGCTGCAGCAAAACGTGAGTTGTAGCTGGGAACTCATCACTCAGTCCTCATGATGTTCTCTTATAAATATTCAGCATTCTGTTTGTAACTTTACTCAGTAAGTGTCTAATGTTGTTTTGGTGAACGCTGCCTGTCAAGATGGTGTTGAAAATCTGTGTATAATGATAGATTAAAGGAAAAAAAATGCTTCTCTTAAATTTGGTTTAATGTTGAAGACCTTTAAGAACTTGAGGTTTTAATTAAACACAGAAAGAGAGCTGATAATTATATGAGCAGGATTTGCTGAAATGTTGGTGGCTCGTATCAAAAGTTAAAAATCAACTTTCAGTCTTTTAAAAACTTTATCTGGTAAAAATAAATACATAAAAGCAAAAGGATACTTGAAGAACTACAGTTCCGTAGCAACTGGGTGAATTTCATTAGCAGAGAAAACCAACCTCTTATGTTGTTTCATTGTTGTCAAGAGCAATATACTGTAGGATTTTCTCTGGTTTATAGCATGTTTCAGAACTTGGCTCATTTCACTGGTTATGAAATCCCCCTCTGAATCCGTTCTCATCAGTTGGACTTCATATGGAATCCATCACCAAGACCTCTTTCAGTGATGTCCCCCGTCCTGCATTCCTAGAGTAGAGCAGGAAGTGTAGTGTTAAGAGAAGGGCTCTGTTGTGCTCTTTGTAAACACTGGTGTAGGGAATACTGTGGAAGGTCCTCATGTGTGTTTTAAAGAGGTGGGTGATAGTTGTGACTCAAGTGTGAAGACATGGATCCAATCTGATGTTGGTTTGTTTATTAGGGATCAAAACAGTCCTAGCTGTCACCGCTATGGGCCCACAATGTAACGCCCGCTGCAGTGGATTGGCTTTTTGGTCACTAGTTCACCGAGCACATCAGCTCAGAGTGGGTACACTGACACTATATTTTAGTGGTGATATTAATCTAAGCTAAATTACCCTATAAAAACTGACAGTCGTGTCACTCTCACAAAAATATAAATTAAATGGAATAACACATAAATCAGTCAGTTCTTTTGCCAGAACATTTTAACTTAACATATACTTTCTCTAAACCATGTGTCTCCAGAGACAAATATAAGCATTAGGGAACAGTCAGAAAGAACATGGCAACATCGGTTATACATTTTGTTTCTATTAGTTTCTTCAGCTCAAAGATGTAGACAAAATGCCAAACTGTGCATAATTAATTAAAATATAAAATACCTCCATGTTCACAATGTGTCATTTAAAATTAACACTGAGAATCAATAGAAAAATTATTTATGTAAAGTTATTTCGGATGGCATAGAATAGCAATTTCCCATAATAATAACCTTTCTGCTTCATTGCATACATACAATTTTCCAATCAACTACCTCGATGCATTTCCAAGCTTCATTTCCACTTCAAAACATCAGTAACCAGCCAGAGGGAGTGAATTATGACTGTGTTATTACATTGGTTTGTTGCAGCTGATCTGCATAACATTTAAATTCTTATGCTTTCAATCAGTTTTTATGGTGAGGTATAAAATAGAGCAGCTCTTTTTTGTCACTTAATCATTTTGTCATTCTAATGAGACATTTAAAGATGATGAGTAAATGACTTGGCAAAAGCAAAGCAATCCCATGAAAAATAATGAAAAAGTATGTTTTCTTCATGTGATGGTGTCAGTAAATCAGTCCTTCAGCACTGCAGTGTGTTTTGTGAGTTCATTTCCCAGTCTTTGGTTTTATCCCGACAAGCTGGACCTGAAGGACCAGAATTTAAAAAAACTAAAAACCAACCTTATTGATTCTACTTTTCAAGTAAAAAAGAAATTATCACATTTTGATGTCTGTAGAGATTCTCCATCATCCAGGTCATGGTAGATCTGTATGTTCACAGTAGCTGGACTTTTAGGGAAAGCATCAGCATGTTGTGCCTGTCATCTAAGAGGCTTCTTTTGTTCTGAACTACTGGTCTGGAGTTCCAGATATTTAACCTTATTATATTTTGACATTGAAATAGGTACACAAATAAACTCAATAGTAACATCTAAGCTTAAAAGTACCTAAAAATTAACAATGAAAAAACAAACAAACCCCAAAACAGTTATGAATGCATACTTTCAGGGTCTCTATGAAGCATGGGTGGAATTCTGTTGCATTCTGCTCATTGGCCTATGAAGACATTCAGATGTAACCTGTCTGTACATACATTACTCCTATATGCACTCTATGGAGGGGAATAAAAAATTAAAATTGTAAAATGAAAATGTAAATTTGTACATTGATGGTAAAACCTACGACACCTAGTGACTTCACACAAAGCTCCAGAGGAGCAGTAGCTCCCTGCTGAAGTGATTTACGGCAACCAACTCTAAACGCTGGCATTCACCCCTATGATGTAACACAATAACTGGATTTTCACAAATCTGCAGGCACAGATACAGTACATTAAGGATTTGATTGGATAACATGGATTCTCTTCATCCTTGTAGTCTTTTTGTTTTCCTTCTGTCTGTTGTGAGGATAGGCAGATGTCCTGGTTTTTCATACTTCAGGCAGACTCTCCCCTCTTCAAGGCTCCATTAAAGCTGAAAATAGGGACTCAAACAAAACAAGATAATTATATAATACCTTGAATTCATTATAACAGAAATGAAAATGTAAAGTATACATTGTCTTGTGAATTGCTTGAACTTCTTAAAAAGAGATCAAATGACAACAATTAAGATATCCCTTCCTTAGTGGACAGCTCTCCTCTCTACTGAGGATCTTTAACTTCCTGGACCCCACATAGACAGAGAGTATCTGTGTGCTTTTAGTGAACTTAACCAGAAACAAATACACACCATTCTATTTCCCACCCACCCCCAAAAGACACAGGAACACACCTACAGCATGAATTGAGTAACACACAGGCATTAGTATACATCAGCACAGGAGACCTCACGGTCATGACATCGCCTACGCATTAATGAGTCTGTTTGCACTAACCGAAAGGCGACCTCTGAGACCATCAGGAGGGTTGTTGTTGTTTTTTAACTGGAGCTCTTGGACAGAATCCTCTGCTTCCTTTGGGCTTTTGTAGTCTCATGTGGTAGTAATAAAGACACCACACTTGAAAATGAGGGCTGCATTAAATGTTTGGATAACCCCCATGACTTTTTATTGTGTTTTTTTTTTTTCCATGAGCTGATTTTCTTTTATTTGTTTCTTTATTTTTGTTTTGTGCCTGATCTCGTAGTTTTCAGTTCCTCTTACATGGATCTAGTTGAATGAAGAATGTACAGTAAATATGAAAGGTAGAAAGATGGAACCATTACATGACTAATGCGATTAAGTCACTTCTAGGATGTTCAAAACTAGGAAAAATACCCTTGTGCATGACAGGAAGAGGTAATACAAATAAATTTGGTCTTTTTACTTTGTTATGTTATTTAAATTACACAGACTGGGATTCGGTGTTTAGGGACACTTTTCTACAACACAGAGGGGAACAAATGAAGCCTCAGCAAAGAATAAAATGTAGGTTAACACAGCGTATACATGTGTGAAATCAGTGGAATTAGATGCTTGTCAGTGTGGCTGTTTTTTGGATAACTGGATCATTCTTGCTTGTCTCATATCATTGCAGTTTCTGTATATAATTTCCAGCAGAGAGAAAAGCCAGTTGTCGTAGGTTTTGTACTACTGTGTTTTAATTGGATTAATAGGCAGTTGAAATGGAAATGAGAGTAAGATGGGATTTACACACTAACACAATTTGGCCTGTTAGTATAGGAAGTCTTCTTTGTCAGGTTGCACAGCTTGACCCGGATTGTATCAAAGAGTGAGATTACTAAATCCTTTTTGCAGTTACTGAATGGCTGGAGGGACTCCACACAGGATTCCAAGCTGCAGCACTTTTTTCAAGCTGCACTTCAATCCATGACAGACTAATCTGGTTCTTCTTTTTGCCAGGTTTCAGTTTTGAACCAAAGGGGTCGTACTCTGACTTGTCAGCATAAATGTTGGAGTTCAAGCACAAACGACGAGTGCTCAGAAATCAAATCGCAGCCTTTGGAAGAACCACAAGATCTTTTTGCAGAAATGACACAAAGGACTCAATGTCTGTTCCATGTGCCAAAGTGTAATTAAAGGTTGTGGATAAGTTATAGTACATATTTCACATATCCATTTCCAGTCATTTCAGCCTTAAAAGGCAGACAAAGCTGTCGTATTTCTTAATAACCGGTAGTCAATGCAACATAAACTGAAGGTGCTTTTTGTAATCAGGTGCGGGTGTAAACATTTCTTGGTCAGTGCATATTTCAGATTTGGTATAGTTAGTCATTTGGGCTAGTTACTTTGGATTGTGTCTAACAGTGGCACCATTTTGGTCACAGGAAGCCCAAAATAGTGGCATCAAATAAATAAAGACTTCAGAGACAGCTGAGGGTGGAAGGATGTTCTTAAAGTCTGTGGGTGGTCAAACCTTTCCGGGACATTCAGCCTACTTTTACAAACGCCAACACTTAAACAGTGGTCATTATTAGCAGACAAACCAACACCATCAGTCTGGGACTAGCTTCCATCCAGCTGCATGTGTGCACGCCTAAACAATTTTCCCACTCTGTTTTGACATGCTCTATTACAGGTTCTGCATCCCTCACCAGAACCAAAAATATTGACAGCTAAATGAAATCATCTATTTTCTGGTCTGATGTCATCCAAAAATTGCCATAATTGCCACGGCCTGGCGTCTTTGGTCTGTGGCTGGTAGAGACACGAGTTCTGAGCAAGGTGCATGGAGAGGACAGCAGAGCAATGGATGTTACCTGCTGAATGTATAAAAACTTTCTCTGTGGGATTGGCAGTACGGTGAGGGGTGCAGGACCACTTTCTTCTTTCTGCCAGAAAAGCAAGCAAAGACAAGAAAGGACTTGATGTGGTCAGAGCCGAGAGGCTAATGATAGACTGTGAATCCCAGCAGCCGAGGCTGAGGGTACTCAGCGCAGCATATGGGAATGCACACAGATGCAATTATGTAACCACATGCAGCCTAAGACCCACCAGGAATCCAGAGTGAGACGAGCCTCAGCAACTTCACAGAACATCACATCTCTGCAGTCTCAAAAACTTAAGTTAATGTGCATGCCTTTAAATATCAATGAGTTCTTTTCAGTGGTATCAATAATTGAAACTATTTGCTTCATATAAATTAGGAATGAAAAAATGTAAAAATAATCCATGACAAAATAGTTATGATAGATTTTTGTCACTAGGAAAAGTAATTAAAGCTACAACGATCGATATTTAATAAACACGTGTGGACTGAATGAATAAGTGTGTTATATGGAAGGGGCTCAAACTTTGTATATCCTTTTCTCAATAGAGCATTTTAGTGGTTTTTCAGCGCTTTGTTTTGGCTTCCAGTCTCACAAATCTACTGTTGAGGCTCAAAAATCACAATATTCATGAATGTGGTTTTTCGAAGCAGGCAAGCCAGCTCCACTAACCCACTGTATTCTACCTTTACGGCAACAGGCATCAGACAGACTTAGAGACTGGCTGCTGAACAGTCAAAGTGATTAAGCAGCTAGAAATACAAAAAAATTTTCTATGGATTTTATGGAGACCAAAAGTAGAGTTAAAAATTGTATTATCATTATCATTGTATTATCATTATTAATTGTTGATATACATATATACACACACACACACACACACACACACACACACACACACACACACACACACACACACACACACACACATATATACAGTATATATATACAGTACGTATATACATACACATATACACGTACAGTATATATACTGTACACATGTGCTTTGCATCATATTTCAAGATTAATATTACTGTGTATCTCATGTGTAAGAAGCATTTTTCCCTTTAGGTTGATGCTAATTCTTCTCAATGTTTGGTAATGGAATCAAAATGAAAGGTTTTTATGAGATCAAATTTTTCATTTGTAAAATATGAAATAAACAAAGTAAACAGAGTTTATCGTTTGCTTTTAAAGTGCAGTAAACTACAAGTGTACGGTACCATAAAATTGGAATACAGTAAACTGTAGTACAGCATGCGTCGGTGCAGACGGAGCTCTTCTACACATAAGGAGATCAGATCCTTTACTCGGATGATGGTCAGAGATTTTGGTAAGTGGTTCTTCCTCTTTGCCTTTTTCTTTCCTCCTGTGCCACTCAGCTAGGTGCCCCACTTGCAACTACCTTCCCACACAGTACAGAGGGGTCATACACTCAGCTGGTTGTGTAACAGTGGTGTCAATAGATATTACTCTTTGCTCAAGACAAGCTTTAAAACTGTACTATCACCGGTTGACATTAACCGTTATCTTCAAAACCCCCGCAGCACAAACAAAGTGTCACAGTTTGCTCTGAGCTTACTGGGGCATGGATCATACTTTAAGGTTTTAAGATACTAACCCCCAGACATTTACATTTTACCTTCAGAACAGACAGACACAAGTTTTCCAGCCAATACAGCTGTGTAATGATATACAATTATGTTAGAAAGCATTGCTGTGTCCGTATAAACTGTTGGGAATGAGACAGAGAAATTCAAACCAATTAAAACCTCAAGTCTTTCCATCTGATATTTGAACTGACTTCAGAAAACAAATGTTGCAGCTTGCAGCTCCTCGCTCCGATACCCGCGACCATCAAAACATTTGTTCATGGGGGTGTCTCAGGGGTGGTGGGAACAGCTTTCTGAGGCTTTCAGTTCAAGGAGTGTTTCCCATGTAAGAGATTTTCTGTGAAAACAGTCTGTAAGTGATTGCTTCCAAGAAATTTTCACAGATTATGAATTAACAAATTTGACTGTGGATTAACTAGAGAACAGTTGGTCGAGTCCTCACAAGTAATTTCATTCGTTGACTGTTTATTTGACAGACCTCAGCAATGCCTCAAGTATAGACATGTGCAGTTGCAGCCATCTGAAGAAATACCACTGGAGGTTTATTACGTCGAACAAGAGTTTCTCCACTTTATCATTCATGAAATGCTTCTGCATGCAGGATATTTGAAAATAAAAACCACTAATAATCGATATGACGGTTCAATGTGAGTACAAAAATAAGTGCAAGGACTTTAGAATACTGTGCTAGAAGTAAATGATGGAAAATGGAGTTACATGTGGGTGCAAGATCTGCATTTTCGAAGCCAAAATAAACAAAATTTAAGCCTAAATGTGGAAGGACTTGGGCTGTTACTGATACAGACAGAAGAGGAGTTGCGCCCTCTGGTGGCAAACCAGAGGGCGCAAAACTTCCTGGGACAGGAAGTTTTTTTTTTTTTTAATCCCAAGAAAGTAAAAATATTTTCCTGGTGTTTTCTTAACCTCCTATCTTTGCACTGACCACAATTATATCAATAACGATGAATTTGTAAGCGAGGTAATAACCATGTAATAAAGCGTGATCAAGCCTCAGCACCGCTGGTAAGCAGATAACTGCTGAATAAAGAAATAAGACAGGATTTGCCGCACATGAGATTCAAAAACTACAGTCAGTGACCACAGGACAAGTTTACTTATTCCCCCCCTGAGAATTAGACACCCACTGTCCCTCGTGGAGCTCACGGCTATATTTAGTTGTGGTCACGTGTCCCGCTGGTCAGCTGGGGTCCCGCTGCAGACACGCCTCTGTGCTGAATGGAGGACACTGAGCGTAAAACACAACCTGACGCGGATCAAAGCTTTAGGACGGTTTTTTTTTTTTTTTTTTTTCCCCCAGTTTGTTTTCTGGCGTCTGCTCGGCTTTTTTAAACTGAATTGTTCAAAGTCAAGTAGATGCAGCGATGACGCGAGAAGAAGATCTCGTCCGGATCGCAAAAAAACTGGACAAGATGGTGTCTAGAAATAACACGGTGAGGCTGTATTTTGACACCCCGCAGGTGGCGCGTTGTTCCTCCACCGCGTGTTGAGCACAAAAGTCCGTGAATGTTTTTCTTCTTGAAATGATTTCCTCCAGTTTCACTTTGAAGGAAAGTCTTGTTTCTATCGTGTCGTTTTGTCGTGTAAAAAGTCCGTGTTTGCAATGTGACCCCCCCCCCCCCCCCGGCTGTGCGCTAACAAATGATCAACAGGTGTTTGCGCGGCTGATGTTTCCGTCGCTCCCGGCGTGATCACACGCGTAAAGTGTTGTGCGCTTGGTTGAGAGGTTTTTGCGAAACTTTTTACGCGTTTCCATGTCGAGGAATAATTAGTGTAACTCAGTGTAAACACCGCGGCCTATGCGCTGAGACCGTCTCCAGACGGGACGCTGCACTCCGGCCCACGGAGCGTCCCGTCAAGTGTTTTCCAGCGTGGGTTCATAATAAAGCAAACCGTTGCAGACGCGCTATACCTCATCCCTGTTGGGTTGCTTTTTTTTGTTTTTGTTTCATTTATCCAATCACTGTTGTTTTTTTATTTTCTAAACCAATATAAAAATTGAAGAAAAGAACTACAAAAATGAAACGTTTTCAGTTTATTAGTTACTAATTAGTTTTGGGTTGGCTCATTTGCATTCTGTCTGTCCTCTCCTGTACACATCTATTACACGTTTCTAAGCGAACACGTTCAAGATTTATAGCTGAAATGCCAGGTAAAGCAATATTTGTGTTTTTATACACTTGATGTGTTCAAAACACGGGTTAAACTTTTACTTGGTGTTTGTTTTTGCAGGAGGGAGCCATAGACCTTCTGAGGGAACTGAAAAGTTTCAAGATGACGCTCAAACTTCTCCAGGTAGACTCCTGTCTTATGTTTATACAGCATCAAATTACATAATTAATTGGATAGATCCAGTTTTCAACCTATCAGCCGATGACAAATGATCCAAAAAGAAGTGAAACAGTACATTTGAAACCAATTTGACAATCATGTGATTTTTTTTAAACCCCCCCCCCCCAATAAACATGTGTTTAGGAAACCAGGATCGGCATGTCAGTGAATGGTATCAGGAAGCACTGCTCAGACGAGGAAGTCATTTCCTTCGCAAAGGCCCTCATTAAAGACTGGAAAAGGCTCCTTGGTACTTTGCTTGATCTCTAATTTGCACCATTTATGATTTAATAAACAGTTAATAGAGTTTGTATGTGTGTAAAAAATGTGACTATATTGATATGATTTGTTCAAACCTTCAGATTCTGGCCATTCCCACTCTGAGAAACCATCAGATATGAAGAACGGTTTAGTCTCCAGTAAATCATCTGCCTCCCCAAATTACTCGCCCTCACACAGCAGGTAGGTTCACCCCTCACAGGTCATCAGGCATTTATTTGTTGAATAAACCCTAACCCTAACCCAGAGACATAATGAAGGTAAGAAATCAAGATCCATATCAGCTCATCTGTCTTCCTGCTGTGTGGCCAAAATGCCCTCATGCATATGACACATAGGATGGGATGATTAGAATTAATAACAAAAACTAAAAAAAAAGAATAATTGCCCTGAGTAAATTAGAACAGACTGATGCATAGTGACTTAAGGCTCACTTGTGTTTTGCTGAGACAGTGGATGAACGCAGCTTCTGTCCCTGCAATTTAAAAAGAAAATGACTTCACTGACTTCTAAAACTCAATTCTGTTATACTTTTTTTTCAACACTGAAACAAAAATTTCAGAACTAATATGAAAAGTTTCAAGATGACGCTCAGACTTCTCCAGGTAGATTCCTGTCAAATGACATAATTAATTGGATGTACAATTTCCTCTGAGATTAATAAAGTATCTATCTATCTATCTATCTATCTATCTATCTATCTATCTATCTATCTATCTATCTATCTATCTATCTATCTATCTATCTATCTATCTATCTATCTATCTATCTATCTATCTATCTATCTATCTATCTTTCTACCTACCTACCTACCTACCTACCTACCTACCTACCTACCTATCTATCTATCTATCTATCTATCTATCTATCTATCTATCTATCTATCTATCTATCTATCTATCTATCTATCTATCTATCTATCTATCTATCTATCTATCTATCGATCTATCTATCTATCTATCTATCTATCTATCTATCTATCTATCTATCTATCTATCGATCTTTCTATCTATCTATTTAAATGGATGAGAAAAAAATAGAATTAATTAATTAACTAACTAATTAATTAAGGAAAGAATATATGTGGTCTGGAACGAACAAACAAACAAACAAACAAGCCAAAAAAAAAATCATTACATATTGAGATTGAGTCGAACATGTTACCACAGAGGATATAAAGGACCCTGAATGGAGACTCAGGTGGAGATAATAGAGGGCCGGTGAGCAGAAGAGGAGGAGGCGGGAGTGAGCTGGATAGTGGACCAATCAGCTGCACCCTGGAGACGAACAAACTAACACACAGATGGGGACAGACAAATAGGAACAAGGGGAGAAGTGAAAAAGGAAACACGGGAGAATGGAGATGGAAATAATTTTTCTTTCCTCTCCCTGCTCCTTGAATATTTTTTTAATGTTGGCCAAATGAAGCCATTACATTACAACGACAAATCCGACGCATGTTAAACTTGTCAGGGTTTGGTGGAAGTTGTTGGACGTTGGTAAAACTGCTAATTCCTTTATTTCTGTCAGTCTCAAGCGACAGGATGTCAAACAGACAGAAGACATTGACCTTGATAAAAAACTCTCCAATAAAAACAGAAAAGTAAAACATTATGATGAGCACAGAAACACAGAGAGATACCCAGATGAGACGCACTTAGAGGACCCTCAAAATGAGACAGATCCCCAAGAAATTGGAAAGGACAAGCATCTAGAAGATCTGAACAAACAAAGAGCTGCGGGGGACACCCAGCTGGAAATAGATAACAAGAGACAGAAGCATGTACAAGACCTGCAGAGAGACCGACACAAGCCGGAACAACGGAAAGAAAGACCGTTGGAAGAGCTAAAAAAGATAAGGCAGATGGAAGAAGTCAAAAAGGAGAAACACCCTGAGGAGTCCAAAAAGCACAGCTGCACCGATGATTCAAGGAAAAGCAAACAGAGAGAAGAAAACAGAAACGAGAGGCTGATAAACACGGTGCAACAAGAGAAACCGCCGAGTGAACCCCACAGAGAGAAACCTGCTGAGCTTCACAAACCCATGTTTGAAAGGTGAGAGCAAAGTGCCTCAAAAATGAATCGTACATCAGAAACATTGAGTCGATCCTCAGGTCAAGTTATTTATTTCAGGAGAGGAGTTCTGGACAGCAGGATTCTGTATCCCACTCGCTTCCCCTCTCCTCCTCGACAAACTCGGCCTCTTGTCCAGATCAAACGTCCCTCTTTGGACCTGAAAAAAGATAGGTCAGCACCTTTATCCAGCCTGAACATGGTGACAGTGCTGCTGCATGCAAACCTGTTTCTGAGTCACTCACCTGTGCTGACGTCTGTTCCTGCAGTGTAATAAACAGACTCATGACCTAACTGGACAAACTGTGTGCATGGTGCATGCTGGGAAAGGTCAGACAGGTGTGTCTTTATTAGTTGGCTTTGGCATTCATTTTGAGCTGTGTGCTTCATTAACGGGGACTCCTGAGGTGCAGCGCTGATCTCTGCTGTTCTGACATTTGCTCAGGAAGGACAGTAAAGACTCTTCCTCCAGACATCCCTGTCCTCCTGCTCCTCATCCCACCTCCACTCCTTCGGCAAAGCGACCTTCTCTGGAAGCAAAGAAGGAGAGGTCAGGCTGGCTTTGGTGCATATTATTAGAGCAATTTCTGAGTGAGAAGAAGGGGATTTTCACAGGGAAAAATTATTTGTACTTTAGGAAGGTTTCCCCAGACCCAAACGCTCCGATCGCTCCTCTTCCTCTTCACCTTCATCCCCCTCCACCAAGGTCAGGGTCTGCATGCCCACAGCCTTGCCTCACCCAAATTCCGCTCACATTTTGAAGTGATGTGGCTCAGCTCAAATGTGTATTTTCATTTAGAAAAGAGCCTCCTGACCCCAATGCTCCACTTCCTCCTCTCCCTCTTCACCTCCACCCTCCTCCTCCCCTGAAGCGTCCCTCACTGGATGGGAAAAAAGAGAGGTTTGACTCCAGATGAGTTTTCCTCACATCACAGTCTGCATGTCATAGCAGCCTTGATTATCACAGAGATGATCTCTGCTCTGAATCCCTGTGTTGTTTTGCTGCGACAGGAGGGAGTCATCAGACTCTAAAGCGCAGAAGAAGACATCTGACCCTGTGAAGAGGGAAAGGTCAGCTGTTAGGGAACGATCAGGCCTCTCATTCATCCTCAGGAGGAATACTGACTAAATATTAGCACACTGAAGCAGACAGTGTTTTTGCGCTGGTCTTTTGACTTATACTGATTTATCTTTTTCTTTTTTACACTGCTTCAAAGGAAATACAAATAAGCTCCTTTAGACTTTAAAATGAATTTCTGTTTCTGAAGAAATATATCAACATTTAGATACGTACTTAATGGTGGTCTTCAGTGTATCATCATGAAAGAAAGGATAGCACCAGATATTTTCACCACAAAGACTGTTTTCATTTTGCAGGAAAGACTCATCGGGAAGCAAAGTATATAAAAAGCACTCAGATGAAGCCAAGAGAGAAAGGTTGGCGAGTGTGAGCGTTAGACCAATGTGTGTGATGTCATGTCCTGGTTCACCTCAGCTTCATCTGAGAGCTCGTCATCAGTTTTAAGTGCACAAAAAAATGACTTTAAAGGTTTTATGGTTGGCCAGAGTGGATTAAATTATTAAATGTTTCCTTTAGCAGGAAAGATTCATCTGACTCCAAACCATCTCCTCCCAAAAAGACCTGTGTGGATGTAAAGAAGGACAAACACAGGTGTGCAGGAATAGGAAACATTATTCTGCGGATTTACACTGCTTTATTTATTAACATGATCTCACGTGTCTATGTAATGTTTTTAAACATGTCAACACTCCTCTTATTACTTAGGAAGGAGTCAGGTAACCTGAAGTCTGGACAACCTGTGAAACGTAATTCAACCGAGTCCAAACCTGACAGGTACTGGTGTGCAGGATTTAGAACCTCAGCTGTATCTGTAAATAAAAGACGTATTGAATAAAAACATTCACTGAAAAAGAGGTTTTTACCAACTGCAGATGGGAATCCACTGATTCAAAGAAAAGCAGCTCATCATCACCAAAGAAGCTAACAGCTGACAGGTAATAAAACACAAAAATGAGCATTGATTAATACAAAAATTAAATAAATTTGAAACTAAAAATAAGTTGCTTCTTTTAATGCAAAGACAGAATGACATTGATTGATTTGTTTTGTAGGAGAGAGTCTCAAGGCTCCAAGACCTCCCAGCCTGGACCTCCACAGAGGAAATCCTCCACTGACAGTAATGACAGGTACTGTAAATACTTTCACATTAAAGTCATGGGACCTGCTTCAGAAAATGTATCAAGGATACTGATTTTTTTATATTTACTTAAATGAAAATACTCAATCTAACACCTTTATTGACATACAGTAGCACACTGTAGGCATAAAATGTAAGAGGGGTCAAAGGTCATTATCTCATTTATTATATAATACATGTCAAATATATGATATCAATACAAGCATGGAACGGAACACTACAGTACATGAGAAAAACAGATTTAATTTAAGATTGGTGCCAATCTTAAATTAAGATTGGCACCAATGATTACAAGTAAGTACTTTTTATTTACATGTGTGTAAATGTTTTAGTGTCTTTTCAGTTGAGTGTTTTGTCTTTACGATCTGCCCAACACCATACAACAGAACATGTTAGCTTCTAATGTTGTACTAAGGTTAAGGTTAAAACCATCAAACATTTCTGCTTGAATAATGACATAGATTTGACTTGGTGATATGGACTTCAAGTCTTATGCATTGGTAAGGTTAAAAATTCCATTGCAGATTTATTTTAAATTGTAATGTAGTTATTATCCACCCCATGGAGATAATGTTAGTTGCTTGTTTTTGTTTGTTCTCAAGGTCATGCAAAAAACACTCATTTACCGATTACTGCAGTAGTACAGATTTGAATTAAAGTAGGTTTAAAAGGTTATGCATGTTGAGATTACACTGGATAAAGAGCAGATGAATCTGGAAGACATCATGTCAAAGAAGTGGAGTTATACATTTTACCGTGTCTAGTTCGAGTGTGTTCTTTACTAATGACTCTACTTTTTCCCTCTGCAGGAGAGGCAAAAACGACACCCCTAAAACTCCCACAACCCCGACCAGCCCCATGTCGCCCAGCTTCAGCTCACCTGGGGGCCCACTGCCTCCTCACCTCATTACTCGAGACTCCATCAGAGACAAGTGCATTGAGATGCTGGCAGCTGCCCTGCGCACAGACAGTGAGGCCAAGATGTTATTTAATCACAGAGCTCACACTACAGCTGCTAGCATGATACAAGTCACACAGGTTGCATAGTGGGACTCAATAGTCATCTATCTGAAGAACAAAGGTTCACTAAAGTGTTATACAACACAAAAAACTTCTCTTGTCTTCATAGACGACTTCAAAGATTTTGGAACTAACTGTGAAAGCATGGCGGCAGAGATTGAAGATCATATCCTTTATTTTTACATCCCGCTTCAAAGCGGTGATATTTTGTAATTGTCAGTGTTAGTTCGTCCGTTCATCCGTCCGTCAGTCCGTCCTTTAGTCCACCAAATATCTTCGCAATTGTTGCAGATAGAAAGATGAAACTAAAAACACATTACTCTGGCGGCAAAGGGAATGAAAATGAGATGATGACCTTGACCTTGAGAAAACTAGGTCATGGTCAAATTTCAACTTTTTTACAATCAGGATAAGTTAGAAAGACGAGGGAGAAGGCCAATGTGAATAAGACCATAGATCAGAGCACTAGCTTTGATCTTTGACCTATGCAAGTACGTCAGGTTAAAATTTTGAATTCAGGGGTGTCGCAGGATGTTGCAGTCTGTGACTGCCTTGGTTCTAGTTTGCAGCTGTGAATGAATGACCCAACTAATCGGTTATAAATATACACAAACCTTCCCCTGTTTAGGCTCCCTATACTTAGGCCTAACCAAAAGTAATCAAAGTAATCAACTGTCAAACACAAAACAAGCACTAAATAAACTGAGTTATGATTACTGTTTGGGTGAAAAGGGCAACATTCAGGAATGGAATAACTTTTTCTGTGCTTCAAAGACAGCAAAACCCTCTAACACACTGCACAGCATGAAAACACAATGAGTTATGAGGTAATACCAGGAGCACAAGATAATTGAATGTCATAGTTGTGATAGTGATGGGGTTTGCGACAAAATCAGTCTGCTTTGTAAGTGTACAGATTAAAAAATAGAAATCTGATCAGTCAGTATTAATGATCATTGGTGTAGTCAATGGGCAGAATGGTGGAGCAGTGGGAAGCCCAATCGCCTCACAGCACGCAGGTTTGGGGTTCGAGTCCTTTTTGTCAGGAGTTTGTGTATTCTCTCTGTTTCTGGGTTCTCCCTTGGTTCTCCAGCTTCCTTCCACTTCCACAAACATATACTTTAGGTGAATTGGTCACATCAGAATTGACCATGTGTGAGTGGTTGTTTGTAGTATACCCCACTTTTTGCCCACAGCCAGCTGGGATTTGCTCCAGCATAATCCTTGACCTGCAAGACGGAAAAGTGGAGACGCTTACGGTCATCTCGTCTTCAAGAAAAGAGATGGATGGATGATTGGTGGCTTTTATCTTCATGATCAAATCTTCCTTGACTGCACTGTTGCACATATTTACCAGGAGATAAAGGCCACAGACATGAAATATAAAAATAGAGTCCGGAGCCGCATCAGCAACTTGAAGGACCCAAAGAACCCTGGACTCCGTAGAAACGTCCTCGCAGGAACCATTGACTTGAGCCGCATCGCCTCCATGTCTGCTGAGGTAGAAAACACTGCCAACCACCGAGCTCCTCTCATGAACTCACCATTTAATGCTTCACATCATTCCATCTCTTTTGTCTCCTCACGTATCTGTCTTCATGTAGGAAATGGCCAGTGATGAGCTGAAGCAGCTGAGGAACGTTCTGACCCAGGAGGCCATCAGGGAACACCAAATGGCCAAAACCGGTGGCACCACCACCGACCTGCTGCAGTGCAGCAAGTGCAAAAAGAAGAACTGCACATACAACCAGGTAGCGAGACAGATGAGCACAGCACACATGAACATAGAAAAAAACAGGGTCAAAATAAAATTAGAATGATCTAATAATATATTATTACATTACTCACTATCAAGTTTTAAATCCACTGGCCACTATGTGGGTTAATTTGATAATTTTGAGAACAATATTGATAGAAGTATAAATGCATTTTACTATAATTATTATACTATATATTTGTATGTTTTTAATTTCCATGGTTACAGATAGCCTTTTATTTTAGTTTGTTCTTTTTGAATTTTTAAAAAAATCTGCCACGCACTTTACAAGACTCAATCAACTCAATCAGATTTTATGATTGTGCTTCAGTTCAGGCAGCACTGGAATATACTGTGTGTGTGTGTGTGTGTGTGTGTGTGTGTGTGTGTGTGTGTGTGTGTGTGTGTGTGTGTGTGTGTGTGTTTGTGTGTTTGTGTATTAGGTGCAGACACGCAGTGCTGATGAGCCAATGACCACATTTGTTCTGTGTAATGAGTGCGGTAATCGCTGGAAGGTAAGTCAGTCCATCCATCCATCCATCCATCCATCCATCCATCCATCCATCCATCCATCCATCCATCCATCCATCCATCCATCCATCCATCCAACCATCCATCCATCCATCCATCCATCTCCGCCTGTCGGTCTGTTAATATTGTTTTCTTTGTCTCGCAGTTTTGCTGATATCCACCAGATGAAGCATTTTGGATTGTTCTTAATAAAGGGGGGTGGGGGTGTTTATAAATTATTGCAGTGTTTTTAAAATTTGTACTTAATTTTTTTGAGATTTGTGGGCATGTGCTGAGAATCAGGGTTTGCTTTATTTTTGCTGCTGAAGACTGAGCAGGAGCGTCCTTTTTAACAATAAGTGATGATCACAGTGCTATCATGATGGTGCGATAATCCAGTTAATATTCTATGTTCTACATCAGCTGTTCACTTTTTATATATCTAATTACAATTCTACTTCATAAATCATCAGTATGGTGGCTTTGTGAACTCACGTTTAATAAAAAAAGTTGTCAATCACTTTTTATTCTGTCACTTCTCATGCCAGTAACATAATCATCAATGTCTGTAGCTAGTGTTTGCCTGTACAACTAGGCCTCAATCTACGAACACAATTGGTTCCCAGAAGTTGTTCGTAAGAGGAATTTTTGTACGTTGTTATTTGTTAAATTTCAATCTATAAACTTCATTTGAGGTAATTTAAATTCCATTACTACTGTAAACATAAAAGTGCTATTCTCATAGACTTACCAGAAAATTAAAGGACTTACAAACGCAAATGAAATAAAATACTGTACAATTGTAATGTAACTTACCATCAGACTCCAACCGTCGGGCTGTGGACCGGTGCCGGTCTGTGGGTCAATTGGTACTGGGTCGCACTCAAAGAATGCATAATTTACATTATTTCTGTTTTATTTACTATCTGATTTGGAATGATTCTCTCCGCAGCATCTGTCTGAGTCACTCTTGATGCAAGATGCTTGCCTCGGTCACATGGTTACCTTCTTAACGGGCCGCTCCCGCACACAATACATTACGAAGAACATGTGCAAAGAGCCAGTGATAAACAGTAACTTATCTAAGGGGGTACGAAGCATGACACACAGACATTCACAGAGACGCGTGACTTATAAATAAATGACTTAATGATGTCAATAAATGCACACATGGAGGAGCTGCAGGGGCTAACAGAAAAGAAATAAATAACTAAACCATTTAATCAATACATTGCATTCAATGTATTGATTTGACCAAAAATACATTTCTCACAATACAGTAATTAAAACAAAGTTAATGTCCTAACTTGTGTTTGATGTTATTTTTCTTTATTACTTGGATAGTTTGATCCATGATTGATGGAGTTCTGTGGGTTTCAGTACCTGACAAGTTAAAAGGATTTATGTTATAACAGAGAAACAAGCAAACATATTTTTTCAGTGCAACTGTAGTATTTGTACTAATAGGTAATAAATTCAGAGTTATTTAACATTAAGGAGTAGTTACATTTATGTTACATTACATTGAGTTAAAGTCAGTAACATTTATTAGTTACATCTGGCCCTCTGAGGACACCAGTGATGTTTTGTCGTTGCACCGCTGACAACATGCGGTAGGGGGCAACAACTCATCAGAATTCAGAGGTCAGGCAGCGTCAGTCTCCATGGTTACAGTACAAACACCAAGAACGAGATTCTTTTAAGTGCCAGTTTCACAGGTTTATGAAGCCAGGATTAGGTGGGGTGAAGATTACTAGAACAAAATCATTCAATCACTTTCAACACAACAAAATTCATTCCTTCAAACAGATTTAAACTAAAGTTACCACCAGATCACTTTTGTGTTTCTGAACTGTATGCATATTGTGTACAACATTTAGTATGAATATTAAAAGTGGTGGTGACAAGAAATATGACATGTATGTCAGCAGAAGTAATGGAACAGAAAAGCTTCCTTCACACCCTCTGGCTTAGTATCCACCATCTGGTTCCCTTTGAGTTGAAACCACATTCATTTACTTCTGCATCGTTTCCTACATAAACAACTACTATTGATGTGCGGACAGTCTGGAGAAGGCTCCAAAGGTGACTGATCTACACCAGGGATGTCAGACGCTCTGCCTGAAATCTTAAAATAATTAAGAAACTGTTACCAAAGGCTCTGCTTAAACAAAACAAACACTCAAAACGAGAGCATAAAAATAAACCCCAAAGCTAAATCTACTTGTTTGGCTTCCATTTCAGCAACCATTGAAATAAGCAATGCCTGCAAAGTCCCAAACTTCCATCTGTATTAATTTAGTAATGTTCATGCCACATAATGCTGGACATTTGTGGCAGATGCTCCTCTGTGTGACTCCTGTGCTCTATAACAATTGAATTATGACGTGAGACAAAGGCTGTTGAATCAACAACACTCTTCGTACTACTGTATACTAAAATTGAAAACTGCTCTCAAATCAGACAATGTTTTAATGCAAAAATCGCAAATTATTCACATAATTTTTTTTGCAATTTCCTATTATTATTATTATTTGTAGTAATAGTAGTAGTATACAGATATATACAGTACAGTAAATTATTTGTGTACATCACATATGTCTGTGATATCAATGTTGGACTCTGTAACTTCTGTGCCATCAGTCTGATGTGGTCGATCGAAAGAAAACAAACCAATTTCTTTTTATTCAATTAATCAAAGAAAAAAGTCTGTGAAACCTGCATTAAATATTCAGACTGATTTAAGTTTTCTTATACAAAATAATTACGAGATGGCACATTGAACTGTTACCAGTAAAACAAAGATTTTGAAAGGTGCTTTGGTTTAATTATGTTTAAAGGATGACTGTTTTATATTTCTACGTTCTATAATACACCTATTTTTCTGCTGTGTGACATGTCACATTATAATAACTCTACTTCCAAACCTCGGGACCTCAGGGGGTCGAAGGTCCTGTCAGTCAGGAGGCATTTATTTCACTGCACTTCTTCTGTCAGAAAACAGGCATTGGTGGAAATGCTGTGGGTTCGTAAATGGCAGGTTGAATGAGGCGTCATGCAGACAGTTGTCTTAGAAAGCTTTGAAACTAAATGTACACTAGAGGAACTGATGATTTGAATTCATTAATAGTTCTTGTAATCTTGTGGCTTCCAGTGCTCATGCACTGCAGTGCTTTGATGAGTCTGTAACCTCTCAGCCTCCTGTTGTTGCTGCATGCAGCCTGTTCAGAAACAGTGATAAATAAGACATGCAGTGAGGCGCAGTGAGGCGTGCAGTGTTCCCAGCAAAACATGGAAGAGGTGATGACATTAGTAATACACTTCATATAACTGAAAATGTTATTTGAGCTGTGTAAAAATCTGCACCTAAACATTTTCGGGAAACTTTTACACTTTTAACAGCAATAATTCTCCAGAGTAACTTAAAAGATTTATGATTTCACAAGAGGTTTCAGTTATTTTATTGATTCTCTTTGACTTTTGCAAAGTTCTGCCAACTCTTCTGATTGGCTGGTACAACTTACCTTGATGCAGCTGTAAGAATATCTATTTCAACCAAAACCATAATCCTTTCTTGAACTGAAACTAACATGAGATGAAAATTTAAATAAAAAAATGTATAAAAATATTTAATATAAACAAATTCCAGTCAGTTTGACTCCCACATGTCAATATACGTTTACATGGTGATGGTGTGTTCTGATGACCACATAATATTCTAGCATCATGATGCCAGGCAGGTATGTTTTCTTTCTTTCTTTCCTTTCTTTGTTTACTATACCTGCCAAACCTTGAGGTTGGAACAGTGGCTGTCTTGTAGTTTGATTGACTGTTTTTGGAGGAGAGCAGAGGATGAGCAAGGAGAGGATGAATTCAAAATGCTTAACAGACACTGAGACAATAAAGAAAAGAGTCATTACCCTGAAAAAAAAACAATCCTTGACACACATGGGACAAAGGTACTGGGGATAAACAGTGACAACAGCACAATAAGCATCTATCAATTGAGGCAAATAACAAAAACATTTCTTTCAGCTTTTAAATAAAAAGGAAGGAAGGAGGGAATGTAGAAAATAATCAAGAAAAGGGAATGACCTAGAGTTGAAGCAGCAGAATCTTTTTTTTCTTGTCTCGGTAATGCATCTTAAAAGCAGCAGTGCCATGCCGACGAGCAGTGCAAAAACATTTTTTCCCTGTGAACCCTTTCCATTTGGAGCATCTGCAGCCTCAATCCAAACTGTCTTCAGCCACTGAAACCGTGCTACTGCTGCACTCAAAACACCCCGATAGGGTCTGTCAGCCTCCGCTCATGTCAACCTCTGAAAAGCCTTTGACTCTACAAAGTCTATTTCATCCACGGATGTGTCAACTTCTTTGGGAATCTGTGGCCTGTCCAAATACTGGGTTAATCCTCCCAAATGTGTCTAAAATGAAATGCATTCTCATCTTGGCTCCTTTTAAAAAAACTCGTCCTCTCCTGTTTTTGCTTTTCATTTTTTAATCAGTGCTAGCAGAAGCAGAAACACTTTAATAATTCTGTGACTTTAATGAAATCTGTTTAATAACACTGTGATGCTCACGTTTAATGCTGGGGTGTTAGAACGTGTTAAATTCCTCTGAGGATGAGAGAATGGATTATCAATGCTTCCTGTGAAGTATCATTCTTAGTCTCCTGTGATTTTCCTCTCAAGGACCGTTCGCATTGCTTTTGCGTTTGAGTGCTGTGAAGAAATCTATCTGAGGTTGAGAACCGTCAGACAAGGAGGGAATATTCATATCCTTTGCACACACACCTGGCTCTGCTTTAGAATTCACTCATTTAGGGAATGCAAAGCCCTTGAGGGAGGAGATTACCATCTGTTCTGCTTTATAAAAGAACCTCAACCCTGTTAACACAGAGGGAAAACTATATTGGTTTTTAACAAGGCGCTCAAATGTGTGTTGAGAGCTGACCGATTGTTTCTCTGGAAGTGGGTGAAAATTTAAATGCTACATAATTCCTGCTTGATCCTCACAAAATTTTTAGGTAGAACAGATGGAAATAAACCGCCTGCTGGTGGACGTCCGACCAGAACGAACGTGATGTTTGTAGTGAGTTCTGGGTAGCCAGTAAAAGGACGAGGAGAGTGGCATGCTAATGTTATACGTGATATACAGCACATGATTGTGGCAGGAGGCCTAGAGGAAGACCAAAGAGGAGGTTTATGGATGTAATGAGGGAAGACATGAAGGTAGTTGGTGTGAGAGAAGAGGATTCAAAGGACAGGGCTAGATGGAGGAAATTGATTCGCTGTGGCGACCCCTGAAGGGAAAAGCCGAAAGGAAAAGAAGAAGACGATTGTGTTACGTTAGATGAAATGACCAGAACAGATAGGGGCATGCAAGGTAAGCACGCAAGGATAAACTGGACATTTGGATTTTGATGGTTTCCTCTGAACTTTTGTTTGCTGGATTTTACTACAGGGCTACCTCACGTGTTATGGCTCTATAAAGAGTAATGACTGAGCACTTTCTAATTATTGATAATGCCATCTGCTCTGTCAGCATGTTCAACACTGAGCCCAGATGCAGAAATTGAAATCGTGTAGCTTTAAAAACACATTTGTTATGTGTATGCTTTCTTAATGAGTGCAGGACATGGTGGAAAGCCCATTTCCACCCCATCAATAGAAATGAGAGCCTCCAGGCATGTCGTCTGTCGTCATGTTAGATGAGATGTGGAAACTGCTGTGATGTAGTTTATTAGCAGAAATACACCTGATGTCTGCCTACTTGTTGGACTAAAATACAACCTGGCAGGAAGGCAAGGAGACAAAGAGACGGACAAAATGTTTTCAGATCAAAATCACCAATCTGTCTATTTTTTTAAAGGATGTAATAAATTGCACAAAATGTACATTAATTAAGGTACTATGTAGTTGAGTGAGGCGAAAGTTTGTCAGAGTGATGCTCAGTGTTCACAGAATGATTGTCATGAACCTCACAAAGGGAAACTCAAACACCTTCGTATGAATATGCAGATTAACCTGAATGATATCCAAAATGTCACGTCCATTAAAGAGTCCTTCTTAACATCATTATCCTTCATAATGAGGCTGAAGCCATTCTCATGAAAATTTTGCTCCCCTCTTTCTTGTTGGATGGGATTCAATGAGCCTGGGCCAGCCTTGAGAGGGAGAAAAACTGGGGCAGCAGCATCCAAAGCTTCACTAAGCAGGAGGAATAATTCAAAGTCGATGTTTCTATAATTTAAATGTTTGTCAAAGTACTTCATGCTTTGCTTGTATCTCAGGGACAACTTCTCAGAGGGATCAGTGGTTCATACATCCATCTGAAAAGTGAAAATTAAAATAGAATTCATCATTTTCTTTGTGTTTGTCTCCTTTCATGTCGCTCTTCAGCAGTCTTTGAATTTGCTATGTTGCCATGGTGGACCTGACCATGGAATTTCAAAGAAGATGTCTCAAATAAAATAAATTAATGATAGATCCGTAGGTACCTGTATGAATCACATTACCATATTTGGGAGCATCGGGTCCTAACCTTCCCTCCCCCCTTTCATCAAACCCATCATTAAACCTTGAAAAACAATGGTTGTGTTCCAAATCACATTCTTCTGTTAGTGCACATAGTCCATTGTTGTCACATTCTCCATACAGCCTGTTCATTTCCTTCTGGTTTAACCAAAGTTGGCTGTAATTCATCTAAAGGGTAGCAAATGAACAGGATGGAGCTATCCATCAATTGCTTTTTATTTATAGAACTTAATCACATCAACAGATAAAGCAGAGAAACCCAACAGAGAAACCCAACAGAACTACTTGTCATAATATTCATTTTCACCTGTGTCTCGACAAAAATACAATGTTATTTTTGTGTGTGCACACATATAATTTATATATATATACACACACACACACACACACACACACACATATATATATATATATATATATATATATATATATCAGAGATGAAATGAAAACATACAGTGATCTCTATTTTCTTTGAAGGAAAGTGACTTCTTTGCTCACAATCTGTTAGCCACTTGTAAAAGAATGCAGACTGGTCAGTAATGGAGTTTTCACAGAATCGCACCTAATATCTTTCTTCAAGGTGGTGAAATGGATTTGAATTAATATCTAACGCAGAACCAGAACGAACTTTGGTTTTCGGCTGCCAAAAGTAGCTCTTGCTGATGTACAACAGATTGGAGGGGAGAAATGGGGAAAAGAATGAATGGCACAGAAGATTCACAAACTGCTGTGTTTTTATTAAAATGATAGCGAACACCAGCGTTCGTTGGTTTTCAGTAGAAAACGCCGCGGTTCCTCACTACCCTGTTAGGGACCTGCATGAAAACCAGGACCAGGATGAGAAGAAGCGGATGCAGTCTTCATCAGCAAGTCTGTTTACTTTGTTAATAATCTCATTGTAAAATCTGGTTCTGTCTCCCAGCAAGAGTGTAATGAGGACTCTGGTGTGTAGCCGGGCTTTTACCACACAACAACTTGTCTTAATCATTTGCATTTAATGGAAAACAGGAAGCTTGGATTGCAGTCAGACGCTCTATCAGTTGTTGTTTTTTGGTCTTGTTTTTAAATGTGCTGTCATGATCTTCGCCTGACATAGTAATGGAGATTTAAAAGCCACATGTTTGTTCACCCTATAACCTTTTCTGTATTATAACTGTTCATAACATCATGCTTTTACAGAATTGTTTTTACAGAATTTATTCACTGGTACAATTTTAATTATTTACTGAATACTAGTTAGTACCCATAGTATCTGTACTGTACTATTGTTCTACATTGCAGCAGTTATTTCTTTTCTTAACAAATTCAAATTATATGCTGTTGATACTGATGGAATAATGTAATAAAGCTCTATTTCTCTTTTCTGCCTCATGTCAGTGTTTGATTCTGCATCACTTCAATTTCTTTACACTCGTCATCAAAGTTCTCTCTTATCACCACGTTTTCCAGCCTGGGATGTTAAATCCTAGATTTGCTGACTCCAGATCATATAATCCCCTCAGAGTTCAGTCAAACCGTGTGTCATTCCAGTAATGAGAATGGGTCCTTGCATAATTAAATAACATATAAATATAAATCCCTTTCAAGCTTTGCCAAACCTGAAACTACATTTAGAAGACTAACGACTCAAACCAGATCTGTTCTTCTCAGAGAAGTGGCTGAATTACTGAAGAGGGTTAATGTCGCGTTGGTGATGAGCACTTAAGACAGACACAGAATGGGTCTGCTGCCAAACCTGTCAATGTTCTTCCTATTTTCAGTGCATGGGCATTGACACAGGTGACAGATCTTTACGTTATTGCCTGGTCAGCCCTGATATGGAGACGCTGTTAATGGCTGAATGGCGCTATGGCCTTTAAGGAGCGGCAAATGTCAATGTCTCTCAAAAGCTACTGTCGCAGATGTTATTATCCAGTGACAACACATGAGAGGAACTAAAGCTCCTGCCTCAACAGTGGAGAACACTTTGACATTCATATTCAGAAAAAAAATCACAATATCAGATCTTGTTAGTAATATGCATTTCAAACACCATCCGTGTCTCCTTTCCCTTCATCTTCATATTTTCTGTTGTACTGGATTGACCTCCATTTCAAACTGGTTGAGTACACAGCCTCCCCCTAAACTCATTAGCTCAGTCTCATTTGATCACAGGAGTAAGTGGTGAGTCATCGTCAGCGGTGTGAGCTGCGTTCTCAGTTTATACATATGGGAATCGTGTTAAAGGTAGTGGAGCTGATTGAACACCAGGCCATTTCATCCTCTTGACATCTTTAATGGCTCACTTCCATTTTTATGTACTTTCAATAAGTAGAATTCTTGAGCACAAATTATTGACATAGAATATTCTAAATGTGATTGTGTTTCCAAATTTTTCTAAAAATTCAAGTTGTTCACGTTCCACTTTTTCTGAATCAACACCTTTTTTTAGTTATTTAGTTAAGGTAGGCACCAATTGAGCGCCATATTTTGAATGAGGTACCCTTAATGAGCATTTGTATGAGTTTGTGATGATAATGATAATGTGATTAATATATGGATGGATAAATAATTTTAATAAAATATACGCCTACATAAATGACTTACTGACTCAAGACAGGCAGTTATTAATGACCTTTGACTAATCTCTCAAAGCAACACTAAACAATGGCATTATTGATAATCCCTTTAATTACTGAAATCTTACACTTTTTTTTTTTTTTAACCATTCTAAAGCTTCATGTAGGAAATAAGACCAGAAATATCTTTCTAAAGTAAATCTAATGCCCATATACTGGAGAAATTATCCGTTTAAGAGTCAGGTTAATTGTGTTGCATTGTAAGGCAATCGCTTTTTAGTAGTTTATTTGCAATCCAATTTTATTTGGAAAACCAAAATTCTGCAGAGTCATCAGCCACCACCACCAGTATCTGGAGACTGTGGGGGATAAACGGTATATCTTGGCGCTGGTCATGGCTGATACCCTTAGATTATAATCTCCCTGAAGTATCTAAGGCCCAAAGATTGACAGACACCTCATATATCCTACACTGCAATGAACTTTACTCCTGATTGAAATTCATTCACTGTCGCAGCATTTTTCAGTATTTTCACAATTATCTCTTTTTCATAGCAAAGTACAGTATTGCTCTGGACCACAAAATATTCACCACACAATGTCATTGCCGGCTAAATGTGATGTGAGCATCTGTCCATTCAGACTTCATGGTGAGGGCAGCAGACCTGCCTCCAGATGTGACAAAAGGCAGGGTTATAACAGTTGTCTTCTCAGGTCTTGTAAGAGGAATTCAGATGGAGATTAAGTTGCTGTTTCCTTGACAACCAGATTTCATCAATTTAGGTTTTTTGTTGCGCCTGTTATTTATGTGCTCTCAATCAGACCTTGTAGTTTCTCAATTCCAACTGATGTAAACTAACACTGTGTTCTTTCATTAGCACTCAAACTCTCTGTCGCTGCAATGTGCTACTGAATTTCATCATTTATTGTACCCCGACGATTTCTTGATCGGTTGCTACAGAGTTCCATCTATCTGTTATTATTTGACCAGATTTTGTTCTTTTTCTGATTCATCTTCATGTACAGTATATATCAGGTAGATCTGGAGTGTGTGTTTTCATGCTAATTTGTTAGATACTCCATTATCTATAATTTATTCCCTGTGTGTGTGATCCTCACTACATTTTTCCCAAAAGAAAAGGTTTGAAAAGATGGAAAAACTGGCACTAGGGGAATTTCAAGGTGTACTTTCAGTTCAGCACATATCCATTTATTTTGTTGCCACTCCAACAATAAGAGGCGAGATGAGGTGAAGCCACTTTTTTTCAGTGTTACATAAGCCTTGTTGTCCATGCCTCCTCTTGTTTTCTCATGTGACAAACATTTCTGAAAGCTGTCTGCTTAGGTAACAACCATGTCTGTGCACTTTTGAGAGTGTGTGTTTGTATGTGTGTCTGTGTTTGAGAATGCGCGTTGCTCCTTCATGGCACACTTCACTCTTTTCTATTTCATTTCACACCTTTCTGACAACAAACGCATACTTCACTTTCGCTATGCATTAGTGGAATGTCTAGAGACCCTGAAGACTCCATGGTAAAATTAATAATACATGGTAAAATTAATTAACAAGGAAAATTTTTGTATCACATTGAGAAAAATCCATACTGTAAAAACCTGTGGTTCAGAGGAAAGGATTTAAAAAAAAGAAGAAGAACATATTACTTTGCCTGCACAATCTAAATACCTTCCATTTTACAAAGCAATTCCCTTCTGTTTCTCAGAAAAAGCACACCCAGTAAGCATATCCAAACTTTATTGATCCAGTGAAGGTAAATTCATTCACAGCTCACAGTCTCCACATACACACAGGTAGTATCCATTTATGCCGAAGGCAACACATCAATATATGAAGGTGAATTAATTTCATTCTGTCCACTCACTGACACAACGTTCTTCCTTCATCCTTTCCCCTAAGTCTATTTAAATTGAGATGCGAAGCAGAGAACATGAATACTTGTGTTCTGCAACAATACTTAGTGCAAGTGTGTCATAAGAGTCATTTGATACATCTTCAAAGTCAAAAGACAAACTTTTGTGATTGATGTACTCAAACTCCATCTTACTTCCTAAGATCATTGCTGGACTTTATTCCCACCTTACTTTGCCATAGTTTACATCCTATATACACTGTCTTCTTCTTCTTTTCCTTTTGGCTTTTCCCTTCAGGGGTCGCTGTTAGAGTCGTCACATCGAATGAGTTGCCTCCATCTAACCCTGTCTTCTGCATCCTCTTCTCTCACACCAACTACCTTCATGTCCTCTTTCACTACATCCATAAACCTCCTCTTTGGTCTTCCTCTAGGCCTCCTGCCTGGCAGTTCAGAACTCAGCATCCTTCTACCAATATATTCACTATCTCTCCTCTGGACATGTCCAAACCATCTCAGTCTGGCCTCTCTGACTTTATCTCCAAAACCTCTAACATGTGCTGTCCCTCTGATGGTACTCATTCCTGATACTATCCTTCCTGGACTATGTATACTGTATCTAGTATTAAATGTAGGGCAGTCTGCCCACTCTTAAACGTAACCCAGATGTGCTACTGTACTGAATCTGGTCCAGGTCGTTTTTCCCCAGAAAGAGCCGTTTGGCTTTGAATGGTGATTCACTGCAGCTTCTCTACATTGCATTACATCAATGCGCGTGACACAATGACTTAAACACATTGTCATATCATATCATAGTTTTTATGTGTAAAGACAGTCTGATATTTTGAACAATTATCGCAGTTGCTTGATAACTGACACAATGTGTGTGATAAGCACAAATTAATAATGCATGCCCTGTCATATTGTCATATTCAAACTGTGCTCACTTCAAATTGAAAATAAACAAATCAGAAGTCGAAGCCAGACAAATTACTGTTGTGTAACTAATTGTCAGCTGAGAATGCTGAAGCGCTGCCCGCTGTTGCTGAACAAACCATATCTGTAAAGAGTTACTGTGAGCTGTATTTTTAGCGGCTGTACTGAGGGCGTAAATATCTGTCAGTCACAGCAGCTATCACATTTGAAGTTAGTAGCACCGCAAACAATGAGAAGCATCACTGTTTATATTAGGAATGATCAATTACCTTGATTACTAATGATGTAAAAAATATCTCCAAACGGATGTGACAGGCTTCAGTAACTGTAATGAGTCACTGACACTGCGAATTATGTTTCAAGTGATAAACTATCAGTGTGACTTATTATTTCTCATTAAGAATCAAACAAACTTTAAATTAATTTCATGTCGATAAAATTATGTCTATTTGTTCTATGGGGTGTTTACATTCAAGTGCCAATCTTTCAGTCAGGTTTCTGGAATGCAAATATGCAGTTGTGGTGAAAAACATGACAAAATTCAGGAAGAAGCTCTGACCTCCTCAATGCTTTAGCACTTCCCACATAACTCTTTCTTCAGTGACAACCCAGTTGTATTGACAACTGTAGTTTATGGACTCATTTTGTATTTGTCAATTTTAAACTTAACCCAGTCCTTCCACTGTTGTGGAACATGTTAATTTTATCCAAAACTTTGTGGACGGATTAATAATATTTTAGATCCATCATCCGTCTAACAGATTGCAATCTCCCGGCCCCACCAAAAACACCACACTCCACAAACAACTCTTGTCTCCTGGAAATTGCACATAGGTACTTGCGTCTAATAGCAAATATGTTTTAATTAAGACCTCAACAGAATTTTATTTAACTAATACTGGATTATTTTTGTAGAAATGCTGTCATATCTGGCAAGTCACAGAAATACTAACACAAACAAATCTGTGGAGATTTTTTAGTATCTGATTTTTTTTTAAACTCTGGCTGATGATTTTCATCCAGTTACTAATTGTTTATCCACATCAGCTCTTCATATTAACGATTATACCAATTAATTCAATATTTATACCAGTCATTAAAAAAGCACTTAGATTCTCTGAAGATTTAAGATATTTAGAATAATTAAATTATAATGGTGTTTTGGTTCTTGTTTCTTTAGGAGTGAATCATAGCTGTGTGCTTCAATATATCTGATCTGTTCTGCAACATGAAAAGAAGAGCAAATGCAGCAACAGGGAATCTGACATTTATCCACATATTAATAACACACGGATCTACAGGCTGTGCCAGCGTGGTTCATACAGGAAATGGCTTTTTTTTTATTGACATATGAAAAACACAGTTCAAAGTCTGTGTTGTTTGTCATCCTATGTCACCATGGCTGTGCTCTGTACAAAAACATTCACCATATTTGATGCCTTGCAATATTTAACAAAATTTCAACCAAGATTCCAAATTTAATGATGTTGTGGATGTCACAATTTGTACTGGGAGGGAAGAGGAGCTCATTATGTCGTTAGTCCTGCAGATACAATTTCAGCTAAAAAGTACATAGAAAAATAAAAGTCATGCTCACTATCAGCAATGAGAGGGGTTTCTAAACAGCAGAAGACTATTTCACAAGTGCTGATATTGTGTTGATCTTGCAGAATGGCTTCTGACAGAACCAGTCAACAGATGGAGAGCCTGCCGTCTGGTACGGTCTGGCACCCTGTAATAATAATGATAATAGTGGACTCTTTAAGTCTAATGTAGCTGCAAGAGGGCACAAGCCAGTGTATTCTTGTGCCGGTCCCAAGCCCGGATAAATACGGAGGGTTGGGTCAGAAAGGGCATCCGACGTAAAACTTTTGCCAAATCAAAAATACGAATCAAATCTATGACTTTGGTCAAGGCCTGGGATAACAACAATACCATCAGTGCTGTTGACCTACAGGGTGCCGGTGGAAATTGGACTACTGTTGATCGAAGAAGGAGATGAGGAAAGGGTGTTTGTAGGAAGAGAGAAAAGAGGAACGCCAAGAGGATAGGACTGAGGGTGGGCATGTTGAATGTTGTAACTATGACAGGAAAAGGTAGGGAGTTGGTTCACATGATGCAGAGGACGAAGGTAGACATACTGTGTGTCCAGGAGACCAGGTGGAAAGGTAGCAAGGTTAGAAGTTTAGGAGCAGGGTTCAAGTTGTTCTATCATGGTGTAGATAGTAAGAGAAATGGAGTAGGAGTTATCTTGAAGGAGGAGTTTGTTAGGAACGTCCTGGAGGTAAAAAGAGTGTTGGATAGAGTGATGAGTCTGAAGCTAGAAATCGAAGGGCATAATCAGAATCAGAAACAGATCTTTTGTATTAGAAGTGAACATTTGTGAGCAGCAGTATGGTTTCATGCCAAAAAAGAGTACTACAGATGCAGTATTTGCTTTGAGGATGTTGATAGAGAAGTACAGAGAAGGCCAGAGGGAGGTGCATTGTGTTTTTGTAGATCTGGAGAAAGCTTATGACAGGGTGCCCAGAGAGGAACTGTATTGTATGAAGAAGTCTGGAGTGGCAGAGAAGTATGTTAGAGCGGTGAAGGACAAGTATGAGGACTGTAAGACAGTGGTGAGATGTGCTGTAGGTGTGACAGAGGAGTTCAAGGTGGAGGTGGGACTGCATCAGGGATCAGCTCTGAGCCCCTTCTTGTTCGCTATGGTGATGGACAGGCTGACAGACGAGGTTAGACAGGAATCTCCATGGACTATGATGTCTGCAGATGACATTGTGATCTGTCGTGAGAGCAGGGAACAGGTGGAGGAGAAGCTAGAGAGGTGGAGGTTTGTCCTGGAAAGGAGAGGAATGAAGGTTAGCCGCAGTAAGACAGAGTACATGTGTGTGCATGAGAGGGACCCAAGTGGAAGAATGAGGTTACAGGGAGAAGAGATCAAGAAGGTGGAGGATTTTAAGTACTTAGGGTCAACTGTCCAGAGCAATGGAGAGTGTGGAAAAGAGGTGAAGAAGTGTGTACAGGCAGAATGGAATGGATGGAGGAAAGTGTCAGGTGTGATGTATGATAGAAGAGTTTCAGCTGAATTGACAGGAAAGGTTTACAAAACTGTGGTGAGACCAGCGATGTTGTTTGGTCTAGAGACAGTGTCACTGAGGAAAAGACAGGAGACAGAGCTGGACGTGGCAGAGATGAAGATGCTGAGGTTCTCTCTGGGAATGACCAGGAAGGATAGGATCAGGAATGAGTACATCAGAGGGACAACACATGTTAGAGGTTTTGGAGATAAAGTCAGAGAGGCCAGACTGAGATGGTTTGGACATGTCCAGAGGAGAGATAGTGAATATATTGGTAGAAGGATGCTGAGTTTTGAACTGCCAGGCAGGAGGCCTAGGGGAAGACCAAAGAGGAGGTTTATGGATGTAGTGAAAGAGGACATGAAGGTAGTTGGTGTGAGAGAAGAGGATGCAGAAGACAGGGTTAGATGGAGGCAACTGATTTGCTGTGGCGATCCCTGAAGGGAAAAGCCGAAAGGAAAAGAAGAAGTGGACTCTTAAAGTCCGGTTCGCTGGTCTTCATTCAAACAGCCACAGCAAATATCATTCTTGTAAAAACCCTCTTGAGCCATTGTGAGACACACGACCTATAAATAATATGATGCCCTGTGACCTGAGGGGTGCTTCACAGAAAGCTGAATAATAAAAAGTAGACAGATTATTTTAATAGCGTCTGTGTTCCAGTGAGCCGGTTTTCTAGTGAGCCCTAAAGAACAGCATTACTAATTGTGAAAGATCATATTGACACAGCTATTGATCTATATTATTGTTGGACGTAAACTACAACATCTTGAAAGGAAAGATTATTCAGATTAGAATAGCTCTAAATGTAATGTTTAAACTGCTGATGCCTGAAGGCTTTTATAGCAGCTTGGGGTGTTCGTTATATAAAAATGCAATGCAACAGCCAGCAGCCTGTGGTATTGCTCTGAAAGCTCAGAAAGCTCCAGACATATATTTTCTCCCCTGATCATTTGTCAAAATATAGCAATCTAAACCTATAAAATGTCACCAAATAACACCGGATGTGGTCCTTTTATCCCTAACCTTTCAGTTTTCAGAAGTGCATCAGCTCATATTGCAACTGCAGCTGGGTACCAAGCATTGCAACCTAAAGGCAGCTATAAAGCATCAGCTATAAAACATCTACTCCAAACAGCAGCAACACAAAAAGGAAATGACTGAAAGTACAACAAGGAGAACAGTTCCACTGAGACAAGGTTCAAATTCAAAATCCAACATACTTCCCAGTTCCATCTGCTATACTCAGTGTTTCCTACCTTTAATGTGATGGATCTGGGGAAAAAATGAAATGATTCCTGAATTTTTCATTGGGCTGGTGAATGTGGTGTGTGATCATGCTAACTGTTTGGCTGATCATTAGTGACTTCAGAGAAAACATAAATACAGCAGCAGCATTTAGTCCATGCTGACTTCTCCATGTCCAGACAAATGTCAGGGTTCTATCCAACACAGTTCCACCCACATCTCCAGATGGCTCCTCTTGAACACATGCAGCCATCATGGGGGACACCTGCTATGACATTAGACCTTAAAGCACTTTTAGCCTGCTTCATTAGGGGAACAGATAGGACCCTAATCGAATGCACATTTCATCAAAGCTCCTGAAGCTGTGGCTTGTGTCAAATCTGGTTTAACCTCCCAGCTGGAGCCAAATTAAATTTAGTGACATCCAAAGCTGATGTGTCAGTCATTCTGTATTATGTTTTTATACTTTACACTCTAGCTGCTACTCTTGATGTTTGTCTGTCTGTCTGTCTGCCTGCCTACCTGTCTGTCTGTCAGTCAAAAACGGATAATTATTCATGAAACTTGGCTAATGCCTGTAAGCAAGATGACATCCTGTTCTTATATACTGATGAAATTTAAAGTTTTTCCTTTTGGAGGAATAGAATAAGCTATTTTGAGTGTTGGGTGTTATTATTACATCCACTTCAAAGCGGTGATGTATTGTGATTGTCAGTGTTTGCGTGTTCGTCAGTTCGTCCGTCCGTCCGTTTGTACGCCCACCAAATATCTTCGCAACCATTGCAGATAGAAAGATGAAACAAAAAGCAAATTACTCGGGCGACAGAGGGGAAGAAAAGGAGATGATGACCTTGATCTTGGGGAAACTAAGTCAAAGTCAAATTTCGACTTTTGTACACTCAGGAACTGGATAAGATAGAAAGACGAGGGAGAAGAACAGTGTAAGACTGTAGATCAAAGCTAGTGCTTTGATCAATGACAGTAGCTCAGAGCACTAGCATTGATCTTTGACCTACGTAAGTAGTTCAGGGTAAAATTTTGAATTCAGGGGTGTCGCGGGATGTTGCAGTCTGTGACTGCATTGGTTCTTGTCTCATATATGTTCAACATTAACCATGTGCTTGAATTTAGAAATGTCTGTAATTTTCCATGGCATAAAAAGTAAGATTTGTTTTTTAAGTGCATCTTGAAAAATGTGTGTTCTGCTTTGACTAATTTAAAATGTATACCATTGATGTAAAATGTTTAACTATTGTTGAAATAATTTTTAACACTAATCTGCAAAATTGCAAACCTGCCAACAATCACATGTTTACCTAGCTTTAAGGAGTTCCGAGTCTGCCATAAAAATACGTAATAACATAACAAAGTTTACTTAGAAGGAGGAAAACGTGAAGATATAAACACCAATGAATAAAAGAAGAAGAAGAAGAAGAAGTACACTTTATTGATCCCTGCAAGGGAAAATTACAAAGTCACTCAGTTAGTTGACAAGTAAGCATGCAGTTAGTACAATCACATTAAACTACACACATCAGGAAGGCAGAGTGACGGGCAGCTGCTTCAGAACGCGCCCCAATTTTGAGCAGCTTGTACGGGGGACGGCGCCTTGCTCAAGGGCGCCTCGGCAGTGGCTGGGAGGTAAGCTGACACCTTCCACTGTCAGCTCACACTCCTGGTGACATCATGGCGGGAGCGGGATTCGATCGAGAATAAAGGAGTAAATAAAAATGTACCAAAAAACACATTCACCTAGTCCAAAAAAAGTGGAAAAAAAAAAGAATTACCCAAGGGGATAATTAAAGTATATATTATTTTTCTTTTCCTTTTTCTTCTTCTTTCTTTGTCTAATATTTCTTCTAAAAGAACAAATACAGTGTGTGATACATATGTGATTCAGTGGAACTTGCCTGTAGGTGTGAGTGGTTGTCTTCCTCTCTGTGTGTCACCCCGTTGATGACCTGGTGACCAGTCCAGACTGCTCTCATCTCTCGGTCAGCTGGGATCGGTTCTCCCCTGTGGGTCTGTGGGATTTGTGGTTCTACAGAGATATTGCGTTTGTATATTTGTTGTATGATGTTTTTGTTTAGCCTTTGTCTTTCCCCATTCATTCACAATGTGTTACACAACAGCTGTCATTTTTGCTGTCTTTATGAAAGCAAATAATGTCTCTCAAAAAGCGGGTCAGAACATCAAAACACAATTATGTTTGGGTACAAAAGAGATTCAAGCCTGGTATCCACATATTAAAAAAAAAAAAAAAAGGTCTACCATTTCAGTGAGCCTGTATTGTATTCCAAAATTTAAAAACTAGTTCTGAAAGTAAAGCTTCACCTGTTGATGATCTATCCTTGGATCCATAAATGTGTTTTCAAACCAAATATCAAAGCGATGAATAAAATACTTTTGGAATTATTTGACGACCAAAGAGGTGGAATAGCAGCATGGATGGATAAACGTTTGTCTTGTTGACTTTTTATGACTATAATGACTAAAGTGACTATCCAAAACTCTCCTCTAAACAATCATATGTCCATTAAAGAAAGAGAAATAAGCCTGTTGATCTCCTAAAAGGAGAGAAATAGACACACAATTATTGGTATACATTTAGAAAACATTAATTTTCCATCTTCAGAGAAAACAGTAATGTGGGAGGCAACAGAGTTCTGCGTGTCCTTGTTTCAAGGTGTGCTGACTGCATTTGCTTTCAGGAGGATCTGTTCAAATGTCATATTTCTGATTTTCATAGTCAAGGACAATAAAGGCACAGCCACAGGATTTTGCTGTGTCTATTGTTCAATAACTTCAACTGCGCTCTCAAACAGACTTCAACCTGACATCCACACATGATCGGAACACACATCTGGGAAACTGTAAAACGACACACCTGCTAGGGATTAACAGTCAAACAGTTGTGTAACTAAAGACTCACAAACATGACTGATAAAACGACTGTATTGTTTGAAGAATCGACCGTCTTTCATCCATGTATGCATGGAGCATTAAACAATATTAAGATAAAAGTAAATAATACTTTTCCTGCTCAGCAGGATCTGCATACATTAAATATTGACCCAGACCAAATTCAGAGCTGAAAGTGGCAGCACAAGTCTTGAATGAATCATTTTATTTGCTAACACAGATGTAATAGATACCCAAACAATTAGCAACCAAAGCATTGATGGTAAAGGGTAACAGAGTTTTGTGAAACCCACTTTAAAATAAGCTCTGCTGCTGCAGCCTATCTAACTTTTTACCACTAAAAAAAATATATGAAATCCTAAAGTAGTCATATCTCATTCAGACTCCGAAACAATCAGTTTGTTGCATCTGCAGCAGATTGGAACACTGCAACGCTATTATCAGGATTGCTCACACAATCACTGGGATGCCACTGCCTCATTCAGAATGCTGCAACCAGACTGAGTTCACACATACGTGGAAATTTAAACATATTGCTGCTAGCACTGAAATCACTTCAATGCCTCTCAGAACAAGCACCTAAATCCTCTTGGGAGAGGAAACAAGAGAGAAAAACACAAGAAGAGAAAACACAGTTTCTACGTTATGGTAGAAAAGAAACCTGGTCGCCAGGTTAAATACATGATATGATAAATACAAAATATGATAATATATAAAAATATGATATGATAAATACAAAAACTGTGGATGACATTGTTGGAGAGGAGATGGTGATGGAGGTTTGGGTTAGAACATAACATCACAGGAAAGATCACCACTGCTGCTAGAACAGGCCATGGAGTCGTGGGAGAAGAAGTACCACAAGGGTTGGAGGCCAGCAGAAATGAGAGTAGTTGTTCAATGAAGTACCCACTCCAACTGTACACATGCTGCATTTGGAGCTTTGCACATTACGTTTCATTTACACTGGTGTATTACTGTTTGGCAGGCGAAGGTAGAGGCTGATTGGATAATGGCCAACATTCAGGGGTGTGATGAAGCGTTGTTATGTATTTGCTTGTTGTAATTAAATAATTAAAGCACGTTGACAAATGGTATCCCTTGGGGCAGAAAGCAGTGTGTGCGTGTGTGTATGAGAGAGAGAGGGGTGGGGGGAGAGAGAGAGAGAGGGAGAGAGAGAGAGAGAGAGAGAGAGAGAGAGAGAGAGGGGTGGGGGGAGAGAGAGAGAGAGGGAGAGAGAGAGAGAGAGAGAGAGAGAGAGAGAGAGAGAGAGAGAGCGCTCCTCCGGACCCGCGTCTGTTTTCCTTCACTCTCTACAGTCTCACCTGAACATCAGAGATGGAGTTCCTCACGACTTCTTCTCCCGACGCTCTCAGTGATTTTAACGAGCCTTCTTCGGGCTCCGTCGCTCCTTTTAATACCACATTTTGTGAGTATTTGCAGCGCGCACCACCGGGTAGCAATGGAACCAGCGGCTCCGCGAACATCGACACCACTCGCCTCGTCCTGGCCGTTTGTATCACGGCTCTCTACTCTCTCATCTGCGTGGTGGGACTGGTGGGGAACGTGCTTGTGATGTATGGGGTAGTCAGGTAAGGAATACGGACTCAAAAAGAGGCAAGAAATAAGTTTTGAAATCAAAAAAGAAAAGAAAAATGCACAAAATGTGTTATTAAGATTTAACTGGCTCCTGGTTACAGCCGATTGGCGTAAGGTGAAACGCGCACGCAGGTGATTAATACATGATCCAATCTGGTAATAATCGGTTTTAATACCAGTGATCGATATCGTCTGGCTATTAAAGCAAAAGTAATTATATGCCAATATGTTAACATATGTGCAAATAATGAATGCCCACAATTTATTTTTTTCATTTATTTAATTTTGGTCCACACTTCCAGCGCTGCACATTACGCCCACTCCGACACACGCACGGCCCCACGCACGGCCCCACGCACGGCCCCTACACAAAAGAGGGGAGAGCCGTGTTTTCATTGCACCGATTATTTCTGTCAGGGATTATGTTGTAAAGTCAATTTGCGCAGTAAATGTCACGTTACTGCGCTTATCCACACACAGGGAGAAGAGACCGAGGCGCCACTGAAGATGCTGAGGGTTCATGTCATTGATTTATTATTGACCTAATGCAGCTTAAATGAGAGAGTGAGTTGACAGTGACCAGGGGGGGGGCTGCTAGTTAATCATCAGTTTGAAACGCTTCTTAAACCCCATGTGGATTTTATGAAAGACTAAATGTAACTTTGGGCATATTGGTTTGCCATTTTGAAACTAATGAAGCCAAGTTATCATAAAAGGCAGTGTGCCCTCAAGTCCCCTGGCACAGCAGCTGTGTCCCAAGGATTAATTGAGTAGAAAACAATATTGAACAGCCAGACAACTGTTCAGCTGCAGCGGTGATAGCCATAATAAATGTTTGTGAATCTGTATTCATGAAATTGTTTAACAGCAGCTCGTGGTCAATTAGAGAAGTAAAGGTCTAATGAATTTATTGTAGTGTCATAAAATACAGTATGCATCTAAAAAGGTTTTTTATCTTGATATAATTCAAGGGGAAAATAACAGATTGTTGCGTGTGATCCAATTAGGCAATAAATTGGTTTATCGCCTTTAAGATCTGTCACACTTTGCCTCCATATAACAGCCTAAATTTTTTTTAAAAATGCATTCAGTTTCCTCTAATATAAATGCCGTTTCCATGGTATGGGAGTTAGAATGAATGAATTGCTGTTATGGTGCTCGGGGCTTTTCTTCCCACTAACAGATACACCAAGATGAAGACTGCCACCAACATCTATATCTTCAACCTGGCTCTCGCCGACGCTCTCGCCACCAGCACCCTCCCCTTCCAGAGCGCCAAGTACCTGATGAGCACATGGCCCTTTGGGGAGCCGTTATGTAAAATCATTATAGCAATTGACTACTACAATATGTTCACAAGCATCTTTACACTCACCATGATGAGTGTGGACCGCTACATCGCTGTCTGTCATCCAGTGAGGGCCCTCGACTTCCGTACACCTGCTAAAGCCAGAATCATCAACGTCTGCATCTGGATCCTCTCCTCCGCCGTTGGCATCCCTGTGATGGTCATGGCTGTTACCAACGTGACGGACAAAGGTGAGGGATTTTTAATGTTGACAAAAAATCTTTTAAATGAGCATCATTGTGTGGAAGCTTCATGTATGAGCCCAGTCTTTGTGGCACATTTTGTGGCACGTCTTCAGAGGGTAACCCCACCGTAAAAAGAAAATACATTTGAGCTGGGTTATTAACTTGAATGGCTCTCTCCACATGGCACTCTAATAAACTGGTAATTGTTGTAACTCCTCAGGAAGTACTGCCTGTATGCTCAGATTCCCCAAGCCGGAGTGGTACTGGGACACAGTGATGAAAATCTGCGTGTTCATCTTTGCATTTGTGATTCCTGTTCTGGTCATCACCATATGCTACGGTCTGATGATCCTGCGACTCAAGAGCGTTCGTTTGCTCTCTGGCTCCAAAGAGAAGGACAGGAACTTGCGACGCATCACCCGCATGGTGCTGGTGGTTGTTGCAGCCTTCATCATCTGCTGGACTCCCATCCACATTTTCATCATTGTCAAAACCATGGTGGAAATTGACCGCACCAACCTGATGGTGATGGCCAGCTGGCATCTGTGCATCGCGCTGGGCTACATCAACAGCAGTCTCAACCCCGTGCTGTATGCCTTCCTGGATGAGAACTTCAAAAGGTGCTTCAAGGACTTCTGCTTGCCCCATCGCTCCCGACTGGAGCAGACCAGCTTCTCCAGAACACGTAACAGCACACGGGAGCCGGTGTCGATATGTGCTCCCGCCCAGAGAGAGAGACCCCCGGCGTGACTAGGCATGGGTCTGCTGAAGGAGGGGACACTTCAGGATGACCTGCAGTCAGAGGTCACACAGCTGTCAAGCGCAGAGGTCTGAGTCTGTAGGTACAGACCTTTAATGTAAAGTTTACACAAATAATTGGTGATTATCATCACATTGAACCCCCCACAGACAAATTCTGAGATTACAGGTAAAAAATATTGCAGCTTTGGCTTTGGTCTTTATTATGATGATAATGGTACTGACATAAATTTGACATAAATTTGCAAAAATCTGCAGCATTCAGTCCTTCCTGATGTATCCCATAAGGCCTCCCTGACAGGAGGAAATGGAAATATGGGAGAAATAACTATGAGAGCCACATAACAACAGTCCTCTGTATCCGATTTCGTATTCCATCATTTAAAAAAAACAAACCCTAAAAAACTACCTCAGCAAAGGCCGGCAATCACCATCTCCCAGAATGCATTGCAAGTAGGATAATGTGGCTCTCAAGCAAAGGGGGGAGATCCTGCTCTGAAAACAAATATACCAAGAGACAATTGACAATTTTGCTGAGAACAGCTATGACTCCCACTGCTGCCGTAAAACCCAGAACACATGAGGAGTTGGCCAGGATGATGTGACTCTGTGGAGGAAAGGAGTCTTTTGGAATGTAAAAAACAGACACCTGACAGTCAGTTTTAAGAAGGAGACAATCTCCTCCAGCAATGTTTTATTCAAGGTCTGAGGTTTTCAATTTGAAGACTTTCAGACAAACATGTTTTTATGCTTGTCATGTTTGAGTCGGGGGAATCACTGGAATAAGACAAGGTTGAATGCTGTTCATGAAAATGGTGGCATCGCTGAAGCCTGTGTTCGCCTGGTGCTATTGTTCTACAAAGCAGTACCGTCTTTCTTGCTGACACAGCTTTCAGGAGTGGAGATATGGTTTCCATGTCTTACAAGTGCATGAGGTTTTGTTGCTATAATCACAAAAGGCGACCGACTGGTTCAGTCAGGTGTGTGAGCAGGGTACCGGTTGCTGTGTTGTGTACTGGATACGGATTTGCTCATCTTGTTTCAGTCATTCGTGCCGACAATTATCTGAATCAGAGCAGCAGCGTTTATTCAAGTTTCTTGAGAAGCATCCTCACAGAAGAGAGGATACTTTAAAAGTCATGGAGATAATTTGCTTCTTACGAAGTACAATTCTAAAAAGTTATGACACTTCAGAATGTTTGAGGATATGAGGTAGGCTGCACCACAGGATGAAGATTGTCACTGGTCAGGAACATCTAGTTGGCCTCCGGTAGACAGCGTTACAACTTTGTAAGTTAACTTAGTGCTGGTTATTGATATTGTTGGAACCACCTATAGTACTGTACAGTCAGAAAGTGTCTGGATGTGATTCTAAAGTGTTGAAGCTTTAAGGGGAGGGTAAGCTGTCCATCAATATCATATGAACAATGAAGGGATAATGGCCCTGCGTATATAAATAGTCCCACAATGATCAGGTTGTTGGGCAGGACATCGATCCCACGCAAACAGATGAGGCAACAAAAGATTATCTTAATGGCAAAGCAGTGGTGAATGTATGACAGGCAGAGCACGTTACCAGACTGTAGTCCAGTCAGTCCTTCAGTGGAGACCGAAATAATCTCCCGATCGATGGCTGGGCAGTCCTGAAGGTCATCAACAGGAAACTCAAGGCTGTCATCAGATGTTTGTTGCTGACAAACTTTGTCATTTTCTGGACAGCAAAGTAGAAGACTGTATATGATAGCTTGAATTAGATTTTTGGAAGCTTGTAAAATATATTTTTATTCTTTAACGTTTATTATATTCTTAAATAGTTAATGTGACAACCACATTATAAACCTAAAATAAATTTAAACCTAAATAAATACTTTTTTGTCCACACAGCAATAAATAAAGAAACATAGCACTGACGATGAAACAACTTCTTAAGTTTCCTGGATAAAATTGTTAACACATTTTTTTTTTAAATGTCTACCAACCGATAAAATGATAATTCCTTTGGAGTTTTCCTCTAGGTCTGTTTTTGGTTTCATTCCATTTCAGAGAATCGCTGTTCTACCTAAAAAAAGAAAAAGCCTGCAGTTAAATAAGAGCCACTAACTAATAATGACTGAGTGTCTCTGAAAACACGGGGTGTGGTTGGGGTGAAGAAACGAAGGGCTGATCCTAAGGAAATGAGGGTACAGAAAATCCTTGTGCCTGTTTTTGGATCTTTGTGCCATGTAAGCACAATGTACATTTTTGTCATTTCAATTACTTCGACATAAACGTTTTCAGAACTTAGTTGGGTTTTGTTGCTCATTGTAACTCTTTGTTACTCTGTTGCTCTGTTAATCTGTCGCTGTAGATGCATGTGTTTTAGCCAGTTTAGCTGTAATTTCTACCTGTAAAGACGCGTAGGATATCACATATTACCAAAACAATTAAATACACAAAAAAAAGCTAATTTCATTAAAGAAAATGATTTGGAAAATGTTACGTGTTATTTCATGAAAGAAAATTTAAATAACATGAAAATAGAGAATACTGGTGCCTTCAGCATGCTGAATATTCATCATGGCCATCAGCTGATTCAATGTTTCTACACAAAAGTACAACCAAACCCTTCAGTTGACAGACACACACACACACACGCACGCACACACACACACACACACACACACACGCACGCACACACACACACACAGACACACATGAAAATTAAGTTTGTTCATAATTATTTTCTGCTACCTAGTCAACATTTTGATGATATGTCTAAAAACATGTACTTTGATGCCTTATTCAGTGTTATACTTAACATGTTCTGGATTAAAAAGTTTGATCTTTATACATTTTCACATAGAGAAAATTATTTCGTGGGGGTATAACTGTTTTTCAATGAAAAAAGAAATATATGAAAAAGCACAAGTTGCATATTAAATTTATTTGTTTTTATTTAAAAATTATTGTAAATGCATTTTCAATAATAACAATCTCTTTAATTGAGGTTATTATTGCACATGTGAACCTTTAGTCTTAGTAAATACCAGCGAGGCCTCCTGGAAGTTAGAACTCTAATTGTTGGTTCAGACAAACATGGATTACTGGTTGGGTCGTTGCTGACATGGCACCTTTGACTAGGTTAAAGGCTACAGGCTCACATTACACACTTGAAGTGTGTTTTGAAATGTGACTGTACAAATGAAAACAAAGAAGAAGCTATACTTTTGCATGCAATTATACATAGTACAATGTTGAACCTGTATGGCAGCCAGAGAGCATGCTGGGTAAAGTATCTGGCTTAAGGACAGAGGGAGGTTAGATCCTTTGAAAAGACTTAAAGTAACAATGGCCTCAGACCCTGGTTTGTAATGAGGATGTAAACAAAAGGCCATGAATATCCTGTAATATTGTGAATTTTATAAAATCCATTTTTTTTACTGTATATAGCTGTACTGTGTAATAATACTGTGTAATATTGGGACTGTTTTCAGCAGCATATTTGGCAGAGCACTCAGAAATTACTAAGTGCATATAGGACTGAAAAATGAACTACACTGCTCCTGTAAGTGGAAATGAAGGCGCATTACTCTTTTGATTGACTCAATGTTTTTGTGTAGTATAGAAGTATAGAGTACAATCAACTCTAGGTTTTAACTGTTTAAAGGTAACAGCACCCTAACTCGAACCATTTTCAGCACATCATAAACTCATCTTGTTTTGAAATAATAAAAATGACAACATCCATGTAACGTGTTTCATTGACTATTGATTGTGTGCACTCACCTGCATGGGAACACTGGAGTGGAGATGACATTATAGAGTGCTGGGACATTATTCCAGCTGTCTTATGGCTCATTTCACAGTACATAAGACATGTAAGTGAGGTCCACAGGAGAGATGGTGAAATTATACAATCTTTTCTGTTTTTACACCATGGTCCTTGTATTACATGTTCAACTGTTCTTTTATTGGACTTCTTGAACACATTAAAGAGCTGAAGCCATTTTCTGCTGAGAGGCTGTTGATGTCTCAGAGAATAGAAAGCTTGATTAGAAGGCGTTGGTTACATGAATTTCTCTTTCATAGCATTGTGGATGTTTGAAGCCTTAACAAAGGATTTGATTGGTGGATATTCTCCACGAGTCTAACATCCAACACATCATAGAACTTTCAGCAACAGAGCAGACAGACAGAAACATTTATTGGAGGCAGAGTGGATGGTGAGAGGATTGGAACTCATTCTAAATTTCCTGTGAGCAACAAAGGAGTGGAGGATTTTTCACAACTAGACAAATACACAGTGTTCCCTGCTGAATGGGAGGAGATGAGGAGTCAAACTGGGTGCCATGTGCCAGCTGAGGGTCACAAAGGGATGGATGAAAATTTTTGTCTCAATGATGAAGGGGTTAATACTTTTTTTTATCTTAATGTAGAGAAAAACTTTCTAACCTTGTTTAAACATAGTAGACTATTACATTATTAGATACTGTACGTTTAACACAAACTGTTGTGATAAAAATTTGTATTTGTGCCTCTTATAGTATGCACATAAACTCATGTTACAAAAAAAGTCCATTAATAGCTCTCAAACAAATGATCAGGTATATGAAGTGGCCCAAATACAGACATGTTATACTGAATTATAGTCAGTTGTGGGTCCAGAGGAGCTGCAAAAGTTAAAAAAAACCCCAACACCCTCAAGTTATATAATTTCGCTGGCAAAAGCACACAACTGTGTCTTGTGATACACTGTAGCCTCAGATAAAATGAAAATAACAATAACATCTTCAATAATTACTTTAATATGTTCCCAAACAGTCAGACACAGAAGGCAATCACACGCTGTCTCTGTCAGATGCTGTGCAGAGAAGACCACATTCTGTTTTCATATCAGATATCATAAACAAAACAAACGTGTGTGTTCACATGGAGCCATTAAATAAGGTAGAATCAATATATCACGGATATCAAGTAAGTAGCCAGAAATGCCCATTACAATGATGTATCATGCTGCAGGGTTTGATGCCATATGGTCAGCTTCTCAGATGTGTAAACAAGATGCAGATCAAGACATTGACCTGTCGTACAAGCCCAGCGCAGCTGTCGCTCCTCCAGCGTGAATCTCACAAGAAGCCCTCAACTCCCTGGATGACGTCCGATCCATCAAGGCTGTAATTACACACACAGACCACGGGCAATGGAAGGCAGACATAACAGTTTGGTTTCCTGGGCATCACATTGATAAATGTTTAGACAGTGCTGTGGCAACAGAATTTTTTTTCATACAAGGAATGTTTCACATATAATGTTATACAATTTTAATTTGTATAAGTAAGTTTATTATTATTATTATTATTATTATTATTATTATTATTATTATTATTATTTGTAAGGAAATAATTTCTGGAGTTTGTAATAATCATCACCAAGAAGGTGAATTGAATTTGTTGTTGGTTAGTTTGGTATCTTGGTGGGGAATAGGCTATAGAATAAATCTGATTGAATTTTTTTTTTAAATATTGCAGATTAAGTCTCTGATTTTGTAAAGGGTTTGCTAGTATTAATGTGGGCTGAGTAATGTGCTTATTTACAGTGATCATCATCATCATTGGACTCCTTTAATTGAATCACATAGGTTTCGAAAATAAAATAAAATCTAGGCCTGCGTTCATATTTGACAGAACCTGATTGAACCTGATTTTTTACACCAGGATTTATAAATTAATGAAATGAAATGAAAAACATCACATTAAAAACAGTGAAAGAAATGGGGTCTCCTCTGAACCTAGACCGGTGGATAAAGTTGGGGTCTGGAAATTAAGCAGGAGCAGCGGCCAATGCACACACCGAAATTGGGCTTGCCCCAATCACAGCTCTTATTGGGGTCTGCCCCTCCCAATTTTTCTTGCACCAGAATTAAGGGTTCCTCCATCGGCCAAACCCGACTTAAACCTGAAGCGGGAGACCAGCCTGCCTCTAAATTACCAAACAGAGTTTTCCTTACATGACAAACTTTCTTTAACATCTTAGTGAGCTGTGTGATGTTTTTGAGGCTGTGTGTCGGCTTTTTTCACATATACTGTTTTTATTTATTTATTTTTATCTTTTTCTGACATTTGATTACAACAAAACTTCACACTTTCATCACATTTGCAACATCAACAACAACATCTGAGGAAAAAAATGGTAGAAGCTTTGGCTTGTGAAATTCCTGTCCCCCGTATTAACAAACACCTCTCCCATTACAAGATGTTGTCAATCAATCACACATTAAATTTAAGATTTAATTTATTCAGAAACTGTCCGGTCAGTCCCAATAGACGTATGTGTCTTCATCAGTTTCTTGGAGTGAACATAAATTCTTGTTTAGTGACTTTTAGTAGTTCATTGTCACATGTTTTGACCAGATAAATTTATGGTCTCAATACCAATTAAACTAACTGTATTGAGTAGCTGTGATGATGTGGTAGTCTGTGTCTGTCCTCTCTCCCAGCATCCAGATTCCTAGTCCCTTCTGAACATGGCCTCTACTGTACAGCGTTGGTCCAAAACTCCTTTACTCTGATCTGTTGTATTACCACTTTTCTCAGCATGCGATTTAGCATGAAAACATCAAACCCCAGTGCTGTCATCCTGATTGTCATGCCAGTGAAGAGATACACATCTTCAAGGACTTCTACATCCAGCGGGGCCAGACACCAAACTCTCCATGAATGCCTGCTGTCAAGCATGTAGCCTGTCATTAGAGTCCTGTCTGGGCATGGGAGCTCACCAGATCCAGCTCATCTAGTGGAGAATATTCTGTCAACCGCATTGAGTGGTCAGCTCAACAGCTCCATGTGTGATGAACATTATTTTGTCCAAATGATTTTTTTTTTTACACATCATGAACTCATTTCCAAAGAAGTGATCTGGATAATTTTCTTGATGCATAATATTCAGCATGTTCCCTACATGATGGGCATCTAGTGTTAATAACCTCGAAGGTCACTCCAAATCATTCTGTCCATTCCAGCTTTGGATTTGTGTTACAATACAGCCGTCATTGTGTGACAGGACAAGTTAATTAGGGAGCAACAGGCTTTACAAAGGCTGCTGGATTCCAATCAAGGCAAAAGCTAAAAGATAAAAATCTTCCTAATTAAAAAGTTATCATTTCAATGAGACCAAACAGCCTGTCAGAAGGCTGAAGCAGATGTGCGATATAGAGCCCACACTCAGACATTGTTACCAAAATAAAAGCTTATGTAAGGCCTGTGCTCTGATTACTTGAGCTCCTTCCCTTCCAAATGAATGCTGTATGATGTAGGTGTCTGAGACTCCATGGTCTCCTCTGTAATTAAACAAGAGGAAGATTAGAGCCTACATGCTTTATGAAACATGCAGTTATACTTTATAAGAGTGAAAGGACTTTTAATCATCGCTTGTTATTGCTCAGTCCTTTTGTGAATATTCTCTTAAAGCAGGGGAAACAGTTTTTAGGTTTTGCAGCATGATGATATTTTGAATATGCCTGCATGAAGAAAGCTGTGTGCAAATGTTTTAGGTGGATGCTTTCAACAGCTCCCATTTACCCATGGTGCACCTGCACAGATGAGGTTTTATCGATTCAGCTTCATTTGTTTTCTATTAAAGGCATAGAAAAGAAATATATTGACAGTACTATTAATATTGTAAATGTCAACAGAATATGATACATGAGCTACAAATGTGACAGGACACAGTGGTTTGAGTATGTTTATCAAAAGCATGTAAGCATTCATACCTTATACATTTCACATCATTCCTCAGATTAAAACAAAAAAATGAAGCCAAGCCCATGTGTTCAGCACAGCGACCACTGCTCCTCCTGACAAACTATTTCAGCCCTGACAAGTCATGAATGGCTTCAATTCAAGCGTGTCCTTCAGGACAATTTTGTTATGGAACAGTGTTGCAAAGCCATTTCAAGGCCTTTAGATGTGAGTGCCATTTTAATGTCATCATTTGTTTAATGTGGCCTGATAAGAACAAGATGAGTGGACCCTTTACATTTCACTTCACATAAAACAGACAGATGTGTTTCTTTGATGAATGTTTTAGTTTAGATCATGTGAATCCATAAGTGTTTCTGATTTACATTCCTGACACAAACATGGAATGCTTTGTACCTATACTGTACACTCTGGGTGTTGAGCAGCTACACTGCACGTGCTTCATGCTTAATGTTTAATGTTTTTGAACCTCTCTTCCACGCCTCTGCCTACTAAATTGAAATATTATGTCTGCAAAGCAAATCTTACTGTGCTGTAAGTGCCTAACATTAGCTGTACAGTGGCACAATGAGAAAGGACTTGGCTGTAACAGCAGTGTAGCTAGCTCTAGTAAATAATGTCTCAACATAAAATAGTCAATCAGCTCCTCTTTAATGTCTAAGGGTGCATTTTGTGTGATTTCTGGTTCGAGTTAAAAAAGTTTCAGCATTGGAGCGGCAGCAGCTCAGTCCGCTAATTTTAATAATTTTAACAGCTAATTTGAGAGGTGCCAGTTCACCTCCTGAATTCTGCCGAGGTGTCCTTGAGCAAGGCATCCTCCCCCAACAAATTACTTATTTGATGCCATGCAGCTGCCCACCGCTCTACCATCATCCCCTCCCTTGCATGCGTACAGGCACCTTATGTGTGTGTGTGTGTGTACTTGGGCCTGTATATCTTCGTGTGTGAAAAATATTGTGGAAAAATTATTTCCCTACGTGGATTATTCAAGTATGATTCTTCTGATTGGTCAGATAAACATTGCACCAACTTAATTCTGTCACTTGGGTCCTTCATGACAGGATGCTAATGAAGGACACCATTCAATCCCTTCTACAATCAAATCCTTCATCCGCTTGCAAGCAACGTGTCAGATTTAGCAGCACGTGTGGTAATTGACACGGCAGGGCTGAACTGTAAATTGATGCTTTTAATCTGACAGCAAATGGCACAGGATTACCTGTACTTTAAATTTTGGTCCTTTTAAATGAAACAATTTAAAAATATTTTCGGTAAGCACTGGATAAAACAACATTTAAAAACTTAAAATTTAATCTTTATTTTCAGACAGGAAAGGCAATGTAGTATACAGTATGAAGTGTTACTAAATGTACAAATTGAAGTTTGTGTGCCCAGGGTAAAAGGAACAGTAGTCACATTTCAACTCATGTCCAGTCTCAACCAAGGTAAATGAAATCAATGATTTGAAGGGAAAAAAATATTTAAAAAGGCAGCAGTTATGGAATTTTTTTAAAAAGCCTTTCCTTTACGCCAATCCCCATAGATACACTTTCAAACATCAAACACATTGGTCATACTGACTTAAGGAAAATATTTCAAAGAAAACTCAAAAAACTACTTTTAAAAAAATAGTCTTTCATTTGTCGTGATCTACGGACATCCTTGAACATTTTTCCCACGACAAGAAAGAAGTCTTCCAGTAAAAAAGGTCTGAATGTCACCTTTCCCTCAACACAGATCAAGAAATATCCCAGATTACCCCACGCCCACACACCAGCATTGTGATCTATGGCACACTCTGAAATAACAAAAAAGCCCCCCCAGCTCCCCATCTTTCTCTGCCTCAGATGGAAATCAGCTCTCCTGATCGTCCTTGGTCAGAATCACGGTGTGCTGCCCCCCACTGGACGCCATCAGTACTGCACGGTTCTCCAGCTGCTTCCCCGTTATCTTCACAGGGCTCCACTCGTCATCCTCCTCTCCCGTGCCAAGCTGCAGGTTGGTGCCCATTCCCCAGGCATACAGAGACCCTGGAGGAAACACAGACGTGTGTGTGTGTGTGTGTGTGTGAGGAAGGCATTGATTCTGTAAGGATTCTGGAAGGTGTGCAACTCCAAGAGCAAAACTGTTTATGACAGCTTTACAATAACATGTCTATCCACATTGATGAGAGAAATTCTGTAAACAGACACCAAGTACTGCCAGCATCCGCCAGCTGAGTCAGCAGGTCACCCTCATTGAAAATATAGGGTTAGGGTTATGACCTGAAACCACACGATTTATTCCATGATGAGGGGAGGTGGTACAAGTGTGACACCATTACTGGACATCTTTAAAATGCCAAGTAAATTCATACAAATTAAAATCTGATGTAGTTGTTGAAACCACGGACAGAACAGAGGACAAAATGAGATTGAGTGAAAGGATTTTTTTTTAAAGTTTCAAAGCAAAATTATACAACATAAGGACTTGAACACATGTTAATCATTGATTAAATCACTCTTAAAATCCCGACTGCATGGTCATTATCGTTACTACAGTTGTGTTTAGTCATCAAATGTGTGTATTTACAGTCGTTGTGATAGTCATCATTCTCTTTAGTGTGACGAACGTAACAGCAGGTCACACAACGCTCCTATTAAGCAGACCCAGCAGTAGATCCCTATATCCTAAAGCTCACCTTCTCTGGTGACAGCAAAGCTGACTGCAACTCCACATTCCACACTACTGACTGCCTCCATCCCCTTCACAAGCCTGGGCTCACTCGTCTCTTCAGCTTCCTTGCCCAAACCCAGACGACCATACTCCGCTCTTCCCAGGCTATACACCTGTCCTAAAAGATCAACAGGCTCACATGAATACTTGATCATCCCCTTAGTCAAAATTAAAAGATTTATATTGTTATTGTCTCTAAAATACACTTGAGATCAACATTGGAGCACTTCAACATTTATAGAATGATTTATAACATTAGTATGATGTTAAATGGTAACTGCAATGTTAGCTGCTGCTAACACACTGGTTACGCAGCATTTTAGCAACACTTCACACGCTGCAAAACCAGATTGAGCCTTCACCATAAACTGGAGCTTACCTTCAGCATCAAGGCAGACGGTGTGATGCTGCCCTCCAGAGAATTCCATCCAGGAATCAGTTAACCTCTTGAATCTCTCCAATTTTATTGGGAAAAAATGGGGCTTTATGTCATCAAGGCCTGAACAGACAGTAAAATATTTCAAATAAGGCCACAAAGTGCCACCTCATTTAAAGTTAGAATATAGAAAGCACAGCTGAGTGTGAAGGGAGGTTGAAGATGAAGCCAAAACCTTCACGTGATCACGAGTCTCATTGAATTTGAGATTTAATTTTCAAGACTCCAGAGTTCACGATTGTATCATTATACAAAAACTTACAATGACATTAACATAATAAGAATTTAATAGTCTAAGTTAAAATTGATGTCAGGATATGAACTACAGTGTATAACAATTTAATACGGATGGATGGTGCAAACCAATCCAGTTTGGAGTCCAGCTGTCACTCTGATTAAAATCATCACACAAATCTGTTCACACCAACCATATTAGAAGTACCACACGAACCCAACTGGTGATAGTTGTTGAGGCCAAATCCATAAATATCCCCATCTTTTGACACAGCAAAGGTGAAGTAGGCGCCACAGAAGGCATCGATGAAGTGAACCTTCCCTTTGACTGGGACCAGCTGAGGCACCAATAACCACTCTGAAACCACAACACAACTGTGGTTATAACACATATTCCACTCAGGCATGAAAACAGACAATATAATCAGAAATCAGTCATCAGTGTTGATGCTGAACGACTTACCGAGGCCTCTCCTGGCACCTCTGTCTGAAAAGACTTCGGGCACTCTTCCCAGCTGCCCCTGCTCTCCAGTACCCGACGAGTAAAGATTTCCGTCCACAGTGAGCAGCACCAGGTGGTCGTTACCTGTTAGAAGTTAATGTGTCATGTACAAAATACAACATGTGACTCCAGACAGGACTGATCGTTACCTGATGCTATCTTCATAACAGGTTCCATCAGTGGGACTTTAACTGGAACGGTGGAGGGTTTTAAGCCCTCTAGCAGACCAATGACACCATTATTATCCTGGAAAACAAGACCGGAGTATTAAGTTAGTGCTGTATGTAAAAGTTCACTGATGAGATGATTTCTATGCCGTCAGAAATCAGGGGGGAACATTGGAGGCAAGCAGAGGTAATAAAGACATAATTACCAGTGTGCTGCTGAGTATTAATAATGAAAAACCAAGGAGTAATCTAACAGGTTCAATGCACTGTTTGATGGTCTATATTTCTCTCCAGTCGGTTACAAACTGAAGCTGTTTTTGTCATCTTGCATGTAACACGATACGCCTGTCAGATTTCATCATGCAGCCACGCGAAACAGATGGAGATGAAAACGATGGACATGAGAAAAAGTTCAAAAGCTCAGAGAAACTGTCAGAGGCCATTAGAGAGGACTGAGGAAAGAGACACCTCTGCAATGAAATGAGCTCAGAAAGATTTAAAATATTAATAATATACTACAAAAAAGGTATAAACAAGTATAGCTGGCCCAGAATCTGAACCATTTCCCTACAAAGAGAGCTCAGATTTTTTTTTTCTCTTTTGGGATGACAGAATGGATTCATTTCACTCTCAGCAGCAAGCTTCTGTATAATGTGTGTAATGAACTAGAATTAATCACTCCTGATCATCATCAACAGCTGACCAGAGGGGACACGTCCATGACAACACCAAAGAGGAGAGGGAGGAACAGGAAGAGACTGAAGGGAAACAACCCGAGTGAGAGATAAGAAATGGAATAGGTTTTACTAGAAAAATTCAGCATGAATGAAATGATGCTGATGCAAGAGAGCAGAGTGACTGAACGTTTTCCGATTGAAATATTTAAAAATTTATGTGCAGTTCTAATGAGGTAAAGGTATGTTAGGAATAATAAACAGCAAACAGAAGAAAAATCCTAGTGAAACCCTTCTTTTTGATGCTACACCTTCTTCCACACCCTTCTGCAGAGACATGCCTCTGCCTGTTGCATAGTGCAATGCTGACTCACTGCACACACCAGACACAAGAACTGTTCTTACTGGTAATCTAGTGATCACGACTAACCCACAAAGACTGTAAACTAAATTAAATCATGCTCTGACTTGTGCAGTTCTCCCAGAACTTCATCTTGCATATGAATCAAAAAACCTCATCAATTCAAAATGAGGTCCATAGTAATAATCCTGGGCGGCACAGTGGTTAGCGCTGTCGCCTCACAACACGGTGGGTCCGGGTTCGAGTTCCGCTCTGTGTGGAGTTCGCATGCTCTCCCCGTGTCTGCGTGGGTTCTCTCCGGGTTCTCCGGCTTCCTCCCACCTCCAAAAGCATGCGCTTCAGGGTGATTGGCCGTTCCAAATTGCCCGTAGGAGTGAGTGTGTGTGCGTGTTTGTATGTCTTTGTATGTGGCTCCACGGTGCACTGGCGTCATGGCCGGAGTGTCCCCCGCCTCACGCCCTACGCCAGCTGGGATAGGCTCCAGCTCCCTGTGACCCGCTATGGCGGATACAGTGGCGGTACATGAAAATGCATCCTGCATCCCACCTGGAGGGGGAGTGGGCGCCGCCAGGTTCAATTTCTTAAGACTGTATGATGACAACCGTGGGTTGTCGGTGGTGCCCCAACGACCCTCCGGGGTTATGCGATAGGCTAGGCTAGTATTATATATCACCCAGGTGATGCAGGAACAAAACATAAAGTACATTAGGTAACACGTTTCTCAGATGACCAGGGCACAGATCCTAGTTGGAGATCATCTGTGGGTGATATATCTGTGATCCCTTTTTATGGCCATCCCTCTTTTGTACAGACACACTGCTAGCCTTGTTTCCCAGCTGCTGTGGAGCTTACAGTGGAAAGCATGGAGAAGCTACACTATTAAGGTCTGCAAGGCTACAGCGGGCATGTCATGACCTGGCTCTACAGCCGAGACAAAAAGTTGGAAATGAATAAAAAGAAAGTTAATTACAAAACATGTCTACAGTGCAACACGAGGTATGGTTGTCAGTAAGTTAGTAGTCGGTAGTTGTATGGGCACGTACTGTATGTTATATAATGTGTGGGATGGTGTTGGCTGAAGGTGATGAACACAAAACATGTCAGCAGCAGGAGCGGTGGCAGAAAGCAGAGCACGACTGAAGTCTGAAGGTAAGGTTTAACCTCAGAGCGCCGGGCCCAGGTGCTCCACACCAGACAGCCCCGCCCACACGTACACCTTCTACAAGCTAATAACTCATGGGACTGTCACAGAACAGGCTAGCTGAAGTTGCAAACGAGTCACCGTCAATGATTTGGAGATGTGTTTCCAGCTTACATGGCAAATAAACAACATTTACAGCAACAAACATTTACCGTATACAATTGAACATCTGATAAACTGTGGAAGACAGAAGGAGATTGAGTTTGAGACAGAAACCATTTCGAGCTGCTAAGCTAAGGGAGTTAAAACTGAAAAGCACAAAACTGATTATTAATGAGAAGGCTGCTAAAATGATGGTTGATTATGAATAATTTGGAAAAACAACTTTTTGTATGAACAGGAAATGACACAGTTAAGCTACAGCAGGAAAACATGCTGTGTGTTGGAATAGGGTTTGCAATAAATCTGGTGTGAATCTGTAAGGCACGAGTGAACAAGCATTTATTTCCAACTCACAAAAGCATGTTCTTTCTGAAAACTATAACTCTTGATAACTTGTGAGATTACCTAAGAAGTCTTTCATTAATAGAATAACTTGAGTTTGAAAAACGTGGATTAAGATTTATTTCTTTTCCTAGGGAGTATAGAAAAAAAGCTGAACAGAGATGGAAAGCTCTAGGCCAACACGTCTTGGTCTATGTACTGAAAGATTAAGCAACAAGCAGGAGGTTCAAGATTGTAATCGTGACAGGATGCTTTGTAAAAGGAAAATAATATAAACCCCTTACAATGTTCAAATATGGATTAAACATGGCTTATGTGACACTGGATTTAATAGCTACTGCTGAAAATAGAAGACTTCACCTATAAGGTAAAGAACTTTTTCTGGTGGCAGCAGAATGATATCCTCCTCTTACCTATGTTGTTTCAATGTTGATGTTTTTGTCACATTATCTTTAAACTACATTACTGTGTCTATGACCTCTATATGGGAACTCTTGTGGGTAGAGAGGATATACAGTACTTTAAAAAAAGAAGAATACAACTAGAAACGGTCACACAATTTAATGTAGACACAAGAGGACACAAGCCATTGTCTTATTGTGCCGGTCCCAAGCCCGGATAAATACAGTGGGTTGCGTCAGGAAGGGCATCCGGCGTAAAACTTTCGGCAAATCAAACATTCAAATCAAACCTATTGACTTCCATACCGGATTGATCGAGGCCCGGGTTAACAACGACCACCATCGGTGCTGTTCACCTACAGGGTGCCGGTGGAAATTGGACTACAGTTGGCCGAAGGACAGGAGGAAAGTGTGTTTGTAGGAAGAGAGAGAAGAGGAGTGCCAAGAGTAGAGGACTGAGAGTAGGGACATTGAATGTTGGAACTATGACAGGAAAAGGTAGAGAGTTGGTTGACATGATGCTGAAAAGGAAGGTAGACATACTGTGTGTCCGGGAGACCAGGGAAAGGTAGCAAGACTAGAAGTTTAGGAGCAGTGTTCAAGTTCTATCTATAGATAGGAAGAGAAATGAGCTAGGAGTTATCTTGAAGGAGGAGTTTGTTAGGAATGTCCTGGAGGTAAAATGAGTGTCAGATAGAGTGATGAGTCTGAAGCTAGAAATAGAAGGTGTGATGTTCAATGTTGTTAGAGGGTATGCTCCACAGGTAGGATGTGAGCTGGAGGAGAAGGAGAAATTCTGGTTGGACTTGGATGAAGTGATGCAGAGCATACCTAGAAGTAAGAGATTTGTCATTGGTGCAGACTTCAATCGACATGTTGGTGCAGGAAACAGAGGTGATGAGGTGGTGATGGGCAGGTTTGGTATCCAGGAGAGGAACGCAGAAGGACAGATAGTGGTTGACTTTGCAAAAAGGATGGAAATGACTATAGTGAATACTTTCTTCCAGAAGAGGCAGGAACATAGAGTGACCTATAAGGGTGGAGGTAGGAGCACACAAGTAGACTACATCTTGTGTAGACGGTGTAATCTGAAGGAGATCAGTGACTGCAAAGTAGTGGTAGGCGATAGTGTAGCCAAACAGCATAGGATGGTGGTGTGTAGGATGACTCTGGTGGTGAGGAAGATGAAGAAGACAAAGACAGAGCAGAGGACAAAATGGTGGAAACTAAAAAAGGAAGAGTGTTGCATGACTTTTAGGAAGGAGTTAAGACAGGCTCTGGGTGGTCAGGAGGTGCTTCCAGATGACTGGACAACTACAGCTAATGTGATCAGGGAGACGGGTAGGAGAGTACTTGGTGTGTCATCTGGAAGGAAAGTAGATAAGGAGACTTGGTGGTGGAATGAGGAGGTACAGGAGTGTATACAGAGAAAGAGGTTAGCTAAGAAGAAGTGGGACACTGTGAGGACTGAGGAGAGTAGGCAGGAGTACAGGGAGATGCAGCGTAAGGTCACAGTAGAGGTAGCAAAGGCCAAACAAGGGGCTTATGATGACTTGTATGCGAGGTTGGACAGTAACGAGAGAGAGACTGATCTATACAGGTTGGCAAGACAGAGAGACAGAGATGGGAAGGACGTGCAGCAGGTTAGGGTGATTAAGGATAGGGATGGAAGTCTATTGACAGGTGCCAGTAGTGTGATGGGAAGATAGAAAGAGTACTTTGAAGAGTTGATGAATGAGGAAAAAGAGAGAACAAAGACTAGAAGAGGTGATTGTTGTGGACCAGGAAGTAGCAAAGATTAGTCAGGATGAAGTGAGGCGGGGCATGAAACGGGATGAAGAGTGGTAAGGCAGTCGGTCGTGATGATATACCTGTAGAGGTTTGGAAGTGTTTAGGAGAGGTGGCAGTAGAGTTTCTGACTGGGTTGTTCAACAGGATCTTAGATCGTGAGAAGATGCCTGAGGAATGGAGAAGTGTGCTGGTGCCCATTTTTAAGAACAAGGGAGACGTGCAGAGTTGTGGCAACTACAGAGGAATAAAGCTGATGAGCCATACAATGAAGTTATGGGAAAGAGTAGTTGAAGCTAGACTAAGGGCAGAAGTGAACATTTGTGAGCAGCAGTATGGTTTCATGCCAAAAAAAAAAAAAAGAGTACTTCAGATGCAGTTTTTGCTTTGAGGATGTTGATAGAGAAGTACAGAGAAGGCCAGACGGAGCTGCCTTGTGTTTTTGTAGATCTGGAGAAAGCTTATGACAGGGTGCCCGGAGAGGAACTGTGGTATTGTATGAGGAAGTCTGGAGTGACAGAGAAGTATGTTAGAGCGGTGCAGGACATGTATGAGGACTGTAAGACAGTGGTGAGGTGTGCTGTGGGTGTGGGACTGCATCAGGGATCAGCTCTGAGCCCCTTCTTGTTCGCTATGGTGATGGACAGGCTGACAGACGAGGTTAGACAGGAATCACCATGGACTATGATGTTTGTAGATGACATTGTGATCTGTAGTGAGAGCAGGGAACAGGAGGAGGAGAAGCTAGACAGGTGGAGGTTTGTCCTGGAAAGAAGAGGAATGAAGGTTAGCCGCAGTAAGACAGAGTACATGTGTGTGAATGAGAGGGACCCAAGTGGAAGAGTGAGGTTACAGGGAGAAGAGATCAAGAAGGTGGAGGATTTTAAGTACTTAGGCTCAACAGTCCAGAGCAATGGAGTGTGGAAAAGAGGTGAAGAAGTGTGTACAGGCAGGATGGAACGGGTGGAGGAAAGTGTCAGGTGTGATGTGTGATAGAAGAGTTTCAGCTAAAATGAAAGGAAAGGTGTACAAAACTGTGGTGAGACCAGCGATGTTGTTTGGTCTAGAAACAGTGTCACTGAGGAAAAGACAGGAGACAGAGCTGGAGGTAGCAGAGATGAAGATGCTGAGGTTCTCTTTGGCAGTGACCAGGATGGATAGGATCAGGATTGAATACATCAGAGGGACAGCACATGTTAGAGGTTTTGGAGATAAAATCAGAGAGGCCAGACTGAGATAGTTTGGACATGTCCAGAGGAGAGATAGTGAATATATTGGTAGAAGGATGCTGAGTTTTGAACTGCCTGGCAGGAGGCCTAGAGGAAGACCAAAGAGGAGGTTTTTGGATGTAGTGAAAGAGGACATGAAGGTAGTTGGTGTGAGAGAGGAGGATGCAGAAGACAGGGTTAGATGGAGGCAACTGATTCGCTGTGGGAAAAGCCAAAAGGAAAAGACGGAACAGTCACACAATTTCAAGCACAAGTTAAGGTGGTAACGGGTAGGTAGTATGGTAAGTAACTGACCCTGAAGTTTCCCCAAATGTACACAGAGCCATCATCTGTGAGTGCAGCTGTGTGGCTGTCCCCTGCGGACACCTGGACCACCCTCTCATCTAATGCCACCTTTCCAGGAACCATCTCAGACCCCAGTGTTAAATCCCGTCCAAGTGCTCCTTCGTCATTACAGCCAAATGTGTAGACCTACAGAAAACAAACACAAAATTACATGAGTCCAGCTGGGAAATACCAGAACCTTTGCAAAATTTAAATTATTCATGTATAAGAAAAAAGAAAGATGGTTTCTTACATTTCCAGTGTCACTGAGACACACTGTGTGCATGCCTCCAGCTGTCACTTGCACAATTTTCTCTGGTAGTGACACAAGAGATGGCTTCTTCCTCTGCATGACATCTTCACCTTGACCCAGCTGGCCAACATCACCCTGGCCCAAAACAAGAACCTGTCCTGGTTCCTTGCCATGACTCTTGTGGAAAACTAATGCAGGGACACAATCTTATATTTACTAGATGAGATTGCATCACAAATATTAAACACATTAGGCAATGTTTATTATACTCAGTTTGCTTAAAAAACCCCAAGTAAAGACTAAATCCTCATTTGCCTTGGACTGAAATGAACAGGGTAATCTATTCATTCTTATTTTCCAATAGTGAAAAATTAAATGAACATTAAATCACTTTTAACATTGCATGCCATCATGACCAGACACACCAGAAACAAGCAAATCTATTAATAAACAGCTGAAGTCTCATATTGTAACAATCCAATAAAGCAGATAAATTGAGCCAAGATTTTTTTGTTTGCCACTGCAAGTTAAGGAAGATAATACAAAGCACAAAATTATTGTTACCAGTGTTAGTCGGTCTAGCCTGTTCTGGTTTGTTAACAACATTTTAGTTTCTGAAAAAGTTGATGATTTACCTTTTACTTTCTTAAGGCCTTTCACATCCTGCGGAATAGACTTCGACTTCCTCTTGATGGCAGTCTTTTTAGCAGGCATGACACCTTAATTAAGAACTGGGACAATAAAAACAAGATTTACATAACGTACCTTGGGTAAACTGTGAGCTCTATTGGTGGTTGTTCATTATAATTACTTATCAAAATTACAGATGCAGCTGTAAAGCTCACAACACATAATAAAAGCTCCTCTATGGTCTTCCAAATGAAGATCTTGGATGATGTGTGCTTCAGTTCTGAGGTATGAATGTCATGAGCAGTGTTAGTATTTCCATTAAGACACTTCTTACAAAACGCATTTGTGTTTAACAGCTGGGCTCAGTTTCTTTGGCTCCACCGAAAGATGAGCTTCAGTCTCCCAACAAAATCGCTCAAACACGGAGAGTTGAAGCTGGAGTCCTCCTCAGCCATCAGCTCCCCGTTCAATGACACACTTCTGCTCCCAATGCTTGACGTCTGGTGCAGACCAGAGCCATCTGAGCTAACATTAACCATGACACCGCACGTGTTCTTGCTAACATTCAGATACCTACGTTTAGGTTACGACAGTTCTATAAATATTTCCGAACTTCAGTTCACTTCTCAGGCAAAAATAAATGTGACTCATTCATCCACAAACCAATACTGAAGGAATGTGAGCTGCGAGTACCCGGCGGATTGTAGCTGCCCAGCCTACAAGTGTAGCTCATGTTGTTTGCTAACTTCCTGCAGGCTGTAGTATTTCACGGAATTATTGAACTAGAAAAGCACGAGTTTTTAAACTAGAACTGAACTCAATGTTCAAATATTGAGTTGAGAGCGAAACTCAGGCGAAGTGAAGTTACTGACCTGAAAATGATGAGGGATTGCAGTTGGTTTGAGAGTGAATGTGGACAAACTGGTTCCCGGTTGCTAAATTACAAATCCTAGTAGGGTTAAAGCATGACCGCGTCTACTGTGCTCTGATTGGCTAGCAGCACTGGTTGAATCCGTTGGTCCCGGCGGTAGGGCAGTAAGAGACACTCTGATTGGTTACAATTAAAAAATATCACGGACATTGGGCCAGTCATAGGCAGATAGATAGGCAGATAGATAGGCAGATAGATAGGCAGATAGATAGGCAGATAGATAGGCAGATAGATAGGCAGATAGATAGGCAGATAGGCAGATAGGCAGATAGATAGATAGATAGATAGATAGGCAGATAGATAGATATTATATTATATACATATATTTTTTTTTTATATTTTATATATTTTTATTTCATTTATTCTAAATTATATGATATAAATCGCAACACAGATGTTATGTATTGATCTATAATCAGCGATGGTTGTCAACTAGATAAAGTGGTGTAGAAGTAAACTCAAGCCAAAGTGTAAAAAAGGCAGTACCTTTTTTTTTTTTTGAAGTACAGTACTGTACCTGTACTTCCTTGTTTACAGTACCTCGCCTCACTATGCAAGAAGTGGCTGGACTGTACCTCATAGATGTCTCTGATTTCGAATCCACCCGTAAGAATAGATTCCCCGGGATGCCTCACACTGCCAAATGATGAATTTAAGACTTTAAGTGACCTGTGTGTGTGTGTGTTAATTCTGTGGCAGAGGTTCCCTGCTGTCTAAATCCCGCTGTGACGTAACTCAAAGGACAAGGTGCAAAAGAAAATGACTGTCATCACATTCTAGGGTCATTCATTGAAAATGTTCAGATTGCATCTTAGAATTCATACCATTCAGAACACTTGTAATAAAACATGGTGTTAATTTAATGTTAACACCATAGTTAGCATTAAACTACATAAACTATATGTAAAAAATCAGGTTTTATCTAAAATTTTGATATAAAACGTTTTCTTTTTTTGTGTGAAGCAGTGGAGATGCTATGCTGAATGGGAAGAAAATTGAAAGGAAACTCAGTAAACATTTTATTAATTCTGGACAATCTTTCATTATATTTTTCGTTTGAATCATCATCCAATAGGCGCCGTGTGCAGCAGCTTGATGTGTGTTGGAGGTCTTAATGATTTGTTAAATCTAATTTCTATTTGTATTTTACAATTTAAAAGATATATACAATTTTCGTCAGGCGAAGCTGTTTAAATCAATCTACTGGACTTTAAGAAAGTTTCTTGAAAGTTTCTTCAAGAAACTTTCTTGTGGATTGATATAAACAGCTTTGGATAACCAAGACCTGGATAACTGAGAACCTACACAAGTAATTTTTGTCAATGTTGGTCTTTATTCTCCCGTTGCAACAATACAACTTTTTCACTTACATCACCTTATAACGTTTCGCCTCGGTTAACTAAATATCCTGCATTAAACCGAATAGATGTAGAATCATAATATTGAATACTATGATTCTCGATTTCATTTCGCTCAATCCATCCAAGCCCATCAGATTTAGAGAATCACATTACCAACTGTACCACCAGGTGTCTCTGTCGCCCCATTATTGTAATTCAGAACTCCAAAGTAAAAATGTCCCAAAAAATCTCCAGACACAATCTGTAGATAAGGTCTGTTGATTTTAGAGCAGTAGCACAGAATCGCGCAGATTATTCGAGAAGTTGTAAGCTTTTTAATTAGTTTCAGATTTGACAAATTAAACCTGTCAGTTCAAACAATTGCACATTCAATTAAAAGTTAACAAATGTACGCATTCATATTCCTATTTTAGAACATTTTATCATATTCTGAGTTTAAAAAAATATCAACCTATGATACTTTATATTTAAAATCTCTTTTCAACTGAAAGGAAGACAAGATATACACAAACATCAGTTAACTTATGACCTTCACACAGCATAGAGAACCCTGCAAGCTACAACTGGCCAAACAATACAAGATAAAACATTTCCGCAACTTCAAAAGGCTTCAGCCAAAATGACTCCCTGTTGACCGTTTATTCATTTTCTACTTTTTGGATAATTCCCTGATCTACGCTCAAAATATGTCTTACATTTAACTCGTTAGTATTAACACATCTAGCATGACCTTAATTAAAGTGGCTACAGAATGCATTGCATGTTTGATCATTAAAAGGAAGTACAAAAAGATTAACATATAGATGAAAAGAAACTGTCCAGACCCAGTGACCCTGGACTCTGTATTGGCTCATGCAGTAGATTGCAGAAATTAGTGACATGAAAACCAGTATCCTATAATCCTTTAGGGATTGGTTACATTTCCTTGGCACACATAACAACAACAACAACAAAAAAACAGCCTCCCAACTTTCACCATTTTTCTACCTCTAGACACTTTAACTGCCACCTTACGTCACAACCATAAATACAAGTAAGCCAAAAAAAGGCTCAAATAAAACCTGTCACTATTCATGTGATCAAAATTACAATATAAAATATCTTGTGAATTACAGAATGTTTTATAATTATATGTTTCCAAGTTTCATACTAAGGTGTAACAATTTCAGTCTGTACACAATTTATAGAAAACATATATAATATCCCAGAGATGCCAAATTCTATAACAGAATACCTTCATCCTCTAGCTCACTCTCACCACAACCACTTGTCTCTTATCTATTATTACTGTGTGGAATATACAGTAGGTTATTGTTGTAATTATTATTACTGTTATTTTATGTTATTACATTAATAAGATGAATTCCATACAGGAAAGAAGAAAAAAGGCAACACAGAATGAGTCCACATTAAAGGTTATAACTAGATCCCTGACGGGTACCATACAACAGCTGACTGAGAGTAGCCCTCTTTTACTTTACTACTTCATTGGCACGTGGTTCCCCCATCTCCTGGGAGAAATACAGCACGTTGTCGTCACCGCCACCTCAGTTTAGTGAAAGCATTGTAGTGGGAAGCTGATGGACGGCAAGTGAGAAGCATTCTTGCTCTGAGTCAGTTTCCAGCTTTTCCTGATACATTACATTTGACACACACAAAAAGGTCATCTGTCTGCATAGGGAGCAGCATCCAGCCACTGAGAGCTTAAGTGCTTCATTATCCTTGAAGAGGAAGGACACCTAAGGCCGATGAAACCTAAAGGAAGCAAAGAAAGTGCGTAAGACTCAAAAAGCATTTCATGTTAATTATATCTGCATTTTTTTTACTAAGTCATGTATTACATTTGCACAATGTAATTACAATTCTATAAATTTTATTAAATTCAAAATACATTCATACACAAGTACTGGGAGGAACACAGCATTAAGCACAGCACTAAATCACAGCACTAAATCACAGCATTAGCACTTCGTGTTTCAAGTGTGAAGTGTGGTTTCTTATTGAGAAACAATAACAGGAAAAACACTGTCATTGTCGCCACATTTAAGACTGACAGCCATCAAATGTCAAAAATATGCCTGAAGTAATGTTTTTTCAGTGGCATTAAACTCCCTTCTCTGTTACTATGGTAACAAAGCACCACCTAGTCAGTCCTAGACATATAAACAATCAGAGTGTGAAGATTCAACGGATAAAAGTTATACCTTGTGTAGATTCTGCTTTCTTCATGAACCTCCATTTCAGTGCTTTTATAATCATTGAGCTCCTTCCGAATGGCCGCCTGTACAAAACAACAGGAGAGAGAGATTGTAAGCTAAAATTTGAATGCTAAGCTACAGTGCCTTGTGAAAGTATTGGCCCCCCACAAGAACTTTTTGACATTTTGCCACCTTTCAGGCTTCAAACTTAAAGATAACAAACTGAAAATATTTTTCAAGAATCCACAACATGGGAGACACAATCGTGAAGTGGAACCAAATTTATACAACATTTTATATTGTGTTTACAAATAAAAAACTGAAAAGTAGGATGTGCAAAAATACTGGCCCCCTGTTCTCTCAGCTCAGCCGACTGACTCCAGAAGTTCTTTGATAACTTCTGAATGATCCAATGTTTACCTAAATGACAGCAATGACAGAGTGCACCTGTGTGTCATTTGCTCACATTTGCACATCCTACTTTTCAGTTTTTTATTTGTAAACACAATTTAAATGTTGAATAAATTTGGTTCCACTTCACGATTGTGTCTCACATGTTGTTGATTCTTGAAAAATATTTTCAGTTTGTTATCTATAAGTTTGAAGTCTGAAATGTGGCAAAATGTCAAAGAAGTTCTTGTGGGGGGCCAATACTTTCGCAAGGCACTGTAAATATTCAACTTGATACTCAAGAAACATGAAAGACAATACAGGAGAATGGTTGGCTCCTTTAATTGGGTTCTGTAAGTGCTAGTAGGAGAGGAAAAACTGAGTGAAGACCTTGTCAGCAGGAGTCAACTTGGTCCACGGCTTGTCTGCTCGTCGATCATAGTCTTGAGCATCTGTGACTTCAACATACTCATGGAACCGCAGAATTTTTCTTGCTTGCAGTTCTGCGACTGTTGGTCTTTGACTCAGCTATGATAAAGATTTATGTCAGTTTATCATTCTGTAGATAAATCAAAACACGCAGATGTCTGTTGTGGATGTGCTGCCTCACCTTCCTGGTAAGTCTTCGCTTAATTTCTCTGACTTCAGCCTGTCTGTCAGCCTGATTTTTGGCTGAAATATAAGAAAGAAAAAGATGAAAAAAATATCAGAACTTTATTTAGATTCTCTGTGAAAGCAGGCTTAAGGAGCCCAAAAGACTAAAAGTAGTTTCCAAAATTAGACATCTGAAGAGTGATTCATGATTGAAGTCAATCCTTACTATTACTGTATGCATAAGATGTGATTGTTCATGTGACTTTAGGCAAAATAAGGCACAGACAAATTATTAGTCAGACTTGGTGTTTGCTGAAAGCCCACGAAAATAAAGATGCAAAATAAAACCGTGGTTTTTTTGTGAAACCATTAAAAACTCTACTAGTTAACTAAAAAACTCATTACTAGTTAACTAATGTGATAAGGAAATAAAGACTGGACACTGACGCTGAAGGATGTTCCTCTGCTCAAGCTCCTCAGCGGTGGGCCTCTGGCTTAGTCGCCTAAAATGGAAAAAAGACAAGAGGACTATTTTTATAGTCTCATCACTTAGTTCTATCATTCGAATAGAAAGTAGGTCAAATATCTAATAAACAATTTACCAATTTCTTTCAGAAATGCAAATTAACTATTGTCCCTTTAAAGAGCACAAATGATTAAAGTGTACGTATGATGATGTCTGTCTTTACCTCGTGAGTGCAGTGCCGATTTGTGTGCGGATGGCCTCCCACTGCTCCCTGCTCTGCCAGGTGAGGCCTGTCTGTCCTAGAGGCTGCTCCTCTCTTCTGCCCCTATCCTGGCTGATCCGATCTCTGTCTGAGGCACAAGGACGGCTGCTCAGCTTCAGAGCCAGGGTGTCTTTCCTCTTAACCCTGGCAGCCAATGCACCTGAACATGAGCCAAGCAGAGATACGGTCACATATAAAGCTGGGTAACACTCAAATGAAATTCTTGACATTAAACATGATGAATAAAATTGCAATTTTTTTTTCATCAAATACAGTATGTTTTACTCTGTGGGGGCTCATCATCCTCATCTTCATCAGATTCTTCGTCTTTATAAAGTACAGGGCCATCTGAGTCGCTGTCCTCGCCATGCAAGTCATTGTCTCCTCCCTCATCCTCTCCCTCCTCGTTTTCTTCTTCCTCAATGCTGTTGCCTCCTGGTCCGACACAAACACCGGCATCACCAACCAAGCATCTTCGACTCCGTGGCTCCAGCTCTGGTTGGGGGATCTCCCCATCATACTCCTCTACTTCTTCATCATCTTCCTCCTCTTCATCTTCTTCCTCTGAGTAATCATCTTCAGAGCTGGTGAAAATAGACAAGAATTATGGATTCAAAAAAGCCAAATGCAGTTTGTTGGCTTTTAAGTGATGAATTCAGAAGTAGCCTTTGTACTTGAGCAACAAGTAAACATTATAAAAATTTCTGTATTCGACTTCTTACTTAAGGTAAAGAATACACTCAACTAGGTTTATAGTAATCATGGCTGTTTCAGCTATAAATGGGATGAAGTACAAAGTGTGCAACGCTTAAAAATTGTGCACGGAACAGACAGAAATGAAGATGGTGATGTAACCCGCTTGCCACATTTTTAAATTATTATGTTTTCCTCACTGTGTAGTTTGCTATTGGCTGGGACTTCATGTCATAAATGAAAGTTTAATGTATAGATGCAATATTAAAACGGAAGAAAATACAGTCATGGCAAATACAGAAACAAGCCATCACACATTTGTAGTGAGTCATAAGATTTAAAATTTACTTAACTTTATTAAACCCCACTGGGGAGATTCTTTACACTTTTTACAGTACACGCACGCACACGCACACACGCACACACACACGGTCTATTAGTATGTAATTAGTGGAGGGATGGCAAAGTGATGTAGTCATATAGCAACGTCATGTGAGCAGCTTGTGGGGTTTGGTGCCTTTCTCATGGGCACTTCAGCAGTGCTCAGGAGTTGAACAGGCATCTCTCCAGCTACCAGTTCACAATCCATACCAATACTTTGAAACAGCCAATTCTTTGTGGACTGAACTGCTGCTGCCCCCACATAAGTGATGTGATATCACAATTGTCAGCTACAATCGCGTTTTAGCATACTGTATTCAAGATACTTGTGACTGTGGAAGTTGATCAACCCATGCAGCATTTGCATTTGCAGGTTTACACTTTCAAAGAGTGGACTGTATGTTTCGGCAGGCGAATGCAGTGTCTGGGTGCACTTCTAGAGTTACAAAATTAATGTCATCATTATGCATTCAAAAACTCACAGTTTTAATGGCTGGATACTGACAGGGAGGGGACGACCCCGATCTCCTTGGAAGTCTGGAGGGGTTTCAAAAAGCAGCGTATGGGCACGCTGTGATCCATCCGGGTGCGGCTGGGCCGGGCCTGGGCTGGATAGGGCTCGCTGGATCATGATATGGAGCGGCACAGGAGCAGGACGTTGAGGTGTCTCATTCGTGGGGCTTGGTGGGTCAAATAGCATCGGTATGGGTTGGGGCAGTGGATGGGGGTAGGTGTGCTGATGGTGGAGGTGGTGGGTTTTAATGTGCTGACGGGGAGGAGAGGGTGGTATGTGTGTTGGTAAGGGAGGGGAGGAAGGAGGGGGAGGCAGCTGAAAGCACACTTTGCTGTGATCATTTGGGGGGGCTGGTTTGGGGTTTATGAGATGGCTTGACAATGAAGAGTCCTCCGTACTGCGTTTGGTGACGGGCGTGGTCCTCTTCGGAGGCATCGGTGGAGAGGGTTTGGCCGGCACAATACTGGTGCCGCCACTGGCATGAGTGAAGTCACCTGCAAACGGAAATGATAGACCCACATGAGAAAGATACAGCTTAGGCCTCTGGGTGCTAACAAATTTTTATTTTCCACCTAGTTCGCCGATGTGACATGTATGTATATGCATCAGCTCTATATGTATGATATGCCCAACATGGCAGAAATACACAGACCGAATATACAGTAGAAGTGTGGGATTGGATATCTGACTGAACATCACTACATACATCGTCTCATATCACAGGAGTATGATTAAATGAATGCATACACTGCCCTAATTAACCAGTGTGCAGCATGAGCACTGGTTCACAGAGGCTTTGTTCACCCTGCAGGAAAAACTAACCAAAAGCTGATTATTTTCTGCTCACCCGTGACTCAGATGTGCTATTTCACAACAGTGTGAACAGCACAAATTACATGGACTACAGTATTATATTTTCTAACCTGATTTGGACCCCTTTTATATTTGGTCCTAAATCAGATTCGTATCTGATTTCTGTATGGCTACAGTGTGAACAGTCACTTCAGAATTCATGTTGATTTTCTCTCACTGGCCATACCCATGTTAGTGTTTTGACAGCAATGGTGAATACAGTCAAATGGGAAGGAAAATAACAACTTGGGGGTGCCGGATTGTTTTACATTGCTTAGATTATGTTTTAACCTTCTTACCATTGTCCAAAAAAGCTGATGGCCCATCACTACACTAGAATTAACAAAATGCAAAAAAGCGGAAAAAATAATGCTCGCAAAAAGTATTCCAATTTTGGGAACAAACTGGCAATAACCTTTTCCTAATCTGTCACATTAATAACTTTTAACAGTGCAAGCAAAAAGATTTGAGAGAACCACAAATACAAAATAAATTGTGTCCCTGCAGAGTGAACATAGCCAACAATAAATATACATGAAGCCTACATGCTTTTGCACAACCCTTCACATTATAAAGGTGCAACCAAATATTGTTTTAAGTGCAAGAAGCTCATAAACGGCACAAATGCAAAGCCAGTTATTACATGCACATCTGTACATTTATGATAGAATGTTAAAAGTGTGCTTCAAAGATGCATCCAAGTTAAAAGCCATAGGCAGTGCTCCTAACGCAAAAGAAGCAATCGGTGATGCTAGACTTCATAAACATGAAGTAGACTAGACTGATAATTCAGATTAGTCTACTGCAGTTCAAGCCCTTTTGCCGCTGCATTGTTGTCTCCACCCATCGTCCATACATCACAATTGAGCAGAGGCTGTGTAGAGCAGTGACATAAACGTCATTTGATGCATTGCAGGCCACAGCTGGAACAGAATACAGGCTCCCCTCTTCCTCATGCCAAACACAGCATTAAAACCATTCTACCGGTCACTTGAACAGAGGAACATATTTTCAGCTCATTATGTACCACATCCAAAGAAGAGCAGTCAAGGCCAGTCAAGTTAAAAGGATAGAGGGAAATATATTGGCAGCTAAAAAGGACACAACGTGATCAAGAATGCGGATGCTGCAGGGATATCCTGGACAAGGCATCCTGGCAACAGAGACACCATGGGACATCCTTTTACCTGACCGCAGGCCTCCAGCCCGCCGACACAGGTAGACGGGCAGCGATAGGTACACATCGTAGTCGCACTCTCGCTTCCAGCAGGACCAGTAGAGCGGAAGCTGAGCGTTCTCTCCCCCCTGCAGGGCAGAGACTGACAGGGAGGAGACGGAGGCCTTCAGCTGGACTGTAATAAATGTAGGTACATGGTGCTGCTGTTCTATGTTCTAGTAGAGACAGTGTGTGCTGTGTGGGAGTGGTGTTTTTGACCAACTTCCTCATGATTCTGTTACTTAAAAGATCAACCACACTCTTCCTTGCAAAATGGAAAAATCCCACATCAGCTTAAATGTGATCACTTGGAAAGTTTTGATTAGGAGACTGATACCAGATTCATGTCTGTCAAGTATGAAGCTTCAAATACAAAGATTATGTTAGTCCAGCAAATGAAACCAAATCATTTGGTGCGGTCCAATCGTCACTTAAAACATTTAACAGCTCTTCTTACCACAGCAGCTCTCATTTGTTCTATGCATTAAAAAGTAAAACTAAGCTGTCTCCAGGCTGCATCGTCAAACATAACAAAGATATGAGATGGAAGTAAAGTAACTTTTGCCAAAATGTCAAAAAGTCAATTTAAAAGTTAACGTTTCATAACTTCATATATTGACTGGATGTTTTTTTTCCAATTCACAGATAACCAGGACAACAACAAGCCTGTCAGATGGTGTGGAGTTTTGAGTGGGATTGATTGTGACAGCAGTTTGCAGACTGGTTCCTTTTTCACAGAGAGGGCTGTGAAAGTAACTTTAAGCAGTGATGTGATCTCAGCATAAGTTAAAAGTCCCCCCAAAAAAGAGCCCTACTTTACACTACGCTATCTGAAGCTGACAGGTTGTGAATGTGACCTTTCTCCAACATCATTAGGTAAATCTAAAAAGGTTAATTCATGTTTTAGCCATTGACCTAAAAAGTTGATGCTCATCAGTATGCTCGTATTACTACAAAAAACACAGCAAGAAAAGACTGCTATGAGGTTGAATTTACTTAAGGTAGTAAAAAAGTAATGATGTGGCTTAGATGTGGAGGCCAGTGCACACAAATCAAGACCGATATCTACTGGAGCGAGCATTGCCTGGTTGCGTCTTCTGTTCTCTCCAACAGATGGCATGCAAAAGTGTCTTTTGGTAGGTCATCTGGGGCAATGTCCAGTTATCCAAATGGGTAACGGACAATATCATAACCTACAAACTCTGCATAATTAAACATTGATGATAGAACTAATGGCATTGCAAATGACCAAAAATCATCAGGTCTGTTGACAAAATATAGTTAATCAAACTGTCAACCATCATTGCTACACAGCAGCAACAAGAACCCCATTCCCTTCAGTCTGTAAATCACTGGAGTAAAGCTACAGCTGCAGTAGGCCAGCCGTAATATGTAATTAGCTGAGGAAAAACTTCTGAAGTTGTTTAGATAGCAGCATTGCCATCAGAGTATGTGTGTGTGTTGGCATGTGTGTGGCTTTGACATCATCCGTGTACCGATTCACAAATGTAAGTGTTATACTTGCCAGGGGGAAACCAAATGCAAACTGAACAGACATCTGAGTGTACAGTATGTCTGTGCCTGTTGATGTGGAGTGAACTGTATGTGATCATGTTGATTCCCTCCATCACTTGTTAACAGAAAAAGCCACTATTCAGGAGAACTTACCCAGCATGGCAGCATTGCTCCTGTTCACAGGCTTGGGTGGAGGCAGAGGGGGCTGCTTGGTGCCCTGAGATGTGGAGCTTAGAGCCACAGATGACTGCTGAGCGGACGCACCCACTGAAGAGACGGACCGGATGGGTTTACACACCACAGTCGAGGAGGTAGAGGGAGAGGGGTACTGCGTTGTGGGGTGGTTGGATGTTGTATGGTGTTGGCCTTTGTTTACAGGGTCAGGGGGGGAGGTCACCAGCCATTTTGGAGGCACAACAGACTGTTTAGATGGCAGAGGTTCACACAGGGCTTCCTGGTCTGAGACAAAATAGCTGTCTGACTCTGAAAACACGATACAATTCAGAAATGTTACAAGACAATTACAATATTATACATGGCGGACATTTCGAAACTGCTTTTATTTCAAGTGATAAATTATAAAATATCTTTTTTCAAGATTTAAAATAGACATCGTCTGCTGCTTCACCAATCTAGGCACTCTCTCTCATCACACTTGTTTGGGAATTGCAATATCTAGGGATCAGCTCAAAGACAGAGTCGGCAGCTGCAATTACTAACAAAAGCTCAACTCCCTACACACACCCCACCCCTTAGCAGCCCCCACAATTCCGCTTCCACACCATTCCTCAAAAGGTGTAGTTCTATTTATTTTCAGACAATCTTTTATCACTGACAGGGATCATGCAACCAAAGAGAAAAGAAGGAAGTGAGCAAGAAGAACAGCGAGGAGGGAGAGACAGAGAGGGAGAGAAAGGAGGACAGAAAGCAAGATATGTGACAAAGATAGAAACAGTGTGGGAGAGGAAGAAAAAAGCAGCATCGGAGAAAGAAAGAAAAAATGGAAAACACCAGGTGAGGAGAAAGGAGACAAACAAAACTGCAAAAAAAAATTTTAAAAATCTGGTGACCAGCAAATCTGCTGATAATCTTTTTTCGGACAGTAGTGCTGTATTGGCTTCTTTACTTTTGTGTATAGGTACCCAACAGAACCAAAATAAAAGAGGTTCATGTTTCAGATACTGTTTGGATAACAGATCAACTGGAATCTAAAAACATTCAGACACCAATTCTCAAAGTACCATTTTTCAGTAAAAACAATTTGTTGTCACCTCACCAACTATCACAAAAAGTGACAGATAGCATTAAAAGGGAAATAATGGGTACAATGATTGTGCTAAATTTATCAGTAGAGGAGAAGAGAGGACAAACTATTTCCACGTGTTCCTGAATAAGAAGTGAAGCTGGAGCAGAGCCCCTGGGAGCCCACAAGAGCCTGTCTAAAAGTGGGGGCACCTAAGAGAAATGACAGCAAGACGAAGTGAAAAGAAACACATCTACTAACGAATCACCTGTCCATCAGACCCTCATCACACATGTCTGATCGACATCAAGATGTGAAGAAACACTTTATCTAGAACTTTCTCACAGTGAGAAAAACAAACATGAAGGGCTGCTACGTTGCAAGGACATTTACGTTGACTACACAACGAAGTAGATCAACATAGAACACGTAAACACCCTTTGGTATTTACGTTCCTCCCTCATGAATCTTAGGTCCTGCTCCCAAGTGTGCTGAAAATGAAATTATACCCTCTACCCAATAAAGTGTAGGAATTCTTCAGACATAATAAAATGGTGCTCTCCATGATGTGTGAAAAGGAAGAGTTATTTTAATTGACCCCAATGCTGCAACAATTTTGTGAAACCAATATCACCAACAATCTTATGTGATCTCTAGTGTTGCCGTTTGTGTGTCGGACTGGACAGAATGAGTCATCTTGTCCTCAACAAAACATTTTGCTCATCACAGTTGTTCTAAAATGGTATTAACAAAGCTGACAGGCAGCTGAGTCCACTGCTACTCAGATAAGTATCTGAGTTAACTATTAGAGTGCTGGTAGTTTAATGGCATTCGTGTCCAGACATCTACTGAAAATTAGCTCCTGTGTGATCGCTCACATTATCCGGCTGTCATGATGCTAAATGAGTCGCATGCATTGTTGACAAGCTCTCCAACCGACATCAAGTTCATCAATCCAAAGTCAAACTTCAATGGAATTTGTAATGCAGAGTGTACAACTGATTTTTAATAAACTTTGTCAGAAGCAATAAGTGAGCAGTCAGGGATGAAGGGACAGGTAGCGAATAAGGAGAGAGAGAGAGAACAATGTGCACCGCAGCATTTAATCTGATTCTCACACTCTTTAATTGATCTGATATTTGCACTCTAGATGTCGTGAAATGAAATTTAGGTGGGGGGGTCAGGGTCAGGGTGCATGCCACAAACCCTGTCTAGCCAGCTCAGTTTTTGGACCAAGGCATATATAAATTACTATATTCTGTCATGCCTAGAGCAGATGCTATTGGCTAAAACATCACCCCTGTCCATCCATTTTTATGCTGTAAATAGTTTGTTAATGTAATGTTTGTTTAAGAATAGCAGGGTGCGTGCAGATAACCTTCTACATGTGAAAAAAATAGAGGAACATTTCATATTAAAAATAGCAATAACCATTAAATGATAGCCAACACTATCTGTAGCAATCAATGCCAGAAAATAATCAGTAGCTGACAATGAGTTAAAATGTCAATTGCAGCCAGACAAACATGCGTTACGAAAAAAGCTTTTCGTAACGCATGGTGGATGCTGGTGGATGATCTCAGATAGCTGGGGGAAAAATACCAGGAGAGATTCACCTCTGCAGGCCCGTCCTTCCTCAGCAGATGCATGTCGGGCAAGTGTGGGTTTCCAGTCTGCGTCTACAGGCCGACTCCTCCTCCCATCCTCTGATGGGGCTTTCTGCAGCCAAGGCCTCTTCTGCCCATCTTCTGGGTGAAGTTGAGGTCCTCGTCTTCCCTCCTCCATCTGGCCCTGCCAGATTGTGGTGGGCTTCCACTCAGCTTCAGCAAGTGCACGTGATCCAGTTCCTCCCCCCTTCCACCCCTCTTCAAACAGTCCCATGGCTCTGGAGCTCAAAGCTCCCCGCCGTTCCCCATCTGAGGGGGAGCGGACCTTGCGGTCATCTGGCTGGGGGAGCCAGGTTGGGTTGATCCTGAAGTCAGACTCTAAGGGGGGTTTGCTCTGGTTGCATGGGCTCCTGCTGCTCCTGTTGCCACTGATGACTCCTCCACCACTTCCAACCCCAGTGCTCACAGGCAGCATGTGGCCGTTCTTCACACAGGGTTCCTTTAAATTTTGAGCATCAGAATCTGCATTTGGAACAGTTGTAAATTTGACAAAGTCATTGGTGAACACACAACTAGTCCTGTAGGAAGAGTCTGTATTTGTTGGTGTGGCGATGGGGCAGCTGCAGGTTTAATAAGTCAGCTTCAGCAACAGAAGGGACTATATTACAGCCACACACACCCCTCTCAAAATTATTTTGCTACTGGGCAAAAATTTGTTCCTTGATGCCTCAGCTCTGGTCATTTTAAAAAGAGATTAAATTACTTTGAAAAACAGTGAAGTGACGGTAACTTTACCCCATTTTACATTTCAGACACCCACTAGAGGACGACTGATGACTTCAATATGCTGTCTGTGTGTGGCTGTGATAGCTTCAGGATCAATGCTGTCATATAGAAGCAGTGTCTGTTAGTGAGATCAGATGAATCATGAAAGCACTCCTACCATTGTCTGGATCCTCCTTCAGCACTCCCTGCTCTATAAGCTCCTGTCGCGTACGTCTCGTTGACATCTTCCTCTCCAGCTCTGCCACAGACAACAGAAATTCCATTACACACAAATCTTTTTTTATCAAGAGCCTCACAAGGAACATGAGTTACCTCTAGCATACTCATGACTACACAAATTCAGTTATCAGGTTTGTTAATACTATTATTTTGTTGTGGGTACACTGAGAACAGACCAAAAGGAATAAGCACATAAAGTCATGCATATGACCAATGAGGAAGGAGGGAGGTTCACTCACGCTACAATCACAATGAGGCCACATTACGTACCTTCTGACGTTTCCGTGAATTTGTCGCTGCTTTTCTTCTTCCGCCACTTCCACGGCTTGAAAATCTTTCCAAGAGTAGAGAACTTGCCCTTGCGCTTTTGGGTGCAGTCCCCCATGCTGCCACCCTCTCCCACCATTGTGCTGTGGTGCTGCTCAGCTTCATCATCTAGAATAAAAGCTGTAATTTGATAGCTGTCCAAAAGCTTTTGTTTAGAACAACTTACAACAAGGCAGTCAGAGACTGCAACATCCTGCAACATCCCTGAATTCAAAATTTACCCTGGCCTACTTTCATAGGTCAGGGTCATTTAATAAAAGACCCATGATCCAACATATAACTGGTGCATTCTATTTGTCATGAGGTTTCAGAGATAAAAAGGTATAAAAGGTATTAAAAAAAGGTATAAAAAATTGAAAATTTGACCCTGACCTAGTTTTTCAAGGTCAAGGTTGTGATCTAATTTTCATCCCATTGCCTCCTTGAAAATAAGGTATTTTGTTTTGTCTTTCCATCTTATCCAGTTTCTGAGATATGTGCAAAATATTAGGATAGAAAATATCTGAGGATAGATCAAAGCTAGTGCTTTGATCCATGTGAAGACCATAGATCAAAGCTAGTGCTTTGATCCATGTGAAGACCATAGATCAAAGCTAGTGCTTTGATCCATGTAAGACCATAGATCAAAGCACGGTCATACACTGGCCTTCTCCCTCATATCTTATCCGGTTTCTGAGAGTACAAAAGTTGAAGTTTGACCTTGACCTAGTTTTCTCAAGGTCAAGGCCATTATCTCATTTTCATCCCCTTTGCCGCCCGAGTAATGTGCTTTTTGTTTCATCTTTCCATTTGCAATGGTTGTGAAGATATTTGGTGGACGGATGGACAGGCAGACGAATACACAAACACTGACAATTATAATACATCACCGCTTTGCGGGTTGTAAAAAACACACAGGACCATCAGAGAGGACTATCCTACTCTGAACTCTAGCTTTGATGGTTATGGCCATTTGTATCTTAAGCTGTTAGTTCTGGGCAACTGTTGTGTCTCAGCAGCTTGATGCTGAGCAGCCATGGATTCCTCCACTTAGCCGCAGTTAACAAGAGGTCTGACGCAGACATTTGACTCAAATCTTTCATTATCAAGTGCTCACACCTCATGAAATGTTTAGCTCTCACTGCTTCGACAAGGGATACCAGCTCTAACACTGATGGAGAGTAGAGAGGAGAGTAGCAGCAGAGAAGTCAGTCACAGCACATACAGTCGAACAATCAAGATGTGAATGCCATCAACTCTCAAAGTACTTAATTTAATGGCTTCTTGCCATAATGGTAAGTACTGTAGGTCAAGTGATTGACACACAACAGGGCAATGAGCTCAGAGAGCTTCAAATATTAGCTGTTTCAAGAAGATGTCAGTGGAGAGAAATATGTCTGTCAAAACCTACAGCCTTACATACAGGATGTCTCAAAATAACAACGCTTTGTAGTCTGGTTCCCGAAACAATATTCTCTCCTAAAATATCCAAAGTACTAATGACATGTCCCTAGCAATCCAACAAAAAGAGTAACAAGATAATTACTAACACTAATTCTTTTCGTTGGGGTGCTGGTGATAGGGGTGCTGTCACCAGCACCCCTGGAGCTGGCAGGGTTTCAGTATCCTGCAGAGGGACATTTGTGTGGTAAATGGTTGCCGGCACAGGAAAATTGTTGTTGCGGATGAAGGACAGAATTCTTAATCAATACTCCACATGTCTACTGCAGTACTGATGCAGGGTAGGATTTGACACAGATGCTTTCAAAGCCTGGTTATGTTATTGTTAATATCACTACATACTGAGCAATGCAATTTCAACAAGTAGACACCAGTTACCAGGAACAGAGGTATTAAGTGTCCAGCTTCCATGGTGGCGAGATGTAAAACAGCATTCCATTTGGAAGCAGGGAGGATTGTCATGTATTGTATATCCCAACAGAGAACGACACAAAGCAAATCTAGATTTTGGATATTATAGCTGAAAGGTTATAGGTTCAAGGGACATGTCTGCACCATGTAAATCCATCTTATTTCAGCAATTAAAAAAACCAAGGATCCAGACTAGCTGCTATGACATCCAGAAGAAGCATGGATGTCAAACAGTAGATCGTGATGTCAGGAGCCTCTGACTACATATAGTTAAAGCAGGGTGAGGCGGGGTAAGAGCTGCCTTCTCCAGGCCTACACAATCCAAAACGATGACCGTATAGGGACTCCAACAAAAAGATTTCAATCCAACAGGAAAATCCCAAAAAGTTTTTAAAAAATAGGTTCAGTACATCCAAATCAAGACAAGAATCGAGTTCAAGGGAGCTATGGAATCCATTCAACATAAATTTTCCCTCATACTAAGAAAAACTCTCCAAAATGTCACTGTTTTAACTGCAGTGAGAAAAAGTCTGGTGTGTGATGGCACTCCAGCTGTGTGGTCTGGGAACGAGAGTAAAGGGTAAAAAAGAGCAGAACATAGAGAGAAAGAATACAGGAGTTGGGGGCTGGAAACACAAGGAGGAAACGACACTCCACCCTGATTCTGTGAGTGAGAACAAAGACAACCTCTTCCCGTTGCACTCAATAACAGTCCACTGTATCGCTAAAGGAAACACACAGTGATGCAATACACACAACAGTGACAGGAAACAAACTAATCTTCTGGCTGATATAGATGATGATATAAACAAATTTCCATGTAAGACAAGGCTAGAATCTGAAATGGTACAGTCATGCCCTACAATCAGGGAACCCTGCCAAGATAAGGCATACCAGTCAGGAAACATGGGGGTGTGTGACGTTGTTTGAGTGTGAGTGTGTGAGTTGGTGTGTGTGTGTATGTATACACATGTGTTTCTAAGAAGTACCCCAATCTTCAAGCCACACTACCCTACATTTCATACGTCTCCCAAAGAGGCCTGATTTTCCTCTAACCTCATGATTCAATTAGTCACGGTAGGCCTGGTCAGATGAACATGTGGTCAAAGGGGATCGTTGTTTGGAAAAAGCCTTCAGCCAACCTGATAACTTACATAACAAACACCCTTAGATGGGGTGCAGTGGTTGGGAAATACTACAATCCTTGTTACCACTAATTCTTGTCAGGCTAGATTATTAATATAATCTTCTTAAATGACAGCTCAAAAGATGTTATAATCACCCTGTGTGCTTGTGGAATCTTGCATACCCAAAAATCAGGCTGCAATTTGAAACCTAATTGTGAAAGCCAAAAAGACAATTTATAGCTGAGCCCTAAGTCTAACATAAGAAAATATGTCTACACAACAGATGCACAGGTCTAAACAGCAGCTGGGACTAATCCAGTGCCAAAGGAACAAAACTGAGCAAAGTCAATCATACAAACTCCAACCATTATCTCTCCTCTGTGTTTTCATTCATTGAAAAACTACAGAACATTAAGTTGATGTTGCATGTGTTGCTATTGACAAACGATATTGAGCAGTAGTTGCTTGAGTGAGACATGAAACTCACCATCATAGCTGTGTTGTTGTGGGTGCTGAGATGAAGTCTCCACATGAAGGCTCTGTCCCATGATCCAGCCCCAGAGGGGCTCCTACCTGCTGTGCCTCAGAGACACCAACACTCCTCTACATAGATCAACAGCTACGCCCGCTCTCATAGGTCCCAAGTCCTCTGGTCTCCACGATCTCAGTTCTTTTCTTGATTTTTGTTGCTCTTGTCTTGACCTTCCTCTTAACCGTTCAGTTCAGTGCTGCCCCCATCCTTCCCTCTCACACTATCCTTAAGACCTGCCCTCCCTTCAGTAGTTGGACTCCCTCTACCCCTCCCTCCTTGGCTCATGGCACAGGTCAGCATTCGCTGAAAGATGCCTACCATTCCTGGGAGAAGAACGAGTTTTGTATGTTGTGGTTGCAGTGTGCGAATCACACAATTAATGTACAATATAATGTATGTCAAGTTGTTACAGTGGGTATCAAGAGAAAAATGACTAAACCAGACTAAATACCAACCCAACACATAAAACTGACATCTAAAATCTCAGCTAAGCTCTGAAGGCAGGTAGTTGCATGACACACTGGTGTCAGTATTTCCACTGCAATGCTGAGATAACTGAACAGAGAACAGTCATACAGACACTGGCTACATCAGCCAGCAGAAAATTAGGTATGTGTGTAAACTAACAAGCAAAAATCTGAGCAGACTGATGACGTATGGAGCAGGGAGCATAAGACAAATGGTAATACTGTTAATCCTCTGTCAGGAGATATGTTAAATACTGCATCATGAGCAATAGAAAACAGCATAATTACAGCTGCTACTATGAGAGTGAACTTGTTAAAGAAGGAGTGACTCCTTGCAAGACAATCTACCAAAGAGGAGGATGTGTTTATCACACCTATGCCACCGTTTCTAAAATTAAGTTGACACTACTTTTCAGAAGGTGTTTATCATGCTGCTCATCTCTCTTGAGGCACCATTTCAATAGATCCCATAGTCTCTTATCACAATTTGAATAGTTGTAGAGGCATTAGCATGCCTTTGAAACATGTTTGCCAAGTATTGCTGCCACGTTTGCGCTATAACATGGACGCAATAGCAAAAAAAGATTGTATGCCAGACAGAACAGGGCGAACGGACTGATCTCTGAATTGGTACTCTCATTCCTTCTGAGGTTTGTGCGTCTTTAGCCTAGTCCTATGGTACTCAGAGGAATCCAGAGAATTAAAGCTGTGTCACCATGCATGGACAGATCACAGTTTTAAGAGTTTGGCTGCTTCTTGAGCTGTTTCTAAAGATGGAGAGCTGGAGTGTGTGACGGCGCTCCTTTTCTTTCTTTGTGCCCCACATACAGCCTCTACAACGGGCCGGCCTCCAAAAAAGCCGAGCCAATCCACATGAGCGCAGAACCTGTTGGCCTGACCTGGATAACAGACTGGGCCAGGCAACTTCAGCAGGCAAGCAGACCGAAGCAGGTACACACATACAGCCAAGTCCAACACGCCCTGTGAATGGTGCCATAAAGTTCTGTGTTCCTACTGCCAATCTCATTCTTAGTGGCAATTTTTAAAATATTGTCATGTGGTACATGTTTTTATGTAAGGACATGTTTTAACCACTTATCTGCTGTCCACTGCTTGCTCAACAGGAAGTTAAAAACGTAACTGAATATGAGCATCAAAGGGAATGAAGAGAGTAAAGACAACAATAGTTCAGAACATGTGGTCATTGGCTTCCCAGACAACAGTTGCATAGTACAACCAGAACTACCTCAATGCTAGCGACAGAGCTAGCCTGGTTTTGTTAGCTGAGCATACTGCAAACACTGGAAACAGATGGAAACAAGATGGTCCCAACAATGTTAAACTGTTCCTGTAATAGAAATCAAACACTTGTGTTTTATAATGAAGACAACTATGCATGCCTTTTGTTATGAAGTAGTCAAAGAAATATTAGTCAACAGGGATCACATGGGTTATCATACATTTTTAACTTTGTTTAAAAAGGGGAACTGTTACCAAGAGTCACAGGTGGTAGTGAAATTAGTACAACCAGAACAATTCCTCCTTTTGCTGTACAGTGTTGGGTTTAGAAGGGAGGGAAAGCTCAATATCGCAACTACTGATACAGATGTGCGCGTGCACACACACACACACACACACACCCCCACACACACACACACACACACACACACACACACACACACACACACACACACACACAACCAGAGAAGACCCTGAAAAGACAAGTTCTGGAGGGAAACTGATCCTTGACCAGGCCGTGTGGTTTACTTTAGAAGATGTAATCCTGGATCTGAGATTGGCTCAGAAAAAAGCAGAAACTAGACAGGCTCCATAAACACAGGGAATTCACCATGAGATGATTGCACCCACAGCTTTCTTCACAGCATTAACACTGCACTTAACTAACCATAGTGGCTAACTTAGTACTCACCACGATTTTCCATTACAGAGTTTGAGGCACACCAATCGATGATTCCTGAAAAACAACAGTTTGGTATTAAAATCCATTTCAGACATGAGGCAACCCATCAAGTTAAACCAGTGAAGTAAAAGCAATGGTTTGATTTCCCTTCAAATGGAGGCCTTGGATCTTAAAGAGGAGATTAGTCCAAAATGTTTCCTTAAAAGCCCTGAAGAATGTTCTCATTATTAAATATCTGAAAGATCTGCTCAGACCTGAGCACTTTCAAGTCCTTCACTTAAAAATCTAATTAAATGTACTTCCTTCCTTCAGCTAGTTCCATTAAAAGACTGAAGATAAGACACTAATGACTTTAGGATATGAGTGACTTTAGCATCAGTAATTTTGGATTTGTCAAAATCTAAAAAAAGTTTATACGTACACTACTGAAAGTCATGGATGGGATGGTGGTGGTCGAGGTCCTCAGCTGCTGAGCAGTATTATTTCAGGTCTCCAGCATGCTAATGATGGCAGTATCACCCATCTTACCCCCTCAGACAAAGAAAACCAAAGATCATAAATACAAAGTCGTGAAGGTGCATGCATCACCACTACAAGGAATACTAAGACCCAGAGAGGGTCCAATAAGCAGCACCTACAGTTTTATGACCCACATTTAGGAATGTACTGTTGATGGAACAAACTACAAAATAAAATTAATGCCTAAAACATCGCATGAAGACAAGCTTTGTAACCGTTATCAGTCTCTATCCATCACTGCAAAGGCGCCATTTTACATACTGTGCTTCAGGGATAAAACACGATTTTTAGTTCAGCACTCACGCAGTACCTGAAGCCGCAGCACTGTGTATAGGTGTCAGAGCCACGGGAACAACATGTTGCTATTTATTTTTAGCGTAGCCAACATGAGCTGATCTATTAGAACCATGCTGTCTTTGGAGGATAGTAAAAAGCAGACAAAAAGACAAAAAATAGCCTTTAAAACAGACAAAAGGTCCAGAGTGTCTAAAGACACAAAACTGCAGCAGAACATTATCTAAGAAGACAATGTTACAAAACTGGATGACTGCAGCACAAACTGGTTTCTGTTATGTCACCCATATGGTGGTGTTAAAATTTCACAGAACACAATCAGCCTCTAGGACCACTGGTTCCAACAGGGCCTTGTTATCACACATTAAAAAAAAATCAAATTGCTGTCTCTAAAATATTTATGACGGATAATTCTGGCTGACTGAGCTAGTTAAAAAATCTTAAAAAACAAATAAGCTTTACAATTTTAGAAATGTTGAATAAAAACATCAGTAAAAGATCCCTGATTAGAAGTCAGCAAAGACAACTGACTGTTTTTGCAGTTCAGGTTTGTAAAAAGTGAAAATTGTATGCCTTTCTTTGTTATACATTAGAAGAAACTAAATTATCTGTTGGTTGGAAAAAGTATATCTATGGGTCAAAGGCATAGAAGGTATTTTTTCACTGCAGGGGCAATCAAATAAATTCAAGAAGAAAAATAGAATTTGAAGAGCTTACCTTGCCTTACCAGATTAATTGATATTAAAAATAATCATTATTTGCAAACACTCCTGCCTGAAACTGTTATTTGAAAATATTTTCTGGTTCCATATTCATGAATGAGAGAATACACTTTCATTCTTCATTCTAATGTAGAGTGGTTCAAGGAGATTCCTATGTGCATTTGCCAGTTATATTATTTTGTTTTTATTTAAAAAAACAAAAAAAACAAAATAAGCAGCACCTACATTTTTAGATTTTGAAAAGAAAATGTAAAAGAAAAGTCATTGCCTGCAGTCAAACCTAAAAGCATTGCTACAATCTGAACTTCAAATTGTGCTTATTTTTTATAAAATTACTCAGTACTTTGGAGGTCACAGCTTTAGTGGATATAAATAAAAAGAAGCACAAACATCTTTTTAAATAAGAAACTAAAAGCAAAACATGTGAATAAAATGCTTGTTGTACGAATTTCAGTCGGTGAAAACAGTACACGACTCAAACCCCAAACCTTAGGTTTCACCACTATATCTTTTAGCTCCTCTCAATGAATTCCAGAGCCAAGTGATCCTCCTGATTGTCTAAGAAGGATCATCTTACCTTCCAGTAAAATACCTGTCTACTGTGATGACAATACTGTTAATGTAATTGATGATCAATGTTAAGCTATTAGGCACAAATTAGACGTGTAGACTCAGGAAGTAGTTGCCCACTAATACAAAGATATTATTGTGTTGGACTTCTCTGTTCCTCTTCCAAGCCAGTTTAGTGGCAGCTTCAAATGTGAACTTCTCTAACAAAACAAGAAGTCTGAGAAATGCCACCCAAACAAACATAAAATAGTCAATAGTACAGCCGGTGGGTATACAATTTAGTCATTTTCTTGCATTCATACATACACAAAAACCAAACAGAGAACCCGAGCACTACTGAGGAGGAATATCTCTGGTGTTTTTAGGTAGGAGCAGATTTGAGGCTGTGACAGGTAGAGACATAATTTGTGAGCATTATGGTTTTCTGTTTGCATAACAAAGTCATGTATCACTGCACGCCAGGTACAGCAATGACAGTCCACAAAAAAAAATAAAGTGGCATGAGCAAATAAAATTCCGGTCAAGTATTACTGATTCACTGCAACTGTCACACTGACAGCCGTTCTCAGAACATATCCATAAAAAAGCGATGATGATGGCCCACTTCCTTTCTGAGTTCTTAACCCTCTCCTTGCTCACAGTATATCGTTTTGGAAGTGCTGAATCTCTTGAAAACAGGCAAGTCTTCTGCAAGTCAACATCATTTAAGATATTTTGCTGAAACCTCTCACAGCCACAGTAATTTCACAATGATCAGTAAACAGATTGAAGAGGACATGAGGCACACAACTAATTTATGACACAAACACTGGCTGATAAATATTCCAACAGGGGTGAATAAATTAGTCAAAATACTACCCCGCCACATTAATCACTACTCACACTATAATTTTGTCTACTAATCTATATAATCAGAATCAACCACCTTTTCTGGAAACATTATATCAAACCTGCATCCTCTTCTTCATGGATGATAGGTTTACCCCAGAAGAACAGCTGAGATTACACCCTCCAGTTTCCGTCCCACAGGAAAAGAAGCCATCAATCAGGTATGTGGAAGTAGCTGTTAAAGATGGACAAGAAGTCACAACTATATCATCTTCTATGGAGCACACACACCCCAAATACCGCACTCTTCTCTCAGTGATTCAATTACGAAGGGAGTGGAAACGACAGCAGCTGGTGGAGTTATACCTTCTTTAAATAGCAGTGTGTTCAAAAAATGCTAAATCCAAGGAGGGAACTCGTATACCCCATCAACACATTTGTCTAATTGTGACATCCTAACAAACTACTCACTTTACAACTGATCAAGCAAAGCCTCAGTCAAGTGGAGAAAACTGAAGCATACTCACAGTCTACAAGACAAATGTGAAGAAACAAAAGTCCGAGAAAATCAGTATAACCCTTGTAGTCTCTGAGCCTGGGCCCTTTCTGCAGTCTGCGTCCGATCAGCAGTTTCCACACACCTCTCCAAACTGGATGGACGAGGGTGTCTGTTCCTAATCCGGGCCAGGTGAGCGTCACCACCAAGCCTGCCCCAGAAAAGCATCACTCACCACAGGGACCGATGGCCCACTTTGTAAGGAACTAAACTGTTCCTTGCCTTTGCTAAACTTCTATTTGATGGTGTGAATCAACCTGCTTACATTCTACACTGCAGGACACCATCACTTGGCATCAAGCGTCTTCCTATGCTATGGTTCTTCATACAACCAACTGCTTCTCGCTTTAGCTGACGCCTGAAGAAGAGTGAGGGCAGAGGAGAGACATTTAGCTTAGAGTGCGAGAGGAATCTCAGTCATATACCACACTAATCTGTGGTCTAACCCAATCAATCATACCCAGCTGACATCTTAAACATCTTGGTTTCCTCTTAACAGTCCATTACAGCAATGAGGCCTTCCAGTAGGAAGTGGAAAGAGCTCAAAGAGAAGACATGAGGCAGCATTTTTTTCTGGGAAGAATGCATTAACTTCGGGATAACGCCAACATCAGATGAAACCAGAGCAAAAGGCATGTTACTGTAACTGGATTAAATGGGGACATTTATAAATTGGTGACATTCTAAATATATACAATACACATTAATGCAATAGTAAACACACACACACACACACACACACACACACACACACACACACACACACATTTATCTCTTCTGACAGTAACTGCCTTACCCTATTTTTCGAACTGAAACTTATCTGAAATACTGTAACGTTGTGTTACTTCAATATTTCATGTCCCAGATGGAAAAAAATAGACCTTCTTCTTGGTCAATAATAGAACGAAAAAATATAATTTAAAAAAAGATTTGGTAGGCTACCTTCTCCCCAATTAGCGACTGGAAAAATGTACTAGCAGGTGTAACACGTCTTCCATCTTTGCCGGAACAACCGTGTTCTAATTAGATGCTGATTTCTAGTTGTACTGCCGTGATTAGATTAATACTTTGAATGTTTCTTTCATGATGCAAATTTTAAATTACCTGAGAGGTTTACGCGGTCTATCCTCTGAAATGCATCAAAAATAAAACAGACGTAAATCCCCGCAGCAAGAGAAAAAGTGTCCCTGTTTCTATACCAAACTGCGTGCCTGCGTTAGCGGATCTCGCGCCAGTGAACTCGAGATGCTGACGAGTGAAAGGCTCGAGCCATCCGCCGCAGCTACGACAACTTCCGGATACCGCTTTCAAAATAAAGTTAAAGAAAAATAGCATCAATTGATGAGTTTTGAGATTAATTGCACAAAAATACAAATAAATTCTACGACATCTAAGGTGAAAAGTTATGAGTGTAACTTTCATGATATCGTAGCATGATATCGTATGTGCCTTCTTTCCGCAGGCACATGAAGATATAGATTGAAGCAAAATCCATTTGTCCACCTGTTAAGCGTGATATGGAGACACCGTTTCCATAATTAGGATAAATATTACTTTTAATCGGGATTTTGTGTGATCACATTCTCACAATATGTGGCTACAATCGATATTGACCATTTTCAGATTAATTAACATTATTCTAATGTCTGCAGACAAAGACAAAAGGCGTCTGCGGGAATGTATGCATCGGCACGCATCGTGTTGAAATTACGCGGTGCACATGAAGGTTCAGCCCACTGACCGTCATCCGAATCCACATTTGGGCACGTACATATTCGGAACATCTCACGCATCCTTTGTTGTGCATGGACGACTGTGCAGAAAATGGAGTTTCAGAAGGTGAAACGGCGTCAGTGAGTTCAGTTACAGTGAAGGACTAAAACATTACCCTTTAAGACTCAGGTAATGCATAAAACTAGAATGTTTCCACCGGAACTGTTTCAAACATGCAATTTGTCAGTGCTACCGGCTACCGTTGTATCGACGAAGTTGGATCCAACTTCAGTTGATGGCTACAAAGAAATCTTCCCACAAAACTTAACCGCTGAGGCTTTCTTGCTCTCCAAGAAACACAGACTTCACATTAGACGTGTCAACCTCTTCCTCTGTATCTCTCATTAAAACCAGTCTAAAAGAGCGAATGTGTCACTTCCATACCTCACTTTCTCCTCTTCCAGATGCAGATCCCAACACTTTACGCACCGGAAACTGTCCTGAGCATAATGTAGCCGCAAGAGGACACAAGCCAGTGTCTTATTGTGCCGGTCCCAAGCCCGGATAAATACAGAGGGTTGCGTCAGGAAGGGCATCCGGCGTAAAACTTTTGCCAAATCAAATATGCGAATCAAACCTATGACTTCCATACCGGATCGGTCGAGGCCCGGGTTAACAACGACCGCCATCGGCGCTGTTGACCTACAGGGCGCCGGTGGAAATTGGATTACTGTTGGTCGAAGAAGGAGAGGAGGAAAGTGCGTTCGCACGAAGAAAGAGAAGAGGAACACCAAGAGTATAGGACTAAGAGTAGGGACGTTGAATGTTGGAACTATGACAGGAAAAGGTAGAGAGTTGGTTGACATGATGCAGAGAAGAAAGGTAGACATACTGTGTGTCCAGGAGACCAGGTGGAAAGGTAGCAAGGCTAGAAGTTTAGGAGCAGGGTTCAAGTTGTTCTATCATGGTGTAGATGGGAAGAGAAACGGAGTAGGAATTATCTTGAAGGAGGAGTTTGTTAGGAATGTCCTGGAGGTAAAAAGAGTGTCAGATAGAGTGATGAGTCTGAAGCTAGAAATAGAAGGTGTGATGTTCAATGTTGTTAGCGGGTATGCTCCACAGGTAGGATGTGAGCTGGAGGAGAAGGAGAAATTCTGGTCGGACCTTGATGAAGTGATGCAGAGCATGCCTAGAAGTGAGAGAGTTGTCATTGGAGCAGACTTCAATGGACATGTTGGTGCAGGAAACAGAGGTGATGAGGAGGTGATGGGCAGGTTTGGTATCCAGGAGAGGAACGCAGAAGGACAGATGGTAGTTGACTTTGCAAAAAGGATGGAAATGGCTGTAGTGAATACTTTCTTCCAGAAGAGGCAGGAACATAGAGTGACTTATAAGAGTGGCGGTAGGAGCACACAGGTAGACTACATCTTGTGTAGACGGTGTAACCTGAAAGAGATCAGTGACTGCAAAGTAGTGGTAGGTGAGAGTGTAGCCAAACAGCATAGGATGGTGGTGTGTAGGATGACTCTGGTGGTGAGGAAGATGAAGAGGGCAAAGGCAGAGCAGAAGACGAAATGGTGGAAGCTGAAAAAGGAAGAGTGTTGCATGACTTTTAGGAAGGAGTTTAGACAGGCTCTGGGTGGTCAGGAGGTGCTTCCAGATGACTGGACAACTACAGCTAATGTGATCAGGGAGACAGGTAGGAGAGTACTTGGTGTGTCATCTGGAAGGAAAGTAGATAAGGAGACTTGGTGGTGGAATGAGGAGGTACAGGAGTGTATACAGAGAAAGAGGTTAGCCAAGAGGAAGTGGGACACTGAGAGGACTGAGGAGAGTAGACAGGAGTACAGGGAGATGCAGCGTAAGGTGAAGGTAGAGGTAGCAAAGGCCAAACAAGAAGCTTATGATGACTTGTATGCTAGGTTGGACAGTAAGGAGGGAGAGACTGATCTATACCGGTTGGCAAGACAGAGAGATAGAGATGGGAAGGACGTGCAGCAGGTTAGGGTGATTAAGGATAGGGATGGAAGTCTATTGACAGGTGCCAGTAGTGTGATGGGAAGATGGAAAGAGTACTTTGAAGAGTTGATGAACGTGGAAAATGAGAGGGAACAAAGACTAGAAGAGGTGACTGTTGTGGACCAGGAAGTAGCAAAGATTAGTCAGGATGAAGTGAGGAGGGCATTGAAGAGGATGAAGAGTGGAAAGGCAGTCGGTCCTGATGATATACCTGTAGAGGTATGGAAGTGTCTAGGAGAGGTGGCGGTAGAGTTTCTGACTGGGTTGTTCAACAGGATCTTAGATAGTGAGAAGATGCCTGAGGAATGGAGGAGAAGTGTGCTGGTGCCCATTTTTAAGAACAAGGGAGATGTGCAGAGTTGTGGCAACTACAGAGGAATAAAGCTGATGAGCCATACAATGAAGTTATGGGAGAGAGTAGTGGAAGCTAGACTAAGGGCAGAAGTGAACATTTGTGAGCAGCAGTATGGTTTCATGCCAAAAAAGAGTACTACAGATGCAGTATTTGCTTTGAGGATGTTGATAGAGAAGTACAGAGAAGGCCAGAGGGAGCTGCATTGTGTTTTTGTAGATCTGGAGAAAGCTTATGACAGGGTGCCCAGAGAGGAACTGTGGTATTGTATGAGGAAGTCTGGAGTGGCAGAGAAGTATGTTAGAACGGTGCAGGACATGTATGAAGACTGTAAGACAGTGGTGAGGTGTGCTGTAGGTGTGACAGAGGAGTTCAAGGTGGAGGTGGGACTGCATCAGGGATCAGCTCTGAGCCCCTTCTTGTTTGCCATGGTGATGGACAGGCTGACAGACGAGGTTAGACAGGAATCTCCATGGACTATGATGTTTGCAGATGACATTGTGATCTGTAGTGAGAGCAGGGAACAGGTGGAGGAGAAGCTAGAGAAGTGGAGGTTTGTCCTGGAAAGGAGAGGAATGAAGGTTAGCCGCAGTAAGACAGAGTACATGTGTGTGAATGAGAGGGACCCAAGTGGAAGAGTGAGGTTAGAGGGAGAAGAGATCAAGAAGGTGGAGGATTTTAAGTACTTAGGCTCAACAGTCCAGAGCAATGGAGAGTGTGGAAAAGAGGTGAAGAAGCGTGTCCAGGCAGGATGGAACGGGTGGAGGAAAGTGTCAGGTGTGATGTGTGATAGAAGAGTTTCAGCTAAAATGAAAGGAAAGGTGTACAAAACTGTGGTGAGACCAGCGATGTTGTTTGGTCTAGAGACAGTGTCACTGAAGAAAAGACAGGAGAAAGAGCTGGAGGTAGCAGAGATGAAGATGCTGAGGTTCTCTCTGGGAGTGACCAGGAAGGATAGGATCAGGAATGAGTACATCAGAGGGACAGCACATGTTAGAGGTCTTGGAGATAAAGTCAGAGAGGCCAGACTGAGATGGTTTGGACATGTCCAGAGGAGAGATAGGGAATATATTGGTAGAAGGATGCTGAGTTTTGAACTGCCAGGCAGGAGGCCTAGAGGAAGACCAAAGAGGAGGTTTATGGATGTAGTGAAAGAGGACATGAAGGTAGTTGGTGTGAGAGAAGAGGATTCAAAGGACAGGGCTAGATGGAGGAAATTGATTCGCTGTGGCGACCCCTGAAGGGAAAAGCCGAAAGGAAAAGAAGAAGAAACTGTCCTGAGCATCTTGGTACCGGTAGTTCTCGGTGGAGGCTGCAGCTCCACAGTGGGCGTAGCGAACTCGGCTCTCCTTTGTGTTGTGAAGACTCCATTACCCATCAGGCATTGCACTGCATTGATTTCAGATAGGGAATGGTTTACTGTGAGTGGAGGAGTGTTCCTTGCATCCTAGTGATAATTAAACACGACAGATGTGTTAACTTGACACGTCTATATCCATAAATTAATTTGTACAATGAAACGTATTGATAAATCTCGCTCTATAATTCATTATTATAACACAACGGTAGCTCGAATGACGAATTAAATATTTAATAAGCCAAATAAAGAATAAAAGTAAACAAATTGCCCGGAGCATATTGCTCCAGAATTTAGTGTCATTACGAGCTGACTAATATCCAAGTCCTGGACCATGACAGCAAACAGTATATAATCTCAAATTCTTTCAAATTGACAAAGAAAAACCTCTGATTTTATTGGGCAAAGCTGTACAACGTCGCAGCAAAATTAACAAAATTATTATCACTTACCTGCAACATTGAGTTAATGTTTATACACCGATGGATCAATAACTATAAGACACTAATATGCACACTAATATACACTAATATATTTAATATAAGGACACTTTAATGTATATAACCTGAGTAGGGCGGTATACATTATGTGGGGCAATTTTGATGCCCTAATAGCCTAAATGACTATTTAACCACTGGGAACATATCATCATTGATAATTAGTATCACCATATCAGTCATGATCATGTATTCTAATCTGCAGCTGCACTTACTTGAAGAGACAGACAGGCAGGAAGACAGACAGACAGACAGACAGACAGACAGACAGACAGACAGACAGACAGACAGACAGACAGACAGACAGACAGACTCATATGGAATGGAGATTCCTATGGAGTCTGTGTGCAATAGTGAGTGAAAGTGTTGTACTGTATTCCATTACTTCCCTCGTTGAAAATGTGTCTGCATTGTGCACTAAATGTTCTGCACACAGAATGTAAAGTTGATTCACATTCACCTTCTCAACCACTTCATCCGCTGTCTCGGGTCGCGGGGGTGCTGGAGCCTATCCCGGCCGGCGTGGGGCAGGGGGTGCTCCGAATGCGACGCCAGTAGGTAAACAGTGAACCCACGCGGACTCGAATCCAGAGCCCCCTTGCTGTGCGGCGACAACGATACACACTGCGCCACAGTGCCGCCTTCTGCCATCTAGTGGCCAGTTATAGTAACAGCAAGCCAGTCCGCTGACTCCAGGGATCAAAACCGTACAGCACCACCAACAGAATAATTTTACTTTAAATCACCATCAGTTCAATAACAATTATAAGTTATGCACGTTATATTCAAGATTAGCTCATACATACATTATATTACATTACTTATACATTAGATGGAAAATTCGAGCTTTAGTAAAAATAACAAAGAAACACTTTCGATCTTTCAGGGAAAAACCCAAACCAATAAACCTTTGTTCTTGGTTTTTTTTTATTATTATGGAAGGTGATAATATTTTTAGATTACACAGGAGCAGGCACAGCTACAAAACCCCCGTGTTCAGAATATCCAGATTTTTCCTGGTTCATTTACATGATTGGTGATCCATTATTGCCTGAATATTTGAGATAAGTTGTTGTACGTTTTTTTGATTTTATGTTACTAACTTTGTAAGTTAGTTTTATGATTATGAATACAACACCTTCATGATGAAACCATAACACTGATGTTCTGAGGCGATAAGGCCTGAACAGATATGAAGCTTGAGTATTATACATTTAACAAAACACTGTCTCAACAGCACACAACTCAATGGCCATGTTTTATATAAAGGTTAAAATGTGACATATTATTTAGCTGTAATTTATGTATTTAAATCACTATAAAAAATTAAATGCCTTTACATTTATGATTGTATTCATATGAATCATTGTAATCCTGTAAAATGCTGTGAAAATTTGGTCTGAAATTTATTCCATGAAAAAAACAAAAACTTGCCATCAAGTAAGCAACATGATACCACAAAATTTCAACCACTTCAATAAACCATTGAATATTTTGCTTTGTCATAGTAATATTGCTGAAACCTGTTTTGTTTCTATGAGTAAAACTGATATAAATGAAAAACTTATCAATGATTGGGGATTGAGGGATTTTCAGTGGACTCACTAGTGATGAGGGAAATGTGGCCAATGTCTTCCATGACACCTCCTTGAGCGAATGATTAATAGGGGTAGTTCCTTCACTATCTAGAATTGGGCTAGCTGAATCTCTCAAGGTGAACCTTTGCACTTTGCCCTTTTAAACTACGGTATGTAAGTCAGTCTTTTCCTGCCAAGGCTGAAAAACAACAAGGTACCACACAGTGTCTCACAGTATGTTGACGTGAGCAGGCAGATGTCTAGGTCTACTTAAAACAACATGCTCATGTTCGTTGGTGGTAAAGAATCATTGCAATGCACAGTAGAGGGTAAAAGACACAGTTTTTTGCTAAGTTTATGTTTTTTTTGACTATAGGATCCCACTGTCAGTCCTTTTGGAACCCCCTCCATTGGAAGCCAGCAGCAACAGTTGTGTTCCTGTGTATAACAGTATCTGTGCGTGGGTGGCTGAGATGCTGAGCTGTTGCTTCACTGCACATTCTTGGGGAACAGCTGTGGAATATTTGACCACTTGCACTGTGAGGATTGTTCAATAGAAAACCTCATTCTCTGCTGGGAAAAGTTGCAGATAAATGATACTCAATATGACTCAATAGGCTCCAGACATTTCTAATGATAAAACATTCAAATTATGGTTTCTGACTGGAAATGAACAGGAGACAAAAGTAGAGTTGTTACACCATTAAAATCAATGCTGAGTTTGGAGCACATGTATCAAAGTCAAAGCCCGGGGGCCAAATGTGGCCCATCACATCATTTTATGTGGCCCGTGACATTTGGCCCCGGGACCTTGAGTTTGTGTTTGATGTTATTTTTCTTTATTCTCTTGGATAGCTGATCCTTGATTGATGGAGTTCTGTGGGTTTCATAACCTGACAAATTAAAAGGATTTATGTAATAACAGCAGCAACAAGCAAACATAGTTTTTCTGTGCAACTGTAATGTTTGTAACACGAATAAGTAATAAATTCAGTTATTTAATGTGTACTTACATTTATTTTACATTACAATGAGTTACATTTAGTTACATTTATTAGTTGCATCTGGCCCTTTGAGGACAGCTGTTATGCTGATATGGCCCTCGGTGAAGATGAGTTTGATACCCCTGGTTTAAAGTAAATTACAGAAAGCATTTAAAAACAGGTTATAGAAGTGATTTTAAATCAGTAAGGCCTATATATGAAGGATGTGTTTGTTTAAAACTAAATATGAAAAAGGAGGCAGTGCAACTTTCTTCAAGTCCTACCAGAGATTTTCTGTGGGATTCAGATCAGACTACTGTGATGGCCACTCCATAGTGATCCAGGATATCTTTTGAAAACAAGCTTCATACCCAAGCTGCATGTTTCCACTGTCTGAGGAACAAAACAGCTGCTAAGAACCACAGAACTGCAGCCATTATTTGATGTAAGCAGGTTGTTCTTTCTAGCATCCCCCCCCCCCCCAATTGAATACTAAAGTAAATGTATGAGTTTTGCAGTGTTTGGACGACATCTGATTTACAAATGTGTGCTCTTCTGATTCTATGCAGGTGATCTTGTATGATTAGGTTGTTGTAGTTTGCTGTGAGACACCATATTTCCTACAAAATAAAAGGCAGCATACGTTACCTCAAAGAAGCCTCTCAGATGAAAAAGATAACAGGAGATTCTGTCTCGATGCGAGGACTTCAGTTCTCACTGATGTTTAGTTAGTGTATTTATTTCACATTGAATTTTGAATCTTCTTCTTTTCCTTTCAGCTTTTCTCTTCAGGGGTTGCCACATCGAATGAGTTGCCTCCATCCAACCCTGTCTTCTGCATCCTCTTCTCTCACACCAACTACCTTCATGTCCTCTTTCACTACATCCATAAACCTCCTCTTTGGTCTTCCTCTAGGCCTCCTGCCTGGCAGTTCAGAACTCAGCATCCTTCTACCAATATATTCACTATCTCTCCTCTGGACATGTCCAAACCATCTCAGTCTGGCCTCTCTGACCTTATCTCCAAAACCTCTAACATGTGCTGTCCCTCTGATGTACTCATTCCTGATCCTATCCTTCCTGGTCACTCCCAGAGAGAACCTCAGCATCTTCATCTCTGCTACCTCCAGCTCTGCCTCCTGTCTCTTCCTCAGTTACACTGTCTCTAGACCAAACAACATTGCTGACTCTTCTATCACACATCACACCTGACACTTTTCTCCACCCATACCATCCTGCCTTTAGATAGATAGATAGATAGATAGATAGATAGATAGATAGATAGATAGATAGATAGATAGATAGATAGATAGATAGATAGATAGATAGATAGATAGATAGATAGATAGATAGATAGATAGATAGATAGATAGATAGATAGATAGATAGATAGATACTTTAATAATCCCGGAGAAAATTGCATTTACACGCTTCTTCACCTCTTTTCCACACTCTCCATTGCTCTGGACTGTTGACCCTAAGTACTTAAAATCCTCCACCTTCTTGATCTCTTCTCCCTCGTCTGTCAGCCTGTCCATCACCACAGCAAACAAGAAGGGGCTCAGAGCTGATCCCTGATGCAGTCCCACCTCCACCTTGAACTCCTCTGTCACACCCACAGCACACCTCACCACTGTCTTACAGTCCTCATACATGTCCTGCACCGCTCTAACATACTTCTCTGCCACTCCAGACTTCCTCATACAATACCACAGTTCCTCTCTGGGCACCCTGTCATAAGCTTTCTCCAGATCTACAAAAACACAATGCAGCTCCATCTGGCCTTCTCTGTACTTCTCTATCAACATCCTCAAAGCAAATACTGCATCTGTAGTACTCTTTTTTGGCATGAAACCATACTGCTGCTCACAAATGCTCACTTCTACCCTTAGTGTATCTTCCACTACTCTCTCCCATAACTTCATTGTATGGCTCGTCAGCTTTATTCCTCTGCAGTTGCCACAACTCTGCACATCTCCCTTGTTCTTAAAAATGGGCACCAGCACACTTCTCCTCCATTCCTCAGGCATCTTCTCACTATCTAAGATCCTGTTGAACAACCCAGTCAGAAACTCTACTGCCACCTCTCCTAAACACTTCCAAACCTCTACAGGTATATCATCAGGACCGACTGCCTTTCCACTCTTCGTCCTCTTCAGTGCCCTCCTCACTTCATCCTGACTAATCTTTGCTACATCCTGGTCCACAACAGTCACCTCTTCTAGTCTTTGTTCTTCTAGTCTTTGTTCTAGTCTTGTTTCTCTCTTTTTCCTCATTCATCAACTCTTCAAAGTACTCTTTCCATCTTCCCATCACACTACTGACACCTGTCCATCCCTATCCTTAATCACCCTAACCTGCTGCATGTCCTTCCCATCTCTGTCTCTGTCTTGCCAACCGGTATAGATCAGTCTCTCTCTCCTTACTGTCCAACCTCGCATACCAGTCGTCATAAGCCCGTTGTTTGGCCTTTGCTACCTCTACTGTCACCTTACGCTGCATCCCCCTGTACTCCTGTCTACTCTCCTCAGTCCTCTCAGTGTCCCACTTCTTCTTAGCTAACCTCTTTCTCTGTATACACTCCTGTACCTCCTCATTCCACCACCAAGTCTCCTTATCTACTGTCCTTCCAGATGACACACCAAGTACTCTCCTACCTGTCTCCCTGATCACATTAGCTGTAGTTGTCCAGTCATCTGGAAGCACCTCCTGACCACCCAGAGCCTGTCTTAACTCCTTCCTAAAAGTCATTTTTAGCTTCCACCATTTTGTCCTCTGCTTTGTCTTTGTCTTCTTCATCTTCCTCACCACCAGAGTCATTCTACACACCACCATCCTATGCTGTTTGGCTACAGTATCGCATCATGTCAACCAACTCTCTGCCTTTTCCTGTCATAGTTCCAACATTCAATGTCCCTACTGTCAGTCCTATACTCTTGGTGTTCCTCTTCTCTCTCTTCCTACTGGCACACTTTCCTCCTCTCCTTCGACCAACAGTAGTTCAATTTCCACCGGGACCCTGTAGGTCAACAGCACCGATGGTGGTCGTTGTTAACCCAGGCCTCGACCGATCTGGTATGGATGTCGTAGGTTTGATTCGTATGTTTGATTTTGGAGAAGTTTTACATCGGATGCCCTTCCTGACACAACCCTCTGTATTTATCTGGGCTTGGGACCGGAACAATAAGACACTGGCTTGTGTCCTCTTGCGGCTATATTATAAAAAACAAATAAAAAACAAATAAAAATTAATGTTCTCATGGCGTACTAACTTAATGTAAAAGGAAGACAATAATTAATGATACAACTTTGTTTGTAAAGTAACAGTGAATGAAAGTTTTCCTTTTCTTCTATATTAGCAATGTGTCTGCTGTGGAAACAATCTATTGCTCTAATTTACTAAACACAGACATGCAATTCAAGATTTAAATTTGAAAATTTAGTGTTGAAGCAGAAGAGATTATTTAAAAACCTTTCATATACCTGTTCATGCACATGTTACAAAATTGGGATTTTTGTTAGATTCATTTGTTTCCACACAAGCAGAAAACTCAATAATATCTAAAAAGAATATAATCCAAGCTCTATGCACACATGTTTTAAACACATTTGTATGGGTATAATCTATTAGGACTGTCCATGTGAGAGTGCTATTAAAATGGCTCATTCAGTAGTGGTAAGTAGTATCCATACAGCGCTTAGAATTTTGAAGAAAAACAACACATCCAAAGGCAAAATCTGAGCTCTGAGCTTCACTGGAAACCAGTCATTTCCATATACTAAATGAGTGGTGAATCAAAAGTCTCTCCTGCTCCAGCACCATGGAGAGAGGTCTGCTGCTAAGGCAACCTGGTTTGTCAAAAGGCCAGCTGACACAGTGATAGTACTGTTAGATTATGACTTCCCATCAGCTAATCATTAAGTATTTGCCTGTTTTTCACATAATCATTATAGTTTTACAGTCTCTCACCACCTAAACCTAATTAAAATGTCTTACCTATCCTAAAGCCCTGCTTAATAAGCATGATTTTCAGGATTTGATCTGACCTGTGATTTCTTTAAATTTTTTGTTGCTGTCTGGATCAACACAAAAAAAATTGCAAATGTTTCTTCTTTTGTTGGTTAGGACACAAACAACCATTTAAATATGTGAAAAATTAAACAAACAGTGCACATGTGATATCAAGCATTAATGAATACTTAAGGCTATGACTTACAGAACCAATCTTATAGATATACAGGTTTACCAGCTGTAAAAAAGTAATCAGAGACTCTTTTTCTTGAGAAAATTGATAAGATTTCATTTTGACAAATCTCTTTGGACCAATTATCCATCTGGCCTTGACATTTCGTCGTTCACCCTCTGTGTGTGTATAATGACAAAAAAAGAAAGTTTGACTTTTGACTTTTAAAAATGCGTTATTCGTTTTTTATTGAGTCAATCTTAACTTTTGCAATCTGTTGGTTTGATACCCTTAGTGCACAAAAGTACACTGGGAAACATTGTTTACCTTTGCAGGAAGTCAGTTTGGTTTGAACTGAATGATCTTGGCCTTGTTTTCAAAGTCAGAGCCGGCTAGAAAGCAAAGGTCCTCCTACAAGATCCTCAGCACCCTCTGTACGCAATGTTGAGACTCCTCCCAACAGGGACCGTCTCCTTAAATCAGGAGGGCTAAAACAAACAGACACTTTTGGCTATTTGCCCCATCAGCTGTTGGGTTTTTTAATGAGCTGCTAGGACTGTTGTGGTTACATACCGTATACTGTATAACTGTACTGTTGTACTCTAATCACATATCTCACTGATCATTGTGTTTTGAATAATTCCCTCAAATAAAGAGTTATGTTGTTTATTCAGGGACCATAAAGATTTCTTGACCTAACCTGACCTGACCTGGCAGTGCCTAGATAAATGGATGGATAAGTAATTATACACAAAAGATATAATTTATATGAAACATAGCTGGATGGTGTTTCACATCACTGTAAGGTCACCTCAGATTATGAGCAAAAATTAACACTACGTATTTATACCCAGATACCAACCATACCCGACAGAAAATGTCCCCTCTGATCAGATTACGAAGAGAAAGGGGGAAGAGGAAGTGAAAGAAATAGGTTTTATTGTGGATGTCTGAAGCATGGCTGACAAATAGATAACAGAGACAGGAGATAGCTGCGGTGTACTGGCGTCGTGCCCGGAGTGTCCCCCGCCTCACGCCCTATGTCGCTGAGATAGGCTCCAGCTCCCCGTGACCCGCTGCGGCGGATATAGCAGTGGTAATCTGAAGATGACTGACTGACTGACAGGAGATAGAAGACAGAGCCTCAAGACTATTGAGTGAAAAGGGACAGTTCTGTGTTTTTAGTGTGGGTTTGTGTGAGGTGTCCATGGTGTATTACCTAGAGAAGATGTAGGTGTCAGACAGGAGTACGGTTCTCTGTTAGAATACTTCCTGTACTTCTGGCACAGAACTCCATCAATTTTATGTTAAAATATAATGTATGCTGCTTTTCTGGTATAGACATTTGTTTTTATTTGACTTTGATGAAAGCTAACTAAACTTACCCTTTGATAAATAATAATGCATAATTTAATTGCCTGATTTTTCAATTGTTTATCATTTTAGAAGTACAGTTTTACAATTTTTTTTCTCCTAATTGTATCTCTACTTATCATTTTAGACTTTTTTGTATCATTTGGTTCAGTTACATTCACGAGAAGGCAGGCATTTTTACAACTGAAATTTTAATTTATTGGTAGGATTAAAAGATTTACCTGTGTCTTTTATTATGGGGTGAATTTTCCCTTTAAACAACAGTGCAAAGGTGAGATGTATAAAAGTTGCATAAATGGGCCTGGCAATAACAAAGATTCTACTGTGGAAGCAAGTGGCCCATTTGTAATCTTGTTTATCAAGCCTGCATTGAAAGACTGAAGAGGCTTTCTCCTGAAAAACCCCAAGAAGAAACATGACGAACAAAAGCAGGAAAACCTCTTCCTAAAGCTACTTGAGTCTTTATTTGATCAGACAGCAGAAGCAGGTCAGATTTCCATTGCTTTACTGATTAGATGACAGATTAATTGTTACTTGATTGCTTTCCTCAGCCCCTGTGTGACTTCTTGCATTTTCAGGTGTACATGGACAATATGTACAGTACCAGCAGAAAAATGGGGTGACAGCTTTTTTTTTTTAATTTTTTTTTTTTAGCTTTCTCACTCCCTCAACAAAGTTACCATACCCGCATTCTTTCCACAGATCCTTATAATAACACAGGCGGTTCTGCCTTTGAATAGCAAGTGAACTTATTATTGATGAGAGCCTCGCATTCCTGCACCTTTCATCCACCTGAGGCCTCCTTTTGAAATCAGAGAGGTGTTTGCTTGTCATACAAGGAAATATTTCTCCCTTAGACTATCTTTCATGCTTTCTGGTAACCACTTTATTTGTATGCTGCACTTTCTTACAGCAAGCAAAGAAGTTCATAGACAATAAGAGATGAAACAGATGGGGAGGTGAAGGATTTATCATTTTTAAATTATTTTCTTACATTTTGTACATAATTTTTGAGACAGAAAATGCTATTTTTTTTATTTTTTCCCCTCCCCCAAGGTTGAAGTCAAGTTGTAAAATGAAAATCTGCTGATTCATTACAGGAACAAAATACATTTATTTTAATAAATATTGACTAAATACATGTTGCGTGTGATAAATTGTAATTTTTATACAGTTTGCATGTTTCTTTACCTGTATTATATGTCAGTGGTGGCTTGGCCTGTCTGTACAGCAACCCAGAAACAACTTTTCTTACAGTCAAACATGGCCACAGTGTTCTCCCGCGTTCTGTTACAGCTCTTCTCAGTGCTGATCATCCAAATCTGTCTTCATGACATGTTTGCAGAGCTCTGTCACGTTTTCCATGCTCTTTCCCCAGGCACAAACAGACATCTTTGTGGAGCTCTTTCAGCGGCCCTTTGTTTCACTGCTCACTATCAAAGGAGTGTCATTTGTTCAGGTGCTTGCTGCTCTCTTACTCTCACTCTCCATGCCTCAACAGATGATATACTTTTAGCGAGCATTCTTCCTTTGGATCTGGTCTGAAACATTTTCATCCAGAACTCTCTTGGCATTACTGGCTACAGCTCTGAAGGATAAAATCATTCAGATATTTAAAAACGTTATCAAAGTATGAGTTAAGTGTTTTTACAGGTTTTTTTAAAGCTCACCTGAAGATGCGGAGTATGCTGAGATGATGTCTCTCTGCAAATGTTTTTTCAGTCATGATTCTGGGGCTGCACAAAACACAGAACCACACGGCTTTGAAATAAAGACTCATTCTCACTCTGACATGGCAGTTTGTCATTTTCAGTGTTTTATTGATATTGCAGTAGTTAAACAACTTCAAGATAAAAGCATTCAGCATTTCATTCTTTTATTTTCTTGATAACCTTAAAAACCTTATCTTTACAAGCTCACTAAATGTATTATTTTACGAGAAAACAGCGCACCATCATCGCAGTTACAGTACTAGGACTTGTCAGTCACACTTGATGCTCCCTGTCCTGACATGACAATCACAGTCTTCCCCAGGTTCTAAGGTGTGACATTATTTGTTTGGTATTTCCGGGAAATATTCCTAACTTTTCTTGTAACTGCTTCCAAAACTCCTACACACTTCCCTCCTCCGGTCTCAGACTTAACCAAAAATAAACCTTGTGTACCAATGAGAGATTATTCTGCTCCCTCAAGCCTTAGCTGTATTATTTGCTGATCACACCCTTGTCTAGCAGTATTTATGTAACACAGTAACAACACATTTACACTAATGATAGCGTTGCATGAAAATGAGTGTTCAGCATACCACTCCTTGTTCTTGGCTGTCTCGAACTAAGCGACCTTCGACAGAAATAGACAAACAGAAACTTTGATTGAAAGCTGCTCAGACATTGACTCACCTGGTGCAAAATTTGGTGCAGGTTTGATCATTAGTGTTGATACAAGCGCAGCGAGAAGTGGCCCGTCGGTGTCGAGACAGAGCGCTGCCCAGACCATAAATTGTTGTCCTACTGCAGGGGACAGAGAAACACGGTGCCATCATGATGATAAGACTTTGCTCTTTGATACAATACAGACACTACGCCTTTAATTATGCAATGATAACAGCTGCATGTGTTTATTCGGTTACTACTGGAGCCTGTGATAATGCATTGACTTCTCCTTTCACGCTGCATATGTTACCAAACTTATTTTCCTGTGTTCTAATGCTCACCTGGGCGTATTGATCCAGATGATATCCAGATGGCAGAAATAGTGGCACTCAGAGTCAAGTGGGGTGCTGCAGGCACATCGTTTGGTCCTGTCTCTCTGTTGGGGGACACCGTCAGTGGCCTCCACCTCCAGCTGTCTCTCTACAGGAAGACCCAAACCTACATCAAGACAAAGAGCCACTCAGTAACAGACCTTTACTCCCAACTATCAGTTGATACTCTTATGTTATATCATTAATATATCATGAATACAATTTATTTGTGAGACCATGAAAAAGCTGACAAACTCCTCAGCTTTTCTACAAGTACACAATTGCATTAAAAATTTCAGTAAAAAAAACTCTTATTGGCATAAAATGAACAATGTTGGCATTATAAATGGGTCCTATCATGCATTGTCTTCTGGTCTTACAAAAGCTTGCATATGCACCATCATATAGAGATGGCTGTTGATGATTTGATCAGTGTGACTGAACCAGATTCTGAGTCCAGACAGTGACTAAAACATAAAGTTAAGGCAATATACTTTTATACATTCTCTCCTTAAGTATAATTAAGATGTTACTTAAGCTGCTATAAGGATGTGGAAATTTATTTATTTTAAATATATATTCAAAAAAAATTACTCACCATCCTGTACAGAAGCACAAAGAGTGATGATAAAAAGAAGACTGGTGTTAGGAGACATAACTGATAGCAGACGGGTGGCGCTCTGCTCTGTATTAGCCATACACTTGTTCTATGTTGTATGTTCTAGTGCTGCTGTTGGTCTGTAGGTGTCTGAGCCGTGTCACTCTTTTAAACTGTACCTCTCCTCTCCCTCACATCATGTAATGGTCATAGCTCCACCCACAGCTATTTGCCATGGAGCCACGACATACAACCCCAGGGGATTTGAACCTGTGACACATTCCTGGAATATCTGATGCTTTGCAGCCTCTTGGTGACATTGTTATTACCTGCTGAGGGACACTTATGTCTGCAGTTTGCCCTTGAAGATGGAAGGTCTATTTGCACTGGCTAGAAGTAATATGTGAGGGGACGAGGCTCAGTAAGATGAGGTCCGAAGAAGGAATAGAGTGATTATCTAATGTGCAAGATTAGATAATTCCATAGAAATGGTCTGAAGTTACCTATTTAATTTATTTAATTTCTTCTGGGATTAATGAAGTATGTATGTATGTATGTATGTATGTATGTATGTATGTATGTATGTATGTATGTATGTATGTATGTATGTATGTATGTATGTATGTATGTATGTATGTATGTATGTATCTATCTATCTATCTATCTATCTATCTATCTATCTATCTATATCTGTCTGGCTGTCTGTCCACATAAGCAAGCACACTGGTGATGGAGGCAAGGAAAAATGTTCTTTTAATGGACAGAACCCTTGAACAGAGACAGAACGTCAAGATAGAGCTAACAGTATTAGACAGAACATTTTAACAGTCATAATATACAGAATGCAGTGGTTCACGCTATGTGAAAGATGCTGCTGATGGAGCTATGGATTTGAGAGCTACTATACTAAAACTACAGATGCTATTGCTAGTAGTGAAGATAAGAGTTGTGCTGCTGATGTGCAACAGGTAGGTCCAGGTTCTATAGCTACATGGACAGAAGGACCTGCAGACTGAGACAGATGGAGAGAGAAGGAGAGAGCAAACAACTATGGGGGAGAAAAGAAGTTAGTGCCATATTTTTATAGAATTAACATATGGAGAGGGAGGAGCTCAGTTTGCTATGGGAGGTTCTCCTGAAGTCCAAGCCTATGATTGAATAGCTATTGAATGTATTAAATATAGGCTTAATCAGGCTTATTTTTGAATAGAAAAATACAAAATCCAATAAAATAAATAAATTATGAAAAAACAGGCAATCAGCAAACCTAAGTTTTTTTTTAGGTTACTGGTAGCCCCCATCAACCCAAAGTCCAAACAGTTTCACATTTAATTCACATTTATTACACATTTAAAAAGACGTGGGGCATTTAATTTTTTGGGCCAGCCACAATATGGAAGATGGCCTTATTAGACTTCCAGATCATGGACAAGGGCCGTTCAGGTGAACATTGCAAGATGATTTAGGGTAATGCAAATGATCTGTAAAGTGTAACATTAACATCCCATAGATTAAGATTTCATGTCACGTGAAAATAACTCAGAAAATAGAAGACTGAGGGAAGTTTGCTCTGATGTTGAACTTCATGTGATTTTTTTCGGCTTTCCTGTTGGCGCATCATCTACAGAATGTTGCCTTTCTTTTATCCACATGTTTGAGCAGGGAATGAATGCAAAATGACTGCTGACAATTTGGGTCACGTTGAAATATAGTACCAGTAATGTAAACTATAGGCGTCCTGTCCCCAACAAATCTCACCCTAGGCTTTATTAAAAATGAAAGTCTTCAGTCTACATGAACTAAATCAGGGCACATTACAAGAGTTTAGAAACTAAAAGCTTTGGTTCCAGTTTGCTTTTAGAATTTTTTAAAACCAAAAGCAGACGAGCACTTTGGGACCATAGAGATCTACCAGGGCAATATGGCATGATGAGCTCTTCAAGGTGTAGTGGGGCCTGGCTGTTCAGGGTTTAAAAGTGAAAAGTATTTTAAATTTTATTGAGTCTTTAACAAGGACGCAGTGCTGATATGTTAGCACAGGGGAAATGCAATCTCTTACTCTGGTTCCTGGTGGAAAATGAGCGTCTGCATCCTGAATCATTTGAAGATGTTTCATAGAGTTGTTGGAGCAACCTGACAGAAATGTCTTGCAGTAATCCATCTTGGCAGTAACAAAGGTATAGACTAACTTTTCTGCATCTTGTTGGGTTAATATGTGCCAGATTTTGGAAATATTGCAAAGGTGAAAGATTGACGCCCTGAAAAATTTGTTTTATGTGGGAATTGATGGAAAGGTCCTGATCAAAGATAACTTCCAGATTAATTGTCTTAATCCATGTTTCAACCCAAGTGGTTGGGTTTGTCTCACTGAACTAACAGGTATAGCTGCATGTCATCAGCATGTGGACATTTTTTATGGTCTTTTCTAATAACGTTACCTAAGGGGAAAGGAATGCAAAGTGTGAATGAAATTGGTCCAAGCACTGAACCCTGAAGAAAACCATATCTAACTTTTGTGTAAACAAACAAACTGAGATCTATTAGATAAGTACGAGCTCAACCAGTTCAGTGCAGATCCTCTAATGCCAACTGAATTGATTTCAAAGAATATTAGTGCTCACTAAGAAGCGACTGTAGATGGGATGATTAGGGTTGTCTTCTATAAAAAAAATGGATAGATGGATGGACGATTGCCCACGTTCTAATTAAGAAATAAGAGAATAGGCTGATGTAAAGAATTCTAGCAATTTTTTTTCTGCTTTAAAGTTGGATTTTTTTTGGCATGTGAAGTGTATTTAAGGAAATATAGACTTAAAGTTAAATGTAAGAGATGAATTACATTACTCTGCTGCCATATCATTTTCATTTCATTAACTCTTTTCTCGACTATTCTTAGATGAAGACATATGAGAGCTGTCCATGATATGCTAGCATTAAATGCATTATCTATAAGACTTCAAGATGGAACAGGAGATTGTTTTCCTCTCCCAGAAAGATTTGTGGAATGTGTGACGTAGTGCTGAGAGTGCCACACTGCATCACAACAGTGTAGACTTTGCAACGCATTCTTACATCACAGGTTATAAGTTCAGTTCCCTCAGGAGCACAGATGTGCCCAATTACCCCAGGCATCACATTACAATAAGCAGGCCTGTCTCTGAAATATGGATAGCAAGTTAAAGTCAGTAAGTCAGACGCAAGTAAAAGTTCCTGAATTACACATTTTAATGTCTTCGGCAGCTTCTGTCCTTGACTCAGGTGCTTATTTTTAATTAGCAACCCTACCGCCTCAATTCACTCCCTTCTCACTGTGCAATGCAAATATTACAGTATGGGAGTGGTAGTATTATGGGAATGTGTTTTTTTTAATGCTATATTGTTTTCTACTCAGGAGTTGAATGTGCCAGGAATATTTTAAATAGTCAGGTAAGGTACGCTCAAAGGTATCATCTTTCTTGAAAAAGAATTCCTACACGCTGTCCAACTTTTCATCAATTCATCCCTTTCCTATATACCTGGCTCAAACAATAAAAACAAATAATATTTATTTTCCTTTGGTTTAATCTTTATTGAATAAAAAGGGCCGAGGGAATCTATGTGTCTGGATATGTATACACCAAATTTTAATGTGTTAGAAGCATGAAAAATGGCCAAGCATATGAGATTTGATTCAAGTTTGACAAGGCCAATTGTGATGGCCACATGATTGTGTCAGTGCATCTCCAAAACTGCAGCTCCTATGAGGTTCCTAGTCTGAAGTGGTCAAAAATATCTAATATGGTCCATGGAACGAAAAGCATTGAAATAGTGACTGGTTGACAAGCGGCCCAAGCTCATTGATGAAAGTGGGGAGATGACTGGCCCATGATCTGGGCCTTCTTCTGATCCAACAGACAAGCTACTGTGGATAAAAATGGTAAAGGAGTTAAGAGTAGATCTGATAGAAAAGACTCAGAATACACAGTTCACCAGTTTGTTGTGCATGAGGCTGTATGGCCACAGAGCAGCGAGGGTACCCATGCTGACCCTTGTGTACTGTTGAAAACTCCAACACTGGACACATGAACATCACAACTGGAACATGGAGCAATATAAAAAGATGGCTAAGCCTGATGAATCACATTTCTTGCACCAGGATGCAAAATGAAAAAAAAAGGCAAGCCAATGTCGAAATAATAAAAGCAACTTCCTTATACTTGGAGGATCTCTCTAAAAGTAAGTCACTGAAACCGTTACTCAAAATTTTTAAGACGTAATTTAAGTTAATGTTGGTTCAAATAAGATAAGGTGACTTTTCATTAAGAGGCGTGTTCATCCTCTTGACCCCAATCAGAATGCCGTTTCACACTTTCACATACTTTAGTCACGAGCACTTCCTTTTTTTTCATATCTGCTTGGAGCATAAAAACATGTTGAGATACACTTGGGATTGGTGATGTATTAGAAGTACCACAAAGAAATGACACTCCTTCTGATCTAATCAGCTGGACCCTTTTATAGATGTTTCTGATCTTTTTTAAAATCTTTTCTTTATTCACATTCCAACTTCACTGATTTCTGGTAGAAAATTGATCCACTGTGGTTTACAACACAACAAACTTAAATAGTAAACAAATATTTTTGTCATTAATGTCCCACACTGTCTTTCAAAATAATTATAGTACAAACTCTATTAGAGCAAAAAACAATACTGTACACATGGCAAAATGGAACAGAAGCACAGCCACAAGGTGCATTTTTTATTTCCCAATGACTAGAAATTTTGCTGTGTGAAATCTGCAGGGCACTTAATCCTTCGGTACCAGCCAAACGCAATCCCTCATCTCTGTCACCATTTCAAGTCACATAAACACCATGAAAAAGACACACAGATGTAACAAAAATATAATTTTAAACAAGTAAAAAACAAAAAACAAACAAAAAACTTAAAATTATAATCATCAAATAATAAATAAGGATCGTTCGTCCCTGTGCAGAGATATATTCTAATCTAAAGTCTTTTGTAATAAAAAATAGAGCTTCAGTGCAATTCTTTCGACATGTTTCTGTCGCTCCTTCAATAGCTTCATAATGCCACTTTATTTCTTTTACCCTGGCATTAAAGCAAAGGAACAAATACAGTCAAAACACCAGATATTAACCCTCCTTAATGACACAGAAAAGCAGGTAGAAAATTTAACAGCTTCTCTTCGTCTGTTTGTATTATACATCTCAAAACACAAACCATGACAGAAAAGGCACAAGTAACAACAATTTGCGTAATACTGGACAAATTTGGAAAAGCAAAAATGGAATTATTTTTGATTAAAGTTTTTGGTCATTAAAAAATTTATTAATAATAATTTCACATATATTTAAACAGACAAAGATTTCCAGTATCCATAGAGATAAAGGAAGTGTGTTTGTGTTTGTGTATGCATTATATATATATATATACAGTATATATATATACACACACATACACTCACATATGCATATACATATATTTATATATATATATATATATACACAGAGCGAGGAGAGAGAGAGAGAGAGAAAGAGAGCGAGAGAGAGAGAGAGAGAGAGAGACAAAGAGACTGTTTTTTTTACTTTATTTCAAAGACAAAAGTGCATTTTTATAACAAACCTGAATATTGCCAAGCAAACATTTAAGTTATAGTATTGAAAAGTGTAAAAAAAATGGCAATAAAAAACAAGACTAGTGTAGCAACCTATAAAGCAAACTGGGATGCAGGGTGCATCACGCTGTAGATAGCTTTACATCCTCAGGTCAGTTGTAGCTGAGTCTTTAGCTCCTCCTTCCACCTGATCACCACCAGACTTTGGCTCCTCCTCCGGCTGCTGTTCAACGACAGGTGAGGCTACGGGGTCTGTTACACTGACCGGTGCTCTTGAACTGCTGTCTCTGATGCTGTGTTCAGGAGTCTCAATCTCAGACCTATAGGTGTGGATGGAGCTATGTGAGCTGCCATATTGCTTTGAGTCTGTGGTCTCCAACTTCAGTTTGGAACATGTTAGTGCTGTGCTAAGATCACACTGCCCTGATTGGCTGGGTCCTGCTGCCTGTTGCTCTGTCCAGTGGTCTCCAGGAGTCCTAAGCCCTTGAGTTCTGGGGGTCCCGCCCCAGTAAGATTCAAACCTAGCCAGTGAAAGCCCCTCCACGGGAGGAGACGTGGGGGAAGAGGGTGTGGTAGGGTGGGACCTGGGTCTGGCCTGTACCATTTGGATCCCTCCAATGGGGATCATCAAACACGGTACCTTAGCTTGCTGGGAGTGCATGGGAAGATGGCTGAAGATGATATCCGTGGTTTGTTGGCCAGGATAACCCTCACATGTGGAAAGACGGAAAGCAGGTGCAAACAAACTAGGTTCTGGCGATGTCGACCCTTCTGCTAGTGTACCACTTTTCTCCTGCAGAGGGAGTAATGACATCAATATTAAACTGGAGAAGACTACATGACTACTCACTGAGATAGTTGAGAGAAAGTGCAAGGAAAGCTGATGGTTGATTCTTTCTCAAGTCAAGTTTTCAGGTATAAATATATGTGACTAGGAAAAGTAGACTCACCAGTTTGACGTGACTACCCGTTGTATCTGGACTCTCCCATGGAAGGTATCTAGGGGTCCTGCGTGGCAACCTGAGTGGCGAGAGAGGGGCCCGGACTTGGGATGCCTGGTAGCAGCTGGGTGAAATGGGACGAAGAGGAGAAAGTGGTCTGATGGGAGAAGGTCCTCTCTCAGGTGACGGTGAGACATGTTGGCTTGGGGAAGACAGCTCTGTCCTGGGGGTGAGGCTGTGGAGAGGTGAGGATAACTCAAGACGTGGGGAGAGGCTACGGCTGGGGGAACAGCTCTCACTACTGGGGGAGAAAGCTCTTGGTGACGCCTTCCAGGCCCGCCGAGAAAACAGCCCTCGCCGGCTTCCTGGGGAGACAGCTCTTCTGCTGGGCCAGACTCCCCTAGGGGAGGGCTCTTGGCAGGGATTTGGACCAGGCCCCGGGGGCTCGGGTTCTGGAGTGCCCTGTGAATGTCTACTGCAGCTGGAATGCCTTCCTGATGGATGAGTGTCTGATGAACAGGAGGATGGCGGGTCATCCTGGGATGCAGACTCCTCTTCCTCATCTTCATCGTCATCATTATCATCATCATCATTCTCTGACTCCACCTCAGAAAACTGATGTTCCTCCTGTTCTGCTGAGGCAGACACACGTTCATCGCTTCCTACTGTTTCTGCAGACAGAAGAAAAACACATCCTTTAGAGAATGTCTCTTCAATATCTGTGTGTACTGAATGTAGAAAGTACTGAGACAAATTGTCACAGTAACATAAGAACTCATCAACAGAACATTTTTCAGGAACAAGCACAAAGGGTTGGGATAGTGTATTGTTTCTTTAGTCTTCATCCATCTCCCAGGTTATAAATTGAGTGAGGACGAAAAGAATGGTATTTAATTGAATATCACACTTCTATTCAATACTATCACAACAGCAGCATGAAAGGATAGACTGTTGAAATGGCACATCCTTGGTGTCTTGGTAATATGTCAGCAAGAAAGAGACAGCAAGGGAAGCCGCAGGAGGGGAAGGAGGAGGAGACTGTGTGACGGCTGGGTTTGAGATTTCTTAGTGGCTTTGAAAGACAGACAAAAAAAAAAAAAGGTGGAATGTGTGCTGTCATACACCAGCAACACATCTCAGGTATTTTTCTCAGACAAGCTGCAACTGCAAGAAACTGTGAGCTTCTCTGCATTCTTCAATAATTTAAAATATACTTTTTCACATTTCTTATCCACGACCAAAGGGAGCAGAATAGAACATGGTGTTGCATAAGCTGTCAGTACTGGGCTGCTGCACAGGCAGAAGTTCATCCAGCTGTGTATCAATATTTAACTACAGCAGATAGAGACAGATGGATAGATGGATAGATAGATAGACAGATAGACAGACAGACAGATACTTTATTAATCCTGGAGGAAATTGCATTCAGTAAATCCATTGCTCACATATATTCACACATTTCTGGAATGCGCACATTCCGCAGACAGCACAGCAGACATAAATGCACATAAATAAGGACAAGATAAATAAACACACAAGAGAAGAACGCTGACACAACAGGACTTATACCACACTACTGGGCAGTCTAAAGAAAGATTAAACTAAATGAATAAAAGTACAAAAAGTAGAAAATATGCAGGCATCTGTGAAATCATCTGAAGTACCTGTTTCCTCACTCTCTGGCTCATCCACTGATGACTCGGAGACTCCCATTGCTTGGCACTTTTTCCCATGAGACTTTGACTTCATGTGTTTAGTAAGGTTTCCTAGGAAGGAACAAGAAAAGCGCATTAGCATTTTCCCTGGCTTACAGAGGAAAAGTGAGGATTCAGTATTTCAACAACACGTGACACAACAGAGAGAATATCAACGTGAATGGTGTAACTTATAAACAGTCCACATACCTTTGGTTTTAAAGGCAAAGTTGCAGTGTTTGCAAACATATGGACGGACATCGGTGTGCGTTCTGATATGCTTTTTCAGCATACTCGGCTTCTTGCAGCGTATACCACATTCTCCACAGATGTATTTGCCCCTTCCACGACCTCTCACATAAACATACTCCTCATTTGACTTATACCTAACGGAGAGTAAGAAATAACAAACATAGGAATAATTAAGATTACTTTCACACCGAACATGTGGTACAGGTTGTGTAGTTGCAGAATGCACACATTCCAAGCTTCAAAGCTGTATTTATCAGGATTGATAAATGAACACCTTTAAAGCATCAGAACACCTTTCAAGTATTTCACTTTGGGCAGGGAATCAGAGTGATCATTTTAAAAATGCTTGAAAATTTTGGATTTGGAGTCCGGTTTTTATCCGCGTTGTCAAATTAAGTCCTATACTATTGATTTTACTCTATTTTGGTCTCTGCCAACTCTTAAGGATGTATTTAACTTCTTTTCAGCCTATAAATGCTACTCAATGTCCACCAGCTAGTTGCGACCTTTGCCTGCAAATCATTTGGTGCTGTGCGGAAAGCATCCATCACATTTAAAGTGCTTCTTTGAAACCACTGAACGTAGCTATGTGGAAACAGTTGATGACAGTGGACAGTGCTGAATGAACAACTAAAACAAAAGTAAGGAGTCTCTGTAGAGCTGACCTTGGTGATAATTCTCTGTGACTTTGTTGCTACAAACAACTCCTTTAACCAATTGCTCTTATGAAAATACTGACTAGTGCAGATCCCATCGAAATGATAACTCCGCACAAGGGTTTGTCAGCTCAAAAGGCACATGCATAAATGTGCACCCAAAAACACACCCAAACACACACACAAGAGCACCAGGAAACAAGGCTTTCTTTATGGAGATGGGTTGGGGAAGCCCCACCAAAACCCCAGCAACACTGAATCCCTTGGCTGTTTCCTCCACTATACCCCAGGCACACAGAGAATACCAGCTATTCTGCTGCCATTGGGTGGCCCTGCCAACAACAGCAGCAACTAAAGAGAGGGAAGGCAAGCCTGGCTGTGCCCACAACCTAAAATAGACACTATATATAAAAGTCATGCAACACATTTAGGTCTTGTCTATAAAAGATTGTTTATACACAATCCTGATGTTTACCAAAAGTCTATTTGTGGATACAGTGGACCACAGACTTTTTGCATCTGAATATGAATTGTCCTCTATGAACGGCTCCCTCTGCTTTCACTACTCAAGAAGGGATGTTCAATCTATTCAGAACTGTAAATATCCAATGTGTGCTGACTTTGTGTTGGATTAATTACAGGATATGTACATCTACAAAAATTCAGGCTATGGAAGCTCCCAGTTGTATAACAGCAACTGCAGAAAATCATAACAAATTGTTACACGGCGGTAAAGTGGTCTCAATAGTAGCATTATTTTGTATTCATTCAGGAGCTGGCTACTGTTTACTGCCATGTATTTGTTGCCACTTCTAAAAATACCCACCCACATCCTGGGAAAAACAAGGCAGAAGTTGCACTTCTCACATCGAGCATTAAATCAGCAGCACGTCTCTCTGTAATCTCAACTGACAATCTGCTCTGCTTCGACTGCAGCTTTTAGTTGCCTGGCTGATCGGCAGAGAGAATATTGTGTCAGTAAGGGTGTGACCAATTTATAATGCCATTGATTTGAAAGGCAGCAACAACTACATAATAGCAAAAAGGCAGGAGATTGATAGGACTAATCCTTTTGACACACGCTGCCAACCTGAGAGCTACAGGAATGGCTATCCCCGCTTTAGCAGTGGGGTTCAAGTGAAATCAACAAGGCTTTAACTGCTCATGTAACAGCTATTAAACTTCATGTTTCCACAAAATTCAGAATGAGACAGTTCATTTCATATATGAGGGACTATTACCAAGAAGGCACAGACATGTATATAACTGAGGATGAAGCTACCTTGGTGTAATATCTGTTTCTTCAGATATGCGATATTAATAATCTCTAGAGAGAGTGGCAAGTAAACGAGCTGTATGATGTAATTTCACAAATAAGGGTTGCTTGCGGTTTCAGTGTATTGACAAAAGGCACCAATACATTGGGATAACTAGTTCTTACAGGGTGTAAAGCATTGTTTATTGTTAGCTGTGCTTATTTCCATGTGGGGACAAAATCCAGCAGGATACCAGGGAGGCAGGCACAGAGGACAAATTAGAGGTGGCAAAAATGATAAGAAAATCATATCTAAGTAGTACTAGCGGATGAACTGCTGTAGTGGAACGATCAGTTAGAAGATAAAACACTGCAGGCTGGGCTCTGTGTGTAGTGCGTGGTGGCAAATGATAAAGACCGGCTAGTACTGTAGTATTATGCTCCTATGTAGAAACATTTCAAATCAATCTGCGTGCACGTTCTGGGAAAACGCAGTACTTAATTCATAAGTGTTGACACACACACACACCCACACACACACCCACACCCACACACACACACATAGGTAAAATGCAAACGTTACATATCACTGCACAAATATTTTCCATTACACAAACATGACAATCAGGACTATGGCCCTGATAGCCTCCAGATCAAGGCCCTGTCCACACGATACCGGAACTTTTTCAAAACGCAACTTTTTTTACCCGGCATCGAAAACGGTTTGCGTCCACATGATGGCGTTTTCATAAAAATCTCCATCCACACATAAACGCATCAGTGCATTTATCAACACGTGTATAACAGAACAACTCCGAGAACAATAGGAGAGAGGACCGGGACGTGTGGAAATTCACGCCGTTCCTCCTGGAGGAGGACCTCCATCACAGGACCTCCCACCAGCAGACAGCGCGTCCCGGTCTGACCCAGAACTGGAGTAAGCGTCTTTGGCGAGGAACGTGAATGAATGAATGAAAGAATAAATAAATACATATATATACTTTATGAAACACAGATGAAGAAACAGACGAATATTTAAGTGCAAAGCATGTTTATCAATGCATCTTCGACGTGGAGCTGTTATACATCAGAAAATAGCTGGTTTTAGCTCCGTTTGTACATGAAGATTCGGGTCACATGCATGAGGTCACAGCAGTTTTGGTCCCAGGGACATGTCCCCCAGATAAAAAAAGTTGCGGATACAGCGTCCACACGACAACGCAGACCCAGCGTTTTCAAAAAAATCAACCTTGGCCAGCGTTTTCAAGAAGTTGCGTTTTCAAAAACTTCCGGCATCGTGTGGACGGGGCCCAAGTCTTTCATGTAACTTTGGTGACTCTAAAGGAGGCCATAACCAAGGAGGTGATACAGTGGTATGCCAATGCATCTTTGTGCAACATACTGATAACCAAACCCCCCCCTGTTCCATTGGTGGCTCGAAAAATGAGGATGGTTTGTGATCCTGATGAGTAAGAGACCCATTGCATGTTAAGTGAAAGAGTTTATGCTAGCTTGCTCTACTGTACGTGTGTGTGTGTTTAGAGACCTTTTCAAACACACACACACACACACACACACAGACAAACACACACACACACACACACACAGCTATATTTACACAGATGCCAACAGTAAGAGGAAAAAGCTTGGCTGTAGGTACAAATGAAGTCCCTTTGGGTTCCACTGCCTCCCATCTGTTCCTGTAATTCTCTGTGCACTATTTTCGGCTCTCTATAGTTTCTTTTTTGCTATCATCAGGCATTGTTTCGGGACAGAAGAACGATACCTAGGGTAATGAGGCAGCGTCATTATTTGCAAATACACACAGTGAATTAAAAGCGGTGTCTTTTATTAATCTTAGAATCTTTTGTGGTTCTTACCCGCCTTCAAAGATTCGAAGGCGAGAAGTCTCGCTCTGTCTGGAGGAGGACGGTCCTTCCTCTTCTCTCTTGTCTTTGCTCTCTTTCTTTTCAAGCTCCTGCTGATCTTGTACTTGAGTGCGGGTGTTGGATGTGATGGAGTGTACCTACACTCAAGACACACATAAAAATGTTCAAAACAACTTAAAATAACATGAACTGTTTGAAATTACCCTCTGCTTAGTTAGCACAACAGAAAAGAAAACGAAAATGAGAAAAAAATGATACAGCCTCCTACAAAGGCTTCTACAAAGGCTTAAACTTTTTCAAAACTGGTCTTTACGTTATAAAGGGTGATCTCACCAAGCCACTGATACATCATTAAATCATAGATGTGGAGCAGACTATAGAAGACAAGTAAATGTAAAATCTTGCTAGTTTTGAATCTCAGTCTCAATTCTCTAGCATAATCTTAATTGGGGTAGTTTAACAGATTTCACACAAAACTCCCAATTGAGCTGTTGAAGAATTCATACAGCACCTCTCTCCCAACCAAACTGCTCAAGGCTGACGGCCAGCCATAAACAGTTTGTCTGCTATGAGCTTTCACCCCATCGCTGTCGCAAGGTGCTTAGATCTGTCATAATTAAAGCGAATAGTCCTGACCTGCTTCGTATGAACAGTGAACATTGATTCGTATTCATAAAACTGATTTTAATGTACAAAACTCCTGTGAGACAATTCAAGCACATTAAATAATATCATTATCAGAGGGTTCTCAGTTAAATAATTAGAGATTGTATATTGAGTTTATGTTTACCTCTGACACATGTTGGATCCTGCTAGGGGCAGAGGCCAGTTGGCTTTTAGCCTGGTTTGGGGCCATGGCCATTGTGTACGTCTCTGAGCTGTACTTCTGTTTGGAGCACAACAGAGACAATGCTACCTTCGTACTAAGTCCCGGCAGGTTTGGGTTGTGAGCGCTGATGCTCCAGGTAGAATAAACTGAGGTGCGTGGTTCCCTCAGGACAGAAGGGTTGGGCTTGACATAGTTCAGGTAGCACCAGTTCACTGAGGTTGTGGTATGAAGGCTGGGATATGTAGGGGTACTTGATTTTCCAGCACAATTTTTCACAAGTGACACCTCCTCCTTTTGTTTACTAATGTTTTCAGATGAAGTTTCTTCCCTCTTCTCCTCATGATTATGTAACTTGGGCACTTGCCTCTGCTGTCCCTCCACTACTATCTCTGTCCTCTTTGTATGTTTCTTTTCACTTTCTTTCAGTTTTCTCCCAGTGGCTTTTTCTTTGTCCTCCTCCTCTGCTGGCTTTTGCTCCTCTTCCCCTTCTTTTACCCTTTTTTGATGACGTTGGGCCTCTGTGCTCAGTTCTAAACTGGCTGCAGGTGAAAGCATGCGTTTACTTCCTCCAGCACCGAGTGGACCATACGAGTCTCCAGATCCTGAGGCTAGCTCATTGGGCAAGGAAAGGGGAAGAATACTCTTAATGTCTGGGTTGGGGACCTTAAGATAAGACCTTTGCAACTTGTCCCTCTCCACCTGACCCATACTGACCATTGCAGTGCAACAGACGGGTTCCTGTGAGCATGTGGAACCCAACATCTGGGACAAGGTGGTGTACATGGCACTAGCATATGTAGGTAAATGTGTCTGGAGGCGCACTGGTACTACAATGGACACTACTGGTGTAAGCTGTGTCAGACATGTGGCGATTACCGGACGTGGGTGGTCATAGGTTACAAGTGACTGATGGGTAAGAGCAGAAGATCTAGAGGAGATGGCGGGTCTGCTGTCTGTGGCAGAAGGAGAAGAAGTGTGTGCAGTAACTCTTGGAGGAAAGGGTAAGTTTAGCGATTGACCAACTCTTGGTCTGGATGAAAACTGGAGAGGATCTAGAGCAGGAAGCTGATGGAATGGTATTCCTAACCGTTCTGACATGTGAATTTGTGCTGAGTGTATCTGTATGGGTGAAGATCCTGTCTGTGAATGCAGGAAAGCTCTGTGCATAATTTGAGTGGACAATATTTCAGAGAAAGCTGTGGTAACAGGGAGTAACTGGGAAAATCCCTGGTGGCCTCTGGGATGCAAAGGGACTATGTCCTGGGAAGGCGAGAAGATTTGTGGTTGTAAGTGCTGCAAGGCTTTCCTTGTGGCTTCCAGGTTGAATTGGGGGCTTGCATCTGTTGAGTATAGTGGAGGATGGATTGTGCGGGAAGGCCCAGGCTTTGGACTCTCTGGTCTGTACATCTGACTAATGCTCGAACCTTCCTCTTGCTCAGTTTCCCCTAAGGTGGCATGCTTCACAAGGAGACACTTTCTCCTCTCTTTCCAGGAAGATGCAGACTGCTGACTTGACAGAGACCCATAGTCAAAGGACTTACTTCTTGTCTCTGAGATTTGCTCTGTTTTTTGGGGATTGGTTGGAGCCTGCTCTGAGGCTGAGCGCCTCATCTCCTTGTGGCTTTGGTGGTGTTGATGGAGAACAGTTGGCACCATCAACATTTGGGAACTTTGGCTGCTAGAAGCCCAGACAGCTGACTCTGATCTTGCTGTGTCATCAAAAGAAGCAGAAAGGCTTGAAGCGTGGGAGATGTTACTCTCTTGACTGGGGCTGCGAGGCAAAGACACAGACTCAAAACTTGACTCCCCAGAGGACTGGGCTGCCTCTGCCAGGCGGAGTCTCTTCTTCTTTGGTGGCAGCTTCTCTGCAGGGAGCTGGGCCAACGTCTGGCTACGTTGAGGCCACTGGAACTCCTCCACTTTCTCGACCTCCTAGGATAGATAGGTAGTCAATTTAAAATTGTGCATAACATGAAGACACTTTGCTAACCTGCTAAACATTTTCTTGGTTGTTTAAAGAGAAAACACAGATTGATATCAAAATTGAATCCTTTAAATCAATGGTTTACATTTATTTAAAAGATTTAGTAATATAAGACCCTTTTATATGAAAAACAGCTGAAATCCATCCTCAAAGGTAGTCAAATTTGATAAAATTTCCAAAAATATATAGCCAAAAGTTTCTTAAAATAGTCACTGTATGTACCTTGGATGAGGATGCTGTCACTGGTGGTGACACGGATGGCATATCAGCATCAGGTTCCACAGTAACAAGGATCTCTGGCACTTGGATGTTTGGCTGGCGGATGAGGCGAGATGTAGAGGGTGATGGTTTTGGCTGGGGTTGCTGTGTTTGCTGACTCTCTCGGACGTCTGGTTCTTGACTTTCCATGGATATATTCTCTTGCTTCTCAAAAGAGCTTGTGTGCTGGATGACAGACACACCCTTCCTGTCCTGCTGCTGCTGTTGTTGTTTGGGCTCAGTCTGTAGAGAAACACCTTGTAATAAACAAAAGAAACAAATTAGCTACAATTACTTTGTATTCGTTTGCGGCTTTGAATGACAACAAAAAAAATCATTTCTTTCTTATGTCTACGGTGCAGTGTAACTTTGGTAATTTCTCTATTTGCTTTATATCATTGATGAAGATAATGATGTTCCCTTCTGACTAAGTTTTCATGAACTACTCACATTTCACAGACATTAAAAGATTGTTGGGTTGTTGCTGACATAGGAAAAATTGTGTGATTTTACTAGATACTCTATAAATACAAACACAAACCTGACAGGGCCTGGCTATGCTCTGGTCTATTTAGCACAGGGATGAAGCCCGCAGAATTGTCTGATGTAGGTACAGATCCAGGGCTGGGAGGATCTTCCTCCAGACTTTCTTCTTTCCTCCTCTTTCTCACTGCCATGGCTAGTGCTCGGAACTTATAGTGGATCATCATTTGAGGGCGATCCTCCCTGCAGGTTTTGCTTGAATCTGTGCTCTTATGAAGTGTTTGCTGGCCTGGGCATATGTTTTGGTGGGCTTCATAACCTTCACTGTGTTGGTATTGAGCCCCACAAGGTTCACATTCAAATAGGGTTTGCTGTTTTTGTTTGGGTTGTCTGGCTAGTTCAGCACCTCTGCTTGGAGTTGAAGAGGTGGGGCTGGCTTCCTCCAGCAGTAGCTCAGCTCCTAGAGGAACTTCTATGGCTGGCTGTCGCCTCAGCATGCGCTGGGCATGACAAACCCGCATTTCTGCTACAACAGCTTGCTGCTCATCAAATGACTGGCAGAGACGGTATCCTCTGGGGGACATGGTGCCAGAGGAAAGAGGCTCGCCTTGGCTGGTAGGTGATGGCAATGATTGGCTTCTGAGCAGAGGTACTGCTGGCAGCTCATGGGTACCTGTTGGATCTGCCTCAGGATTATCTTGGAGTCCTAAACCACTGGGGCCAGGGGCTTCTCCTTTTGGATCAAATGTGTAGGGTTCTTTAGGGGTTGTAAATTTGATTGACTCTAAACTGCTTTTCCTGGACAGAGAGGAGCGTCTGGGTTTTACACTGTCAATCTCACTGGTGTCCACTACTGCTTCATTGATAGTAATAAGCTTGGTAATGTGTTCTATTACTTGGGTTTTGGGTACAGCAAAGGGAATACTCTTATCCTCCATTCCTGTGGTAGAAAGCGAAGAATGAGGCTGCTGTGGATGGGGACTGCGCTGCTGCCCTCCCAGCCGTCCATATTTCCCGAGAATAATTTCTGCGTAGGTTTTGGCACTGGCACTAGGGGGGCTAACTTGGGACAAGTCAGTGCTGCCTGATCCAGAAAAATAGCCGGATTCTGTGCTGCCCTTACTGCCAGGGCCCAAGGAAGAGGATGAGGTGGAGGTGGAGAGGGAGGAGGGATGGTCATCTGGAGAAGTCATTGGGGCACGTTTCCTTTCACTAAGCCTGAGTGCCAGTCTTTGCTTGATGGCCTGGGAGTCTTCAGGTCTCTGGGACTCCTCTGAGCTTCCCAGCAGTTCCTTACCACCTTTCCTCTGCTGGCCCAACATCTCCTTAGAGGGGAATTTTCTGTGTTGTCCAGTCTCTTCTTCAGACTCAGTGCTTTCTCCTTCTGTGTGTTCTTCAGGGTCTTCTCCAACAACACTGCCCTCTGGTCCACTCAAACTGGGTTCATCACGACTGGATGCCAGGCCTGCTTTAATGCGATGGGCATGGGATTTACGATGCTTATACAGGTTGCTTTTGGTTTTGAAAGAAAAACCACAAGGGACACAAGGGTAGGGTCTTTCTCCTGTATGGGAGCGAATGTGTTTCTGAAGAACACTAGGCTTGGCACATGGTCGGCCACAGTAAGTGCATACATATTTCCCTGGTTTTTGAGGTTTCTTCTCCCCTTTTCTAGGTGAGCTGATCCCTTCATGAGCCTCTTGGATGGACTGAGATGGGAGTCGTTGACCATGCTCACTTCGAGTTGAGGACGTAGAAGGGAGGGATGACATTGACGAGGAAACAGTAGAGAAGAAGCTGCCTCCTGAGGGACCTGGAGTGTCTGAACATTGCCATGCTACAGCCTGCTGCTGTTGTATCCGAAGTAGGTCTGTGTTTTTTGGTTGCCGATTTTGCAGGCGGCCCAAAGCTCTGTGTACAGGTCGAGAATTAGAAGGCTGCTGGGGCTGCTGAAGTGGACAAGATCCTGCTGAGGTCTCAGCTATAACATGCTGCTGCTCTTGCCTTCCAGGCCGCTCCCCATCACCCGGATGGCTGGGCCCAGCCTCCATAGAGTGAGGAGGAGGCCTTAAAGACACACAAGGAAGGGCTCTTGGAGCCTCATGGGGCTAACCGCATGGCAGCAGAGAGGTCAGAGGCAAGGGAACACCAACTGGCTAAATTGCAAATAACAACAGCTGGCCTTTTTTAGTATGGGCCAATAGTTATTCAAGACAATCAAATGAGGCATCATTAAAGGGTGCCCTGGAGATGCATTGATTCAGGTAAACATAAATCATCTCTTTGTCTAAAGCTGCTCTGCTTCTGTCCAGCCTTAGCCATTCCAACAGCCCACACAAGGTCTTCTCTGCCTCTACTTTGTTGATCTTGAGAAGTGTGGACCATTCAGCCTCAAAATGTCTCTGAAAAAAGAAGAAAAAGATAAGGTAGTAAGTATTTTTCTACATGTGGCACAATTTTCTTCGGGGAAAAAAACTCTTTACATGTCGGGATTCTTAGCACAAATAATCATTCACACAATTGAATCCTCGTACGAACAAGCACCTTTTGCTTTTCAGTTTTCAATCTTTAGCAACATCCTGGTGTCTGTCTGGGCTTCAAGAGGGATCTCTGGCTTACTCTCACCACTAAAAACCCGAATTATAGGTTAATTGGCACTTTTAACCGTGGGCATTAATTTGAGTGTGACTTTTGTTTTTGTCTTTCTTTGTGACCTGCAGTCGACTGGAAACTTGTCCAAGTTGTATCCTATCTCATGCTCAAGGTAATCTGGGATAGGCTTAATTCTCCAAGTGAGTTTACATAGGATATGTGGATACAAAAAATGAATGAAAGAACTGAAGTAATAAACACAAATACCTCTGAATTGGAAAGGAATGGATTACAATATTTCAAAGAAAGGAAGCGGAGGATGAGTATTGCTAAAACAGAAAGATGAAACTAGATAATAAATCTACTTCCCACGATAGCAGGGAACATTACACATCAAGAGAGATCAGGATTATTATGTCCTTACTCATATTAATACTACAAAAACATGTCCAATTTATGTATGGTATGTTAATGCATACTTTGTTCTTAACAATGACAACAATTTAGCATATTTTACATTTACACTTGACAGAATGTAAGACTATCTAGTGCTGTAGCAATATTCTGTCTCTTTTTTTCCATCCTCACTTTGCAATAAAAACAGAAATATCACAACAGCAGGTGGTACAGGGACACACCTGCCACGACATCTGACAGAAAGTTGTGCTAACGCCAAAATCATACAACATTAACTCCCTAAAACTGCCCAATGTATCACACTATTGGATTACATTCACTGGTGTTGTGCTGACTGAGGTCATTGTTATGACAACATGAGTAAGTTAACTACCTTGGCAGCATGTCTTCCCTGCTTTAACTCTTTTGAAGTAGAAGATTTGCAGTGATTCAAGATACAGAGGCACACCTACAATAAATCTATTTCGAAATGTTTGGTCACTGTTATTATAACACTATTAAAAGACATAGTGATCTGGGCAGATAGGCATCTGGTATGTGTGCATAACCACAGACTGTAGAAACACTTCTGAATCTAATTAACATTTAAATAAAACTAAAAACTTTTATATTCAAAAAAGAAATATTTGAAAAAGGCAACATCCATACAACACGCCCCAAAGAGGAGGCCACATTGTCAGGAGTCAATGGAGTGAAAATGACAAAAACAAAAAACAAAAAAAACATTACATGCTTATTTTATCAGGCACGAAAGCTGATGGTGGTAAAGAAAGAGGTGCTGTTTCCTGGTGGATAAAGTGACCTGACAGTGGCTGAATTTCAGACAAAGCCCTTCACATTGACTAGCAACTACACAGCCACCAGGGTGCAGTGTTTAAGAGGGGCCAAGATAGGCTGCTGACAGGAAGCCTCTTGAGAAAGGGTGCACATTTTAACAAGATGTATCTATTGTAATATCTCTGACATACTCACTGCCACAGAGTTGTGTTTACAATGAATCAAGTCTAACTGACCATTGAAACAAAAGGTAAAACAGAAATCCTCTGTGTTAGTATCAATCGCCATCGAAGGGATTGACACTACTTTCCATCCAACAGCCTGTCAGATTGATGATCAGAGCTAACTGAAGGAGGATGGCATGGATGTTCACCTCACTGTCAGCTGTCGATCTTTTTGATGGTGTACTGTGGTGTACACAGTGTGTAACGTCTCTGATAGACAAGACCATGCTCAGTAGAACAGACTATCTAGAGAGACTGGTGGGGAAAATACAGTTACTGAAAGGAAGCATTGGAGAGAAAATACATAGATTTTGTGTGATATAAGAAATATGCATATGAAATAGGAGAAAGACAAAGCACAGGAGCAAATGAGAAGTGAGAGAGAAAGGAGGAGCAACTGAATCAGTGATCCAGTGTCTGAAATAATAGGACCAGCAGAAAAACGCAGCTTCATGTTCCAGTGGTGGCAAGGCAGCGCTGACAGATTTTAAAAATGAGTCACACTTTTGCTCTCTCCATGTGTCTAAAATAACACTCTGCACAGTCAGCCTTCATTAGAGCCAGTTTACAGTGGAGAAAAAAGAAGGATAATCATTTTCCTTATTGGAAACAACTTGACAAAAACTCCATGCTTCCGTGTTCCCTAACATCTGCTGTGGTCTGTCTTTCTGTTGAGAGTGTTAAGAAGACCAACACTCTGATTATGGCAACCTTTTGCCATCAACACAGTAATTAGGCAGTATGGCAAACCAAATCAACACCATTAAAATCCCCGTTTCTTGTTTTAACAAAAAAACTTTCAACTCACCGCGGTGCACTGGCGTCATGCCAGGAGTGTCCCCTGCCTCACACCCTATGCCGCCGAGATAGGCTCCGGCTCCCCGTGACCCACTGCGGCGGATACAGTGGTGGTAATCTGAAGATGACTGACTGACTTTCAACTCATCAAGACTTATATACGAGATTCCACTTTTTGTGCCTTGAGCTCTTGATCCAAACAATTTTCTTTTTGGAGTTACTAGTAAATAAGGTAGATTAGGGAGAGAATGGTGCTGATAAATTATTAACATCATATTTTTGACAAAGGCATGTTGCTTGTTGCACACCTGAGCCATACAGAAAACTAGAAAATGTGTCTATGTAGCTATGAAAAAGATACCTACATCAGTGAGCAAATTGAAATGATATTTACCTCAGTTTTAATGTTTCTTAAAATGTAAATAATAAGCAGACTGAATCGAGTAGTTAGGAAATAAGCACCATTAAAGCTACCTGAGAGCAAGACTAAAATTTCATTGCCTGTCATCTACTGGATTTTGAGGAGATGTGACATTGGTTATTCCCATTAAATAGATGTGGGGGAACTGGGCAGAAATTCCATCCATCTGGATACGTAGAAGAAGGATAACATACAGAAAACAGAAAATCCGCACAAGAGAGAAAGCACTCTGTCTGCCTCACCTCCTGTGTGATGAATGCCTTTGATCATGGACTTGATTATCCAGAGATTTTCCAGAGTTTAAGTTTTATGATCCCTGGCAAAGCTGTTGATGCAAGCCTTAAACAGCGCAATTAAAGGTTTTAAGGTTGTGAGAGAATTCCTTACATTAATCATGGCGGTCTACACTCCCAGGTCTGAGCAGGATAACTCAAATTCAGGATTTTGCCAGAAAGACCCAAACGTGCACACTGTCCGTATATGGAATATAGTACTCCACATTCCAGAGCGATGGCAACTAAAGCACAAGCAGCACTACATTTACTTAGATCTACCAAACCTGCAAATGGTGCCCTAAGGTGTCCTACCCTGATTCCAGTGAACTGATCCTCCTGTTGTTTGACAAGAGGTTTCCTTTCCAGGCAGCCTCATTCCTCAGAGATGACTTTACTATTTACTGCACCCATGACAACACAATAAATAAATGCAAAATGGGTTTATGCAGTACTGCAGCATTAGAACCTATCACTTTCTGAGTGAATGAAGAAGATAATGAGGCATTGCATTAGAAACACAGATTGTGACTGATAATGGTTTGTTAAGGATGTTTCAACATGCTCTATTTGGCTTGGGTATGAACAGGAAGTTACTGACGAAGCTGTTTTACTCTACACTATTTTGAATGATGTGTAATAAAAAAACACAAACTATTAGTAACAGTTTGCAAAGAATCAAACTTGTGAGAATTTTACCCCCTCTTCCAAATCCCCAGTCTATCTTCACCCATGATAATGGGTGAAGATAGACTGTATGATAATCACAGAACAGTTTCATGCTGTTTTGTTTTGCATGAACTAGCTGCTGGTGTCTGTGCCTAAAATATGATTAATGAGTGATCCTCGGGGAGAGGGGAATGAGTGAGAAATGTGTGCAAAAATGTGTGTGTAAGCATTGTCAGCAGAAACAGGCACTGATGCAGATACCTGAGGGAGCCCTGACACACATAATAGTACACACACACACACACACACACACACACACACACACACACACACACACACACACACACACACACACACACACACACACACACACACACACACACACACACACACACACACACACACACACACACACACACACACGCCTTCAGTTATCTCTGCTGTGTGTATTGAGTCCATCAGTCACACTTTTAAACCCTATAAAACAGATACAGTATTACCCTCAACTCCTGCTCAGTGAGCAGCACAGGAGAGCATAGCTGGCAGACTGCATCCATTTGCTCATCAGGAACCAGATATTCTCATGCAGTGGAAAATAAATGTATACAAATATGGGGTAAACATGAAATTACCTTGTGCCCTGACAAAAAAAGCAAACCTTCTTAAGTGGTTTAAAAAAAAAAGTATGTCCTACTCCCCAAACAGATACACATACACACACACGCACGCACGCACGCACGCACGCACGCACACAAACACACACACACACACACACACACACACACACACACACACACACACACACACACACACACACACACACACACACACACACACACACACACACACACCATCTCCCTTTCGTTCTCTCTTCCTGGCAATAGCCTGGTGCAGGTTCCCATGGAAACCAGTCACTCTGAGCAACGGGCAGATGGAGAAGAAGCTGGAGGTCTAAATTTAACTCCCAGCATCCTTTCTGACTATACGTGCACTGACAGCAGGAAGTGAGGAGGGAAAGTGCTTGAATTCTGCATGCTTTACCAAGCTGGCATGACCCTTGACATCTAACCTCTTTCAGTGTCAACAGGTTGATTTTGCAGCTGTTAAATACACACATTCTTGTTTGTGACAGTCACGCTGCAACAGTCAGAATCTACAAACAATAGAACATTTCATAATGCGCAAGAGCCTCTACAGCATTCCTGAAGTATAAGGTAAATGGAAAACGAAATCACAGTGTTTTCCCTGCCACCACCAGTAAACGCTGAGCTGCCAATCAAACCCTGCCCCAGATCTTAGTGAGTCCCACTAGGCAATCACAGAACCACAGAAACAATTTTGTTTTTTGTTTGACTGGAAAAGAAACCCTGTCCATACAACCAGATGCCAGAATGAGCATCAAACCAAGAGTCACACAAACCAACGGAAGTCACTACTGTCAATAAAAGCCACACGCTGAGGAAGACACCGTCTGAAAAACACCAAATACCACAGCTTTCCCTAACTCTCTCTCAGCGCTGAGTGGGATGCATCAACATGGCTGTACCTCTGAAGAGAGAGGGTGTAGAGAAGGATTTCACAGGCCTTTGATAAGACTGGCAGTTCACAACCAATGTAGTGTTCACTTTGATTAAACACAAGCCTATGAACTGAAGGTCAATACTTGTAAATCAAACAGTGTTATGGCAGAGCTGGATAATGCACACCTCAACGTGCTGAATCGTAGACAGAGGTTCAATAATAACACTGCCAGTGGAAAATCTAGTCTTTTGTTGATTTAATGAAATGTAAAGCCAAACTGACCACAACTTGGATTGGATTGCAGGTTGGAGAGTTTCACTTCATTTGCAGCCAGCAACGTCAGGGATGGAAATCATATCATTGGTTTTCAGTTTAGGAAATTTAACTATGATCCAGAATCTATGTCATATGGGTTTACCTGTGATTGGAGATTGGTCTTATCCCTAGATCCTCCATTCGGATATGAAAGAAATTCCACAAAATTTCAATAAACTAAGGACAATAAGAATGAATTTCAAGTGGGAGTTTTCCTCTCAGGAATTCAGCAGGAATCAGGTACCACAAGGGAAACACTTCCATTTTAATGACATTTAATGCCCAAATAGTGCAATGCCTGTCTTTGACAATCTAAAACTTAGGAACAAAGTGGAACATTACCTACAAAGAAAGCCTTTTATTTGACTTTCACAGGTGCAAAAAGTTAAATTATCTTGCTTAAAAATAGGCCTTTGGGTGCTAAATTGCTAGATCATAAAGAACCCAAATGTCAAATCAGCGACAACAAAACACTTCAAATAGTTAAGTCACACATTTGGGATTCCAGCAAGTTAGAGAGCACGGAGAAAATACAGGAAGGAGAAGGATTTAAAAAGGGAGAGAGAGAGAGGGAGAGAGAGAGACAGAGAGAGAGAGAGACAGAGAGAGAGAGAGAGAGAGAGAGAGAGAGAGAGAGAGAGAGAGAGAGAGAGAGAGAGAGAGAGAGAGAGAGAGAGAGAGAGAGTGTTAAGATTACCTGACAGCAGCCTGGTCTTCCCCTCAGAGGCGCTTCATAGACACTGTGAGACATGTAGGGAGAGCCACAGACTGAGAGCGGATATGACTGTTTGAGTGGGTGTGTTGTCGAGAGAGGGAGAGGCTGGGGGTGAGGAAAAAAGAGTGATGGAAACACAGAGACAGAGGGGGGGAACACTATACAAATGCATAAGGAGAGGGAAGAGGAGGAAGAATATGCGGAAGCAACTAAAAGTGACTCTTATTCCCGTAGCCTGAGTAAGATCTCATAGAAATGTCATCACTCTTTCTGTAATCGTAAAAGAAGCGTCCACCGTGAAAACTGAGAACGAGCATCTGTAGATTCAGGACAGGAGCATCTGCTACTCTAATGTAGCCACAAGAGGACACAAGCCAGTGTCTTATTGTGCCGGTCCAAGCCTGGACAAATACAGAGGGTTGCGTCAGGAAGGGCATCCGGCGTAAAACTTTTGCAAAATCAAACATGCGAACCAAACCTATGACTTCCACACCAGATCGGTCTAGGCCCGGGTTAACAACAACCGCCATCGGTGCTGTTGACCTACGGGGTGCCGTTGGAAATTGGACTACTGTTCGTCGAAGAAAGAGAGGAGGAAAGTGTACATGAAGGTAGTTGGTGTGAGAGAAGAGGATGCAGAAGACAGGGTTAGATGGAGGCAACTGATTTGCTGTGGCGACCCCTGAAGGGAAAAGCCGAAAGGAAAAGAAGAAGAAGAGAAGAAGCATCTGCTGCTGTGTCTCGCCCACATTCACCAATAGTAGTCTACTGCTGATAGGTAGGATGACAAATGGGTCTGACATTGGGTTTTCCCCTGCACTGCAAAACCCTAGAGGGAAATTATGACTTCTTATCAGCAATGTTATCTAACCATAGCGGTGAACAAGCAAAAAAAAATAAAACAGCAGTCTTCTTTCTCCAGTGGCAAACCCAGAGCACGCATGAACATGCCTCGTTTAAGTCTTTGAGCCAGAGTGCCACTGTGCTGCATCTGTAAATGAATTCCGGAATGGCATCCATTCAAGCAAACCCCCACATTACGCAGAGCACAGGCTCGGCCTATCAGCAATGCAACGCGAGAGAGAGGCAGAGAAAGAGAAAGAGAAAGAGAATTGGGAATGAAAGGAGGTCCTGCTGTTCCATAGAACTGCCTCACTGGCAGAGCACAGGAAGTGTGAGTCACATTCTAAAATAAACACACTCACAAAGCGACTAGCAGACGCAAAAGATGAGCGCACGGTTGGGTTGATCAGGAGTCAGGCAGAGGGAACATGGATCCTCATGGCCCAGCAACACGTGGTGTAGATGATGGGATGAGTCAAAAGGAAAAGATGTTTCTATTTACCTCTGATCATGGTCATTCTTGTTTCCCTCTCTTGTTTCTCCCTGTTGTTGAACTGTCCACATCCCCCATTTATTTTTACTTCTCTCTTTTGACTTTCTTTTCTTTATGTAGTTCCAGTCAATAGAGTGTCTTCCATGACTTTGTGATTACCGCTGGCTCGTAGTGGCTGCTGGCTGACGTATGTAGGAGGCCATGCCGGCCTGACGCCAGTCTCCTCTGACAAGTTGCAGGGTTTGCAGTCCAAGGCATTGCATTGTATATAGCTGAATGTGGTCATTGTCAGCCTCTATAGCACACACCTTCTATACTGTATTTCCTTGTGAGAGACCTTCACCCATCTGTCATTCTTTTGTCCTTTGTTGCTCAGACTAAGGGGTTCTGACGGGAAGGTTGGGGGGGGTAAAGGCCCAGGAACAAAACTACCACTGTGGTGATGATTGACAGGAAAGCTGCTGCTCTACGGAGACGTAACGATTAACAAGGCTGGAGACTGGGCTGCAGACACGCAGTCTGGTTAGGGACCAAAGAGTAAAAGGGATTTCCATAGTTCTGCAAGGAACAACAAGACAATAATTTGCCAAGATGGGATCAAAATGGAAAGTGCAACAATTGTGAAGGTGTAAAAGCAAGTTTTCCTGGTGCTACCCACTAGTACCAAAGCAAGTCACTCACATTTTTCAATCCTGCTTCTGTTTACAGCAATGGAAACAAGAGGCCCCCTGTGAAATGGTCAAGTGACGCAATTTCATGTACTATATGAGACCCACCAATCTATACAATACAAAACAGAGGTAAGTAACACCTAAAATGTAATCACCATCCTTAAAAGAAACTTCATGTTGTTTTGGGGCACCAAGACTATAATTTAGACCAAATGAGTGGTTTGAGAATTTACAGACAACCATACACAACATATTTTGGGACTTTCACCCCATAAACTGCAGACATGGGCAGTAAAACAGGCAAATTTGGAAGTATTCACAAAAGGTTCTCTCTATTCTGAGGGCAGATTATTTCAGACGTGTGGTCTTCCAGTAAACTGACCCTCCTCTTTTCTGCTATTATGACATAGACCAAATGCATTTAAGGAGGGAGCCCACCAAAGTGTATAAAAGTCCCTGTGGCTCAGTGTTACGATACCTGTTAATGTTTATTTGAAAATTAAAATTGTATGAATGTACATGTTTTCTTACCAAAGTCTGTTCAAATGCATCTTATTTGACATGTTTGGTCATGCGTCCCTATTCTTCCCATTTTATAACAATGCCAGTGTGAAAAAGATCATGAGGAGCATTTGTCTATGTTTATAACAACTCCATAGCACATTGTTGTTGTTGTGTGTGTGTGTGTGTGTGTGTGTGTGTGTGTGTGTGTGTGTGTGTGTGTGTGTGTGTGTGTGTGCGTGCGTGCGTGTGTAGTAGTAGTGAAAATTGGGTTTGGTCAGTGGTTTTTCCTATGATTCACTTATCACTGCAGCAGTAACAGATCAGTTGGTTCTAACCCTTGAAAAAGTTGGTTAAAAAAACTCAGGTAACATATTTAACAACAAAATTATATTAGAAAAGAAAACAAGCCAACAAAAACTGTTGTGGTTATTTCCAGACCTCAACTTTTTGGCTCCTTTAACTCACAAAGGTTATGTTACAAACTAGGACATATTACCAACGATGAACCGAAGGCTAAAAATTAAATCAACATCCCATCAGCTGTTGCTGAAGTAAACCTCTTCTTGCCCATCGGCACAACAGATGCTTCAGAGCAATTTTTACATTTGATGTTAACCAAAAATACAATGAAGCAGTGCAGAGCATTTTTTGGAGGTCTAGGTCAATAGTCTTTGTGGATGTGGAAAAACTAGTATAAATTCTACCAGGCTATTTTTAGGTACTCCTAGTCAGATACCCTTGACAGTTTGGAGACTTCTGACTAAGATTTATTGGAAGATTTGATGGGTATGTGCCATGCCTCTTGTTGGCAAAACCCCAGAATGCATCCTCCCTGTTAATGGGAAATTGGTTAAAATGTCCTTCCAAGCTCTGTTGTTATTAGCTTGATCTTACTTTCTGTAAAACTGTTAATGAAAGTTGCTCTGAGTCCTGTCTGTGCTCCTTCTGTGATTCCAATGTAGCTCAATCTGAAGCAGTACTGTGTAGTTGGGGAGGAAAAAAACAACAACAAAACTGTTGAAATATCTCTTTATTCAATTTTTTGAAATGAATTGTATAATTCCTGTTTTTAAATTTTTTTTTGCTAACATTTTGCTTAACGCTGAGGCAGAGGATATCTGTGCTTCTGTTTGCCCTACAGCCATTCGTGCATGCATGGTTGGTTCTTAGTCTATGATGAATGATCACATGTTGAGGCAAAAACTGACAGCTTGACACTTGATGTCTTTTTCATGTCACCTAACATGACATCCTCCTCTTGCGGCTTGAGACTGCAGTAAAGTGGTGAATGGCTACAGTATGCCGCCAGTTAAGGTGAACTTAAACTGAGTTGAGATTTGAGATACTACAGAGTTAGAAATGCCTGAAATATGTTTGGGACAGCTAATCTATAACTTGGGGGAGTGAATCTTTATGACTGTGGGGAGTAGCCATTCCATCCCTTCTGCATCAGAAAATGTAGAGATGAATCTGAATCAGCCCAGAGAACAGGTCAAAGACCACAAAGAACTTAATCATCAAGCAAAAATGTTATTGCGCTGTTTCTCACTGTCTGGCAAATGGAGCAGAGCGGCCAGGGGTCATTGATAGGTGTGACGGGAGTGGCTCCACTGATGATGTTAAAAAGGAAAGTTTTTTTCATGTAGGTCAAGATATAAAGTAATGTCACCACTCTCTTACACTTAGAAACTGCTTCCTGGGCTTGCGCTCGCCGATCGCCACTGTACCATAGGTGAAGTAAATTCCAGAGTGGCTACAAGGTTTTTTTAGCCTGTGTAGCCACAGTGGCGTTCTTATTTTTAGGAAAAAAAGGCTAAAACTTACAACTTTCTTGGACTCGCGAAAATCACACAAAAGTTCCAAACAGCAGAAGTTGTTTGCTTGTGTTGAGCTATTTAAGTGTCCGCATTTTGGAATATCTTGACTTTCCTTATATCTGATCAACATGGCAATTTATTGAGTACTTTGGTTCATGACCAACTTTAACTTTCATAACATTAATAAACTTAATAAATGCTGCTAGCTAATACGTGACCAACTAGGATTAAGGTTTCAATAAAATTTTCATTTACATTTTCACAGATACATAAACGGATTTAATACTGCCAACATACTGCTGACATGCTAACAACTGGCCTGTTAATGGAGTTGAGGATTCTTGTATTGATAATGCAAATTGATATGTAGAAGAAGTACACTTTATCAATCCCCGCAGGGAAATTACATAGTCACTCAGGTATTTTTTTACATGTTCTTTGTGTTAGTTTTTTTGTGACAATCAGTGTATACACAGGCCCCGTGAAACACAGCACACAGGGGGGCCTGTAAGCATGCACTTAGCGGTTAGTACACTCATCAAACATCACACATAGGGAGGCAGAGTGACGGGCAGCGGCTTCAGGAACGCGCCCCAACTGAGCAGCTTGTAGGGGGACGGCGCCTTGCTCAAGGGCGCCTCGGCAGTGGCTTGGAGGTGAGGTGACACCTCCCATCATCAGCTCACACTCCCTCCGAAGATGTCCTGGGATTCTGATTCGATTCGATCCGCCGATGGTTGGGGCGATCTGTCTACAGGACATCTGCTCTACCGCTGAGCCACTGCCGCCCCCACTATGTATTATCAGCAGAAGTGATCTGATTGCAGATCTGATCCTATGACTGCACCTTCATTCCTGTTTTTTTTACCCTTGCAGGATTACTTTGACTGTCTGTTTTCTATATCTATAAACACTCCCTCTCTTCTGCTACTGTGTACCAATTTTGTCATCAGTTTCAAGATTGCAAAACATTCTAATTGTATTTTTGTTTTTCCCATTCCTGAACTATTGATAAGCAATACATTATATAAAGTCAACTAACCTCCTTGTTTATTATGAGGCCAGCTCCCATAAAGCTGTAAACGATAAACGAGCAATAAACTTTTTCTCTCAAAAAAAGAAAATTCTCCCGTGCTGCTCACAGTACCATCATTAACAGTCGGCTGCTTCATATTTGCTCTCTTAGCCATCTTCAATTTTCAGTTAAGGTGGCTGGAGGCTCCCTGACACAACACAACGACAGAAGTCATTCTAATGAGAAAGAAATCCACCAATTTTTTTGTTTGTTGCTTTTTTGGTGAATTACGATTAGAGTATTTATGAAGCAATTAAGACTGTATTTTCTTAATACACAAATATGTCAATTAGAAATCTAAATACCAAGAAAAGTTTTTTGTCACTAAATCTCTCTACTTTTTCTGAAACAACAAAAGTGAGTGCCTCCCTTGAATATGAGTTTAATTTGTTCTTTGACTGAGCTTGTAGGTCAAACTACAGTAACAGAAACTCATACAAATTTTTCCCATTTAATGTAACTAAAATAATTTTAACCTGTTCCAACCTTGTAAAAAGCCCTAACCCCTAAATTATGAAAAAAACATATAATAGACATGTGTAATCTTCCTTTACTGTATATATAAGTTACATAAACAATGATAAAGTATCAAAAGAAATGTACAAGTCAGAAGTACACATGAGCTACGTCTTTACTCTGCAGACAAAACATTGGAATGAATGAGATCCAGTTTCCAATGACATGTCAATCCGCTAACTAGTGGTCAAACAAAAACATGGATCGGACGACAGCTCGATCCATGTTTGTTGAGTCACTCGCATGTGAAGGCACTACTGTACAACAAACCCAAGCCTAGTCCTGTAGCTGTAACTGGTGCCACTCTCTGTAACTCTCTAAACATCTCAGTTACCTGTGACTGGACTAATTTGAATTTATGAGCCTGAGGTGCTGTCACTTTCAGTTCTGTATTCACAAACACAAACACACTGCGAATCAACAGCTGGACGTTCAGCCCAAGTGTGTTCAAATATGAGGACGAGACCACAGAATACATCAACATAGCCACCATTCCCCCTTCTTCTCCAAACTTCGTAAAGGGGCAGTCTTCTGATCAGTTTCCTCAAAGCCAGGTAATTACAACCCACAGTGACAAACAAGAGCATTCAGCCAGCATATGTTTACAGTGTACAGTGTCTTTTACTGTGTGCCCCCACTGTCTGTCCTGCTGCAATAGAGGACTGCAAACAGCAGCTCTTCTGTCATGTCAATGCCTTGTCAGCTACCCTTCAAACACAAATACCAAAATCACTTTATCAATGCTCGTTGCTCTGAGTGTGAAGATGTGTGGGCACATGTGTTGGAGAGAGAAAGGGACAGTCTGACAATAACTAGAACCACCTATGCACTAGCTTTGACCATAGATCAAAGCTAGTGTATAGGTAGATCAAAGCACTAGCTTTGATTTATGGTCTTACACTGATCTTCTCCCTCGTCTTTCTATCTTATTCAGTTCCTGAGTTTACAAAAGTTGAAATTGGACCTTGACCTAGTTTTCTCAAGGTCAAGGTCATCAACTCATTTTCATCCCCTTACCGCCCGAGCAATGTGCTTTTTGTTTTATCTTTCTATCTGCAATGGTTGCAAAGATATTTGGTGGACTGACGAACGGACGGACGGATGAACGAACACACGAACACTGACAATTACAATACATCACCTCTTTGAAGCGGGATGTAAAAACTGTGTGCACATTCGCTTTAGGGAGGCAGTGGTTTACAGAATGTATTTCTTGAGACTGCACCTTGGGGGCTGAGTGAGACTCCTCATCAATCACACGTGACAAGCAAGTACAGCTAAAACACTCTCTAAGTAAATCAGTGAGTATGTGTGTGTGCATGCATGCATGTTTGCACGGGGAGTTGTAAAATGCTGAATCTACAGAAGACATGTCAACAATAAATTACACCAAAGGTTCCTTTTAACATGTAACTATAAGATTTTGTTGCTGCTTTCATAACTACAGCCCATTCCGGAACAACTTCAATATCAACATTCCTCCTATTATTAAAAGGATGACCGATCTACTGCGCCAGTAACTTTGTTGCTGTTACTGTTGCCATTTAAATTTATGCAAATTTAAATGGAAAAAAAATATACTAGAGCTGATTTGTTTCTCATGAACATACAATATATGGCTTTGTTCACACATAACATATCTAATCTCTGTCTGGTCCTGCAAATAGTTTTTCTTTAAGTGGTCTAGACATCGAAATACCATTTTTGCATCAACTGCTTGAACAATGACGGTAAAATGAAGGCTTGTGGAAAACCAGCAAACACAGAAACCCATATCATCTGATAATATATTCCATTACAATCACACATAACACAATGACAAAAGTACTAGTGTATGACATAGTCTTCCTTCCTCAGATGAGTTTATAGTTGTGCATATTGTTTTGGATGTGTGCTTTGAACCACTTTTATAAAAATGAAATATTAAGGCACAAATACGGTGGTTAATAAACTGTATATGAGAAGACTTCGTCAAACTTGTAATGGATATGTGCTGGGCAAGACAACCACCTTAAAAATCGTGCTTCAGTTGAAACATAAAAAGTCTCTACAGTTTAAGGTATTCTCCCGAAAACAGACTACAGACATAAAAACTGAAGACTAAATCATACCATAATTTCTGACAACATCAACAGCGGCATTGTCCTGCTTCCTCTGAATAACTGAAAGGAGTACTTTGTGGAGAATAAACAGTTCGTATAAATACAACTGACAATGAGCACATACACGCATGTACGCACACACACACACACACACACACACACACACACACACACACACACACACACACAGACACACACACACACACACACATACAGAAAACAGCCCAAGTGCAACATGCCCTGCCCCTGATAAGCAGCAAAAGTCCAGTCACCCCCATAGATTGTGGGGGTATTTGTGTGCAGTTGATGCATTTGTACAAATGGATCCACTGGAGATTTGATTGCATTGGACATTTTCTTGCTATTCTTATCTTTACAGTAAAAGTTGAGTCAACAAGTCACTACAGAAATGAGCCTTTACTGATGAGCAACAATGTCTGTATGTTGCTTAGCAACAAAGCTGCAGACAATTAATCATGAACTGGCGTTCAGTTTTCTTGACACTCTCTTTGTGTTCGCTTGAGAAGGACTTCTTCGCTATCACAAAAATGCCATTTTATGAAAAACTTGAACGTATGGGGAACATTTATGTCTCTTAATGACCAACATTACCCACGGTGGTGCAAACCAGCTGGCTCATACGGTGCTAGCAGACAGACAGAAATGTGTTAACGACTGTACTAATTGTTACTGGGAGGTGCAACATGGTCTGGCCACTAGGAGAGACCACACACAGCAACACCATCTAGTTCCACAGACAATCAAATATTTTGGTGCGCGCACACACACACACACATACACACATACACACACACACACGCGTGCACACACAAACACTGTTTCTCAATCAGGTAATTTCCTTGTGTGCACATGTCACACATTATAGATAGAAATCTTTCTCTCTTGATTGCTCAGATCATTCAAATTTATCTAGAAGGCAAATGATCCCAAAGGTCACATGACCTGCATCATTGGCATTAGCAGCGCATTCATCCAACTGTCATCACCTCATGATGATCTGGTCAGAAGAAACCCAACTCCTAAAACCAGCTCGCCATCTCTCCGTGCTCCTCTCCCACCAGCCCACTCTTCATCAGAGGCGCATGTTCGCCTGATCACTTGCATACAAAGCAGTGAAACAAAGATGTCCTTAAAATAGAGATGCTGTGGCTTTCAAAGAAGCATACTGCAGAGAAAAACAGAGACAAGACAGGAGAGAAAGAGAGAGAGAGACTACAGGGTGAGCAGGATTATGGTGAGAAAGCGAGGTGCTGTATTGATGTAGGATAGGTGGCTGGATACATTGATTTCCTGTTAGTTCTTGCCCAGTTATGTAGAGCTGATTTGTCATCTGATGCAGGTTGAAGAACCTCCTCTGAACACACTCTAAGCCAGGCTTGACTGGCTTCTCTTTACAGAGTGGATACACACATATTAGCTCATTATGTTACCTCAGAGAATGTTACCTACTGGGGGTGTTAGCCAGGAGAGCTGTCAATCAGGCCAGCTCACCAGATAGCATGGACAGTAACCTCAGGTAGACTTGAGCTCAACTGAGGCTTTGTATCAAACAATGTGGAAGTATGATGAGACACACTGGCTATTATAAGAGAGATGGGTCGCATTGTTGGTTGTAATTGGGTAATACCCAAAGAGACAGTGCAGGACGGTCAAAAAACAATATCACCCAATGTGACTCAAGTCCAGGCTTCTGCATATGATTGTTAAAGTGAAGGCAGTCACAGCTTGCATCACTGTAAGGCATATAAGCTGAATACACCAACATGACAGAGTCAGGCCACCTTCAGAAAATCACGTATTGCAGTAGTTGACATGATGATGCATGGTCATGTGGGAGGACATAACTGAGTGATCGTTTTGTCCAAGAACTAAGACTGGATAGTGATTTCTGTATACTAAAAGGCTACTAAAACCACTCCTCCTGACAGGCTTTCTTCATCCACAGCAGAGCGTCTCTCTTCCTCTGCTGCTGTAGACTAATGGTGGCATATTACACCAAGCAACAAAACAAAAACCGAGCAAGCTGTTACCCAACAAGTATTAGGCTGACCAGCTGGTTGGGTTGCTGTGCTCTGTGATTGGCCATCGCGACTTTAGGCTACCTTTCTCCAAAGCTTAACCTGACCCACCTTTCTGCAACAGGTTTGTAGCATTTATTTATGTTGGTTATTTCGAAAAAGATGCAGTGCACTTTTTCCCATTGCACACTCAAAAAATAAGAATATCTTTATTAGTCACACAGTGGGGAAAATTCCTATCCCCAGTAGCTACGAGTAAAAGGAAGAATACACCCCGAATAAGATGACAGCTCATCATGGGACTTGATAAATGTATTCATTTGCAATAAGGCAGACCAATCAAAAATTGCATATGATCATAAAAGTCATTCACAAATGCATTGTTAAATGTCATTTTTTGGTGTTGTTTAAAATGACTGTTACTGTTGGACAGGACCAAGTCAACTCTTCCCCACCATTAAAATCTTTATAATAAACTATATTTTCTAAAAACTCTCTCTAATTTGGAAGATTTGAAAAAAAATTGCAATATCAGTTCATGGTTTAATATAACTGTAAAATGTTCTGTTATTATTTGTGGATGAGCATTTGCACAGATATAGTAAGGACACTTGTTGGACTCTATTTTCATTCAGAATAATAAAATGAAGGTTTCAAACCAGTGCTTATTACCTGCTTTACAGATGGACCAGCCAAATGAGTTAAGCTGAAAGCCCATTGCCATGGTAATATTTGAAGGTTCCAACATCTAGTCTCTAGACACCATGGAAATCTCGAACGGTGACTGGCCAGCAAAACTTTCAGTGTTGATGTATTTTGGCTTTAAATGTAGGAAAACTCAAACTGTGCATACCATCAATGTAAACCCTCATCTGATCAGATGCGACAACATCATTAAGGTATAGTAAAGAACAAATGCACAGCTGGTGTTTGAGTAGATGCTTCAATGTTTGACCACTTTTTCTGTTTTGCTTAAAAATATAAAAATGGTTATTTTTGTGTTTTTGATAGGTCCAAACAATAATGCAATGTCCTAAGAAAAGCCATTACCATTAAAAGAAAAACTGTTTCAGATTCAATGACAACACTTTGGATTTTTTGGTCACATGAAAATATGTGTGCATAGTAGCCGCACACATATAAAAACCCATGCAGAAACTGACAACTCCCTAAACAAACTGTCACATAAACAAGCAAAAAATCTCAAGTGGCAGGTCTTGGCAGACTGGGTCTTGTTAGCCCACAGGTTTCACTCTGCTCACTGTGGCCTGGCAAGACTCAACAGGCGAGTTGTTGAAAGAGACATCATTTCACACATTTGTACAAGTCGAATAAATGACAACTGACAGTTCTCACCTCCAGGGTTAATTTATCAAGATAAATTAACTCTGAGTTGAAAGGGTAAAAAAGTACTACAAATGTACCATTGTAAAGGTAGCTGTAAAAGTATGTGAATAGATCATTAATACATTTAAAGAAGTAACGTTAAGTTAACAGTTATGTCAATGTTCCACTACCAGCCATTTGGACGGGCAGCCCGATCCCCCACCAAGATATCCTGACTCCCAAAAAAACGAGTCACAAAATGTATTACTTATGGAAACTGCATAACATATATGTGCAGTTTTTATTTTCAGCAGACCAATGGTCTTAAACACCTTTTGCAGCTGATCAATGAGTAAACCTTCCTCTGTGTGGTGATTCATGCTTCACACACAGACAGATCATGCTGATTAAAAAAGTGACAGTAACCAGAGGACAAAGTCGGTATGTTACATGAAATTCTGTAGTAAAACTCACACCAAAATACTAATCTTTTTTTTAAAAATTCTGCTGCAGTTGATTAGTTGAACAGTCACTCAAAATCAAAAACGTCAATTTTATGATGGCACCAGATGGGAAGTCAGGGATGTTGAGTTACAGGGATTAACAACAACACAGATAAGTCAGTATGGCTCACAGAACTGAAAGTACAGTACTACATTGCCTGTTTTAGAGACATCTTGCTACCATGAAGAGAACTGACTGACATGTTGAATCCAGAATATGCATACAGCAAAATAACAGGTTTGAAAATATGTTTATATACTGGGTCAATGAAAGGTAGAACACAATGAAAACACAACGTTCATGGTGAAAAACTGCACTGGGGATAATCTGATAACACTGGAGTTCCACTGGCAGGTAATAACCACTGAATTACATAGATCTATGGGACAACACAGAGACACTCTCTGCAAAGCAAACTGTGGTTTCAGAGTTTCGCAGCTTTGCTTGAGCAACAGAAGACGAAAATATCTGGACAAACAGTCCCAGAAAAAGCATGCACTCTTTCCATCCTTGCAGCCACTACAAAACCACCAAGTTTCCATCCAACCTATGACTTGTGCATCTGTAGTACTGGTAATAACATGACCAATCATTCATGTCAAAACACACGGATACGACCAATGAAAGAAAGACTGTTGCTGGCTTAGCAACAGGGACAACTTGCTCTCACAAGACTAGAGAAATCATCCTCTCACAGACTGACAAAGAAGCATTATTCTTTCTTACTGAAAAAAACAAAACAAAATTTTTTTCCATTTGGCTCAAATAGTTGAGACAACATTTGAAATCTTGATAAATATTTCTCCATATAGATCATTGTAAAGTCCTGTAACTGCACGCAGGGCATCTTTTTTCTGTACCCATGCGACAAATTGTCTGTGTGCCTGACCCACTTTCCATTAAGAGATTAATTGATTTCTAAACTCTACACCCTCCACTCCCCAAATCTCTCTCAAAAAAACTCTCACTGGGGTTTCTCTCAATCTCCCTCTGCTATGTAATTTAGGCACTCCCACCGTAATGGACACCCTACTTACTAGCAGTGAGTGGGAACCCAGCCCTGCTGCTGCAGCTACTGCACTCTGAGACTCCTAATCCGATTCTCAGATAGCTACTGGCATACCGGTACCACTACAGTGGCAAGACCAACAAAAACAGACGGTTCAGGAAAATAAAAAAGAGACAAGTTGAGAGTGCCAAACTATTACTGTACTCTCCTTTCTGGTCACGTGTAGCTGCTAGTCTTGCACTGGTGTGGGTGTCAGAAAGGAATATTCACACTGGAACCACAGATGCATTGGGAGCATCATGTACCCACCCTAACAAAATCTCCTTGTCTTTACTGCTAGTCTTGGCCTACGAACCACTTGGTGCCAAAGAACCATCCTCACAGGACAAGCCTGGTGCCCTTAAGCCTATTAGGTTTGCAGAGTGTTAATGAAAAATCAAATCCTGCAGTGACTAAGCCAAGGCTGTTACCCAGCAGTGTGTTGACAGGAAACTAGGAAAAATAGAGGAGGTGGGGAACTGCCTTAGTGCAAACATGGTACAAACTGCTGACTATTGGAGGTTGTTCCAGGATCAACTTTTAGGAAAAATCAGTGCAACATGTCAAACTCAGTTTCCTATAACTTATCAGTCCTCTTTTTTTCAAAAACAGATACAACCATGGCTTTCAAAAGGCAAAGCTTTGTTCATTATAATGATTGTACTTTTTAATGTTCATTAATTAATTTCCACAATTCTACCTTTTTCCTCATTGCAATAGTGAGTCCCCCACACCTTTTTTCATGGCTGAAAACCAAAGGGAAAAACAAGCAGGCCTCAACATGCATGTTTCTCATTTTATGTTCACTTTTACAGTCACACTTTTTACAGTCATCCATAACCACTCTAACTGGCAAATCACAAGCAACACCATCATCTCATCATTCATCTATTACTGTTAATCCCCCATGACAGCGAAAGCAAAGTGACAAGAGATTGCTTCACTAAAGCTCCAACTCTTTGTGGAACTTGATCCTGGCTGAGGTGATTCACTTACTGTCATGTCGTTTGTTAGAATAACAGGTTGGTAGATGAACTCTGAAGGAAAGGTCTGTCTCATTGCAATACTTAGATGAAACGTTGTTCTTAAATGAAAAACACAGAATCATTAAAATAACATCTAAGATTAAGTTCAGTACAGGAAAAGTGAAACCATAACAGAACTCTTGAAAGCAGACCATGTATTGAACATGGTCTGCAAAATGTAATGTTTTTAAGACAGAGCAGCAAATAATTTTTCTCCCACTTCAATGCTATATTTTTAATTACTCCTACTTTTCCAATCACATCTGACTGACAATAACTGATACAAAATCAGTGGAGACCTAATATTTAAAATGACGACCTTTGTAATAATTGATGGTGAAAAAGGTGGATGCCGAGAATAGTCTTCTAAATACATGATTTCTTCAAAACACCTCAGCTGTGAGAGCTGAGTGGTTGGTATCTGGTGACAAGGCCCTGAATGTCCCAAAGTGATCAGAACTGTGAGGGCCCATTCAACCACTTCCAACCTGCATTTTTAAAAATATATTTTCATTCAATAAATATTTAAAAAGGTAATACTGCAAAATGTTTGTCCTATGACTCTACAAACTGATTAATTGATTAATAATCAGTTCAACCCCAGAACAAAGTCGTTTGGAGGCACTGACATTAATTTGAAAAATGTAGGCTAAAACAATGGGCATCAGTCTTTCCTCTCTTCCTGCACTGTTGCTGTTTTCAAAGTCACTCTCTCTTTTAGCAAAAATGCAGTCAAATAGTTAAATGTCAAAATGTTTAAACATTTTTATGAATTGTGGATTAAGTGTTTCTCAGGATCATTCCTCATCATCGTAGAGAAAGAGATGTTGTATTTTGGAAAATGCACCTATTTCTTTTAATCTAACAAAAAGTTACAAAAAACAAGGGTTTCTCTCATGGAATAATAGTGTGCTACGAACAGTAGTGTGGAGAGATGAGTTTGGCAATGCTAAACTAGAATTTGACAGGCACTCTTATTTTATTGAAGTACAGTGGTAGCTTGTGTTCTGTCTGGACTAAGCTGGGAAAGTTGTTTGTAGGAATGCTCATGCAAATATTGACCTTCAATTAGGTGAAACAGATGCCCTCGCTTAAGGGCTGAAATATGGTGGCATCAGCAAAAACATTATAAACCTAAACACTTGCAGAATATATATAAACATGTGGAGGCATACCTTCACACTACACAAACACATCTTGTGTAAATACACTGCAATTTGCAGCCTGAACCCACATCAAATTGAAGACAAATGAAAATAAGCTGAAGGAATCTAAGCGTAGTTTCAAATTAAAACATGATGCCAGCACAGCATCCATAGGGTCCGAAACTGCTCTGACCTGACATGACCTTCCAAAATCTGGAGGAGCAAATGACCTTCCAGAGTTGATGCATTCAACCACACTCTTGCATAATTAACATAATCTAAAATAAGATGTGTTTTATAAAGGCCTTACCTGACAATGTCAGGTTAAAGCTTGCCAAGTGGGACTATGCGGTAAATAACAAATGACGTGCATATGAGCAACCCACAGCACCCATACAGACCAACTTCTTTTTTATGTCTCCTTTCAGATAGTTTTTAAATGCTAGGTTGTCGATTATACAAGTAGAGCAATGCATGTGCAAAATGATGAGAAAGGAATATGCCTCTAAGCAACCCACAAGCAAACACAGGTCATGAAGTCACATCAGGTGAAAGAGAGTTCCTCGAGGGTCAAGCATGGCATCCCACAGACTGACAGCACCAAGAGAAAGACAGACAAAACACCCAGCATTCTACCAAAGACTCTCATGGTTTTCAAAGAGTGCAAAGAGAGGAGGTTGTCCACAGATTATTTAAAGTGCTCCACTTCAGGGACATCAGCATGGCTAGGGAGGATTTGGCTGGAGCATTGCCTTGATTTGCTCGGCAGATCCACGGCAAGGTTGGAAGGATTTTCCCCAAAAGCCGTATTACCCTCCCACAGAGCAGAAATCCCCTCCAATCCTCACTTGCAGTCACTGCTGGGATGTCTTATGCTTTGAGACAAAAGACTTGAGAGGAGAGGAGAGGAGAGGAGAGGAGAGGAGAGGAGAGGAGAGGAGAGGAGAGGAGAGGAGAGGAGAGGAGAGGAGAGGAGAGGAGAGGAGAGGAGAGGAGAGGAGAGGAGAGGAGAGGAGAGGAGTTGGGGGGAAACTGGAAGAACGGGAGAAAAAGGCGCCAGTGTCACCAAAGTCAAAGTGAGAAATACATTTCAGAGGAAGTTGGACTCATTGTCTTATAATACTTCACAGGGTGGTGTACTGAACAGACATCTGGAGACTGTGATCCATGCCCATGTTGTGTGTGGGCTAGGGGTGTGGTCTAGGAGGGGTCTAGGGGGACAATGAGGTAAAGATATCTAGTTGTGTAACATAAAACCTTGTCTGCATCACAGATCAATATTCACACAAAGTGCTCATGTGTTGCTAATCTTTCAATGCAACACAGAATCCTCACCAGAGATCTAGACCTCCTGCAGAAAAGCTATAAATTCTTTTGCCACATGTAAAAATCTAGTCAATGATACCAGATACGCTACATTTTTCTTTCCAGCCTCTCCCAAGCATTACGTAGTTAAACAAACCTAACCAACGACATCCTGAGCAAGCCTGTGGTAGGCAGCACAACAGCACACAATCACAGTTACACAACACTGGCCACAGTGGAGAGTGAGCACCTGCACAAAAATGTCCTCGCTGCTGATACAAACAAAAAAAACCAACACATCATAACAAGAGAACAATAGAAAGCGTAAATCTGGTCCTAGTGACACATTAAGGCGAGGTTGGAGTGGTTTCCATGTGACACTCGTGTCATATTTTGAGGGAAGACTGCCACTACAAACAGGAAGTTCCTCAGCATTCCACTTGGTTACCAACTCCAGTCGTTAATGAGTAACTATTGTGAAGGGAGTGTTTGAATGAGTAACACACATCTCCCTGTAAAACCTGTGCTGCCTGCCCCGGTTGTACACTATTCACATATATCATTACATAACCTGGGCTGGTTGGCACACATGGGAGTGGGCCAGGCAGTCACACCAACACATATACAGGACAGACTCTTGTTCCCTGGCAAACACATGAAATTCTATCTCTACTTGAAGGGGCAGCCAACACACTGGCCAAGGCAAGAAGCTGAGGTGGGGCCAGACGCTGATCGACAACACACACACACACACACACACACACACACACACACACACACACACACACACACACACACACACATACACACACACACACACACACACACACACACACATACACACACAACAACAGATCTATTACCAAATACATTACTACGAGACTGAAAGTATGCTATAAAACTATAAGGCTAGTTGAATTATTATGATTTGTGAATTTGCCAGTTGGCAGGTGGGTCTCCATTATGTCTTTGGCTGTGTGTCAATGTCTGTGTTTTTTTTTTCTTATAAATCTGTGCCCTCTTACTTTCAGCCTGTACCCCCTTAACAAGACACAGCCCCATTTCACATCAAAATTTGAAAAGCTCTGCAGCACACAGTTGTGCTTAATTTATGTAGAAAAAACCCCTTGTGTGTGTGTGTGTGTGTGTGTGTGTGTGTGTGTGTGTGTGTGTGTGTGTGTGTGTGTGTGTGTGTGTGTGTGTGTGTGTGTGTGTGTGTGTGTGTGTGTGTGTACGAAGGGTCTTGTTCCTGGTTCTCTCTGGTCTTCTGGGACTACAGTGGGTCTATTCTCTCTGGGTGTTTCACAGAACAGGATTAATGACCAGCAGCAGGGACACGAAAATGTTGTGACCACAAGTCATCAAAATTTTTACTGCATGGAGTGTGTTTACTGTGTGTGTGTGTGTGTGTGTGTGTGTTTACTTTTTATGTCTGAGCCTAACAATTATGTCATCAGTACCTCAGCAAGGATAACAAATGTTGTCAACTGATACCTTTTAGAGGAAACTATTCTCATAGTGGTCTTTTAGGTATATGTCTGTGTAGGTTCTCAGTCATCCAGGTCATGGTTATCCAAAAGCTGTTTAAGTCAATCCACTGGATGTTAAGAAAGTTCGTGAAGACGTTTTGTCTCTCATCCAAGAGACTTCTTTTAGGTATAGAGAAAAAAAACCAGTGTCACAGCTTTGCATTCACTCCACAGACAACCACAATGACAAACACCCTTTTTAAACACACTTTGAACAAAAAACCCTTACAGTGTTTAATATATTTCATACTTAACCCATATTGGTGACTCCCTATCTTTGCTGGGACTGTTTATTATTTGAGTTACCAAAATTAGCACGACTGTAACGGTTATAAAATTCAGTAAGAATGAATCTGTATTTTCATAGAAGGACTCACACAAATGCTTCCTCTACAGAACCTAAAGAACAAATGTTTGCATCTCTAGGTATGTGCAGTAAACGAAATACAAAATTCAGTGAGCTAAATATAATGTACATAATTGGAAGTCTGTACAATATATTTAGCTCACTCAATTTCTGACAATGATGTTACTGAATGGTTGCTAAAGCTCAGGAGGTGGCGCGGGTCATCTCCTGTTGGGAAATGTCAGTGGTTTGTGGCTCTATGTAGATGAATCCTTACAAATGATGTGCAGGCCTAAATTGTTTTTTGATTGTGAACTGTCACATTACTGTAGTGTATGGATTTGTGAGTCCCTGTGATATTGAGAACTAGCTAGAGTCTGCCAAGCTGTTCATGCCTTGTGATTTTGGCGCTATAAAACAAACTCTGTTGGTGTAGTTCATCTAAACAAGTGTGGACATGGCCACCTGAACCTTGATGCACTCTGGGACCTCTTGAACAGACTGGTCTTGTTTAACTTCTAAATGAAACTTGGTGTGGTTTCACTGAAATATGAATTTAGCACGGACCAAAAACAGGATGTGAATCAGTGTTTCCCTGCAGCACACCTCCACGTCTGTGTGCAGTTGAGGAATTTCTGGCACCATTTTGACTCCTTTATACAATTTATAAGCGCTCCGTGATTTCTCAACCGGTAGACATGATTTAAATGATACGTTAGGCTGGAGCTGCTTCGGTGATATGAAAATTCTCTTTTACAAAAAGTATAAATAATAATAACAATAATAATAATAATAATGGATTAGATTTATATAGCGCTTTTCTGGAAAATCAAAGATGCTTTACATCGGATCCATTATTCATTCACTCCTCATTCATACTTGGTGATGGTGAGCTACGTGTGTAGCCACAGCTGCCCTGGGGCAGACTGACGGAGTCAGTCCAAAGCGCAGATTGGCAGCGCAGAATCACTGCGTTTTTGTTGATAGTTCCGTCTTTGTTCTTTTTATAAATAAACTTTCCGCCCAAAGGTCTGAGTGGGCTTGCCTCGCTCTCCTGTGTCGCGTCCATCTGTTGTCAGTCACCCCGCTTTTGATTAGTGGCGCAGGTACGAGGTGACGTGCCGCTGCAGCCTACGGGTCCCTCAATGGACCAAATTTAAAATGCTTGCGCATTGACTTGCCACTCACGATTAATTGCGTTAATTTTTATAGCACGTTAATTTGCAGCGTAATTAATTGATATAATTAACACGTTAAAGTGACACCCCTACAAAAAAGTATTGATAATATCTTTCATTTACCTTCTGATCGGTCTGTCACCACTCCTAACCCCTCTCAGCATTCACCATTTATTGTTCAATTAGAAGTTTAACGCAAAATCTACTACAAAACACTCTATTCTCATTTTCTTTCGATCGATTGTCCTTGCCTTGTCGTACAGGATTCTTTGTAAAAAAAGAATCCTGTTTTTTTTTATTGGGCGAGAGGCGGTCATGACCCGAGTGCATATTTAATGATCGGGAGCATTCGGGTCACTTCGGCTATTCCCGTTGGCATGTGGGAATAGACGCATGCTATTGTTTTCTTATGTTATTGCTCGGGGATTTCCGCGAGTCCAAAAAAGTTGTGAGTTTTAGACTTTTTTTGCTAAAAATAAAAATGGCTAGCGCAAGCCCAGACACACCACCGTACACTCACAGTTCCCATGAAAACATTCAGCCCAGCACATAGCATTCTTCTGGAAGGTGGCAAGCTCCATACAATACAGATTATAAATATAACATCAATCTGTACAATCAAGTTGTGACTTAATACATATACAATTTTAAGCCTCATGTAAGAGATGTTTTTCAGAAAAATAATTGAAAAATCTGCTTTGGGCAAGACTAGGTGAACAAACCTAGAACTGTGAAGGCATAATAAAAGCAATTTGAAGTGTACAGGCATGGGGGACCAACAAGACAGACACCACAACTTCATCAATTTGTCAATCATTTTGGTAAAACTGGCTCCTACTCGAAGGAGCAATTATTTTGCTCATTTTTATAGCCTATGTTAATGTCAGCTGCCTTAGCTGCTATTAGTACATTTTGTCTATCTTAGCGAACCCTGAGCAACGCTTGCACTCCGATTACATGATTCAGTCCAGGCATGCAAGAGCCAACTGAGGTAAAACACCTTGGTTCAGTGTTGTCAAACAACACAGCCTTCTGTTAGGTGTTGGTCTATTGTCAGTTGTGTATGGTCACACTCTGGCCATGTTTAGCAAATCCTTTAAAAATTGAATTAGCATTGCTCACTGACAGCTAATCAAGGGGTATTCTAAGCTTGTTCATGTAAAATTAGCACAACAGAACAAAAACGTAAAGTTTGTAACCTATATGAATTTGTAGCTGGGGTAGAGATTGATCTCCAAATTTTATGAAGAGTGTGTTTCTAAAGTAATAGGTCTGTTGAGGAAACAAAATATTAGAAAATATGTAGCTGATGGAAATCAGGATCTGTCACTCATCTCCAATAAAGATAAAGATTACAGGGAAGAGGTGATTTCTCCACGTCCAGCTCTGATGCAAAGACGGGCATTGATTTTGTAATATTTAAATGGTTATTACATGATTCTTAAAAAAAACATTAATACAGAAATGATAAGACTATAGGCTCTTTGCAACCACTACCAATAAAGAAGAACAAGATTCTATTACTACCACAGCCTTTCCGCCACCAAGCCGACAATGGAAACATATTACGTATGTTCAAATGTCTGGTGTGGAACTACTTTTAAAAAAAAAAAGAAGGAAAATGTAGGGCAGTTCCAACATCTGTCGGAAAAAGCTAGCCCATCACTAGGAGAAGCCAAGCACTGGCAGAAGAAGGCTCAGCCACATTTCACCATTCTAAACGTGACAGTTTGAACCAGAGGTGGTCAAACTGTTTGACTGGTGGGCCACACAGAGTTCTATAAGTTAACAGGCGGGCAGCTGAGGTGCAGATGGGTGGAGTGTTTAGTTGTATTGTTAATGTAAATTACAAGTAGAAATTATTGTTATTGTAAAAACTATTTTACAACTACAATTTTTTCATAAAATTAATTAAATCATTTAAACAACTTTGATGGGCCAGACTACAAAGCCTAGTGGGTCGTAGATAGACCGCGGGCTGAAATTTTCCCATCCCTGGTTTAAACCTTGTGAAATTTGCTCTTAGTCTCCATTTCTTCCTCTGAACCCAGTCGACGCTGACACATAGATACATTTTTTTAAAATCTATTCAGAAAAAACGTGTAAGTCTCCTACTATGATTTTAGCTCACCAGTGCTTTGTTGTGATGGACAGGCACTGCTATACTGTTGACTGGCATGCAAACAGGTTCCATTGCCCTATTGATAATAGCTCATTCACTTCCAACTTTAAAAACATAGAAATTATTCTTTACAAGCCACCTTCAAACATTTCAGCCAAGGTACAATGGTGTAAAAATATCAAATTAACTGACAAGTTGTAACCCAATGTACAAGCCATAAAGAGCAGTAATCCACTGAGCCTGGATTTTTTTTAATTTTTTTTTAACGACAATCAGATGCTTAACAATGTAAGATATTTGTAATGAAATGCAGCAGCACTCTCTTTGGGTGCCTGCTGAGCTCCAGCCTTTCTTCAGTCAACACAAGTGGTCTTGATCCATTCCAGAGTGGAGCCCTGGAAGGCCACCACTTAGTGCTGATTCAGTACGAAATAATCGGATATTGGCCTCTCTCCACTCATGTCCCTTCACAACTATGGTCTGACACATTACTGTATTTCTGTGCTGTAAGTTAGAGTATGGACCCAGAGGGAGGGGAAGGACACTGCAGCATTGTTGCAGGTATTGTCCCCCCCCCCCCTACATCTCTCTGGATTGTGGGTGTTTGCACGGAGACACTACTGATACAAAGAGGTGATTCTAAGCTGGTTCTACCTTTAAGACACCCACAGCTACTGATGTCATCTGCAGAGAGGAAGAAGCCTCGTATAACTGACACGAAGTGACAAAGCAATGACTCATGTCAAAACTTCTTTTCTGAGAACTAAAACTTGACTAAATAATAAGACGGGAGGACACACCGACAAATGCGTGATTATTAAAATTATTCAAGCAATCATTAAGATTCCATTTAAGCTCATTTGGACTGCTTACTCCTATAAATGTTACCCAAGCAAAGGGACACAGACATGGATCGAGAGAGACGGCGGGAGAGACAAGAGTAGGTGCGTGTGTGCGTGCGCGTAAAACACATTTATTTGGTAAAGACTAGGCTGGATGTGACTGATTAAGTGGCCTAAACTGTGAAATGTCTTAATTTAATTCATTTTTAGTTTACTGTCACAGCGGATCGCGTCAGAGTGAATGCATGACGTCATCCTCCAACAATCTCCCCAGAGAGGTGAAGCCCGGTGACCGTCTGCTAAAGTCACAGGCCTGGCCGGGAAAACCCAACTTGTGTCCGCCCGCCCAGCCGCTGCTGTCAGACGGTGCGTTACGGAGGACAGACGGGGGTGACTGGGGGGGGTAAGAGCCCACATGATGAAGCATATGGTGTCAGCTGGAGGTGTGCAGCGCCCCCCGACACCACTCCAGCCAACGCCGATGCGCGCCACCGTAGTTTTGGAGCACAATTCTTTTGAACAGACTTCTCCGTGAAGGCGAACAACTCCCATTTTCCACCCACAAATCTTTCACGATCAGACACGAGGAAACGAAAATCCGTGACGATGTGACACGGATCGGATCCTTCGTTCAACTTTACAGCCCATCACCGCTCCGACGTGACAGTCACTGCGACGTCACCGACACGAAGTCACACACCAGCACCAGCGTTAATATTTACCAGTTGGACGCAGCGCGCTTGTTGCAGCCATTTATCCAGCGGTAAAGGGGGCACAAGTCCGCATTTCCTGGATTGCGACGCGTCGGGTAGAGCTGCTCTCGGTGGCCGCGTTCCTGCGTGAGGAGAGCCGGAGAGGCTCGGGGTGCTTCCCGGTGTTGAGTCAGACTCGACGCCAATGCCACGTTCAGCTGATCCCCACAACAAAACAACATCTCGCCCGACGCAAAAAAAAAAACGCACTCCGCAGCTCCGCACCACCTCGCACGGCGGCTCCGCTGGGCACCGCCTCCCTCTCAGGATCCACCAGTGGGCTGGAGCGTCCGCGCCGCCTCCTGAATAATCAGGAGCTGCTGCAGACAGCCATTGGCTGGAAGGACTAGTTCCTGGTTAATGCTATTAATGATAATTAGGGAGGCATCCTCCCGCAGTTTAACGAGAGTTCAGGGAGGCCGATTTAGGTAACCACGGATCTGTTGCAGTCTCATCACAGACGCGTCTCCCTCCGCCACGCACACATCTGGATAATGATCCGCTCTGTCAACACTTTGGACGCTGCGTCCTGATGATCTGATGGCCATGTTTGACTCCCAAGCGCTTCATACGTACAGATAACATCAATACCTGGACGGATAGGTGACGTCACTGCTTTCAGTCATTATGCAAAAAACAATCACAAATAAACGTGACGGCCGATGACAGCCACGCCAGACTAGGGCTTCTGTGTCTGCGTTTACATCCGCATCTCTGAGTCTTAGAGCAACTCCGCAGTAAAGGAGCCGGGGGAAGGTCAAGTGTGGACAGGTGTGCCAGCAGAGAGCCGTGGGAGACAGTGGGAGGAAGTGACAGACAAAGGAAGAGGAGCGGGGATCCGTGCGTGAGCGCCCCGCACGGCAGCAATATGACTGACAGGCTTATGTAACGAGCTGGGCTCACACTCGGCCCTCAGCAGACGGCTGTACTGACTGTTATATAACTGCATTAGACGATTCTCTGAGCCGAGCATGCGCACTAGTCACTCCACCACGCGCGCGCACGCAGACACACACACACACACACGCACACACACACACACACACACACACACACACACACACACACACACACACACACACTTTCAGACTTCAAATTTACAACATAGTGATCAGAGGGAGACACGTTGGAAGTGAATGAGAAAAATATCAAGTTTATTAGGAACATGCAGGTCAAATTGTTTAAAAGGGGCCCAAATCATATTTCTTCACACACATGTGTTTTTACTTGTCAGGACCATTGGATCACAGGGTAAGGTGAAGCATTTCTGATTTTTGTTTTTGTTTTAGTGCTTTACATATCTGATGTTTTTAAAATTTCATTGGGATTGTTTTTTGTATTTAGGACCAGAGTCAAGATTTGTGGTCATGTGACCTGCATGAGCACAGTCAGGGTGGAATTTATATGGCTTTTCTTATTACAGGAACCAAACAATGAGACTTTACTTTGCTGACTCTAAATGCAAACCTGTCCAATACCGGATTTCTGAACACAGGTTTTTTTTTTTGTTTTTTCCAGGGTAGTGTGATTGGCACAAATAAATTTGAATCTGATATTTTCAACCCTGATAAATTTCCATCTGCTAATGCGGTCTGAAATCTGATACATGCTTACTTCCCACTGACGTGGTGGATGGTCATATCAGAATTCATGTGGCTTTTCTGTCACTGAGCACACTTGCATCAGTGTGAATTCATTATCCAGCAGGGGTTGCAGCAACATGTAGGACACGTGTAGGAGACATGAGGCTGCAAATTTGATATATGGAAAAATGCCAAAATCAAATCAGATTTTATTCTCTCAGATACACTTTACATTCAAAGATAAATGAAAACAGTCAAGACAATAATAAAATAAAAAATAAAAAAGTCTCTAAATTGTCTTTCTTTTAATTGCAGTGTGAACAAACTAGTGCAGTATGAACAGCAGTGTAGTGTGAACACATATTTTGCTCTCTGCAAATAAACAATGCCAAGACAAGCATCACAATCTTCACTTCCCATCATCCTGCAACAAGTGTCCCATCCTGAAAAGCCTAATTGGGGCTTAATGTTGGGTAAATGTTTGTAGTGCAGATGCAGTATGCCAGCAGGGCTTAACTCAATTAGCTTCCCCTGCATGCTGCACATAATTTAATAGGGCTGGATCCCACTCTTAAAACCCAGTTACGACTCAGACTGGCATTTCATACCTTTCTGTCAAAAAGGAGGTCAAGGGTGCACCATCCTCTCACAGGAATATGGTCATTGATATCAGCGTAGGACCACTTATAACCTTCTTTTCACAGATATTTTATAATAAAGCTGGCATCTCTAAACTAATGTTGGAAAAGAGAGTGGGAGATTAAGGTCACTGTAAGTGATAACCATTGCTCAACTAAACCTGTAATTAAATCCCAGGATGCCTTACTAGCATGGCTGCCGAGTAACAGTAAGTTCTTCATCATAAGCCCAGTATAGCCTCTTATCTCTCATTACTATGACAAATTGCATCTGTCGATTACAGAGGAAAGAAGGTTTGAATTTATGAGACTTGAGCTACTGGCCAAAATAGGAGTGTCTTGAAGTGCCACAAGAGAAAATCCAAGTTCACCTTCACACCTGATCACAACAGGGGAATGAATGCTTTTCTATAAAGTGTCCTCAGATGGGGCCGGCTGCACTCAGACAGGGGCGTAAAAGAGGAGTACTTAGGGCTCCTCAGCTTCATGAAGCCCAGTCTAGTGTTTTCATACCAAATGCAGAAGGTAAAAATAAAAACAACAAAATAAAGGTAAACTCAAAATAAGGAGGTGCTACTTTAAAGTCATGATTGAGATTAGATTAAGACTGACTGGAGCAATTAAAGTGAGACAACTGAAAGCACGTGTGAGGCCCGCTGATAGGAGCTTTGGGACATGTCCAGTGCAGGATCACTGTGAGTTTGTACAGTAATGACAAGGCCTACCGCTTTTTGCACTGAAAACACAACAAACATGTTTCCATTACATTTTTTTTTTTAGATTTTGCCCCCGTTTTGTCTTTCATTGAAATCTTGAGAAACCACAACTCACTACATAATTATCATTTTTAGCACTAATATGAATATAAGCTGCAGCAGTCCTCTGATGCTGCAGGTTTTAATTCTAAATTTTTCATGTTTTCCTTCCTGTAACCTTTTTTACAACTTACGTCTGTTCATTATACTATTGGAATTGCTTACACACACTGTGAGGTTTCCATTCCCATGTCTACACCATCATGCACCTCCTCACATCTGATGGAATTTTAAGTTTTTGCCCCCAGACTGAACTCTTTTTAAGAACCAGAAGTTTTTCCCCTTTATTGTGTTATAGTTGTCACCTCATGTTTACAATTGTGTGGTGACATCCTCCCTGCAGGGTCAGGGGAAGTCCTTGTTTCCTGTGCTGCATGTAATGGAAATGGGAATTCACTCTCACAGCTAAACTGTGACATAATCGATCGGTGCAGCGTCCTCTTGGATCGTCTGAGAGAAGGATGGCATTTATGGAGAGTGGAAGCAGACAGGAGGCCTTGAACAGTTCCAGACAGTGCCAACTGGACTGAGTGGCTGTGGTAGCCAAAACTAACAAGTTCCGTCTGCCAACCAGGCGAGAAGGAAATAACACAGCTGAGTCGAGGGACGCTGGCACACTGTTCTGTCTCTACAGCAGCATAAGGGCAAGGTTCATATTTATTGCTTCAATTTGCAGTTATGACTATTAATGACTAGATGGACAAAGTTATGTGAGTGCAATTTAATTTCAGGAAAAACAACTAGCAGAGCAAACATTTAACAGAGGGGAAATGTGAATGTGTCGTTACTCACACAAGTGTTAAGAAACAGTTCTGTTTGAAAAGCAAACACGGACAACAGCCGGGGACGTGGCAGAGTATCACAGAGAAGGGGTTACACTGTCAAGCACATGGTTTGCTTGATTTGAAGTGTCATCTATAAATAATGAGACCAGAACATGCAGAAGTGCTTCAATAGCTCCTACTCATCTCCCCCAACTCTGGTACCTCTGCAATTCATCTAATATACAGACACTGGAGTGCCAGAGAGCGAAGTTGTTATGAAGTTATGTAGACCTCCACTCAACCACATTCTGGAATGTTAGCGTAATTAGCTCATTAGAAATTGCTGTAGCTCTATCAAGGCTAAAATGGAATCAAAGCTGTAATACAAACTTAATTTACCAAACGTTTTGTTTTTACACATCTTAACGTACGGATCAGTGAGGCTCAATCCAGGCAGAGTGAGTAACTGTTTTCCTTCTTTATTAAAAGCAGTGTTTATACATTAGATACAATATTAATTCCAGTCTTGGGCGTATGCTATACAGCATGCAATAAGCAGGATGCACGCCATTAAAAGCAGAATGACTTTTATGTCAGAATTAAAGACATTTTGAAATGCAATACCACAAAAAGGCACTTAATAACTGTTGAAATATTTGAAAAAATGACCTCTGGTTATAATGTACAATTCTTTTGAAAAGTTGTTAAATAAAATTAATTGAAATCTAATATAAGTCAGTAGAACCATGACTACAAAGCCCAAATAATCTTACACATCTCTCTGGTAGGGTGGATTTAGGATCTGCTTCTTGTTTGGAACACACCTAACCCCCACCAGATTTGATGAGTAAATTTTTGGTAACCCTGCCAACTAGTTAACAAACAACATAAACAATGCAGTTGAAAACATCGTATCTTGGCTAGAGATAATAAAAAATTGAGACTTGGAAATCTTCATGTACATACTTTTTTGCAGCCAGAGACAGAGGAAAGATGCAAAGGATAACTTTTTTTCAGGATTGCACAAACTTTCTCACAGATCCAAAATATTTTTGTCTGCTTATACTCATTCATATTTATATTGAAATCACAATGCACAAGGCATAACATACTGTACCACCATTACAACCATCAAAATACTGTGGAAATCAGTACCATTTATTAAAAATTATTTGTGAAATGTCCTGTTTTGTAAACTGCAGCAATAAAATCTTGTTAACTCAACACTTTGAAACATTCTGGGAATCATGGCATGTGTGAGTGAAAAGGCAGTGTGGATTTTCATGTTCTATTTCACATATGGTTAACCACGCATGTCTCCCTGTTGCACACACACATAACTATACAGGTATAAATCGTTTGGTACAAGGCCAAACACAGTCAGACATGGAGAGACACAGCATCAGAGATACATTATCATCAGTCAGAGTAGATAAGAAAGAGCTCTGATCAGACTGGTCGTCCAATAGGACTCTCTGGATAAAAGATGTAATGATTGGCATACAGCCTAGCAGCCATATGCAAGCCTTGTTATGATCTCTCGGGTGCGTCATGTTTGTCTTATCTAACTCTCACACTAACCTCACTCTGGGGCTCACGAGGAGGGATCTCCTCCTTGCCCCCAGCACCAAAACAGTTCAGCTAATCAGGGGGATTCCAGACCCAGCCAATCAGAGAAGTCTGACATCACAGACATTTCAAAGGGGATTCTGCAACTGCAATATCTGAGGTATTGGGAAAGTGCCATGTTGTTAATTTTTTTTGCGATAGTCCGGCAAGAAAAATCCAGCGAAACGTGACTGGAGTTCCTAAGATCATATCATAGCCACAGCAGGCTGAAGGTAGTCCCCTATAAAAGAAAATAACTCCCCGAAGACAAAACCACTATCAGACTAAAAATAATCCATGTCAAAATAACTAGTATTTATCACAGCGAGAGGAGTAAAACACCATAAACACAATAACTGCAGTCACCAAATGTCAGAAACAAAAAGTTATTAAATGTATTTCCTTCATTATACCCTTTTTTGGCCTAGTTCACAAGGCAGAAAACCAGTTTAAAGAGAGGTTGTGCTCAGCTGAAATCCCTTTCTGGAAAGATGACAGGGGCAACAAGAGTCCAAAGGTAGAGCCCAAGGCCCAGCCAGCTGGAGGTCATCTTCACCCACACAGCTGGCATGCTGCTTAGCATGGCCTGGGTGGCAGTGTCTGGTCTGAGGAATGACAGACATGGGAGATATTTCATGTAAGTAACTCATTACAGGTCATATGCTGGAGTTTAAACTGATACTTTTCACATATGGTTAATGAATGATTAGAAAAAGGTCAGCTGATTTGAGGAAATTTCACAGAAACTTGTGTTCACAGATTTGATAGCGTTCAGCTGAAGTGAGACGCCCTCTGGTGGTACTTTAAAGCATTACACGTTGACTTCAAAAACGTCAAAATCATTGACATATCTGAAGAATTGTGTTTAATCCTGCCAGTTTCATTAAACCAGTGGGCTCACACCCTGGATCACGCCACATGTCTATTTCATATTTAACTATATATATTACTTACTGGTACCAGTTGGTCAGAGTCATCATAATGTAAAGAGAAGCCAGACAGAGATGGAAGTGGAAAAAGGAGTAGTTGTAAGTGACTCCATCCTCCTCATTGTCTACGGCTCTGCGTACTCCATCCTCTCCCACCACACTCTCTCCAACTGTTCCACCGCCCTCCTCCGTCTGCATGAGCTTGTTTACCTGAGTATGACTTGATGAACGGATACTAGAGAAGAGAAATACAGTTTTACTGACGTAAAATAAAGCAGAACATTAAATGGATTGTTTTCCACTGCTGTATCTACCTGGCATAAAGGGTGCAGAAGAGAAAAATGATCAAACCAACAATGCCTTGAGCATCCCACCACTGTACTGTTTCAAGGGTGCCATCAATAGATGAAGGAGTGGTGCTGACGTTTGACACGAGACTCAACAGGCTGGGGTTACACTTTCGATCTGAAACATCAGAGCACACACAGAGACATTTAATTATTCTGTTTGCAACTACATTCAGGGTTGCCCATAAATTAATTTTTATGTGGAGACCTACCACAATATTAATTTTCCTTTTCTGAAACTGTAAGCCTCTGCTTCAATTTGCTCTGTTTCGCAAACATATCATGTTTTCATAGAGGCAAAATTTACTCAAGAGTGCTTCCAGACACATTTAACCACCAGCGATGGCAAGCTTTTGTGTGGTGTTCCCTCCCTCCTGCAAATGTACTGATGATGGTGCAATCTTTCTGTTCCTACGTGTTCTGTAGTTTGAAGCCTTTCAGTGAATCTGGTTGGTCTGACGTTATCTGGCACGGCTTATTATAGTTTTTAGTTACACATGAAAATAAGACAGAGAATTAATAAAGTAGTAACTATATAATAATATACAGTAAAATATATAAAATAAATTCATAAATTAACGATGCAACTGAAAAAGAACAATCCCCAATGCGTGCTTAAATGTATGTCCTAAATGTATGTCTGTTGCGGCACACACTCATCTTTTGTCCTTCATTTGGGGAAAAGAATCTTAAAGTATATCGTAGAATCTCACAAGTGTGATCAAAATACTGCAGGAAACACATATATTGGAAAAAATTGTATCTTTATACTTATAAGAAAGTAAGTAAGCAAGGAAGTATCAATTAATCTACGGACCAGAAGGATGGCAAGGACTCACTTGGATTGTTGGTCATGGCAGACCAAGTGACATACATGGTGTAGAGAGAGATGAGTGAAGCCTGGAGCAAACCAGAGTAGGGCTGTGTTCTCTGCAACAAAAAAATACGTACATTAAATTACCTGTCCAAATGTTGCAACCAAAAATTCTAAGAAGCTGAAAATGAAATGTCTATTAAAAACTCAGATGGGACTGGATGTAAAACCAGTCCCATCTGACTGGTTTTATGTGTTTGGTTTGGTATGGTTTCCTCAAAACTCAAACACATAAGAAAAAGTTTTTGTGCCATAACAAATTCACGCCTCGTGCCCCAGTGTTAACATAAATACACAACAATCCATTTTTATTGCAAGGCCTTCTGCTGCAACTGGGCAAGAAAGCACTGAATCTTTTCTTTTGATCATTTCTTCTGTGAGCATCAATGATCTAAAAATTAAAAAAACACCCCGTTTTATTTTTCTAGTTCAGTTGCCCTATTTACCAAACTTGGAACAACCTTTTAAAATGTTGGGTTTGTTTTGAAAAAAATTGTATGAAAGCCAAAACAAAACAAAGATTACATATCAATAAGGACGAGGGTTTCTACCTGAATCTTGGGCAGGATGGAGACAATGGAGACAATGATGCAGAAGATAAGGTTGAGGCTGATGAAGACCTTGTGTTCTGTGCAGTCATCAGGCTGTGTGTAGTAAACGTAGAAAAGAACCACAGCCGCAATGGCCAGTGCATAATAGAGGAAGGTGAAAGTCAGAAGGCCTGAAAATACAAGAACATACATTTAACATGAAACATATATATTATTGTGACCTCAATACCACAGCAGCCTTATTTAACATATTCATATACCTGCAAACCAGCACTTGTTGTCACTATTTTCAGCATTTTCCACCCATATCTTATTCCAAGAGTAGGCAAAGTCGATGAGAAGAATAAGTTGGATTAGAATGAAGATAAAGGATCCCACAGCTCCGAAGTAAAACCACACTATGAAAGGAAAGGAAACAAACACAGCTGAGAAGAGTTTCCTAAAACCAGTCAGGTAAAGTCATTCCTTATTTCTTGAGTCTCTGAATCACAAAGTTAAAGTCAGTGTCTGCTCAAGAAAAGGATATTATTTATTTGCAATTCCACCGTGTTAGTACCAGTGTGAAATGTTCCATCGGGGATGAAAAAAGCTCCAACTGTAATTCCAACCAGGATCAGAAACTTAAAGAACCAGAACCTGAAAAATAAACAATTACCAAAATCACCTTCTGCGAAATTACAGTATAGCTGCTTTCAAAGATTAAAAAACCCAACATAGAAACAGTGGTTTGGAAATTTACTGTTCCTTTTATGTAAAAAATAAAAAAAATACATATTAATAACATTATAATAATATTGTGAGTATTGTATTAATACTGGTATTATGTGAAAAAACAAAACAATTTAATGCCCAATCACAGTTCACATAGCCTTCCTTTATCTCTAATTTGAAAACTAAATTCAGGATAAACCTCTGTAAATTTTTATGCATATTTTCAAGAAATTCAAATATAATGGAATTATTTGTAAAACAGGTTTCTCTCTTACTAAACTCTCGTGAATTTTTCAGTGCTCCATTAGCAAAGAAAGTACAGACAGTAAAACAAGGAAAACTGACCTGTTCCTTCTTAAATACATGCATTCACATACAATTCCAAATAACACGCACCCATTTTGAATAGCTGCACGTGGGTCTTTGCTGCTACGAACACCAATCATGATGGCAAAGAACAGAAAAAAGAAGCAGGTCATGGCGAAGCACATACGATACACAGACTTGAAGCCCACAATGACGTCACAGTTAACTTGGTTGTCGATACCAAACACGGAGGCTCCTCCCTTGCAAAATCCTGGGATCTACAGAAAGTCAGAGAACACATAACTGCAGTAAATATACACATCATGTTTAAGGGATCAAGAAATGAAACTTTATGGAAGAATGACTAATATCAGCAAAACACAAGTCGTATAGTGAGTGATGACGGCACTCAACAAGTGAACAATCTTTGAATCTTTTAATAGACCTACTTTTTGCTTCAAGTTCAAGTAACCAATAGAGCAGTGGTTCTTAACCTTGTTGGAGGTACAGAACCCTGCCGGTTTCATATGCTCACTCACCGAACCTTTCTTTAGTAAAAGAACCCCCCCCCCCCCAAATTTAAGACATAAGCACAGTATTTTCCGCACTATAAGGCGCACTGGATTATAAGGCGCACCTTCAATGAATGGCCTTTTTTAAAAAAAAAATTATTTCATACATAAGGCACACTGGATTATAAAGCGCACTGGATTATAAAACGCATCTGAGAACTCATTTTTAATGAATGGTCTATTTTAAAACTTTTTTCATAAGGCACATTGGATTATAAGAAATTGAGAAAAGTAAAGGCTTTTAGGTGCGGAAAACACTGTATATGTTTTACTGGTGTAAAATTCACGTTGCACATATTCGTCCGACCACTTTCTTTTTTTGCTGAACATAGTTACTATGAATTAAATTATTAAGAAAGCAATCAGATGACGTAACATCATGACAGGCATAAATCAACTACTGAGTGCGCAAAATCCCCTGTAACACAGGTAGGCTAATCGATGTAGCCTGATCACCTGCAGCCAGTGATGGCTAAGGGGGCGTGTCATCACGAATTGACACGATGTGTCAAACATACACAGTGATTCCTGTATGTTTGGCAAAAACACCCGACACAATGTGTTGCCGTAGAGGCACATGAAATACAGAAACTGGAACAATAAACATGCAGTACGTTTGAGGAGCTACAGAGAGCAATCTCACTTTACGGAGCTCCATCTCCATTCCAGGGAGGATCATGATGACAGACACCAATGTCCCCAGCAGCAGAAAGAAGGAGAAAACCAGCCGTGTGACGGTGGAGTTGTTGGAGGAAGGACAGCAGCCACACAGAAGACAAGGTGCTGATCCACACAGACAGGATGCCTGTGAGTGATGGTTAGAAAAACAAAGTGATGCAGTGAGGGGGAAAAAAATGCTTAAGGACAGTTTTGGAGTTTTATAAATTCTACAACAGTCGAATAAACATGGCCAAAAGCTTTAGTGGACTGAGAATTGTAGATTGGGTCTAGTCTAAACGACATGCTGGACTGGTAGAATTCTTTATCGTGATAATTTCCAATGCCAAATCTAAGTGGACAAGCATCAGCAACAAATCTGACTCAAATTCTAAGTGATAATTACACAAACAGGATCTACCCCGGGTCGTTATCCAGGCCAGTCAAGACGTTCAGGGCCTCTGGTGTTGGCGAAATGTTCACTACGAGTAAAGTAAACACTCCACCTCCACCTCACTACTAGACTGGCTGTTTTAGGAGATTACAAAACCATTTACAGTACCTTTAAAATTGTAACGTTAGTTGGTATCACATACAACATTATTAAGACAACTGATTAGTTTTTGACAGTAAATCGATTAGATTAAATGATGTTAGCAATCCAGTAGTTTAGCCCGCATCGTTAGGACAAAAACAATAACGTAGTTAACAGCTTTCTCTAGTATCTTAACAAACATTCATATTAAGAATAGATACTTACACAGCTAGCTAAAGAACACAAGGCCAAACAAGCCCCCATGTTGGTGATGAAATGCTAAAATGAATCCTAGAGGACCGTCTAGTAATACTGTGGACTTTCGTAGCACTGTCAAACGACTATAATGAACGGAAGTTGTTTTGTCTATTTTACAAAATAAAACTTTTTACATCCGATTGAAATGACAAGCATTTCACAATAAAATCCTTTTTTTTTTTGTCCCAAAAAAAGGATAACGACAAAAAAAAAAACTTGTTTCGGTCAAAATATATATATATATATATATATATATATATATATATATATATATATATATATATATATATATATATATATATATATATATATATATATATATATATATATATATATATATATATATATATATATATATATATATATATATATATATATATATATATATATATATATATACACACACACACACACACACACACACACACACACACACACACACACACACACAGTTTATACAGTATATATATGTATATGTATATGTACCGTATATTGGGGGCGGCACGGTGGCGCAGTGGTTAGCGCTCGCCTCACAACACGGCGGATGTGGGTTCGAGTCCCGCTCTGTGCGAAGTTCGAATGCTCTCCCCCGTGTCTGCGTGGGTTCTCAATTATCCAATATTTTTACTGTGGGAGTGTAACATTTATTTTCTCAACAGTTTATAGTGAGACTCATACTCTCACGCTGCTGCCCCCACCTACACAAACACTGTCCTATGCAGAGGTAATAGTGAAGTCAACCTGTCACATACATTTACATGTGTCATCTGTGGTTGCTGATCATAGATTTGGGGGAGTTGTACTCAGCTGGAGGCCATGGATGAGGAGGAGACATTGTCTGCAGACTCAGAAAAACCATTGCTGGTACACTGTAGTCTATAATTAACAGTTATATGTCATTCACCCTGTTTTAACATAGATCCAGTGTGTGCTGATGCTATCTTTCATGTCTCACTAATGGTGGTGGTCTGCACATTGGACTAACTGGTGTCCTCAATGCTCGCTATGCTGCTATGATGTACTGTATATGTCACAGGAAGAGGGAAATCCTCCAGACCCCGAGTCTGTGGCCTCCACCTCCAATCAGTCCAGCAGGAGACAGTCGCTAGATGTAATTAACTTCAATGTAATGGGGATAGTCAGTGTGACATTGGCATTATTTTAAAGCCAGCCATTAAAAGCAGGAATGCTTATATCATGAAGCAACTGTAAAATGCATTTAATTTGTTTCAGGTCGGAGCTGACAGTGTGAGAATGCTGTACAAAAGAAAACTTGAACTAGACATTGCCGCAAAGAAACTGGATATTGAATATAAAGAACTGAAAATGAGAAAACTCAAACTTGAGGTGGAAAAATTACAACACAAGAAGAAGGTAATTCAGTGATTTATTTTCAGGCAAACTAAACAATTAACATCAGGGGAATTTCCCAGTTTGGGATCAATAAATTTAATCTATCTATCCATCTATCCATCTATCCTGCTCCGGAGCAGGTTAGGTGTTCAGCATAGGTTACCATGACAACGTAGCCTGAAAGTAAGCCACCTTTTTGGTACCGAAAAGCCAGGGTTAAGCCTGAACTTATCTCGCTAAGCCGTAATCCAGCTTTATGGTACAGGCCTCTGATGGGTCCATTGGTGTTTGTGTTGTTGGTTTTATTCACTTTTAATAAAGTTTTTAGTCTTGGGGGAAGATCTTTCTTTCTGACCGTTATCGGACCGTCACTTGCGTCAATTTTCAATCGTGGCTTGTTGGTAAACTTACACGAGTCTCACAATTGAATGTTTTCCGACTCTATTCTGAGTCCTCAGCTTGGCAGCAGCTGCACAAGCATTTCACAATAAAATCCTAATTTTCTGTCTCAAAGGATAGCGACAAAAAGGATAAAACTTGTTTTGGTCAAAATAGATTTTATACATACATTTATGAACTTTAAAGAATAATGACCCGACTGTGTGAATATTTGGTTAAACTTTGTTGTTTATGTTAAATGGAGACTCTGAAGCCAACCGTTTCCCTCACTTACAGTCCCAGAAATGGGATCTTTGGCTTCTCTGCTATAAACTACATGGGCCGTTATTTGTCGATTGAAGTCTCGTCAAACCATCTATTCACCTGCACAACAGGTGTCAACGTGGTCTACAGTATTAATAGTTCTTGTTCTGTCTTTTCTGGATGGAGGAGGCTTTCACCTTTGTTTTGAAAATTGAATATGTACCTTAGGGTTTGTGTTTCTTGGATTTCTGTAAGAGAAAGTAGTTGAACGCTAAACAAATGAATGGAAATAGCTGTCTGAAAACATTTCCAGTGTTCTTGTGTGCCCCCTCCCCGTTCCCGCACACACAAAAATCAAAAGTATTTACCTTAGACCCGTAACAGGTTTCCCACAGCCAATTATGTTGCAAGATGCAGTAATAACCAAAACAAAGAAACAAATGCTTTGGCACAAAGAAACAACTGAGGTTTAAAGACCTAGCATTTTTTTCAACAGGGGGATTGATGGATGCACTGCTTTATCAAAAACTTTTTTTTTTTTGGTTTTGGAAGTTTTGGAAGCCATCTCAGACACAACCACAACCATATATATATGCACCATGTATATATATTTTGTATATACTATATAATACATAGTAATATTTAACTATTGTCAATATACAGTAGTACTACATTAAAAAAATTCTTGTTGCACCATGATCCCCAAGTCTGAGTACACATTTGCCGTATTGAGGCTACTGTTTTCACGGTAAGACCCAGTGCAGACTCGGGTCGGGCCCTTTAGTTTCCTGTAGAGTTTAAGTTATGCGTCCAAAACACAACAGGTGTAACTGTTGTTTGCCAGCAGCCAGAAGTTCAAGGCTGGATTTCATCAGAAAACAGTCAGTGTTGACACTTCAGTGGTCTGATAGATTTTGACCCCGCCCCCGTCCCCCGCCCCCAGCCCCCCGCCGAACGCTACACACCCCGCCCCGCCCCGCCCCCCTTCTCCTGAACACTGCACACCGTGTGTTTTCGTTTTAGTCCGTCATGATTGGTGAATTTGGACCAATGAAGGTAAAGAAAGGTGATGACGTTGAACTGTGTTGGATTATGGCGCGAAGCGCCGGAGGTACCCAGACAAAGCGGGGAAGAAGAGCTCAGCGGAGGGTCGTTTTCATAGTGGAGGCACTTGACGGTGAGAACAATGGGTTTTATGCAAATGTATAAGAAGACTTTCTGACCAATTACCAAGTAGAAATGGAGAGAAAGGTCGATATTGACACGACAGGTTCAATACACCTGCTCTGGTCCAGTCAGTGGGAGATATTTCAGAGACTCAGTTGATGTTGCTGCCTTGGTCGTTCCGATGTACATGAGGGGAGAAACATTTTAAAATTCATTCGGACTGTATGAGAGGCGTCCAGCATTACGGTGTTGTTTCATTGTGAAGGCAAAGTTATTTTTGAAGCTTTGAAGCTTTAAAGCTTTGTTTTCTGTCGTGTTTATATAACCATGTGCATGGAAAGATGGCAGTGTGTTCCACTAATGCAGCTAAATTCCTTTTTGAGTAGGGAACTTTTGTCGTTCTGCACGACCTTGTGAAAAAATATGTATATGTACAGTATATACTGTGTGTGTGTGTATGCATGTATATATATTTTGTATATACTATATAATACATAGTTTTTATATATATATATATATATATATATATATATATATATATATATATATATATATATATATATGATATGAAATTACTGGTCAATAACTCGTGTCGCTTTCCTGAGATTTTTACACGCTGCCACTGCTACCATTACATTGTACTTGAAACAGATTATGTAAGATTAAAAAAGCATAATAATCAACAATACGATATACACTGATTGTCTATTTCATGATGTGAGTGTGGGTAATTGCATCCACATGTATGACCTTCATGAGCACATGCTTACATTTGATGAAGGAATCAGGCTTTCCTCCTGCATAAATATGCCCATCCTGTTTTTGATTACAGTGTGCTAATCTTACCAGAAGGGGAAGTAATGTTTCTTTTTGAGGCAGGCTTGCATGCTTGACCAATGATCTATCAAAACATAAGCTCCTACATGCCCCACAATGTGAAGCCATCCCAGCATTCTTTGAAACAAATATATAACTTCAAATAATAAACACTTGATAATCTCTTTTTATGTTTTCTTTTAGTACTGAAGAGGCAATCATTTGGCTAAAATGGAAAACTACAATGGTAAGTGAAAATTATGTATATCCTGTGTTTGTTGATTCTAATCTACTAATCAGCTTCAAATTGCAAACAAGCAAGTCTATTTATTTACAGTGCTTGGTTGTTTGCTATCAGGCTAGAAATGTTTTTTAAACTTTTTTTTTAAGCTTTTAAATTCCAGTCTAGTGAAAGTAGACTGCTCTTCAAGTCCAGCATGACTGGTATGACTGGTAACGGTATGACTCAGAAGTAGTATGTACTGTGACTCCAAAGAAGTCTTATATGTATTTTATTGCAGAAGTAGTCTTCTCTTCATTCAAAATCGGAAATGAAGCATGGAGTAGGGGTTATTATTATTATTATTATTATTATTATTATTATTATTATAGGGGTTATTATTATTAATCTCCTCAGGTCTCTAACATGGTACTAATCAGAAGATGTTAGGAAACTGGTTTGATAATGAATTTAAGAGCATGCTTCTAATAATCCAATTATTTGATTGACATTGTCATTAAGTAAAATGGAAAATATTGGATTAAATTGGGCTAAACATTTCGGTGTTGTGATCTTAAAATTTGACCTGACAGGATCACAGAATTTGTCCTATTTCTACCATCACATGTGATATCCAGCATCAATAATGTCCTTTTTTACAGAAATTCAAGTGAGGGAGTTGAACAAAAGCCCGTTGGGACAAGCATTTGAGGTCATCCTGAGTCCCCCAGCCTGTGATACCAAAGGCGATATCCCATTATCCCCTATGAGGAGAAAGACAACATCACTGAGTGACATCAAGAAGAAACTGGATGCTGCAGAGGAGAAGCGCAAGGTGTAGACCTTTTGCCATCCTCTAATTAGAAGAGTAAACACAAAGTCAAGGTTGATTTGTGTGCCACCTTATGTTGAAGGCTCCACTACACTAAATGGAATGGAACCTTGAATAACTTCATTATTTGACAGCAAACGTGAGATTACAGTGTTATTATTTTTTCTTCATTATCCCCTGAAATCTGTTTTTCCATTTGTGAAAATAAAACAAAATTCCTCGGCTGGCATTGTGGTCTAACATTCCCACGACGGCAACAAAGTTAGTTTAAACTTTAAAACTTCATAACATATCCATCCATGCTGTAACTTAAAACCAAATAGAGGAATCGTTGAGCAGAAGTTTTAACTGATGCTTTCAGCTGGGAGAAATTAACTTCAAGATTCAAAATTTGAACAAACCTCATCCTGCTACTTTAACACCAACCTTACTTCAGGGTATCCTCAGATTGTCTCAAAACAGACAATACAGAGTGTTGGATGATCAAAGATGGGGTAGACTGCATCAGAATATTTAACCCTGATCAACACCGTAAACATATTGTTCATCCTTTCTCTGCCCTGCATGATTCAAACATTTCCCTGATTCAAATTACCAACTTTATATTAAGTTTCTTAGAATCATAACAATGATTTGATCTTCATTTCTGGTATGTTGGAGCAGTAAAACATCTAAAGCATCAGGGCAGATGGATAATGTTTTTACTTTTTCAGTTGGCCTGTCAACTTTGGATTCATGTTCTTACTGTGAATGCTCACTTTTGTCATTTTGTCAGAGTCAGGGGGCAGAAGTGCAGAAACAGCTCGCTGAGAAACGAGAGCATGCGAAAGAGGTCATTCAGAAGGCAGCTGACCAAAGCAACAACTTCAGTAAGATGACAGAAGAGAAACTCAATCAGAAAATGGAGGCGTACAAGGAGAAGCACTCTGCACAGATGGAAGCTCTGACTGACAAATTCAGAGCAAGGGTGAGTTCCTAATGATATGTCCTCATGTTTAATGTTGAATCAAGAAAACTACGACACGCTGATTATTGTTTTTAATTAATCACCAACAGGACAAGAAGATTGAAGAAGCAAAGAGGAGAGAGTCAATGAAAGAAAGGTAGATTTAACTCAGAAAACAGGTTACATCTCCAAAGATAAGATGTACAATTTCAACTGACATTTCCATGGTTCCAGCGATTGCTTCTTGTTTGCTCTGATTTTGCTGTTCTATTACTGCTTGTTATATATCAACAATTTCTGTGTGGACTTAGTTTATCATACCTCGTAGATTTCTTGTGAATGAGTTCTACTTAGTTTAGTATTGCTGTACCTATTTTTTCCATTGAGATGCATTTTATACATGATATTGTTTGCAAGTATTATTCCGTGTTGTTTGATAACATAATGCTGGAACAAGTTAAAAACATTGGACATTAAACTATATCCAGACTTAAATTGTTTTGTTGTGATGTGTGTTCAGTCCATTTCATGAATGTTGAAGATTAATTTATCATTTTTGAAGATCGACATAATTTTAATTAATGTTTAAATAAATATAGTGTGGTCATGTGACACACGATACGCTAGGCACTAATACCCTGTAATGCTGACACCTTAGGGCCGAATGAGGTGACTGGTCCTCCCAACAAACCCTGAAGGACAACCTAAAATGTTTACTGGATGCACCTGAAAGCAGATCTGACTAAAGAAAAGTATAGAAAATGTTCATTAGCAAACACAATGGTCAAGTCTGCTGTTTGGAAAGTTCTATGATGTACACTCCTGTACATATTTGGCATGCTTCTGCTCTCCTGTGAGCAAAATCAAATTAATGGTGTGGTAACACTTTTGAATTAACTGCTTTGACTGATTATTAATGTTAAGAGATAATAAAGCTGTCACAATAGTTTACTAATATAAAAAGTGCAACATATTCCTGAGAGACGTCGTGGGCAAGACTTATAAAGTTACTTAAAATGGAAATATTTAGGTAAGTACAAGTTTAGAATCAGTACTGGAGTAAATTGTGAGTTTCGTAAAAACGGTACACGCATTTGCGCATCAACACTTGAAACTCCAGCTCATTGCGCATTTTCGGTAGGCAGTCACATGATACTGTACACGCATTCTATTGGCTGGCATCCGGAAGAGCACTACATTCCATGAGTCTTGAGACGCAGCGCACTTCTGTGAGACAAAAGTGCTTTAAACAGTCAATAAGAGTGTGGGAAACGGTAATATATATAGAAGGTGGTTTAATATCAGTATGAGGAGGGTTCATAAACGTTTAAATGACCCTAAATAATAAGAAAAATAGTTCATTGCTGTATTGCAGAATTTTTTATTCACGTGTGGTTCCTGGAACACATTAATCGCAAGGAACGAGGGTGCACTGTAATTTCATGGGCTATCCACTTATTAAATTATGATAACTGATCATTTAATCTATAGTCTTATTTAATTTGATGAGTTGAGATCTTGTATCACTAGAAGAATGAGAATTTAGACATTTGGAATTCAGCCATTTACACTACTGAGTGACCTAAGGCCCATGATGTGCAAAGCAGAACAAATTATTTCTTTGTGGCTGCACCCACGGTCAGTCAACCATTTTGCCTAGCTTCAGTAAAAATCCAAACAGTTTCTTTAGAGAAAGCAAACTTGTCCAACAAATGATCCCTTATCTCAGTCCCTGTTGTCCACTGATGCTTACATTGTTCCTTGTTGATGTAATACTTTTTGCTCAAAATAGCAAGCGTGCCAAGCATAACATGTAATTTACACATTGTTTATTTTAGAGGAGTCTGTATCGCCACACACACACACACACACACACACACACACACACACACACACACACACACACACACACACACACACACACACACACACACACACACACACACACACACACACACACACACACACACACACACAAACACAGCTTCACAATCCCTTCTTTGTTACGCATTAGGAGAAGACTGCTGGTTTCATTGGGCCAGAAAGCTGTTTGTCCCAGAATGCAACGATATTTGACGAAACAGGACACAAAGACTTGCTCCAGTCCAAGACCTTGTCCTGCTCCTGTATGGGGTTTGTGCAGTGTAGCTCCTTAACATTGTTTGACTGTTGGCACTAATCCACAAATCATGATTTCAGCTTCGTTTGACACTACCCTATGACATTTTAGTTAAGATATAGATTGTTCAATATTGTCAGTGTTGCCAGAGGCAAATCTTTGTTGGAATTATCTAATTAAAATGTTTTCAGGAAACAATGAAGACCTTTTGGAGACCCTGGATCTAACAAAGAAGAACTTGTGACTGAACGAGAGGAACACACCATAATATATGACCACAGTTCATGGGAAGTTGATTATCCTGGTCAGATCCAGTATGATTTTGACTCTTTGGAAGCCACACACTCACAAAAGAGTGTTGCCTGTGTTAAGAATGTACAAGCTATTATTTAATTCGAAGCTTTAAAGCCATGTGCATGAAAAGATGGCAGTGTGTTCCACTAATCTGTAATGACAGGTTTTGCATTCAGTTATTTTTTTCTAAATTCTGTGTGCTGAAAGTGGTGGTGCAGAGCTGGAAATACACTTCAACATCAACTTAATTTTTTTTTCTAACAATCTGCACACACCAACATGCATGGAGGTGAATACACCACTCAGAAAATGAAGGGATCATTTAAATCACACATCAGACATTTGCTAAACATTTTTTTCAAGCTAAAATTCTATTCTGTTGTATATTGCGTATTTTGTTGAGAACAAAATCACACGACATTGGTCAGTGGAAACCAAAATCCTTAATCCATTGAAGGCTGGTTTCAAAAATCCAACAAAAATTAAAAAAACAACAACCCACAAGTGGAACCACTGTGTGAATGCTATCATGTTAATACATAATAATACCAGGAGGAACTCAGGGCCCATGAGGTGATGGTAATCGCATGATTTCATCCCGGTATTTAATAGCACTCAGCGTACTGCTGGCTGTGGCATGGAAGTCTATGTGGCAGACAGAACAGGTCCTGTTAGAGGCTGGAGGCTGTTTCTGACAGTTTAGTTAGTCAAATACTAACCAGTAGCCTTCAAAACATCATTTTGTAGAGCTATGGCAGTGTTCTACGGTTGATGCCCTTCTATGGCCCTGTCCAGTTCTCCTCATTTTACAATCAGAGTCCTGGTATCTCCTCCAGACTCTTGAAACTAAGCTGGGAGACACATCAAACCTTGAAACCATGCATGTGGATCTGGCATCCTGGTGGAGTTGGGCTACTGACTGGGCTGCATGTATTACCTCATGCTACAAATAGTGACCAACTTTCTGTGACCATCACATGCAAAACTACTCTGTGTTTAGAGGTTGTTTTTCTGTCTTTTCATTGCACCTGATGTCGCTTTCATTTGCATTAAAGCAGGTGCAGTTGATTCACAATCACTCGTGCTTCCTAGATTTACATGTTAATATTCCTGATGTCTAACTGGTTTGAAGTTATACTGTAATGGTGAAGTTTTCTTAAATTTTTCTGAGCTGTGTCATTATGTGCCACTGGGGAGTAGGACTATGGTATTCAAAAACATGTGAACCCAGATTAATAGAGTGACTATGGCAATGGCATTATCATTTCAATATAAGCCATAAATCAAGAGATTTAACAGCACTTATTTGAACACTGACATGTAAAATGTACGGTATGTAATGCATGAAAATAACCTTTATTGTTTGTTGTGCACTGGAGGAGGTGCTAAGACACAGAGACGCCAAGCAGTCAAATCTGTCATATTCAGTTGTTAATACAGAACGTGTGCATCTCTCAAGTGACTCTCGACAAGTTTATAACATTTTGAATAACTGGTAATTAGTGTGTCCACCATCAGAACTGATTCAAGTTGTAAACCTGTTCCTCATGGGACCTCCAGATGTTGTCCTGTGGGCTGCCTGGGGTTAATGTATATGGAGGATGATCAAACTATGGCATTCATCCAGACCAACAAGTTTTCAACAGGGTTTAGCTCAGGGCTCATAGCAGGTCAATTCAGAACTCTCTTCTAGAGACATTAGTTGATGTAATCTGTTCAGCACAAAACCAGTGTAAGGTCAACTTGCCTCGAATGATTACTTATTGTTATTAAAAGTTTTTAATCGTTTGTCGGTGGTCTCCACTGCAGTCCTCTGGGTATTGAATGTTATTCTTGGTCCTTCACTAGGATCAAGTCTTTTGTTTTTCTGGCTAAATACCACTAGTGTTGAGTCATTGTTGGGGAGCAGTGACCATTCACCAGTCTGGTGGGAGAGTTTGGTGGACAGAACAACTGCTGCCACCATTATTCCAACAGACCTACAGTATTTATATTTTTACTGTATAATTTAATTTAAAAATGACATTGTGATCTGTAGTGAGAGCAGGGAACAGGTGGAGGAGAAGCTAGAGAAGTGGAGGTTTGTCCTGGAAAGGAGAGGAATGAAGGTTAGCCGCAGTAAGACAGAGTACATGTGTGTGAATGAGAGGAACCCAAGTGGAAGAGTGAGGTTACAGGGAGAAGAGATCAAGAAGGTGGAGGATTTTAAGTACTTAGGCTCAACAGTCCAGAGCAATGGAGAGTGTGGAAAAGAGGTGAAGAAGCGTGTCCAGGCAGGATGGAACGGGTGGAGGAAAGTGTCAGGAGTGATGTGTGATAGAAGAGTTTCAGCTAAAATGAAAGGACAGGTGTACAAAACTGTGGTGAGACCAGCGATGTTGTTTGGTCTAGAGACAGTGTCACTGAAGAAAAGACAGGAGACAGAGCTGGAGGTAGCAGAGATGAAGATGCTGAGGTTCTCTTTGGGAGTGACCAGGAAGGATAGGATCAGGAATGAGTACATCAGAGGGACAGCACATGTTAGAGGTTTTGGAGATAAAGTCAGAGAGGCCAGACTGAGATGGTTTGGACATGTCCAGAGGAGAGATAGTGAATATATTGGTAGAAGGATGCTGAGTTTTGAACTGTCAGGCAGGAGGCCTAGAGGAAGACCAAAGAGGAGGTTTATGGATGTAATGAGGGAAGACATGAAGGTAGTTGGTGTGAGAGAAGAGGATTCAAAGGACAGGGCTAGATGGAGGAAATTGATCCGCTGTGGCGACCCCTGAAGGGAAAAGCCGAAAGGAAAAGAAGAAGATAATTTAATTTAAAAATATAATTTAAAAGTAAACAGGACTTCTATAAATTACTTTAATGTAGGCCAGGGCATATCGACACAGGTTTAATAGTTTGATAAATAAGGTCAACTATGGGACAGTTAATGGGTCAAAAACCAAAAGAACGGAGTCTGACAGCGGTAGAGGGTGGGTGGGGCGATCAGACAGTCTGTAGCTGTTATTGGTCAAAATATTGTGGGCGGGCTAGAAAGGACCGAAGAACGTGTGTGCTGAGAGGCTGGAAGAGCTTGCCTGTCAAAGCTGCACATCCTCCCCACAGAGGCGCTTGAGAGATCCGCTGGGCGCTGTTCTATGTCTGCCCGTCAGTTCTCCGTTCGCCCCATTAAACAATGTTAGGCCTGTTTGTTTTCTTTTACATGTTGAATCGTTCATTGACTGCCAAACTAAAGACTGAACAGTGATCCTACCATCAACAGGTATGACCATTTTTTTTTAATATCCTCTCAACTGATCTGGATATTTTCTCAAAATTTTCTCTGCGTGAAATATGTCCGGATGCACCTCGCGAAGCCAGTGTCATCGTTCGTTAACGCGAAGAGGTCTTTTTGTCAAATTATCACCAACCGGAAAACAGAAGAGGTTTGTCTGGAACTTGAATATTTACGAGAGGCTCAAGGGAAATGTGAATGCAAATTGATTTCGTACAGCGGTTCTCGAATTCAGAGTGATGAGGTGCAGCTTTGCTGCAGCATAGCCGTGGATGATCGTGTCTAATTCATCCGGTTTGAAAATATTTTTTTCCCCCAAAACTGAATAGTCGAGTATTTGTCTTTAAATCTAAATATTCTTAAGGATTGCGACCCTTCGCTGGGGATTGAGGGTGTGGACATCGGATGGTGTTGTGTTACGTAACGCGCATCCGCTCTCATTTATGGCTCTGACTGCTCAGCATCTCGACCCGCTGATTTCTGTCCATCGATCATTCCTGATCAAACCTATTGAGACCTGTTAAACGTCATTAATCGGCTCACGTAAGGGGTGTGGTCAACAACTTCCTGTTTATTTTTAAGTCCGAACGAGTATGACAAAACATCCGTTAGAGAATGTCATCTATGTTGTCTGTAATCTAGTCTTTTAGTGAAAATCACTGATTATTAAATATCACAAAATTTTTAATTAAATGTGAAGAGGAAGAACCAATAAAATAAAGTCCAGGATGAAAAACAGGAAAACGTGTTTATTATAAACAATAATGAACAACAATTAAAGCACAGGAACGCATTCATTCAATTTGAGTGCATTATACTTGCTTTTAAAGATTTTTCTAATTTTCTCATGTGCAAAAACGAATAGGAAATATAAATTATATCAAAGAACTTTTCAGTGTGTGTAATCATTTTAAGGAGCCTGTGGTTGAAATGAAGTTATTATTTTCAAAATCGAGTTAATTGAGTGATATATAACGCCTGTCAGGTAGCCATCACACTTGGACAGACATTGAATGTTGCCAGGATGAACTGAAATTCTTTGCTATATCCATAATCTGAAATTGGAAATTTATTAATTTCTGTGAAGTGCTACTGCTGAAGTATCGTAAATATCAATTATTTGCCATTTCCTATCAGGGATCAGCTCATCTCTATACCACCATTGGTCCTCTGTGCCTCATTTTCCAGGGTTGTGATATTGTATTCCTGAATGTACTGTATAGGGCTCTGGTACCTGATACCTAAACAGATCAGCCATAACATTCTAACTGCTGGCATGTGAAGAGGGTTAATTTTCTGGTCATAGTGGCACCTGTCAGTGGGGGGAGTGTGTGGGTGGGGTGTGTTAGGCACATTAAACACTTGAATTTGTTGTGTTGGTAGCAGGAAAAATGTTAATCCAACAACTCTGAAAGTCTGAAATACTTTGGGCTAAATTGTGATAGCTAGACAACTAGTTGGGCACATCTCCAAAACCGTGGGACTTGTTGAGTGTTTCTGGTCTCTATTGGTTGGTGTCAACAAAAAATGTTCTGGTCTAATGAATCATGTTTGCTTTTGAATCACATGAACTCCCAAATTTATTAACACCACTTACCTGTTATAGAAGCATCATAATGCGCAGTGAAAGACATGGAAAGAGGGAGGAAAATATGCTATTTCTATTTCATTCCAGGTATTATACAAGATAATTGCAATTGGCACAAGTATGTCTTCATATAGTAACTGCAGCAGCAACCACAGTTTAGCTTCTTCTGAAATGTAGGTCAAGTGAGCAGAAATGTTGAGATGCTTTGAGCTGCAGGAATTATGAAGCTCATCACTGTTTTTCTCAAGCAATGGTCCCTGTAGTTTTTCGTATGTCTGGGCAAACACAAAAACATCCTTAGCACACTGTAGACCACTTTAAGCAACTTCAGATGTGCACACAAAAGTATCACACTTGTTCAAATCCTTGTATCAGAACAAGTAACACGGCTTATTAAAAGAATCTAATTATATCAGCAATTTTCATTTATTTTTAATGTAAGTGATTTTGCCCACTTGAAAAGAAAAAGACAAAAATTTTGTTCTTGTGTAGTGTGTAGATCTGTAGTACGTTATATGTGAAGATCATGCTTTGGCCATGGGAGTAGAGCTTCTCTGGCCTATAGGTGAGGTCCAGTCGTGGTGTGGCTTAGGGTCCTGTTCTGGAAGAAATGACACATACATTTTGTTAACATTAAAGCATTCACATTTTGCTCAATGACGTGTGGTGTTGCTTGTGATACAGTGTAAATGCCTGTAACTCTTTGTAAATATCTACTCACTCTTTTTTTATTAGCATTTCTACTACCCACAATTTATCTAGTAGTATCAGCATTTAATGATTAATATCCATAAATACTTAAATCTTAATAAATTTTACTAGAATGTTGCACAAATCTGACTTATATTTTATCTTATTTTTCACGTGGTTGTAGACTTTGTTGAGGTTTATGGCTTCGTCTGCTTCTTGCTTTAAACTTATTCACAAAGAAAAAATCTCACCCAGTTTCACAGCTTCTTCTTCTATTTGCATTTAGTCCGACAGCCATTCCATCTTAAAAGAACAGCATTTCTTTTTTACTTTGGCTTGGTGAGTGAATGTGTCGCTGCCCGTTTGCAGTCGTCAACTAACCTGCGTGGCGCGTATAGCAGGGCATACATGCAGGACCGTCAATGCTGTTATTGGCTGCGTAGCGTCAGTGAATCTTATCGTATCATTGGCTGGACACCTGTCACTCGCTGAGTTACATGCAAAACAGAAAACAATAGTATTGTTCTAATTAATTGGATTAGGTCTAATATTTGATATCACTTAATACGTTTGTATTGAATTTCATTTTGTGCGTGGCACAAATTTTCTTGTGCACAATTGCATGCGAGCAATTGCGCCTAGAGGGAACATTGTTCTCGAGTCTTTTGTTTTTTCTCCTCCTCAAGTTTATGTTGGCTAGATGAACTACAGAAATCCTAAGAATTCTCTTTTCATTATCAAATTTTTGATGCTTCAAGATTTCGGACTTGTAGCCTTAGCTAAAGCAGGATGAGCATGCTATTCAGATGTGCTGAGTGTAAACTGGTAGCTAGAGAAATGTCACCAGGGGATTGATGAGGAGACCATGAAATTAAAAACAGAATTTCTGTCCATGGAGCCTACTATATTTTACGTGTCTGGCTCCTCCTATTTTTACTACCCATTTTCCTCTTCCTTTTCAAGTGCCATGTCCAAACTCAATTGTAGAATTTACATGACCAAATGTTAACACCAACTTGTTGCAAAAACAATTTTCATTTTGTTTTACATAAAAATGTATCTAATTTCTACCTTCCACTTCCTCGACTATCGACTCAGTGTTGTATTTGACAGTTCTCAGGAAGCAGTCTTCCCTTCCCAATCACTAGTGCTGAGATTTGAGAGGAGCGCCTCATTAGTGGAATTTGATACTATGGGTAAGGCAAAGGTTCAAGCTTTATTGCACTTGAAGTCAAGCGCTTCAGCCCTTTAAAATGTTTTTTTTAATATTGTAGAGTAAATTAAAAGCTTGGGAGCTTCATGCTGATCACATGGTCAACAAAAAGCAACAAACACAATAAAACCCTTTAAGATGAGTTGAGTATCAAAATATCAGGATATTTTATTTTAAATGAAAAATCACAATTTTTGTGATTGAAATGGATCAAACGACAAATGTAGGAAACTCACACAACCACACAACACCACAGTTCACCTCTATGAGTCCCTCAAAGCCATTTTTTCTATGGTTTATTGCTTTGGTTTTGTGAGCCATAAATCCAACATCATCACTTCTTCCAGCTACAGGAGTAGGTTTTTTTCTGAAATAAAACTAGGTATTGGGGAAGAAAACTGACTGTAGGATCTTTATAAAAATGATTTATATTGTAGTAAAAAAATACAGGATACAGTGGGTTATGTCTGTAGAAATGTGTTCTTAGTTAATCCTCTTCCAATAATTTGAAATCTCCTGTCATACTTCTATCACATTGAGTTCACTTCGCCACTGACACTGGCTGGACAATGAGGAGACAAGAGTCAAGAAAAGTTAAATCCTTTCCAGTTTCCTTAGTATTCAGCAGGAAGATGTTATAGGCTGATATGTTTGGAGACAGTTTTCCTTATTTGATATTGTTCTCCTGCAGCTCGACTATTTCACTCGACTATGTCCACTGCTATGTTTGCTGTGAAACTATAAATTATGTTGCACAGAAACCCAATGTACACTCACTGATTACAACCAAATAGCAGATGAATAGAGTTCAAAGTAACTGGTGGACATGGATCGTTCAGCGCCTGAGTGTGTGTGGAGACCAGTGAATACATGAGTTGTTTGAGTTCCCTTTAGAGACCGAAGACATTCCACTGCTCATCCAAGAGTCTTCGTTAGTTCTAACTAACTGAGTTACCTTAAAGTTCTATGTTTATTGTGGATTATTATGGTCATTTAGGACAAAAGTAGCTTTTTGCTTCTGGGGGAAGTGTGTGAAGTGTGGACCAGCCATGCCTTCTGTAGGAATACCAGAGCAGAAATCTTTTTGGGCATTTTTATGCTTTTGTTCTTGGTGGACAGCCTGTCCAATTAAAGGGTAGAGGTTTTCACACAGAGACAGTGATGCAAAAAAATTGACCAACAGGCTATTAATGTTTTTTCTTCATCCTCTGGCCTACAGTTTGCCATGGCGACGGTGGTCATGGAGCAGATCGGTCGGCTGTTCATCAATGTGCAGCAGCTGCGTCAGATCCCTCAGCTTCTGGAGTCTGCCTTCCCCACGCTACCATGCACTGTAAAGGTGTCTGATGTTCCCCCCGTGTTCCGCGAACTCCACATCCGCACTGGGTACAGACAGCCGGACCAAAGCTGGCGTTACTACTTTCTCACCCTCTTCCAAAGGCACAATGAGACCCTCAATGTGTGGACCCATCTGCTGGCCGCTTTCATCATTTTGGTGAAGTGGCAGGAGATCTCAGAGACAGTGGATTTTTTGCGAGACCCTCATTCTCAGCCCCTCTTCATCGTTCTCCTTGCTGCCTTCACCTACCTCTCCTTCAGTGCTCTGGCTCATCTCCTGTCTGCCAAGTCGGAGATCTCTTACTACACCTTCTACTTCCTTGACTATGTGGGAGTTGCTGTCTATCAGTATGCCAGTGCCCTGGCACATTACTACTATGCCATAGAGAAAACATGGCACACGAGAGTCCAAGGCCTCTTTTTACCGGCTGCAGCATTCTTAGCCTGGCTGACTTGCTTTGGATGCTGCTATGGCAAGTATGCCAGTCCTGAGCTGCCCAAGGTGGCCCACAAGCTCTTCCAGGTGGTGCCCTCAGCCTTGGCTTATTGCTTAGACATCAGCCCTGTGGTTCACCGCATCTACAGCTGCTACCAGGAAGGCTGCTCCGACCTGGTCGTGGTGTACCATTTCTACCATGTGCTGTTCTTCTTAATTGGCGCCTACTTCTTCTGCTGCCCTCACCCAGAGAGCTTTTTTCCCGGGAAGTGTGACTTCATCGGGCAGGGCCACCAGTTCTTTCACGTGTTCTTGGTGGTGTGCACCCTGACACAGATCGAAGCGCTGCGAACTGACTTCATGGAGCGCCGTCCCATGTACGAGGGTCTTCACGGCGATCTCGCACACGATGCCGTTGCACTCTTCATCTTCACTGCCTGCTGCAGCGCTCTCACTGCTTTTTGTGTGCGCCAACGTGTTCGTGCCTCTCTTCAGGAGAAGAACGAATAACGTTTGAAAACTGATTAATTTCACTGTGTAGTGACATTTCAGTTTTTTTGTCATTTAATATTATTCCTTGATGATAATGAATTAGGTTTATTTCCTCCCTATGTGATCTGCCAAACTACACTGGTTAGTGCATTTAAGGGTATTCATGACAAAAATAAGGAAAACAGAACCTTATAATTGCTCTGTAAATGTATACTTAGTATTTAAACACTGTACCAAATCCTTATAGCTTGACCCCTTGTTTATAAGGTTGTTTTCAGATATCATTTGATAGTCTCTCGTAAATAAATCTTGAGAAATATTGTGTTTTGACCTTATACAAGAATAACATTCAAAGTCTACAAAGACCTTAAGAAACAAGTTTTGAAGATGCCCTTTACCTGATTATATAGAAAACAATCTGACATGTAAACGTTGCCTCACAGCTGTCATAACTGTTGCCTGACAGCAAGAAGGTGATGGGGTCAAACCCCAGCATTCTCAACCCTGCCTTTCTATGTAGAGTTTGCATGTTCTCTCCGGGTTTCCTCCATCATCACAGAAACATGCATCTAAGGAACCCTAGGTTATGTTGGCCTGTTGTAGCAAGCGCACCCAGGGTGCAGCGGCTCAGGACCAACTCTCCATCTAACCTTGTAATTTCGTTGTACCGTTGTATAATGAAAAATACAGCTTCTTTCTTTATGCCAAATTCAAAAGTTTCAAACCTTGTAAGCACTGCTTTTTTAAACATTAATTCACATAATATTTGTATATTGCTGTTAGATACCAATGCCAATCCAATTTGAATTTGAGGCCTTGATATTCCTTCACTGTTATTTTACTTCTGTCACTATCTTCAGTGATATTATTATTATTATTATTATTATTATCATTCATCAAGGCGGTAACACTCACAGCTTATGAGGAGGTTGAGATCTTTAATTTGAAAACCAAATGCCTCCTTTAAAAAGAAATTATTTTCTTTGGGTGAAAAAATTCTGTTCAATTATATTAGAAATGAGGCTGGCACTCAATATTGGTTCAGAGATGAATGAAAGATTACTGATGTCTCTGTTGTTATAATGTTAAACTGTTTTTATTCAAAGGGCTGAAACATTAGCTTTTGCCTTTCCACCTCCCATGATGTCAGTGCTTTTGTACACATTGTTTCAATTGTGAATTTGACTCACAAAAGCCGTGTCTGACTGCAGTTCTGCTTTTGATATGTTTTTGTATGATGAATATGTATGTGCCTCTACGCATGTCTTTTGGTATACTGTGGATGTTAAGTATGTGAATGTCTATGAAAGCTTAGCCTTGCACTCTTATCTTACCTTGTAAATAAGCTGTATTTTAGAAATTCATTTGCAGCCCATTTTCCACCCTCTTGTAGTATTTAGAGTTGAATCCTTCTTTTCACTGATGGACTACTGCACATTCCTTTTTTTGCACCCTCGTAGGGTCTGTATTGTGTTCAGCATCCTCTTGCTTGTCAGACTTAATGACTATGAATACTTCATTTCACACAGCTTCATTGTTAAACTGAGGCGTCTTTGTTTTTTTTCAGTGTTGTCTGATGACTTGTGGTATAAGAAATATCACGCTGACATGGCTCACTGCTAATGTTGCTCAAATCGTGGTCTCACAAAATCTTTAATGTCAGAAATGATCTGTATTCATTATAGTGCTCTGTGTTCATTATGGTGTTTAATGTGCCAATGAATCAGTTATTGCCTCAGTGATGGTACTACTGATAGATGAACTTACAGACAGAATGGCAGAAATGACAAGTTGACTTTAAATGATGTCTTGACCTGACTGCAGATATTTTACTGTTGGTTAATCCCTAAAAACGAACCTTTTAACAGCCTACTTCAACATTACAGACAGTTGTTCCTGTAAATACTGTAGCAGACAACGCCGGCTGTATTTACATGCATGGAAGTGTCAGCTGAAAATGTGGTAATTCTAGTTTGATGTTGAAAGAGGAAGAAGTCGCCCCCTTTATTTGTGCATGGTAAGATATTAAGAGACTGAGGCACAAGACTGATCTTTGCACATGAAATCTAACAATAATCTGTGATGGAGGAATCCTGCTTTGTTCAGGGATGAAGCTCCTTTAAGTCAAAAATATTTTTTGCTAAATTTGCACCATAGATCCTCTGTCACAGATTGCTCATATTGCATAACAGTTAAACCTTAAGTTTCTCCTGAACTAAACTGGAGTACAGATGAATTTCTCTGTAAAATGTTGCCACCCAGTGCTGCTCCAATGAAAGCAGGGTGAGGGGACCAGAATGTTTTCTGCCTCTAAAAAATAGTTGTGATTTACTGTTCTAATATCTGTGGTATTTATGAAAATAAAATCTTACAGTAACCTAAACTTCTCCTGTTTTGTTTTTTTCCACATAAAGACCATAGGAAAGTGATGGAAGACCATAATAATGTAAGAGTTGTGAACTGCTGAAAACTGAAATTAAACCACCTGTGGACGCTGAACCGGAATTTACATCACTGAACTGTATATCGTATTGGAAATGGTGGATTTATGTAGTTTGAAGTGAACCTTTTTCATTCATTTTCAAAGACTGGACTTTAGATGAACTTAACCAGAAGAATATTAGACTAAAATGTTTCCTATAAAAAAAAAGAAAAATTCTCAATCTCATTTGGTAATTTCATTAATCAAGAAGTCTAATTCCTTATCTGAAAACTGCTTTATCAAATTTGATGGTCGTCAGCCAGACATCAAAGTGAATTTTGAGTGTATTCAATCAGCACTCTTCCCATTGAGCATCTTTCAGTCATACAATCTTTGTGAATGAGAAGGTAAATTGAATAAAAAATTCTAAATGTAGAATGTGGAATGCAATATCAAAAAAGGAATGTACACAAAAAGTGTTATGATTGCTTATTTATTCAATAGTGGGGGTTTTTTTCTTCACAATTTAGGTTTTCAGTTTCCCAGATTCTAATAATTACAGTCCCTCTTTGCTTCCTTACGTTGATGCTTTTAAATACTGTATATGGTTTTAATTTAGAACTATGACTTTTTTAAATTTAGAACTATGACTTTTTATGAACTTGTAAATATTTGCTTTATTTGTAGATGCTGTAAGAGTTGTGTGAGAAGATACAAGGTTGGCTCATTTTTAACTGGAGATGCCTACAGGGGCTTTATTATAATAATTTTTACATCCCAAAATTTACAATCTTCAAACAATTTTGACAGTGTTCATTCAATAAAAGATGGAGTTAAATAAAAGAAAGCAGGTTCTCTGAATTCAGTTTATAATTTACCCCCAAGTTAACTTCAAATTGATGACATCTGCAATTTCCTGAATGTACTGTGCAGGACACTGGTATTCACTGCAATTTCCCCTTATGTAACTGCAGCACAAATGAGGATTCAGCCAAGAATAGCCATGGACGAAAGAGGACAAGATCATTGTCCTCTTTAGCATTGGTGGAGGAGACAGTTTCTGGATAGTTTGATGTCTGGACAGACTGAGGGAGAAAAAACACAGGTCTGAAGTTAAAAAAGTAGGCAGAAGGTACAGGTGATGAGGTGAAAGGCAAGAGGCGGGCCAGTCTGGGAGCTGGGTAGGAGTCCGAGTTTGGAAAATATCCAAACGCACAGAAAAAAAAACATTATAAAAAATACATTGGACAGTCACACACACTCACACTCACGCATGCATGCGCACACGCGCACACGCATGAACACACACACACACACACACACACACACACACACACACACACACACACACACACACACACACACACACACACACACACACACACACACACACACACACAATTCCTCTAATGTTAAACTGATAAAATGAAGGGGGAAGCAGTAGCTTAGTAGCTTAGCAGTAGCACTAGGTCTTGGCTTGGGGACCAGAGGGTTGTAAGTTCAAGACCAACAACATGGAGTGTGAACTGATAGTTGGAGAGGTGCTAGTTCACCGAGCTCCACAATTTGCTCATTGGGCAGCCATGTGGCTGGCTGTCACTCATCATACACTCCTAATTTACAGTACAGTGATAACTCTACTTACGAATGTCTCTACTTTCGAAATTTTCTACTTACGAAATTTCTCACCAGGAAAATATTACCTCTACTTACGAAAGAAATTTCGACTTACGTAATGTAAAAACACAGTATCGCCTGATACTCGAATAAAAACACAGTATCGGCTGATACTCGAATCTCCCACAGGTTCCTGAACACAACTTTCTCATAGCTGCTCTGCCGTTGGCTATTACCTATTACGTATCTTCCTGGCATCCCATTGGCTAAGGTGCTTATGGAGTGTCTCGGCATTCGGCACTCGACCCGTGAGGTAGTCTGATACTCTTGCGCAAATATAATAACTCTTTGAGTAGTTATTCGCTATGGACCCCAAGAAAGTGACGGAGAAAAGAGGAAAAGAAAAGATGAAGAAAAGAGTTTTCTTGTCCGTACAAACAAAGCAAAAGATAATAGAAGAGCATGAGAAACGGATGCGTTTGGTTGATCTCGCCAAAGAATATGGCCAAAAATCTACAATCGCCATGTTATTAAAACAAAAGGAAGTTTAAGGAGTTTAAGGCATTGCGTGGGTGGTTGGAGAAGTTCAAAAGGAGGACTGGAATTCACTCTGTTGTTCGGCATTGTGAGATAGGAACGCATGAACCAAAGAGGGCAAATAACAATGAGGACGTCTGTTAAAAGGTAAACGACCGTCATTATTATTCTTTATTCTTAGTTTTTTATGTTATGCACAACTCTCATTTATTGTGTAATAATTTAATCGTAACATGTATTTGTCACATGTTCTGACGCATTTTTATGCTTTATAAAACATTTATGTCGGAATTTTTGTGGGCTTGGAATGGATTACAGCATTTACATGGAAAACGCGTCTCTACTTACGTAATTTTCTACTTACTTAATTTCTTCCGGAACCAATTAATTTCGAAAGTAGAGGTACCACTGTACTTGCTTACAGTACATGCCCCTATGTGTGTATGTGTGTGTGCTTGAGCCTGTACCTATATGTGTGGATTTATAAAAGCCTGGAAAAATAATTTCTCTACAGGGAATAAGATATAGTACACAGAAAAATACTCTGAAATTGCTCAGACATCACAAACCGCAATACACCCCAATTTTTGGGTTTCTACTGAAATCTTTCCAATAAAATTCATTTAAAATTCAGGGTGTCAACCCTATTTATAAAAAAATGTATACAGATTATTTTAACACCTCAACACTGACATTTGATTGGTTAGTTGTACAATTGTAGTTGCAATTATTTGTCTTGGCCACGAGAGGGCAGCCTTGGTTTGGCTTGACAGTTCCAGTTGGACCGCAGATGTAAAGCTTCAACATGTTGACAGGATTGACTCATTTGTAAGGAAACTGTCTGAAGACCTGCCTAGAGAATGAGGCGAGTGTTTTCTGAAGGCAAACGGTGTAAAAGACTCTTCAAAACAACAGCAAGTAATAAGGGCGTTGCTGCTGATGAGAGGCTGCCATAGCAGGAATGGAAGAGCATCACAAGAAGCTATATCCAAGGCTCCAGTTCATCACTTGTTCACTGCAATCACCATCAAATAGTCATTAAATAGCCGATTAATTGTTATCTTGTCACTGGATAATCAATTATTAATGTTAAATTGAAAATGTCATACTGTGATTTTTAATGGTTGAACAAATATGACTAAAAATCACAGCATTTCTTTAGTGCTGTTAGCTAATGTAAACCATTATGTCCCCTCTGTTCTGTACAATAAAGTAGTTATATACTGATAAGAAGGCAGTTATTTTCCTTTCACAACAAGCTGTGAACAGTCTTTAGCCGGGGGAAACTTGAACCATCCTGGAGTTCTTTGGGACAAACACTTCAGTAAGTGAGAAGAAATACGTACATGAGTCATGAAAATGGATCTTTTTAAGAATGAGTTTTTCCATTAGGGGGCACAAATGATCCGTACCTCCTCTTAAACGTGTTAGTGTGTGTATATATATATATATATATATATATATATATATATATATATATATACATACACATATACACATATATACACACATATATATATACATACATATATACACACACACACACACTATATATATACATTATTTTTTTTCCCTTCGATCAATCTATCACGGCACTGTTTCACAAACACACATCCAATTAAAATAAAGAGATTTTTTTACACAAATATGAATGCATTTTATTCAGAGTAATGATCTGCTGCTGTAACTAATCAGAATATTCATTATAACATAAACTACTAATCAACATACTGTGTGTCATTTTTTCTTTGTTGAATCAGACAACCATTGAAAATACACAAAAGTTAATAATTCATGCAAACACTTGCTTTACAGACAACAAATAATATTACAAGATCAAGTTGAATGCACTGACATTCCTTTGGGAACAATATTTGCAACAGCATATTGCTCATGCTGTGGCCTTGTGGGTGGCACATATGGTTTATGCATGCACATTTATATTAGCTCTATGTGTGTACATGGGGGTTTGGTCCTATATATGCCTTGTGAGTTTACATAATGTTGCTTTGCTTGCGATGACTAGGGGTGACTTCCATATAAGATAACTGTCACGTCAAGACAAGCGAACTGTCTCTTGCACACAAACACATGCATAACATTTACACCCTACCTGGGTGGAAGTTCAAAGGCTATGCTGAATTTAAGGAAGAAGCAGGCTGTGTGTGGGAGGCTCTACCTGGGATATAATTCCAAATAAGATAGGACAGTCTTAAATCAAATGGAAAAGATAACTGCTTCTATAGACTGCTTGCTATACTCTATTTATTAGTTGCTTCCAGTATAAATGTTTGTCCAGAGCTGTTCCATTACCCCTCCTCCCTCTGCCTTGCTTTCTCTTTCTGAGCAGTGAGCAGTGCTGCAAAACCAACACTCCTCCTTAGTCCTTTTCAAATGCTTTGTATGATTTGTATCAAGATTGCTGAAGTAATATTGGTTGCCCTGGTCTCCTATCATGTTTTGTAATTACAGGTCTGTCGTGCTAGATGGAATGGCTTTGTTCATCTTTATTAAACTACCTTCTCTTTTTGCAGGGTGACAGACAGCCAACTTTTTTCACCTTCCCTTGTTTTTTTATTATCTGCTTATGTACTACCAGTTATTTTTGCTCCTTCATCCTTTGTTATTGTGGTATGTTCATAAGGTCTTGTATCTGGCTTTTGTTATTATGTGGTGAGAAACGTTGGGAAAATCACTTTTTTATGAGCAGTGTAATCACATGCAGTATAATGTGTTATTAGAAATAAACCAAAATGGAAAAGGTAATTCTTGTCCTCCTGTAGTGTATTCATAATACTCAGTTAGTACATATTAACCAGCAGGACAGTCAAATGCTTTGCCACTAGGATCTCATTTTGTAGTCTATTGAAAATATGTGTTTTGTCTCTATGTTGTGCAGAAGCTCTAAATTGCTCAGTGGCTCCAAAAGAAAAATAAAGTCAGGTAACATTTAGCAATGTTTAAACTCCACCAGTATACATACAGGTTGGATAACCTACTTCTTTTTGTGTGAGTTGAAAATAAGTTCAAAGAAACCGTAAAGACTGTGAGAGAGGTTTGATGCTGGTGCTGGTGAAATATTCCGCTATTGCACATATTAATCTGGAAAACGTCATGGGTACCTCTTTCCTTTGTGGAACTAATTTCTGTCCAGTAGGCCTGAAACTGCATTATGTTGTTAACTAATGAATCTTACCTCTGTTCTGTTAATGCTGAATGTAGATTGATGAGTGGAGGTCGTGATATCACTGAGTGAGTTGTGATGGTTTTCTCCTCCATAAGTGCATGTCGTATTTAGTTTTTAAACCCCATTGACAGATACAGAACAACAAAAAACAGACATGTATTGCAAAACAGGTGAACTGGGGTACCAGGGGTGTGATGCTTAAAAAGGGACTTATTATTTAATCTCAACTTAAACCCACACACGGCTGAACTATAAAAATAGCATGTTCTAGTTTTGTTCGCAGCAGGGAAAGAGTGCATCAAATGAAAAACAGCAAATAGATTTTTATAGTTTGAGTTGGGTTAAGCTACATTAACATAGATTTATGTTAGAGGATTTATGATTCATGTTAGAGGAGCAGAACGTAAAACTGTGTAAAGCTAGCAAAAAACAAAACCTAGCATCCATGTCAAAAATTAAAATGTCTGATCTTTTTCTGTCCTTCACCACAGATTCAGACTTTCCAACACTCCCTCACAAGGACAAAACAGAGCTATCAGGACAACACAACCCTGATAATTTTGTTTTTGGGGTTCCATTTAACATGCCGATGGAAACAAATGAGTGATCCAATGGTGTGAAGGACAAAAAATTCACAATTGGAGTAGAATATTAACAATAAGATTCTTTTTTATATATAGCTACGTGTTACTAGAATAATGACATAAAATACTTGAAATTAGATAATTAAAATTGTTTTATTCAGTTCATCCATGCAAATGATACATCACCATAGCGACAGACTTGACATGGTGTCACATTCTATCATAAAGGGGCCATCAGTCTGACATCAGTCAGCCTGAATCCATATGATTGTGACATTGAAGAAACAATATACGACCTCAAGTGCATGCGAAGACGTCTTCTTGCCCTGTGTTAAAGACACGGTAGTTTACTGCTTTAAAAAAAGTGTGCTGAACTTATGTAAGTTCAAACAAGCTGAGCTAAGTTAAGCCTACCTAAGATAACAATCACCTAACTCCAACTTCATTTAACATGAGTGTTATCAACCTTCTCATTTCACTCTCACCAAGGCAGCGAATGAAGAGTGTATTTTCCAATTTAGCTAACTAATCTTTTCGATCTTGAAAGAGTTTTCAAAGCCCTAATGGTTCCGGCTTCACAACGTCCTCAGGGAACGTCTAACAAATAAAATAAAGTTTGTGATAATGCTGAATTTTCTCTGTACTCAGATTCAAGTCAGAAAATTAATTTCAAATGACTTTTTTCAACGTAGTCAGAGACTTTGTTGTACTATATGTGCCACTCAGCCCTCCTCTTCTATGTTGCTCTCTGTACTGTATTGAATGGCATTGTGTCCTGGAATCACATTCAGCGACTCAAAATTTTATTGTACTTCTCTCACAAATGCTAATGTAACAATGTTCCCACTGCATTGTTGAGCAGAATCCACTGTGGTAGAGCGATGAGAGCTAAAAGAAATATAATCATGAAATATAGATAATATGGTAGATGAAGAGGGCTGCAGAGAAATCAATGGTTGACTTCAAATGAATATGAATGAATGTATTGCCATGTTACTCTGTGGGTGTGTCACTGTCTTTGGTAAAGGTTAGATTATTCTTACTCATTATATTGTCTAATGTAAAACTCCCCATCAAGTAAAATAAAAGAATCAACCTGAACGTTCATATTCTCACTAACATTCTTCTGCCTGGCATGAATATATGTGGTAGCACTTGTTCCAGAGCACTGTCAGAATTCACAACAGACAGATTAATAGATTTAGCTGGCTCTAAAAAAGATGCTTCTTACCTCCTCTTCATCTCTGTGGGGGCCTCGTTGCTACTTGCCTCACCAATCAGCTCACTCGCTGATCGGGCCTATTCATCATGAGCTGCTCGAGGAGATACTCGAGGCTGGGGGAGGTGAGCAGAAAACACATATGCTCTAGGTCTTCCTCACTTGCCAAATCCCATAGCTGTTCAAGGATAATGAATTCCCTCCCCTGCCCCTTAACCTCCATGTTCACAGACAGGTTACAGACTCCAAACACTACACTATGATAACCAGAGAGTGGGAAAGAAGTCTGGATGATGTCCTTTCCTCACAGCATGCATGTTCTAGTGCATATTGGAGACAGATACATTTTGTTTTGTGCATGTATTGTTTGAATAACCTTTATTTGCTGGGTGACAGCCAGTGCTTTGTGCTTCTTCAGTGGTTTCTTTGCTCTTACTCTTTCTACATAATCTGATTTGGCTATAGCACTAACAGTGCAGTATTTTATCTGTGGCCTAAGTTCATACTATGTAAACTAAATCAAAAGATATTTGGAGACAGTTCATGACAAAACAGAAGAGGCTGCAATGATTTTTTTAGTTTTTAAACTTAAAATTCCACATTGCAATTCAAAATAGAGGACTGTAATTGGATAATTAACAGATTACTTCTTATTCACGTATTTGCTTTCTTGCAGAGACTTTAATGGAGAAAATTAAAATTCAATGGAAGGCCAACAAAACAGGGAAGAGATGTGAGTGAAACTAACAGTTGCCATGTAAGTGGTGTTGAATGGCTGCAGCTGTCACCCATGTCTATGCAGATTTATTTTGAGAATTTTATAAGGGGTAATAAAAATAACTTTTAGTGAGTTACAACCATTAGAATGATATCTATTGACAAACATGCTACATAGCAGGACCAACCAACTTGAGGACCAAAAGGTCACCTAAGTACAGGAAGTGAATACAATCACGTACAAGTACCATTCCTCCAAATCACAGCAACAGAATTGACTTGACTCACACTGAAACCCTCTTCAGGAAAGGACAGAGCACATCGCTCAGCTTGAGGAGACACAGGATAAATATGTTTGGCTTGTTCTGCTGTGTGTATAGTGTTTGACTTTGAGTTGAACAAAAAGCAGAATGAATTTTTGTGTATGTGCTCATGTTTCTAGCCAATGAAGTGAACTGAACTGAATGCCAAGAAGCATGAAAAGTCAAATCATACGTGCATCATGCACATCTTCAACCCAACAGCACAGCTCCACTTGTATGCTGTTACTAGTTTCACTGTAGGTACCTGAGGTTAGAGCAAAGCCATTATCCAATCAAATAGGATATATGGTCACAATCTGTCCTTTTCTGAGTTATGGTGCTGAATACTGACCAGATATGAAGGTGCAGAAAACTGAAATCACAGAAAAATCCCGCAGACACTTTGGATATAAATGTGTATCATATATTTGTAATTTCAAAGTTTTTTAAAAATCATTTCATACTTGAGTCCAAGTGAATGTTTATTGAAAAAACCCTTGAGGCATTCCTTAGATAACTTGCTCATGAGAAGGGGACTGATGGAGTCTGTGAACATGCTGCCAGTAGTTTCATATTTAACAGAAACTTATCAAATACCAAATTAAACAATTTTTTGTTGATATTATTGACAATATGGAACAAGTATTTCATTATTTCCTCTACCTAGTGAAGAGTTTTTATATCTTTCATTCTAACCGTCCACCCTATTATCATACCAACTATATACAGTTAGAATGTCTGATATAGGGAACACAATCAGCATCACCTATATGGCTGATTTAAAGTAATATGAAACTGATGATTACAGTATGTCTTTCCCCCTATTTTCATTGTGCCTACAGAAGAATCTTTATGTTCCAGTTCTGAGGATCACCTGACAAAGAGTCCCCTCCTCCTCTTCCTCCTCCTTCTCCTCTCTCCCACAGAGTTTTCTCAAAAGACTCCAGATGGCTCTGGATTCTTTTGTTGAGGCATATCTATATGCTGTTTCTGCTGATCTCTGTTCCTTTATACACAATCTTCAATTATCTATACACCTGCAGTGCCGGATACAGATTTCAAACACAAATATGCTTATTAAGGAAAATGAAAACCCATTTTGAAGTTCTGTATTATCACTAGTTAAATTACCTTTAAATAATCTGTAATGAAAAGCTGTTTTATGATGGGGATGGGAAAATACCTTCCTTCTCAGAGTGAATCTTAGAAAAGGCTGATGGAAGGATGTACATTAGATACTCAGGGTTGTCTATTTTCCGTTGTAACTCAGAATGTAATTCTTGGATTAAGCAATTGGATGGAGCCATTATTGTTGCCACTTTTTCAGGGATTACATCCCCACCAAGGATTAGTACAGACATGATTAAATTGAATTTTGTGGAGGTACAGAGATGAGAAAGCAAACTGGTGTTGGATGGTATATTTACTCAGTGTTGCTGAATACACACTCTTCAATAAGCAGGAGGCCTGAGAGCTTCTTGAAACTGGCAACCCTCTCCCATATCCATTCTGCACGATAAATCGGCTCATTCAGCAACAGTTGAGGATCTGGTGGGAGTTTGGTTTTTGAGAGAAGTTGTGCATCCACTGGAGAAAATCTGGTTCAGTTGCACTGGTCTTATCCTCACTTGCAGCTACACAAACAAGACCTCAATGCTAAAGAAAAAAAAGAAGATCTACTTCAATTAAAAGAGAGCATGTTGCTGTCATGTGCACTCTTGTGAAGCTTTTACTCTGCATACCTTCAACACCAGAAACTCAGCAGAGTCCATTCCTTTGCCATGGCCCATGGCTGCCCTCAAGGTTCTCGCAATGATGTAGAGAGTGGTAAGAACTCTTTAGCTGGATGTTCTTTCAAATCCAGATTTTTCTGATAGGGGTCCCCCGACAGGTCGTCCATTTCTATGTCACCCTGTCTTCCTTCAGTTCACCTGTAAGCCTTCTCTTTTGATCCACTTCATCTCATCTTCACTGGCAATGCCATCCTCCTCATCCCCCTCTCTACACATGCACAAGCCATTTCATGAAACTGAAATGGTTCCCGAAAGGTCCTCCCTATTCTCTCCCTCTAATATGATCAATCCTAATCCTGTCTGTCACCATGGCTCCAAATAAAAAATGCATCACGCTCATTTGAAAGCTAATGTCTCTCCGGATGAAAATTTTGTAGTTCTGAAAAGTGGAAACAATGAACCGTCCACTTCATTCAAATCACTTCAAATGTATGTTGTTGTTTTTTTGTGGTCTTGCAAAACACAAACAGACAGATAAACAACCCTAAACAAACCTATAAAAATAATAAAATAATGTACTGTATTTTTATCAGCTTTTTTTCACTGCATCTCTGATCAACCCTTTGAGGCTACCTGCTGCTGATAATATAGGAAGCAAACAGAAGAAAGAACACTGCACCTACATTTGTAAGGTAGGTAGAGAATGAAAGACGATGCCATGGTATGTATTATGAATGCATTCAAAGGCAACTCTTTGTTCATCACGGGATAAACAAAAACTTTATCTTCTTTATCTGTCATTAATTTGTTCACATGTGGTTTAAATGGCTTTAGAATGTACAATAAACCAACTGTACATTGTACCAGGGATATTTTTATGAAGTTATTTGTTTATAAAGTGATAATAAATACTTAGTGATATTAAAGAGATGTCAAATGTAAATGTAAAAGATGAAAATCTATATTTTACTATATAGATATTTCAGTCCATGTTTCTAGTTAAATTACAGTAATTTATTGTTTAGATGTGCTTGTTTTTCCTGAATGCTCTGAATCACTGTGACAAGAAGACGCTATTTGTATAAAGACCTTAATGAGCATCAGTGTAAAGCATCATCTCCCTGAAGTAAACAATCAGTCAGTAATGGGGAATCTTGGAGCCAAAGGTGGTGTTGTGCATGATCCATATTTGTTTCTCAATTCAAACCCGTATAATAATAGATGGGAAAAATCTGACTTTATAAACTGGAGTACATTAATCAAAACCTTCAGTCACTTCGTACATGAAACACATCAGTTTTCTTATCTGTTGAGGTGAGTAAGGAGTATACTAAAAGGGCTGTGAAGATGTATAAAAAGAGAACTTCCATGCCCATCATTCTGAAACAATGCTTTTAATGTGATGAGTGTATCTTGACAAAATCTAAATAGAAGTGTCTCAGAAAACAAGGAATAGGTGGAGGCAATCGCTTTGGTGTGGATCTCCTGGCTCTGTGAATCAACACAGGCTGATAGATGGTACTCGGGCTGACAGCGTAGGCACAGTAACTAAATCATGAAGAGGAGGGGCAGTGCCGATAAAAACTCCGTGACTGTCACCGTTTCTGATTAAGGTTCTCTTTTAGCTTGGCCAGTGGAGAGAGAACTTTTAAATGTAGTTTGAGCAAATTTTGAGAGACCCTAGACTGAGGGGAAGAACTTATTTTTCACCCCAATTAATTTAAATGTTGCCTCTGGAGGAATAGATGCTAGCATAATGTGTGTTCACTGTGTCACCAATCTGAGTGCTACCTTTGTGCTTTATTTAATCTGTGAGTTATGACAGATACATTACAGAACATACTGTAAATGGTTTTGTATAATTATGACTGCTTAAGATGTGACGTTTGACTCTTAGGATCCAGTGCCGGTGAGCAACTAATTAGATGTGTCAAAAATATGCATGTATGGCTTTTGGAACTACAAAAAACAAAATGTCTTATAATTGCTGACACAAACGTGATGAAATCTGCCTCCATTCTGTGTATTTTTGCACTCATTGGAAAATTAGTTTGGGTTCTTTTTTATAATTTATCTCAACAATTTCAAGCATGAATAAATCAGGCTGTAGATTTTATAAAAGATTACTGCTATGCTCATTTGAAATAAATGCATACTTTGAAGATGAGAGTGGTTTGCATTTGGTTGGAAATTCAAGAACTCTAATTTAAAAAGACAAGCCCTTGAAAAGGATTACAATGGATTTCAAGCTGTGTGAACAATTCTTTGTTAACAAACAGCGTACCCTAAAGTACCCTTGAATCATCTTCCTTGTCTTCCTGTTGTTGTGAAACCACACTTTGCAAAGTCTTGATTCATGCAGCTGTTTATCCAAATTGATATCTTCACCTTATACTTTCACAAAGTTTTCGTTTTCACGTTCCAAATAAAGATATTTAATACAGCCCAAAGGCTCATTTCAGTGATACAACTGATGAAACTTAATTTGGGTCATCTTTGCTTAGATCTGCAGGAACGTGATTGGGATCTATGCCATTATACTCAGTGGCAGGAATCATAATGTTTACTGGTCCTGGCAGGGGCAGGTACTACTGACTTGTGACATCACTGATCCTGTCATTTGCTGAGGTTTTTCTGAGGGTACAGCTCTTTCAATCACAAGGTATTCCAACAAGGCAGCAGCATCATATCACCACAGCAGCTCTAGTGATTATCAGTATCAGGCCATACAACTTGTATTTCATGAGTCCCTACAATCACAATCTGATGAATGTTAAAAGTCACAGACAAAGCAATGGTTGTCACACAACTGAATTTAGAAGAAAAAGCTTAATTTTTTAAAATTGTACACATTGTACATTCAATTGTTCCAAATAAAACATAGCTTGTCACTACCGATGAAACAACTGCATTTAGAAGAAAAAGCAGATTTTTTAAAAATTATACACATTGTACTTTCAATTGTTCCAAATAAAACATAGCTTGTCACTACCGATGAAACTTAACACCTAAGTTGATTCGGAATTCTAAACATGCCAACAGCTCTACCGTACAGATTGTGGTGTACCTGAAACACTCTGTTTCTAATACTCTCTCTGTGCCTCATCATACTGTATGTCACAGTGCAGCCAAATTGTCATCCAGGTGGTCCATTCCGCCTCATGATGAGCTGGCATATCAGTGGGGGTGTACCCTGCCTCTTGCTGAGCCAGTTGAGACAGGCTCCTGAAAATTTGTGATGTGCATCATGGATATGCAGCTGTTTACATTTGCAATTGTCTCATCTACAAGAAAATGGATGGATGGATAAAGCATTGATGGATGGATGGATGGATGGATGGGTGGATGGATGGACAGATGGATGATCCATTTCATACCAAATACTCCAACATAATTGAGAGATTTGACATTAAACAATGTAACCAAATGAAACTTTAATGGTTTCAGTTTTTTAATTGACAAACTATCATTTATACATCAAGTTTTGATGACTCATTAGTCTCACTCAATAAAACCTTTACTATCATTCATATTGTAATTAAAAAAAGAATATCCAGATGATTTCATATATGTATAATGAAATAGAAAGTCAGACATTCAAAGTCAATAGCACAGATGGTAGTACAGTTGGAACACATATAGAGTGTCGATATAAATGCAGTAAGTGGATGAGCAGAAGAACAGATGCTGTATTAATTTACTTGCTGTTAATCCAATACTCAACTGCATGCCATAAACTCCTTCCCCTCGGAGTGAAGGTCTGCTGACACAGAATTGGTATTCTTCTGCAGGCACAACTTTCTGGGGTAAATATTTATAGAGGGGACTGGCATGGGGTGATAAGGAGTGGGGGTCCATTCATGATAACACTGGGGAATTTAAACGGAATATTTAACTGAGCACTGGTTGGTATCTCTGGGACAATAACGTTTCAAATCTTTCAAAGGCCTACCTTAAAGCATTTTGGCAAAGGTCAAGGAGGATTTTCACAAACTAATTTCACCCCGGAGCTGCATGCTATTTAGGTACTGTTTCAACCCTGTTGTAATAATCATAAACAAAAACACGGCATGTTTGTTGTCCCAGAATATAGCGCACTGTGGGCTGCCAGCTGAATATAAAAAGCTATCTGAATGCACACAACAGGCGAAATAAAAAAATAAACTTGCAGCTGCATATTCTGATATGAATGTATCACAGACAAGACAAGGCAATAAAGTATGTTTTGCTCCTAAATGGCAGCTTCCCTATTGCTCCAAAACAACAAACACTTTCTTTCTTTTTTCTTTTCTTTTTTTCTCTCTCAGCAACAGCCACTATGTGCAAATGGATGAAGATAAAACAGCAATCAACATCAATCTATACGGCAGGAGTTTTAAATCCGCAGTCTATTTTATTAAACCAACCTCCATTAAATGCTCAACATAGGATTCATTGTTCACTACAGTGAGATAAAAAAAAGAGAAGCAGGAGAGCATTTAGGAAGCGATTATTAAAGCATAAAACTCTTACAATTATTGCAAAATTAATCAATGAACAAACAAAAAATAACAGCTCTCTAATTTCTACTGCCTTTCAAGGTCCAAACTGTGCTCTTCTGAGGAGCCTCCACCCCCTGGGTTTGTAATGGAAACACCCCCAATGATGCACATGACAGTTAATGTAGAAACAACTAATCAATAGTGTATCTTTGGACTATCATGCTCCACGTCTGACATCTGAATGAAAGTTACACTGATTGAATTAAACCAGACACAGAATAATCAGCTTTAACACTGTGTTTCAAACAGTGTTGATTATCAACACTAATGCCTGTAGCACAGCAATTGAAAATGATTTGTAAGTGCTGCCAGCTTACAAGGTTACTGCTTTTGCTAATGTCTATGTTTCACTTTAAGACTGACAATGCTAATTGCACAATGGGTTGGTAGTCTAACAATAGGTTTATGCATAGCATAGCAGAACAGGCAACACTCAGCTAGCTGTGTGAAAGACTTGTGTACAACTTTAACAAGGTGAGTGATGTCTTATTTTGCTACACAAATAAAGAATGCTACAAAGTCAGACTGATCACCGAACTAATCCCAAAGCATAATGGGAATAACTAACAGCCATATGAAAAACACAAATGTCTTCAATACAGAAATAAATCTAAAAAAAGAAAAAAAAAAAGAAATTCCTAATTAGGTCTATCATTGTGAGTATTGTTAGTTTAAAAGAACCCGAAGTACCAGGTGGACTCATTGTCCCAAACATGACTTAAACTGATCATCCTTTATTTATGGCGATCTTTTCTCAGGCTGGACTCCAGACAAAGATGGATTATGGTGTGAGGGTCACATGTACTCAGGTACCACACTGGAAGCTACCTGTCCTGAAAAGACAGGTATCTGTGTGCAATTTCCTTCAGTCAGGAAGTTGGTAACAGGTGATGTCAGCTTGTCAGGTTGGCATTGTGTGTGGATGGAGCAGTAACTCTTGAGGTCATGCTCACACACTTCCATATAATCAGTTTTAAGCTTTTAGCTGTGACTCTAATGCTGACATATTGTGTACTGTCGCTTCGATAGCAGGATGTGCTGGTGAGGATTTGCACTAACTGTACAAACATCAGCAATCAGGGAAGGTTGTCTGAGCCATCAACCTGACATTGTGGAGCAATGTTCATCTTTTCAGTGTCTATCTTGTTCAGGGGGAGTAGACACTGGATAAGGGTATAGTGGATCAAGTCCGGTTGTGATTCGGCTGTCCAGTAGATAATTTTTGAATGTCCCAAATAATTATCCACGTGGAGTTGCATTGGAAATTCCTGCTCTGCTTCTGCTTCTCCAAAAACTACTATCCATTCTGTCACAATCGTGGGTTCGTATGTAGACTCACCTCATCCACTGCTGAAGGGGTCTGGCTGTCAGTCCACACAATATATTTGAGAGTCTACACATTGCATCAAGACACATTTAAAAGTGCTAAAAAAAATAAGGGATTGCATTTTGTTTTAGAACCTTCCTTCTATTTGTAATGTGGATGTATAAGCATTACTTACAAACACAGCTGTTACATCTTCATCTTTGTAGACCATACTGTTTTGTAGCACTGCACACATAAAGTCTGTCTGTTTCAGAACATCATTCAAAACAGTCCTGTGTTACAGGAGCTTGGCTGACACTTTTGACTGATTTCCCCAAAATCCTGTTGGCAGCTGCTGGATGGAATGGCAGGGTGCTACACTACATGAAAAATGAACTGTTTTGGTATTACTAAGTGTGAAACTGCCAATCACATTGATTGCATACTCAACAAAGATTAAATATGAGTCCGGTCTGGCCCGCACTTTCTTTTGCTAAAAGCAGCTAGACCTTTTAAGATCTAACCAATTACAAGTAAAGTTAATTTTCTCTATCACGTTTGGATTTTGTTACCGTCTCAACTCTGCCAAAGAGCTTATAGTATTGGTTTTTGTCTGTTAGCAAGATTACACACAAAACCTAATGAATGCATTTTAATGGTAATTTTCATCAAAGATGGACCATAGTCTATTTGAGAGTACATTAAAGTTTGAGAATAATTTGAATCTCAATCTGGGATTGATATTTCATGATGACATTATAAGGCAGATTTTAGCATTTTGCCTTGAAGCTTTAGAACCACATAGAGCACACTATAGACAACTGGATAAACTTCTTCCACAAAACCTTTCAAATGTTTTTGCCATTGAAGAAGTTTGTGCTGCTAGAGTATACATGTTTAATTATGTGTTCAATTATGTGTAAAAGATGATTTTTTAAAAATTTCATTTACATTTATTTTTTGATTGTTCAATGGAAAGCTAGTTCTACCTCAACAGTTTATTTTAGTTGGTTATTTGTTTAGTTAGCTGGTTCTTGAAAGTATTTGTGGCACTAAATTGTATGGTGTGGAATTATTGTGGTTCGGGGCTGTGAGCTAAAGAAAGCTGATCGGTAGATCACACTTGAAACATTCCAAATTCATGACTACGATATACCACTAGTCCTTTGGTCTATTGTTCTTCCAGATGCAAACATAAAGACTTTTTTTTTCATTTATTTGTAGTCATCTTCTTTATGGCTGATGGTGTAAATGTATTTCAACTATTTTATGGCCAATCTCCTAAATGACTTCCAAAATCTGTCTTCCTTGAAATATAAGTTTGTGGAAAAATTGGTGGAAAATTAGCCAGTGAAGTACAGGTCGAGGGTCTTGTCTCAATTAGTCCAATCAACAAGATTAACAAGATCCATTGCAGTCAAACAATGTCCAAAAGCTGGTGGCACATTAAGCTAGAGTACATTAAACAGATGAGACAGATAAGTCCAAATCAATGAAGCAGATCCAAACCCAAAATGCAGGTCAAAATAGAAAGAAAACTTGGTGGAAATACTTGGAACTTAAAAGGAAACACAAGAAACATGTGTGGAACTTGACAACAACAAATGGCAACAAGGCAGTCAACCCTGATTTCAACATTTTATCCTGACCCACGGATTTTTGTGCCTCTGGCTTCCTGAAAATGTTGTTTTTTGTTTTGTGATTATATCTCTCACCAGGCTTCAGAGATGTGTAGCAAATAAGGTATACAGTGCGCTCCTCCGAGAGCTGCCACCTTATCGTGGTAGGGGAGTTTGAGTATCGGAATGATGCCAGGAGCTATGTTGTCAGGGGCGTTGTCTGGAGAGGATGATTAGACCTCCTCTGCAGTACTCTGGAATACTGGACCTCCTCGAACCGCGGATTCAGGAGGAACAATGTGGTTTTTGTCCCGGTCGTGGGACACTGGACCAGCTCTACACTCTCCATCGAGGGTCTGTTCATAATCTTTATGGACAAAATTTCTGGGCGCAGCCAGCGTCCGGAGGGCACTGGGACATTCTGCAGCTGAGTGTGATGTGAGTGAGATGAGGATCATCACATCTAAATCCGAGGCCCTGGTTCTCGACCGGAAAAGGGTGGTGTGCCCTCTTCAGGTCGGTGGAGAGTCCTCCAAGTGGAGGAGTTTAAGTATCTTAAACTACAAGTGGCTGAAATGAGTTTCCTCCGTAGAGTGGCTGGGCACACCCTTAGAGATAGGGTGAGGAGTTCAGTCACCAGGGAGGAGCTCGTAGTAGAGCTGCTGCTCCTCCGCCTTGAGCGGAGCCAGCTGAGGTGGTTCCGGCATCTGCTCAGGATGCCTCCTGGACGCCCCCCTGGCATGTCCTACCGGGAGGAGACCTCGAGGAAGACCTAGGACACGCTGGAGGGACTTTGTCTCTCGGCTAGCCTGGGAACACCTCTGGCTCCCCTAGGAGGAGCTGGAGGAGGTGTCTGGGGAGAGGGAAGTATGGACATCCCTGCTGAGACTGTTGCCCCTGCGACTCGGACCTAGATAAGCGGTAGACGATGGATGGATAGATGGATGAATGGTATACAATGCGTCGTAGTTCCTCACGGTTAATGCGTTCCAGGAACCACACCTGATTAACGAATTTCGCGATAGAGCGACAAACTTAGTCTTATTATTTACAGTAATTTAAACTTTTATGAACCGTACTAATATTAAACCACCTTCTATCTGTATTACCTTGTCCCACACTCTTATCAACTGTCGACAATTAGAGATGGGTGGAATCAATGGGTTAATCACACAATAGAAGAAAAACATGACTGGGGAGAGACACGGACACTACATTGTTTAGCTTTTATTTTTTCAGGCTACTTTATGATTGGGATAAATCATCCTATAGCAGCTAATTATGGCTTCTTATTCCATGACTAAATTTCAGAAAAAGGCATCTTCCACTCTTTGTTTGATGTGCACTAGTTGACTTTGTTTGTCTTTTTTCCTGTTGGTATAAATTTATGTTTTATCCAGATGTTGCATCCAAGCTATTGCTGACAGTGCTTGATTACAGGAATCAATCTTGATGGTTGATTTCTTTCTCTGAGCCTGAATTTATCAGATTTTTCATATTGTTGTGACTGCAAATATAAAAGGTTATTTTCGCACACAACACATTTTTTCATGTCTCAATAATTCTAATATAATGCAATTAGTGTTGATATTTAAACAAATCAAGTGTTTTTCCTTTTTATGAGCAATATTATTATGCTTTTAAACATTTCTTACAAAGCCAGTATTACGAAGTAGGGGCTAATAATATTTTATTAATTGATAAATTATCTATGACAAAATTTGTCCATTGCTGCAGAAATAAAAAAATAAAAAAATGAGTCTCAATAAGTATTTCAGATGCTTTATTGTCAGGATCTACAAAATGGTTGGATCTGACTGAGGACAACAATAAAGATTTTATTTTACCAGGGAAATGGTGACTGACAAAATATTTTCAAAGGAAATACTTGGCATCAAGTACCCTGCTGTGACAGATGGCTGGGGGATGTATGGGAACTGAGGAGAGCAGCGGAGCAGACCTGACTTTCGACTGAAGGTTTGGAGGGAGAGAGTTTTTGGAACACAGGATGAAAAATGGGCGATAAGAGGAGAGATTGCAGGATTGACTTCAAACATGAATAATATAACTTTAATGACAGTTTGGAGTGTTCTGACACACTAAAGTGTTTCTAGTACTTTCATACAGTTTCAATGAACATTAGTCATTTCATTAAGACACCCAGTGAAGTAAATTTTTATTCATTTACTTCTCAAGGTCAATCTTGGTTGCATGCAATTAAAAATTGCTTTAGTTGTGCAAAGAATGTGGTTCCTTGATGTTACATAGACTCACACTGACGGCTCATTGCAATTATGGGTAGACCTGGCAAAAACAGCCTTTTTGCTAGCTTAATTAACCCTGCTGATGCAGGTTTTATGTAATGGTTAGTATGTATGGCATCACTAAGGAGAATCCTGCTGTTGCAAATAGTTTGGTCTAGGCATTATGAATTGTGGATTCATTGCAATCTTAGGTTATTTGTGCAGGCCCAAGTGATAATAACAAGGGGAAAAAGGTAAACCATTTCCTTGTGTAAGGCAGTCTGCGGGTCCACACATGACAACAATAATTCTGGTTTTCTCTGCACAGATGGGCTTTTGTTATAACCCATTGTCTCCCGACATTCACCTAAAAGTTCAAATGATGAATCATTATTAGGAGATTTTAATCCGTCTCAACAGTCAAGCATTTTGATACTTCTAATTAATATGTGTTTAGTTGATCTACTCATACTTTGTTATGTATAGCCCTCAACTTGCCATTATTGCAATTTACTATGACAAACCCGTCAGGATCTATTATGACTATACTTCCTTGGGGCAATTGAACCGAGCTAGCCATGTAGCCATTTGTGTTGAACTAAACAGCCAGGCAGTTTCCTTCAATGTGAGTACCCTCATACATTCTTTTCTTCCTATGAACATGTTTCATATAACTTCTAAAGCACAACTGGATTAGTTGAGGAATCACAGTTACAATCTCCCCACCTATATATTTAAACAAGCTTACTTGAAAGTTACACTGTCACCAACTCCACCCACTATCTGTCAATCACTGCGCATCAGCCAGAAGGAATCACGTGAACAATATGGCGTAAGGAACCTGCTATGTTAGGAGAAGAAATAACTATTCATGGACTTCCCAGTTAACATCATTTTAGAGTGTCATAACTGTTCCAAGAATTTTCATTTTTTTGAGCAGAGAGTCCAAACAGCAGGAACAAGATAGAAAGTATGTTAGTTTACACAATGACTGCTTCGGCCAAAAAAGAAACACTTATATTTGCGACGTCCATCCGTTTGCAAACAACAGGGGGTGAAAACTTTTCTAAATGCTGTCGTACCGTCGTCAAAACAATGGGCAAAACTCAACTAAAAAGGATGAAATGAAAGCTTCGCTTTGCATTTTTATTAAGTTTCCTTCCAGCCTTACTCATGTACGCCATCAACAACCAAAACAACAAGGAAACATCATCAAACCATCCAGTTGTGTTTCTTCTGCCGAATCTGTTGTTTATTAATGCTCCTCCGATGAAGACGAGCTGAATCCCTACTGTGATCTCATTCTGTACAGATAATAGTGAAAAGTCTCTCCAACAGATTACAGACTCAACGGAGGTCAGGATGGCGTCGGCACCGTAATGGACATCCTGCTGGTTTTGGTTCCTGGTGTCCAACAGGATGTTTCCAACTCTGGAAAGTTACGTCATCAAAAGCTTCAACTTTTATTGTTCTAATAAAGTAATCTAGAAAGAATATGCGCTAGTATAAGTGACATCACCGTGTCTCACGTTGTGTTACAGCAAAGGCTCGGCTAGCGTCAGTTGGCTATTGTTCAGCTGGAGTTCTCCACGTTTGCAGTGTAGCGTTAGCTCCACAGAACAAGGTAACTATTCTTTTCATATGTTTGGTATGAAGTCTGATATTATTTTTTTATCATGGGATTTCCACGGGTTCCCGTTAGTGTAGTGTAGGTTGAAATAATTGACATGCTGCAGAAATATTGCTTTGTTTTCTTTTTACCAACAGGTACTTTTCTGCTGCTCTTTGTTCATGAATGGGTTAACATTCAAGCTAACATTTACTGGAGCTGACTGATAAACGCTGAGTGGATGTAAGGCTGAGTTGTTCTTTATATCACAAAACACCCAAGGAGAGACAAAGTAAGTCACAGACAGCAGACTAAACAAGCAATGTGACTTCCATGGGCTATGACCCATATCAAATGATGGTGTTAGCTATTTCCCAAACAGACTGCCTGGAAGGGTGCACTTGATTTATTATCCCCCTTGCCAAATTTAGTAATAGACTACCTTCCATTCAAAAGACAGCATTTAGAACAACAAAGAAGGACTGGCACAAAATCTTCTGCCCTTTTTCATTAAGATTGACATATCTACATGTCTTGAGGTGTAAGGGGATATATTCAAAAGGTCTTTTTTCTTCAGGGTACTGTTCTGAATATCCATATTCACTCAAAGATTATCATGATTTGCTAAATAATGACAGGAATCCTCATGTTCTCAGACTAGTGGGCCAGCTGGTGCATACAAGTGCTCAGTAAACTATCCTTCCCAAAACTTCTTGGTTTTGGGGATGATTCCCTTTCATTCTTGGCATGCTTTTCTTGACCTACAAATCAGGCTTAATACGTTTACTAGTTCATCTGTTTTTTATTTTTTTCATCAACATTTAACACCATCTGCTGTGTTCATGCACCGCCCAACTTTAAGCTCAGGCCTTCCCTTGTGTTCTCTAAGCATTCTTATCTGCTCCTCCATCCTTCTATTGGCTCCTCCTGGGGGATTGTGTGATTTCAGAGGCCAGGTTTTGGGAGAGAATGTGTCCAACATTTCTGGTGTACTGGGTATTCCATCTTGTCCTTTTCCCCTCTCCCTTTTGGCTGATCTCTCTAACCTTCACAATTTATCGTTAGTATAAGAGCAATTATCTGCATCATCTTCCCTCTATAAATTGTTTTTTCACACCTTTGCAGATGTGTTATAAGTCGTCAGTATGATTTACAGAGCAATGCCACTTTGATTCTAGCATCTGTCATGAATCAAAATGAGACTAACAAGGAGGGCAACAATGTTTTTCTTTACTAAAATGAGATGCCGATCCATTCATTCATTCATTTTCCAACCCGCTTAATCCGCTAATGCAGGTCGCGGGGTAGCCAGTGCCTATCCTGGCAGTCTCAGGGCGTGAGGCGGGGGACACTCCGGGCACGACGCCAGTGCACCGCGGAGCCAGATGCCGATCCAGTTTTTAGAATAACAAAGAAAAGATGAAAGGAAGCAAAGGGGAGGCATATTTGCTAAATGCAAAAGATGTGGAAACTACACATATTTACTGAAGCAAGTCCTTGTCCTATCACTTAATATGCAAATCAGTATTTGTGTATTTATGTGAGTATGAACTGAATGAACCCAATTCCCATATCCCCACTGCATTACAATGCCAATAATATCAATTGACCTTTTTGTCCAATGGCTGATGTGTCCTAAGTCCATACTACCCATAATTTAATACTGCACATTATTGCGTTGTATTGCCTCTTATTCCAAAACTCTGCAGGAGACAGTAACTTTAGCCTTTCAAGATAAAACAATGCATATTATGAAGGTGCAGCCAACCTTTCTTCTCTAAATTAGCATTTTGATTAAATACTTTTCAATCCATAAAATTACAGCATCTTTAAACAAGAACTTGATAAATTGCTGTAAATAAAGTCTGAACAGAACTTAAATAGTACTGAAAGATAGAAGCACAAACGTCTTGTCACATAAAAAAAATCAAATATCCCAACACACTCATGGTTATTCACATTCATTGTCTCCCTGCAAATGTCAGTGTGTGAAAATAAGCTGTCACTTTTCCTGCCAGCAAGGAGGCGATAGTGATGAGATGAGATGCAATGAGGGACTTGATTAGTTTCATTCGTGAGTTCATGACCTCTGTATACTTTTCTGCTAGAGTGGAGCATCACACATTCTGATGGATCATACAGTATTACGAGAGGTCTGTGTTGTCCGCATTCAAAACACTGCTCTCGTTTCTTTCAACACAGCATATTTCAGGTTTCTTCCTTTGTTAGCATTTTTTTAATGAGTAGGTATATGGTTTCTCCTCTGGTATGAGTTATAAGTCTTTTCTCTGTGAACTATCACCCAATGGATAAAGCGTCTTGTCTAAAGCAGTGTTTAGGTGTGATTTTGCATTTTGTATTTCTTTCACTCCTCCTGTGGGTGTCGCAGCTGAAAGAGAGACTCCTTTAATAATTTATCCACATTCATACCTTAACTTTACATTGAGATGTGTTTCAGATAGTATACATACACTTAGTTAATACTGACCCATCTGCAAAAGTGTCTTTGTTTTGCTAGAATGCATTGTATTGTCAGTGGAGACAGGTACATGCTCATTACATCCCGCGAAGCGGTGATGTATTGTAATTGTCACTGTTTATGTGCCCGTCCATCCGTCCATCCATCTGTCCACCAAATGCAGTGCGTCCTCTTGCAACGTTTGCAGCTTTACCCCATTGCGGATTTTTGGTAAGCAGTCACGTTATACTGTACGCGTATTCTACTGGCTGACGGCATCTGGAAGGGTGGTATGTTCAGTGAGTCTCGGACTTACATGAGACACAAAAATGCTTTAGTCGATATGAGACAGAAGGTGGTTTAATATCAGTATGGGGAGGGTTCATAAACGTTTAAATTACCATAAATAATAAGATAAATAGTTCATCGTTCAATTGTGCAATTTCCTCTGGGATTAATAACCTTAACCCATATCTACCTGAAATAGCGTCCCACTGGTTGATTGCGATCAATGTCTTGAGCATCCCTGCTCTAACCTCTCTACAATTGTTGCATTTTTACAGGGCCTTTGTGTGTGTGTTTCTGCATTAATATATGTACAGTAGTCTGTGTAAAAAGTATGCCCCATTCTGAATAAAAAAGTATCTTAAAAAATATATTTTTGCTTTGTTTTAGTTGGTGCCCTTTGACTGAGATTGTATCTTGTTATAATGAAGCTTCGGCAGGCATTATTCTGGAAGAATAAGCCTATGAATATTCAGTCCATAGTTTATTTCTCATACCATTCATAGCTGTGGGCTTTCTGTTGAGTAATTTGTGTTTTTCACAGTGATCACATCAATACATCTATCATCGTAATGCTGTTATCATTGAACTTCTATGTGAATCATGTTACCTTAAATCTGTTGATACCTGAATTTATTTGCTAGGTCTGTCTTAAATGTATACCAACTGTCTTGGGTGGAATCCAGCCATTATGCTAGCTGCCATTTGAATTTAAACTTCTTAATGTATGTATGCCATCCACTATACTGGTAGTCCATAGTCCCTTTTTGAAGATTGTCCAAATTTGTCATTTGAAATGCTTCATCAATTTCACCAAAGTCATCAGTGTCTGAACAGTTTATATTTACCAAATTCAGTTTTCTGTTCTGGTTGAAATACTTTTGACTCTCAAGTGTCAGATAAATAAAGACTGGATTTTTCACAGCATGGACTCTGAAAATACACTTAAATATATTGCCAACAAACATCATTCACTTCTGCCTGTACTTCCCAGCTATACTCACATCACCTTAACTTACATTGTCCTGTCAACCCATGTTAAACAGTTTAGCTGTTAGACATCAGCATACTAGCCTTGTCAGTGCTGACATTCTGACAAAGTTTATATAAAATATTGCTTCATCAATGAACAACCAAACATGAACTTGCATACCAGCTGACCATTTTTATAGTAACCCCTGTGTTGTATTGACAAATCAGAAGTCATCTTGTTCTTGAAAAGACAACAAAAAAGGGTTGAACATAGACGACTATGCTTATATTCTTTGCAGAGGGATTATTCTTTTTTCAACCAACCTTACACTCAACGTGTCTTTTAGAAAGCTCTTATTATGACAAACTGATTGCACTCTTGTGCAGATGAGGACATTTCCTCATCTGCACTACAGTGCAAATGAGGAAATGCACTGTAGTGCATTTACTTTAGGAATGTTGGCATTAGCTCACTGTCCCCTCTGTTGCATCATTCAGCCTCAAAAAGCGGACTGCTCTTGCCAGCATTTATCTTGTTAGCTGTGGCTTCCACGTTGCGGTGCTTTGAAGGAGACAGTGTGAAATAGTGGTGTGAAATATTCCATTTAAGGGTGGATGTCCCCTTTCATCTTCAAAAGTCTAATTGCCTGAAATAAATTGGTGCCCATTTCACAGGTCACTGTTGCCAGGGTGAAAGCAGTAAAGATTTTGTTCAACCCTCCGGCCTGTCGAATCCAATGTGTTTGATCATAAACTAAGACATAGCTGCCAACATTAACTTTCAGCATTTTCAAGGATGTTTGCTCAGATGAAAAATGACTAGGAGCAAATTAAATACTGTCATTCATTCATGCAGGTAAAAAGTTTTTTGTTTAATCAGGGTGGTAGTTTTCCTACAAATATAAAATGTGAAGGTATCAAAGAGCCTCAGAAAATTTAATGCAAAGTGAATCATTATGTTTATTTACAGTGCTTATGAGACAGCAGATGAAGGGCATTACAAGGATCGTTTCTCACCAGATGGTGTTGCTAAACACCGCAGTATATATTTAATAATATATTGTATTTTAAAACATTCTGCCTATCCTTACACCATCCTTACCTCAACCCATCAGAGCAGTTAATTTATGTTACTGTTTCTTATTTGCCTGAAGATATCTTTAAAAAACTATGCTATTTTTCAGACATGGCCTAGACCAGAGGTCCCCAACCACTAGGCCGCGGACTGATTCCGGCCTATGGGTGATTTGGTACTCCGCACAGTAAGAAAAAATCCTTTTATTTATTTCGGAGTCTGAAAGATGTTTGAATTTGAAAAGTGACGTTTGTGCAGAATGATGCACAGACGAATGCATGCGTCTGTCCCGCTTGACAGGTCTCAGTCACTTGACAGGTTACCAGCCAGCTCACAACTGTGCCAGTGTTCTGGATTAAAATGAAGACAGATTATCCTGAGATCGCCCAAAAAGTATCAAAAACCGTTTTTCTATTTCCAACCTCATGTCTTTGTGAAGCGGGATTTTCTGCAGTGACCGTAAAGAAAACCAAACTGGAGTAGACTGGATGTCCAGAACATACTTCAGGTGTCATTGTCTTCCGTTACCCCTAGATCAGCCGTCCCGATCCACTAATTCTCATTTTTGTAATTATTATTATTTGATTGACTTGTTCACCCTTTTTTTGGAAATGATCAGTATGATCTCCTACGTTGAATGCACTGTTTGTAAGTCGCTATATTTCAAAATAAACCTCATTAGTGCAGTCACTTGAATCGAGTTTTCAATATAATTATTTCTTACAATTGGTTCGTTTACGGAGATGTTGATTATTCATTTATGAAAAAAAGGTTGTTTATTGTCAGTTGATGTCTGCATTTTAAATAAAACCACTGCGGGTGATTTATTATTAGGCTGCAGCTGTCCTGGCGTCATTAATGATTATCGAACAAATGAAGGCTGGTCCGTAAAAATATTGTCTTAGATTAAACCGGTCTGTGGCGCAAAAAAGGTTGGGGACCGCTGGCCGAGACAACAGTTTTCAATCTATTAACTATTAATTTTCTGAGGAAGGGATATTAATTTGCTTTCTAAAACAAGGATCACATGCACTCATTGGTGACTGAGCACTACGAGATAAAGGGTTGCATAAGTGCAACCGATTTGTGTTCGAAATGTAAATTAAAAAATGTAAAGTCTGCAGTTTATGTATCCTATGCAGATGTTGCACATTAAGTCCTTTTTCATGTGAAAAACTGAGTCGAAAGATTGTATATCAGTAAACATCCCCACAAACATTTTTGTAAGTATGAGTTCTGACTCAGGTCTGCATTTGCATAATGACATCCTCTGTTATTATAAACTTGTGCATTCATTTCACCAAGGACCATTAAACAAGCATAAAGTAGCTAAAAAACATGGGAACTATAGTGCAGAATATAAAATTAGAATGCAAATGTAGCTGCACCGAGATATAAAGATCCCTTCTTGAACCAATATAGCTTCAGCCAAACAGGTAAGTATGTGCTTGAGCTGTGGCATGTCTCCACAGCAACAGTCATGGAGCAGCAGACCCAGAGGAACAGAGCCAGGGATGTGGATGATGACACTAGATTTCCTTTCATGAATGAGACTCAGGTGGGCACTTAAGAGTTTTAGAGATGGGGGATGGGGGCAGTATTAACATGTGGCACATCAGATCTAGTGCATAGACCCATTAGGCGCTTCCTACACAAAGCTTGTTGAACATGTACTTGTGAACTTGACGTGAACACAAATAAACAGGTAAAAATTAAAGGTCAAATCTCCATGGATTTGCTTGCTTAGTCTGCATACATATTTATGTGTGCATATATTTAGACACACTAGCAAGGATTGTGTTTATATGATTCTTCACCATTTGTTCTGTAGATGCCTAACAGCTTTATTCATTTATTGTGACCTGGCATACTGTTATAAAGCAGCTTACTGTACCTGCCTCAGAAATAAGCCATTCAGATGGTGGTAAGCCTAAATTTGTGCTACATGGTGATGTCCTGTCATGAACAAGTTGCTAAGATAATGGGACAGGAATTGAGATGTAACATGAGCTTACAAAACCACAAATCCGTGTCTTATGTTTCAGCATTAAGTAGAAGCATCCTCCTTAGTTTCAACCAATAAAAAACAGAATTTCTAGAAATCAGTTTATTAATGTATGTGAAGTGAAATTAACTAAACTTAATAGTTGTCCTCTGCCAAATAAGAACCCCAGCAGGGTGAAAGCAAGAAAATTGAGTTAGCTTCTATACAAAGAATAGTATATTTTCCTCGGGCATACAAGCATTGAAGTAGTTAAGAACACTTATTAATTCAGGCATATCAAAGAGAAAAAAAATAATAATCAAAAACTCAAACAAATCTCTTTCTTGAGTAATTTATCTAGACGGTTACCCTTTCCGATTGCTCTCTTTGTGGAGTTTGTCAAGCTTAGACTCATTTACAGTTTTAAACTCAACAATTTCTTCAGTTGAAGAAACAAGTTTAGACCATTTCTGTAAGCTGACTACTTACTGCCATTGTTGGTATGTCTTCCAGGCTTTTATTGTGACAGATGTATCCAGGAAGTAACGCGACTTATTACGGTATATGTCGTATATAATACATTTTTGTATACAGGCAAACCTCGGTTTCCAACCACAAATTGTTCAAGAAGGCTGTTGGAATACCGATTTGTTCGAATTCCAAATACATTTTTCCCATTACAAATAATGTAAATGGTCTTAATCCTTTCAGAGACGCTAGGAAACTACTGTTTTTCAACATAATATGTTTTTCATAATGTCATTTATATATCAAATTGTATAGTAATGAAACATACCAAAGAAATGTAAAAGAAAGAAGCAAGCATGAGAAAGAAAGACAGAAAGAAAGAAAAAAAACATCGACATAATCAGGTTAGCCTAAGGTACGAGTTAGTCGTCTTTTGGACAGAAGTTTACGGTACCGTAACTCGCACCATAGGCAATGGAACGCAAATTAAGTAAAAAATTATAGAATACAGTAAACTAAAATAAAAAGCACAGTCTGTGCCTATGGCCCCTCCGACCACCAACAGAACAATCACACACATTCACACACCAACGAGTGTCCCACTGGAGGCAAGGAGGGTGAAGTGTCTTGCCCAGGACACAACGACAAGTGACTCGGCGGGAGTGGGAATTGAACCGCCGATCTTGAATCATTGGACAACCTGCGATACCACGCCCCAAAAAGGCATTTGTTTCGCGTTCGACTTCCAAGACGAAAAAATCTGAATTTTTTGGTCGAATTCCGATTTGTTCGATGTCTAAAGCGTTCGAAAACCAAGGTTTGCTTCTATCTGATACGTGATTTGCTCTTTTAGCATCCTTGAACATCAAATACCTTCATATAAAATCAATACATCCCACCCAGGTTTACACCTTTTTCCATGTTTTACCTGAAAGAAACCTATTGTAAGTCCAAAATCACAAACAAACCAGCATGATGTGTAACAGGCTACTACGAACGCAAACCCACATAAAACCAGCCGTTTCTCTTCCTTGAGTGCATCTGAGAAATAGAGGAGAGCACAGAAAGAGAGAAAAAGACACCTTTTGACATATTTCATGACTTTGCAATTCATGGTTAAACTCTCCTCGAAGGATAAAACTTTAAGGAAGCCAAGGTTTTTTTTTTACATCTTTCTTCAATCAATTATCTAGCTGAATACATTCCATTTGATGTTAGCTTAGCATTTGTTTAGCATTAGGACACCAGCAACCACTGAAATTCCCAACGACTATTTACTACTCTGAGTACAGCACATAAGATATTTAAATGTGCCTGAAAGATTCATGTGAAACTAATAGTACACAAATAGCAGCATTGTGGTGGTGAGCACAACACCACAACAGTCAAACAGAATAGTGATTCTTTTCTACTTCGGATAAATGACAATCAAATATGAGGTTCAGGTTTGTGTTAGTGAGGTTTCCATCCTAAAGGTTCCCTTCATCTATCATCCGTTGTGCTTGTTGGAAACATCAGTTCTTAAATGTTTTACCACCATTACCATCAACAATCCTGGATCAGTGTCATGGAGCTTTTCCCACTGGTATAACATTCTGTGACACCAAGACACTGAAGAAATTGACTGAGAAGGATGGTACAAGGAACCCTTTCTGCAACTCCTATAATTATTTATGGAGACATGGGGTAAAATACTAAACACAAACAACTCTGCTGTAATAAGGACTGCCAGAGAAAGGTAATGGTAGCAATTTATAATGACTCCTCTGTGCAGAGAGAAGAGACTTATCATATAGTTATATCTTAGATTACTTTTTCAATACAAGCGTCTTGTACTTTCTACCACATTTCTTTCCATTTCTTCTTCAGCTTTGTTGTGAACATCACTGCGTCCACTGTTGTTTGTTTGGCCGAGAGTAGCATGTCTTCTTCTTATTGCTACCAGTCTGACAGGTATCTGGTTTTAATACCATGGATTTTTTGGAGAAGAGCCTTGTTCTTGTACATCTATTTAAAAAAAATTTTTTGGGTGATTTTGCTGTCTGTACATTGTCTAATTAATTAATATGGTGTTGTCTTTTTAATCATTACTAACTTATCGGTGTACTTTGGTGGTTGGATTGGTGTTTTGAACTGGATGGTGCCTTCATTTCAGAGCTGTCAGGCCTCTGGGTTAGGGACCTTGTTAAATTGTGACTGCTGTGGCTGTGATCAGTTCTCTGTAATGTCTTATTGAAGCTGCTCTTGTCACAGGATGCACTCATTTGAGACCTTCCACACTGTAAAGGACATTGAGGCAAACATTCATTTCCTGAGGAGATGTCATACTACTGACCTGTGACTATGACCGTGAGCTCATTTAGGGGCAGTGAAGAGGAAAACAGAAAGAGTGCAAAATAATTCCTCTGCTTTAACATTTGGACTGTGTGGTAGGGGAAAAATGCTATCTCGGGAAAATCCCAAATATGAATCCATGATTAGAGAGCTCAATTGTGAGGACAGTGACAGTGAAGGTGCAGTTCGGAATCTTAATGACAACAATCCATCCATTTTCTGCCGCTGTATCCACCGCAACGAGTCACGGGGAGCTGGAGCCTGTCCCAGCTGGTATAGGGCGTAAGGCGGGGAACACTCCGGGCACGACGCCAATGTGCCGCGGAGCCACACACAAAGACAGACAACCACGCACACACACTATATTCCAAATTTATACATAAGGATAAGAGATATTACATTCAGCATATAAACAATGCCTGCAAGGAGGTGAAAGCAACAGTTGAAACAGGTAAAGCAGGTTTGGTACATGGGTAGGTAGCAGTACAGTCCAAATGGGAATGGAAGAATAAAAACAGGTCATAAACTGATTCAGGGCACTGCTAACGTAAGCATGAAAAACTCATGAGGAATTAAACTTAAATAGAAACAGGAAAAACAAACAAAGACCAAACCCATGCCATGAATTACTTCCAACAATCTCCATTGCATGCATTAATGATTTCCACAATGTAAAACACATCCTGAGTATAATATGATACCACTGACAATCCACCGCAAGGATCATGTGTGTTAAAGCCAAGAGATCAGAGGAGGAATTCAAATATCATTCCCAAAGGGGTTTTCACTGTGCAAATTCTACTCCCTTCAACACCCCCCACCAAATTTTTATCTCCCGAGGCCCGACAAATCTGTTTGAAAATCCTCCTCAAAACTGGACTCACAGTCACTGGCAGTGTTGCCATGGAGGCCACCTCAATATCAAGTTCTCTCCTCCTAATACTGTTACAGACCTTATGAACAGCACATTTCATTACGACCTCCAAACCAGATTAAAGATGTTTTTTCCTGGAACAACTGAGGCCCTTAACCAGCTGTCATGCTTCATTAGAGGGCGGCTGGTACAAAGACTTTAGGTTTGGATGTCGTGAGATAAGCTACTACTTTATTGGACTATCATGCTTATCCAGAATTTGAGAGTTGGGGGTGGGGTTTTGGTGGTTTGGGGGTCAGAGGTACAAACATATGTTTTCATGTGAATGCTGGTGACTCGAAAACTGCTGAATATTAGCACTTTACTTTTAGCTGTGCTCTTTCTCATCTGCTGATTTATTTAAGCCAAAAACATTATGCATATTTTCTTCATTACAGGAATAATAGTGATTTTATAAGCAAGAGCACTTAAGGGTTAGATGTTATACTCTCACAAGCATGAACAACATAAACAACATAAAGCCCATGTATTGCCATTTTTCCTTGCCACACCGGACCACTCTGCGTTCTCCCTTTCCTTGTTACTGGGTTACTTTGCCTTAGCTAACACTGACAAAGACAAAGTCATAGAAACAAATGCTTAACTGTCAAACATGAGCCAAAATGAGCTCCCACACACTGAAAAATGTTGGAAGACTATGCGAGCTGCACATTGCTGCATGGTAAAATATGCTATGTGGAAAGGGATGGCATTCCAGTAGGCGGGTAGAGTACACAGTACTGTAGTAGGTGGCTCATATGGTACTCAAATGTTTCATATATTGAAGATTGAAGAGGAAGCTAATAATTCAAGTTTGAGAAGATTAAACCTCTTCTTTCCTTCTCTTTTCTTTCTTTTTTCCACCCCATTTGGCTCCTTGCCTTTTGGTGGGTGCTGGAAACTGTAGAAAAATGCAGCATGATAAGAACTCATCCACCTCTAACAAGATTCAGGTTAGGCGTGACATCCACAGTGGAACACTGCTTGTACAGTATATAGAGAAAGAAAACAGCAGAATCATCAACATTTACTGTATGCTGTCTTTTCTTGTCTTATAGCGCTGTAGCAGAGAAAGCTAGCCACAAGCGATAGTGTCTCAATGGATATTTCTGTCAGCAGAGAACTGCTAATCAATAAGATAATCAAGCCTCTCATCTTTCAAGGTCATGGACATTCACAATAGACCATACTTCATACATACTGTATTGTCTTCTACTTTTCATCACTGTGATTTTAATTTATAACACTGAGCAGTTGCCTGGACATGTAATGCTACATAGATAATCTGTATGCCAGTAGTTTCCCTGCGAGCCAGTATAGGTAGTTATTAATTTAAACATTTTGATACTTGGTGAGTGAGACACTAAAACCCCAAAATGAACTAGGGTCATCTATATTTTATTCAGATTTTAATGACTTGTGAGCGAAGAGATTCTTTTTTGAACGTTTTGATGAATTTTGCATGTCAGTGGATACATAATTTTTCTCAGTAATGAATTTACCATCGCTCCACATGAGGGTGAAAAGGGAAATCTTGCTGTTCTCCACGTTGCAGTCGGCCAGTATTACCTGCTGAGATCGCTTGTAAACCTGAGGGATCTTTTTTTCGGTGAGAGACAGATTGATGTGAGGAGGTGTTGACTTGTTCATGCAGAGGCCTTTCATGAGTTCTCTCTTTCATCAGGCAGCAGGGGGCGCTAGTAGGCCAGAAATTAAGTTGGGAAGTTGAATCCACGTTTACTCAGGGAAGCAGCCGATCCTTTTTTCCTCAGATGTGGAACGATCTCCTCATTCACACGCATAACTGTGCTTTTTTAGTGCTAAGTGCACACAGTGCACAGAAATAAATTCCGCCGTGCTCCATTTCAGATTGACAAAAGAGAATAGGCAGGATTGACTTACCGGTCTGCCCTGTAACACTTCTAAATTCAGCTTGCTTTAAATTGTATGAGGAGTACCTCAACTATTAGGCCACGTTTCTGTCCTGAAGCCGGGAATTCAGCACCTCCACAATACAGGTGAACAGGTCACAGAATGTTCTCAAAGTAAGCCACTGCCTGTTAGTCTGAAAAATAGTCTTCACTTGGAAAACGATAAACACCTATCTCAAAAATACTTGGCTTGACATAGTATATTGTTATCCTGCTCTTTCTTAAGGTTGACATAGGAGCTCTTATTGCACAAAGGTGCTTCAGTACTGATACACCTTTAATCTAAAGCCGTTAGTTTGATTCCCCTCCTTCAGCGTCTCCGTCTCATGACTTTCTCTGAATATCTCATACAAAGAGCTGCACTCAAGAACCTGTGAATGTATTTTATATTGTTCCCTGCACAACTGTGTGATTGCGTCACTCCTCTTTCTCAGAAACTTTTAAGTGATAATTTGAGAATTTGATCTTAAATTCTCTAACCTAATGTGTTTGTAATTTTTAGGGCAATCTGAGTTTCTAAATATAATCCAAACTGGTCTTTAGGGTATATAAGGCAAACGTCGTCAGGCCACGTTTTCAGACATGAGCAGTCCTTCCACATAACTATTGTTTAATTATGTTATTTTATTCACATGATTATTTTATTAAGCATTATTAAGCATTAATTAAACATAAACCACCACAATGCCCATTCTTCCCTCTCCCCAGACACCTCTCCCAGCTCATCCTGGGGGAGCCCGAGGCATTCCCTGGCCAGGCGAGAGACATAGTCCCTCCAGTGTGTCCTAGGTCTTCCTCGAGGTCCATTCCCGGTAGGGAGGCGTCCAGGAGGCATCCTGAGCAGATGCCCGAACCACCCTCAGCTGGCTCAACTCAAGGCGGAGGAGCAATGGCTCTACTCCGAGCTCCTCCTTGGTGACTGAGCTCCTCACCCTATCTCTAAGGGTGCCCCCAGCCACTCGATGGAGGAAACTCATTTTAACCCCTTGCATCCAGGATCCTGTCCTTTCAGTCATGACCCAAAGCTCATGACCATAGGTGAGGGTGGAAACGTAGATTGACCGGTAAATCGAGAGCCTTGCCTTATGACTCAGCTCCTTTTTCACCATGACAGACCTATACAATCACCGCATCACTGCAGAAGCTGCACCGATCCGTCTGTCAATCTCACATTCCATCCTTCTCTCACTCGTGAACAAGACCTCAAGTTACTTAAACTCCTCCACTTTGGGCAATGTCTCTCCACCAATTTGAAGAAGGCACACCACCCTTTTCCGGTCGAGAACCATGGCCTCGGATCTAAATCCGAGGCCATGTATCCTCATCCCACTCGCGTCACACTCACGCTGCAAACTGTCCCAGTTTATGCTGAAGGTCTAGGTTTGATGAGGCCAACAGGACAAAAGTGTCTGCAAAATGCAGAGATGAAGTCCTTTGGTCCCCAAACCCTACCTCTGGAACCTGGCTTTGCCTAGAAATGCTGTCCATAAAGATTATGAACACATAGAGGGCAGCCCTGACAAAGTAAAACATGCACCTGGAACAGGTCTGACTTACTGCCTGCAATGCAAACTAAGTTCCTGCTTCGGTCATACAGGGACATGACAGCCCTTAGCAAAGGGCCACCAACCCCATGCTTGAATATATTTTATACTATTACTGAACCATTTATGTTCGCATTTATTTAACATTTTTTTATTATGCTGCTTTTTGCACTGTTTGTTAGTGAAACTTCATCCACCTGCCTTTGGCTGGTGTAACAAGGAAATTACATAAGTGTGGGATTATTCCTTCATTCGTTCATTTTCCTGACTGCTTCATCCGCTTGTGCGGGTCACGGGAGCTGGAGCCTATCCCAGCTGGCATAGGGCGCGTGGCGGGGCAAACTCCGGGCACCACACTAGTGCACCGCGGAGCAGTGTAGGATTAATAGTCTTTTATTTTCTTATGTAATTCATGAGTAATAGATGGAAATTCTAAAAAACAGAAAAAGAGTTTAAAAAAAAGTCTTGGGCTCACCCTTTTATCCCAATGCACTACTAAATTTATTTTAGTTTGTTCCTATCAGGTGTCTGACCCTCTCGCTAAGTTTTATCAACCCACTAGTTTTAGTATTACCCTGTTGAAAGATAAGCAGACAAGACAAGCAAATATTACGTTACTGATGTTGACCGATGCAAACATTAGTTAAAATCTTGTGAAAATAAATGTAAAGACATACAGAAAGCTACACAATGAAAGAACTAAGGATCCAGACACTTTTTTCAATTAGATATTCAGTATTATCATCAGTGTGGTTCGGTTGTGAGACTTAAAATCGCAGCATGTGAATGCACTCTGGGTTTTGCCCATCTGGATCTTAAGTACCACCACATTCCTTCGTGACATTGGATTCGATTGCTGAACGTTCCCTGAGCAGCTATTGACACCCGAGAATGGCAGCTTTAAGAGTGAAGAAGATTGTTCTTTTCTTCTCATGGAGATAAAGAGAAAATAATATATATCATTATGAGATGTGCTTCATTACAATGAGGGCTAATGGTTGCTCTTTAACACAGAGCATGAGTGGTCTCTGCAGACATCAGTGCTCTCTACTGATTGCCACTGCAGCTTCAGCATCACTTAACTTTGCATTATATCACGCTGTGCCTGGTCTGCTTTGGAGTAAGGGCAGGATCTATTCAAGCCAGTCAGCACATTAATGAATGCAAGAGGTCTGTTCTCGTTTTTTTCCTTTGTGAGAAGAAATTAGACATTTCAACATTTGCATAGTTGTGAGGGGGCTCATGGGGGAGCTCATGGAAATTTTTGGGAAGTAGGAGAAAACAGAAGGGAATGACTTGATCAGGGAACCCCATAACTTGGCTCTGATTTTTTTCTTTGCAATAACATTTTGATTAAAAGTTTTTCCAATCACCAATTAAATTCAATTTTAAATTAACATTTTAGCAAAAAACATCTATTTCCACCCATAAACAGATATGTCGACTGTGACAACATACATTTCAAAAATACTAAAACATCCCAAATATTAACTCCAATTGAGAATTAAATTGGAAATTAAAGAAATTACATGAGGCCAGAATAAATTATCATTAACATTGTTAATGCTTAATTCTTTAGCAGATAACAAGTTAAGAAAAATCAAATATTACTACATCATCATGACATTATCTCACGCATTGTGGAAGACAAATCTAGCTCAGAGGAGCTTGCTTAATGATGACACCTACCGCATTCATTATCTTCTCAGCCTTAACATTTGATTTGTGGTTTTTGGTTTTGGTCAGTCCGCGGTGCACTGGCGTCGTGCCCGGAGTGTCCCCCGCCTCACGACCTTTGCCGCCGAGATAGCCTCCGGCTCCCCGTGACCCACTGTGGCGGATATAGCGGTGGTAATCTGAAGATGACTGACTGACTGGTTTTGGTCAGGATCTAGATCACAACTTTTTTACTTTTATGGATGAAGCTTTTCCTGTTGTGTTGTTGCATGAACACATTGTAGTTCAGACAAAGCATTGCTTCTTAAGAGTGGTGATTTTCTAAAAAAAATTTGAAGGAAAGATTTCTTTTTTGAAAAATCAACAACACGGTTTAGGAATTCATGGCAGCAAGCACACACAGTAAATTTATCTCAGGACATACCCACTTTTAGACTTTTAACATTTTCTTTAAAGCATCCCAAACTAATTTTCTGAACGACCTTGAGCATGACAGCAGGCATAACAAACCCTTCTATCACAGGGTTTGTACCTCATGTAGAGGGACAGAGGAGTTATAGCTCTGCACACCCACTGCATTGACTTGTGGCCTCACGCTGGCAAATGTTATGGAAGCAGCATCCAGGCACTTGTCCAGTAAATATAAAACGTCCACAATGTCACTGAAACAAGACCATGAAGCAAATATTTTCCAACTTGAACAGGGAATACCTATAACATATTAATCAAGTGTCATTGTAATAAATGGCTGTTTCTCAACAGCAGGTAATAAATTACATTATACTGAACTCATCATCCACAGCTTTTGAGATCATCATTATTGCTTGTTCCTGTTTTGCATTGCTTCGCTGCTTTGAAAAGTCCCCACCCTCTTTCTTTCAGGCAAATGAATGTTCAGTCATGCATGCAGCACGGGCTTTTCATGGATCAAATAAAGCAAAGCAGTACTGTCCAAGGTTTTTCGATGCTGCTACTACTGAAGTGCTAATGAATCCTGTCTCTGGTCACTCTGGATAAGGATCAGTATTAGATGCTGTTCTTTGCTCTATACATACAAGCACAAATTACTTTTGTGATGATTACTGTTATTCTGCTTTGTAAAGCATTTTGGGAATGCTTAACATCATATTCTTAAAAGGCACAGCTGTCAGAAATTGCTAAAAAATATATGTTGTAGAGGATTCAGGATGGCAAAAAGCGTTCCAAAGCATCCACAAGAACAATTAAAGAACCAGCCCTTGAATTATACTTCAGCAAGAAGTACTGTAAGAAGTGTGGAACACATATTTGTCATATCATTGGGGCGGCAGTGGCTCAGTGGTAGAGCGGGCGGTAGAGTGGGTCATCCAATGTTCCAAGATCAGCGGTTTGATTCCCCCTCCAGTGGGAGGGGGAAACCTCCCACTGGAAACCTCCAGTGGGAGGTTTCTGCTCACCTCTGGAGCACTACCAAGGCACCCTTGAGCGAGGCACCCTTGAGCAAGGCGCCGTCCCCCCTTACAAGTTGCTCATTTTGGCGCACCAAGCAGGAGCTGCCTGCCATTCTACCTCCCCCTGCATGCGTACAGGCCTCTTGTGTGTGTGTGTGTGTGTGTGTGTGTGTGTTTGTGTGTTCTGGGCCTGTACACACTAATATATGCATGTTACTAACACTAGAGTGTGCCACTAATTCCCCTTCGGGGATCAATTGAGTATATAAAATAATTAAATAGATTAATTTATTTCTTTATCAACAGCTAGAAAAAAAAGATGTGGCTGTGAGCCTTTTAGCATTTTTTTTAACAAACTCTTGCATAATTAAGACACGTAGAATATGTTGATGATTGAAGGTTATTTTTAGGAAGAGGGATTTTTCTGCCTTTAATGAACAGGATAAAGTGGAGGTAGATATGTCACAAAGGGCCCAAACTGGAATAAAACCTTCAGCCACTTCGTGAAGACTGCAGCCTCAATTAATGGGGTGTTATTAGACTACTGTGCTTTCTATAACCCTTAAATAACCCAACAAAGTAGTTTTGATGTCTCACCCCCAAGCATCTTTATTGTATTAATGCTTACTACTGGAATTCTCTCCTTTTACATTGTAAAACTAAAATTACTACTGGCACTCAGATATTAGTCCAATTCCAATTGGAAAAGCTTCCATAATCATGTTTGGTTTTGAGAAAGTGAGTCCAGCAGCAAACCCCTTGTGATGCTTATTTCAGTCACTTGCAGTTAAAGATCAAATAAGTTTTCAAGGCTTCAAATATGATGAAAGAGAGGTACAAAATTATTAAGTAATATGCACAATTTGTCTCTTATTAACTGAATATCCTTCTGTTTTAAGAAGAACATGAGGCAAAAATGTATTTGGTTCCATTCCATCTAAGGGAGTTTGTACATTCTCCCTGTGTCTGCATGGGTTCTCTCCAGGTACACCAGCCTCATTTCGCCACGGAAAACATACAATTTAGATGATTTTTTTTTTATTTAAAGAAAAATGATGTTATAAATTGCAAATATTTTCAGGTTTTATAATACTTGAGGTGGCAAAACGAATGCAGAATGACTCAAATCTAACACTGATGTGGCACTACAAAATATTGCCTACTTGAGAGGTCAGGCTTCATTCTAGACTAACTGCACAGTCAGAGGCTTTACCACTCACTGTAGAATGTAACACTTCCTCAAGCACAGGGTATTGTGTGATGTTAAACTGGTGAAGCCATTAAAAAAACAGCTCAGCAGTCACATGGTGTAAGATGTTCTGATGTAGTCCACATTGATGTAGAAATATGGAAATGGCACAAAGAACTGGAAACCCCAGAAAAACAAACAGTATACAGACACCCGGAGAGCTGTGGTTACAGCTCTTAACTATGCTGTATATAAAAATGCAGAGACAGTAAGAGAGGGAGACAAGGAAGAATGAAGGAAAGACAGAAGAGGTGCAACAAGAGAGACAGAGAGAGAGACAGAGAGAGAGAGAGAGAGAGAGAGAGAGAGAGAGACACACAGAGAGACAGAGACAGAGAGACAGAGAGACAGAGAGAGACAGAGACAGAGAGAGAGAGAGAGAGAGAGAGAGAGACAGAGAGAGACAGAGACAGAGACAGAGAGAGAGAGAGAGAGAGAGAGAGAGAGACAGAGAGAGAGAGAGAGAGAGACAGAGAGAGAGAGAGAGAGAGAGAGAGAGAGAGAGACAGGGAGACAGAGAGACAGGGAGACAGAGAGACAGAGAGAGAGAGAGAATCTGTGGGGATCTGCTTTTCTATTTGCAGTGCAGTTTTTCCATGCAATTCCTTTTAAATTATTCCACCAATTGTTATCAACCATGTCCTCGGGCAATGCATGGAATGGTTAACTATTCAATATAGAGCAGGGCAAATACAGCACAATGCTTTAGCTTTAACAATGCTCCAACAATGAACATGCAAAAAGCTTCCTTTTTGGAAACAACGAAATTTTGTTCAACTGAAAAAGCACTTCCTCAGGATGTATGGCAAGGGGTTTGCCATTATCTGTCCTTTGGTGACAAAGCATTTATTTCTGCACAGCACAAGGTACAACTAACTTGTCCATCTTTTGTATGCCTCCCTACATTACCAACAAGAACATTAATATCAATTTGTTACTTCAATCCACCCTTATTTGACAATAGAAGTTCAAATTTTGTATGTCCTCTTTGCTATGAGCCTAAGCTTCATGTTCTAACGACTACTCCCTGTTCTCATTAGAAAGCTTGCCCAGATTCACTTTTCATCTGGCCTGTCACACACTCAGACTTGCCTGTCAGCCAAATGAAGATCGAGGGGCTCTTAGAAAGGATTTGTTGTTTTGCTTGAGTATGTCAGTTGTTTTCTTGTGTATGCACATTTTTCTATTTTTTTAGAAAAATATTCCTAGATCACTGCATGCATCTGTGTTTATGTGTATAGTCTATTAAAACATTTTAGACTCTTAGATCATAAACTGCTATGAGAAACCAGGATACTAATAATTGCTGTCTTGATATTTAAACAGGTATATCTTCTTGTCCAGTGCATATTTAATTTAGAGATCAATTTTCAATTTATTAGAGAAGTGGCTAGTGTATGGCAATTACATCAGTACAGAATATCCATCACCTGTATCTGTGCTCAATGCTATAAATGACCTAATTAAAAACAGGCAAAACTACAATATTAAATCATTAAATATGTGAAAACAGCATGAGCAAATTCTGCCCTTTTCTATAGATTTCATTGTTCTATATTTTGGTTTGGAGTTGGATTGTTGTGCAGTATTAGGCTCCACATGCAAAGAGTACAGTTTCCTTTGTGTGTACATAGGAAAATGTGTATATTTATGGAGGTTTATTGGACACAGATTTTAATAATGTAGTGATTGCAATATGTAAATTATTCCATGGAACCTGCTCTTCTCAACAAGAGGAACAATTTGAAAGATGAAGCTGCTACAGGCATTTTATGATGAACAACAATTTCAGCGCAAGAACAATATGCAGAGGTTTTAAAATATTCAACATCGCCGCAAACAGTCTCTCCCTGGATTATTGTGCACTGAAATCTGCTATTGATATTGGCAAAGGAGGTACTGCACAATACTTACTCTAAACAATGGGAGGTAATGTTTTTGCATGTTAATATTCTCCTTTATCTACCAATGTGCATTGATGTATTTTGTACAGAACATTTATAGGTGAGAGACATGAGTGCTTATAATATACGTAGAATATATTAGATTGCTCCTCAAAGTTTCTTGCATAAGAAAGTATTTCAGTTCTCTATTTTGCTTTCAGAGTCTTTTAATGAATGACAATTCGGAAACCTCTGCCTTGAATCAATACAAAGTGCCACACTAGCACTATCTCCACCTTATTACAATATGGTTTGAGCCATTGAAAATGAGTTCCCAGCAAGCATAGTAGTTCTTTAAAAATGCATAGGATTAAGAGAAAATGGTGTGCTGCGGTATCAATCAAGCTCAGTCAAGTGAGTAAAAGGACAGAGGATAGGAAAATAAACGCTTGACAGTTTTCACAGACGGTGCTTTTTGAATACTCAGGGCCTCACTTTCTTAGATGTGGACCCACTGTTGAGTCTTTATAGGGTGTTGGTGGATTGCTGGTAATGCTCTATAGGTTGCAAGGTCATCATAAATTCTATTAAACCAGCATATTTGATTTGAGAGTGGGATGACAACGACAATACATTTAGGAATGGAAATCAATGGTTTTGACTCAATTAAAGCCATTGCGATGGTAGAGCAGAGCGGGCATTATCATTTTCCATGCATTTGAAAGAAATTTAAATTTTACTATATCCATTTACTGTATGACAGAACAGTTATGGCCATTTCATGTTATTTTTATGTACACTGTTACGTATAATTTACCTGACTATTGGCTGAGACAACATGCGGTAGCAACACACGGTGAAAGAAAAGTCTCAAGTGGATCCATGTCAATAAAAATGTTCAGAAGCACCGAAGTTGGTACCAGCTAATACAACACTGAATCTGAGTAAAAACAGAAATCAAAATGCTTACACATATCTACACCACTTGATAGACTGTAGACATATGACTAAATTGGATCAATTTTGAGTCTTTCTATGCAGAGAAACAGATGGAATTCTAACATCAAGTGTTAAATTGACTCTTATGTGGATTTTGTGATCTGTACAGAGTAACACCCACTACCATTAAATCCATGACCTGGGTGAGGAAAACTCCATGAAAACCGTAACAGAAAGAAAAAAACGAGAAAGTATAGAACACAACAGTCATGACAGTCATCACAATGATCAAATTCAAGGTGGTTGAACTGAGTCTGGAAGCATGTTATTGAAGATGTCTACACAGCTGTTGTCCAGGAATTAAAAAGTAATTCAGGTCAGGATTTCTATCTCCCAGATTACCTTTGGAAATATTGGGAACTATAAGACAGCCTGCATTTTTTGGAATGCAACATTCTAGTAGAATGATAAGACACAAAAACCTTCAGATATGAGCACCTGAGTGTCAGTATTTTGCATTAGCTGGGAGGTCTTTATAGACTCATTTATGCAACCTAAAAATGATCAGTTACAATACGAAAATCTGAAATTGATAAATGCATGTACACACTGCCAACCATGAGATACCTCTATCTGATCGTATGTTCACCTAAGCAGGGAACAGAAGTCACGGTTCTTCAATGACACTGCAATTGTGGCATCTATCAGGGAAGGTTGGGAAGCAGGAGTACAGGAGAGTGGTGATGGGCTATGTAGTGGTGCATCACCAGAATGAGTTCCAGCTGAACATCTCCAAACTAATGAGATGGTGCTGGACTCCCAACGGTCACGCCCTTCTTCACAGCTGGTGGTCATCAAGGCCAGGGAGGTGGAGGAGTTAGGAAATTACAAGTATCTGGGGCTGCAGATAGACAGCAGACTAGACTGGTCAACCAACTTGGACTGTGTGCACAATAAGTAAACGAGTAGGATGTACTTCCTAAGGAGGCTGACCTCCTTCCTGTCTGTCAGTCTGTCAGTCTGTCTGTCCGTCCGACCAGCCATCTGTCCATCTGTCTATTTTTCACCCCAAGTCCAGCACTCAGAAGGTATACACTGGAAAAATGGCGGCAAAGGGCTCATGAGAATCAGGGGCCCAGTCAAGGATGAAACAATGAAAACAAAGACTACGTAAAGAAGATGGACCACAGAATGAACTGTAACGCTTTAGGCAGCAGAAATTTGAGGACAGTGAGGAGAAAGACGAGCAAACAGCATGAAGGGATAAGCCCTTACATGGCATGTGCCATGTCAGACATGGGAAGTAGCTGACATCAAGGAGACTTACCATTGGCTGGAAAACACTGGACAGACAGACAGACAGCACAAAGGCACTAATCGAGGCAGCACAAAAACAAGTCTCATGCACAAGGGCCACAGAGACCAGGGTTTCTTAGATAAGTAATCTGGTTTCCTCTGAGTTTAAACATGCTCATATCCTCACTGGTGGGGAATCTTAATGCAGATAACTCGAAATGATGATGTTTGAACTCCACAGGTGTGGATACAAGTCTAGGATTATTTGAACAATGGAGGTTGAAGGTTAAGTATGATCTTTGAGCTATAAGTAGTTTTTTTTTGCTCTAACAGAAATATTTATGTTTTAATATTTGTTTTGTTTGTTTTTGTTTGCCACCAGATTTGTAAAATGAGAACTGGCTTCAGCAGAAGCCAGAAACAAGAAGCAGAAGATTTAATCAATGCGATTAATACAATATAAAAAAAAGTATTAATTCTAAGAGGGACAAAAGTGAAATAAAGAGAGAAATAAAAGACAGAGCAGAAGACTAAAGACATTAAAACAATAATGGATATTAAACTCAAAAATGAAGTAGAATAGGAAATGGTTCAACGAGTGATTAAAACTAATTAAGATTTGAGGGATTTGACTGACAGAGGTGATAAAATCGATTAAATAGCTGAAAAAAAGAAGAAAAAATTATAAGCAGAAAAGATGATAATTGGATATCTGTTAAATATGCTCTGAATAAAGATTCATTCCATTTCCATTCTTTTTTTAAGACTGATCTTAAGATTGAAATATTGAGGCAACATGAAAAACCCACATCAAAATTAGAAAAATTGCTCACATCAACAAAAAGTAACAACATGAATGAGTGAATTAAATATTTAAATTCATAATTTGAGATCTCAAATCTGATGGTAATGATGATGATAATGATAATTTTATTACATTTAAACATACAAACAAGAAAATAAGTCAATATTCCATTTTTATCTTCACAGCACTACCAGCTAAGTCTGTCTTTAAGTTGTCCCCCAAATCTCTTCTCTCGGGTTACATCAAGTCAAGTTTGAGTGTAAGCAATAATTCATGTCCTTTCAGACTGAATTGCAGTACAGAAGCAGCACGATTGAAATATGTCCCTGTTGCAGTTTGTTTTATTTTGTCAAGCAAAGTCTGGATGTTATTTGGGATGCAGTCCTTGTGCCACAGTGTCAAGAAGCGTTTGTGTTCAAAATCACTCTTACATTTTTTTTTTTCAGTTAGAAAGTTAGACAAGCACCTTGAAATTCCACTTAATACTTTTGAAGCCCATTTGATAACTGTTGTGCTGCAAAAAAGCGTTGCAGGGTGGGATTAGATTCCCTCACTATCCCTCAGGCACACAGAAGCTCTCTCAGTCACTGTTTTTTTTTTTTTTTACTTGATTAATGTCAGCCAGTAATCGGGATACACCCTGGAGTACACCAATTTATTGCAGGGTTACACAGAAAGACACACATTCACATTCATGGTCACACCTATGGTCAATTTAAAGTAGCTAACTCAACTAAGTTTCAAGATTTTGGTGGTGGGATGACTGCACAGAAAGTCCCTTGGTGGAATTGAACCAATAACCTTCTTTCCGTGAGGCAGCAGTGATACTCTGTGATACTCAGTTGACTACTCTCCTGTTCTGAGTATTGCATGTGCAGCTCTCCTTGATTAACACATTGAGCAGTCACCAATTCATGAACATATTATTGTGGGCCTGTAATGATCTGGATCAAAATCTAATCAATTGGTCTCTCCTTTGCCATGAAAATGCAATCAAAGTATTTTTGCAGATTTTCGAGCTACAATTCAACAGTCACTATGGAGTTAGTAGGTCCTTATTGGAAACGAGAAACAAATGCCCATTATTACAATATGCTTTCAATTTTTTTACTGTTACTTGTGTTTGTAGCTATTATATCAAATTATCAAACTATTTATTGGCATATTGGAAGTTATTGCATTGCATTAAGTCAATAAACAATGTGCAAATAAATAGCGAGGTTACCATTCTCTTTGTAATGCAACCTGTGTTCGCTAAGGAGAGCAGCACTTTGCTGTGTCCCTGTAAACTCATTTTATATAATGATTTGCTGTCTTCAATGCTTCATGAGGCAAATGAAAGAGATTGCACGAATGGGGGGGGTGATATTTAATAAAATACAGATTCTGTGTTCAGTCTCTGGGATTTAAAAAGTTCAATCTCACCTGAAATGTTGAAGATTCCGGTTTTTGTTGTAGTTCCCTTTTTACAGACTTATTACCTAAACCTTTCAGAAGCTCCATCAACCCTCAACTCCACTGAGAAGCAAATACACATCAAAGGCGTAAAAATGTTTGCGTCACTGATTTGTACCACTGTTTAATATAGAATTTCAGATATCAGTTGTCACAGTCACAGAAAGCATACTGATGACTGTAAAAACATAAGGGTCAAAATGCATGTGCCACAAATATCCTTCTCAGTTTAAATTGCCATCCATACGGTCTAATTGCGCATTGCTGGTCTGCCGTGCCTCACAGTATAAGACATCACCAGATAACAGGCCTTTGATACAAACACCATAAACCACTAATTTTCAGGACATTGTTGTAATGATATGTGACACATAAATCTCTGTGGAGTGTGGTTAATACAGGCAGCATTCTGCCCATAGGAAATATTCAAACAGCTATGGCGCCTTGAGTTAGACAAGATTTGTGTGTGTGTGTGTGTGTGTGTGTGTGTGTGTGTGTGTGTGTGTGTGCGTGCGTGTGCGTGTGTTTGTGTGTGTGTGTGCGTGCACGCGCGTGCTTGCGTGTGTGCGCGTGCGTGTGTGTGGGTGATAAGAGCGTAAATGGCTGTGAGGAATCTATAACTGGCAGTGGGAGCAGTGAGTGGACCATCTGCATCATTCTGGCACAAACCAGTCTTCTCCACCAGCATTATACTGAACTTGACCTCTCTGGGTTTTGTTGTTTGGGGCTTTTTATTCACCCATTAGCTATGCAGCCAAAGGAGAGACAGGTACCAGACCAAAAACTACATAATGAACCCTCTCTTCATATTCACCCTCATATTTGTGTTCCACTTAGACAGCCCGCTTTTTTGCTCTACTGAGATGGACAGTATGTTCTCTGTGAAATAGTGCAGGGTGAGATACTGTATACTCAAAAGGTTGCAAAAATGGCCTACTTTCTGTACATGCATGGTTTCCATTTCCAAAGTTTTATTATTTGAAGACAAAGTGATTCATGATATTTCAAAGATGAAAACGCTGTCTGTGGAGTGTATGACATTTATCCCGCTATTACTATTTCCTCAGGTGTGTGTTTCATAGCATGTACATTCTTATTCTTTCACTACATCTTAATCAACAGTTTATCATAACGGATGGCTTAGTAATACAGTGGGTAGCGCTGTTGCCTCCCAGCAAGACGTTTCTATTATTACTTTATTCTATTATTACTTATTACTTTCTGTGTGAAGTTTGTATGTTCTCCACATGTCTGTGTGGGTTCTATCTGGGTTCTCCAGTTTCCTCCCACATGCAATTTAGGGGATTGGTCACTCAAAACTGGCCATAGGTGTGACTTTGCGAACGAGTGGTTGATTGTATTTTGTGTGGCTCTTTGATGCTTTGGTGACGCGTCTGGGGTGTACCCCGCTTCTCACACATAGCCAGCTGGGAGAGGCTCCATCGTAAACCTGTGACCGGGATTTGGATAAGCAGCTAAAGATGAGTGAATGAATTTTGTTTTATACATTATTAACTTTCCCTACTTATAAATCAACAGCATACCAGGGTATGTAAAAAAAAAAAAAGTGTATCAAGCCTTCAGTCTCAAATTTACTCTTTCAGAATCGCAACACATTGCTCCCCACCATGTCACCATCCTTCCCTGTCTTTGAAGCAAGAAATTAGTTTCAAATGGTTCTTGGAGTGTACATTTACAGTTTCTTAATCTTGATAAATAGAATAAGTCTGCACTTAAAAGCTATTTCTATCAGATAAGGCTTGTACCCAAACCCTTCATAATGATATGAAGCATTATTCATGCTTTTATAACCTCTCCACACAATTACTATACCTGTAGATCAGGGCATCTGCTGCAAGTTCAAAATACATCAGTTTGACTTTTAACTTGTAAAAGAAAGCATGATTACACAACCCTAATGTTAGCGTCTCTCAACTTTCTGTACGAGTCAGGTTTGATTTTAAGAGTAAATTGCTTGTTTCTAAAGTTTCAAATTGGGTGGCTCCTTCTCACTTATCAGATTTCTTACACCTTCATACTCCAGTTACAACACCGAGGCCCATCAACCAGCTGCTAATGGATCTTTCAAGATCTAGACTTAAAAACAGCTTTTGCAGTATCTGCTCCCAATCTCGGAAACAGTTCACTGATTCATATCAAATCTGCACAGACTCTAAAAATATTCTAATATAGTGAAGCCCTGTCTCTTCTTACTAACTCTGAGTTGAGTTTCCCGAACAGATTTGATCTTTTATTGAGCTGCATTTCTTTATTATCATTGCATTTATTTCCAATTCGGTCAAGGTTCACATTGTGTTTTTCATTCATTTATTCATTTGGGGCGGCAGTGGCTCAGTGGTAAAGTGGGCGGTAGAGCAGGTTGTCCTATGGTTTAAGATCGGCGGTTTGATTCCCGCTCCCGCACCCCCAAAAAAAAATACCTGGAGGTGAGCTGACAGTGGGAGGTGTCAGCTCACCTCCGGAGCACTTACCTTGAGCAAGGTGTCGTCCCCTTTACAAATTGCTCATTTGAGGCGCACCAAGAAGGAGCTGCTGCCACTCTACTTCCCCTGCATGCCTACTGGCCCCCTTGTGTGTGTGTGTGATACAGGGGCCTGTACTCACAAATGTATATGTATGCATGCGTTTAAATCAGTAGCTAGAATGTGCGTTCTTAATTTCCCTCCGGGGATCAAACCAGTATATAAAATTAAAAAAAAAAAAAAATCATTTTCATGAACCGCCGCTGTATCCGCCATAGCGAGTCACGAGAGCTGGAGCCTATCCCAGCTGGCATAGGCGGGGGACACTCCGAGCACGACGTCAGTGCACCGCGGAACCACATACAAAGACATACAAACACGCACACACACACTCACTCCTACAGGCAATTTGGGACCGGCCAATCAACCTGAAGCGCATGCTTTTGGAGGTGGGAGGAAGCTGGAGAACCCAGATAGAACCCACGCGGACACAGGGAGAGCATGCAAACTCCTCACAGAGCTGGACTCGAACCCGGCTAATATTGAGGAATAAAAAGATTTCACAGTTTATTATTACACAAGAAGTGGAGTCTCTGAATTCTGGAGGGTATTTTTATGCTATGCTACTCTAGCTTCCTCCTGGCCTGACTTAAGCTCCTAATTTAGCTCTTACACATGAGTGTGTTATCTTGTAACCTGAAGCTTGCTTTAGTGCTTTACATCACCTTGACACTGAACAATGCAAAAGTAATAATAGGCCAGAGGTGTGACTTCAAACACAGCTATGTCTAGTGTACAACTTTTACATGACAATTAATAACATCACAATCATTTAACTTCCTGGTAACATGGTGGTTGATCCCATCTTCTGCTCAGAGGATAAGAAGGTCCAGAGGGATGACATTTCTGTTGATTTTCTTACTTGTGTTGATACATGACAGAGGAAAGAGTGTACCCTACACTGCCACTGCAGAGACTCTGTGAAATTTCATTGAATTCTGTCCAGCAGTTTGCGAAGATAGACTGCAGTTTTATTATGTACGGATTAAGCAACAAGGAAAATCCTAAAAAGTTAGACCCCTATTAAGTTTACTAAATATTACACCAAATGTTCATTACTGAGGCAGAATGACTGCTGACGGATAATCTCGGCCTATTGAATCTTTACATTGACCACAGACGGTGTTCCCACCTTTTACTACCACTGATTGCAATAGCAGAAAATAATATATTTATACCAAGACAGTATTCATGAACAAAACCAAGGTTTGTACGTACAGTATATTTCAAAGTTGATGATAGCCAACTAACTTCCATTACAGGCTTGACAAGATCTATTTTGAGTGAATAAACAGCTTACTTAATTTTAATTAATTTTTTTATACTCATCTTCAGCTGTTTGACCAAATCTGGCTCGTGTGTTATGATGTAGCCTATCTCAGCTGACTACAGACAAGAGGCGGAGTACACACTGGATAAGTGAACAGTTCCTTGCAGGGTTTCATAGAAAGACAGACACCCACACATGCACAGAGTAATACCTACGTTGAATTTGTACTGACCAATTCACCTGATCTGCATGATTTTGGTTGTGGGAGAAAACAGAGAGAACATATAAACTCTGCAAATAAAGGCCACAAGTGGAATTGAACGAAGGACCTTCTTGGCGAGGATATACAGTTAATGGGTCACATACTGTGCATCTCACTTTTCTAATTTCGTACCTTTCACTTATTATACCTGAATCTGGCTAAGCAACATGGAGAAAATACAGATTCCAGCAGAAAAATAGAGTATGAGCAGCTGTCGTTATCTTCAAGTTCAATAAAGCACTGACAAGCAGTTTTCTGTGATTTATGTAGTAGAGGTAGTAGAGCACATCAAGATACATCAAGCTACGTCAAGCATGACAATGTTCAACCAAGGTTTTCATTAAAATTTCTGCAGTAAAGCTATGCTTTTCATTGGATATAAGCTGCATCTCTCCTGTCCTGTCATGTAATTTCATGTACGCTTCCCACTGCCTGTAGATTAACTTGGTATTTCCTCTTTCACTGTTGAACCAAGGCTTTTTTATCATTCTATCTGGCATGTAGTTAACTCCTTTAACTGATAAATGCACCTCTCAGCTTCAAGTCCCCCTAATTCAGCAATGCTGCAGAAGCTAGACTAAGTGAATAAATTATATTACCTACCAAATATAGCACAGGAGAAGCATAAAGGTTTGTGAAATAGACTTCATCTGTGCTTTTCTTGGATCTTGGATCCTCTTCACTCTGTTCTTTCTGTATTTCTAAAACATATTGGTTTCACAGAGATTTCCATTACCCAACTCTCTTTGTTTTTTAAATGGATGCTGTGACAGGTTGACTTTCGACCTTTTCATGATACAAAGACATTACCTTATCTCGGTGACTCATACATTGGTACTTGTCTCCTCTGCTGTACTCAGAATGAATCTCTACATTATTTTAAATAAAGTAACAACAAAGCTTGTATTATAAGGACAACTGAAGCAAATTATCACATAAAACAAATGTGGACAAATTAATGAGAAAAGAAACTCCTTAGCCTTTCAATAAAAGACACAGGATGCTATTACTTTTAAAAAGATGCCAATTTGATCTTCAACTTTGCAATTATAATAACAATAATACATTTTCAATTAAACAATAATTCCTCCTGATCCTGAAATAGGTTTCCAAATTTGATGCAGACAGATTTTTTTTTCCTGCTTGACATATGTCTGCATCTTTTAGCCTCCCTATGCCGCTCAGTACTTATCTGTTTGATACCACAGTAATACAAGATATCCATCTACAGTGTAAAATTCTCTATTTAACGTAATTTTCAATTAAAAGTGTGCCGCTGAACATTACAACTCCCTCATCTCATTCACATTCTCACCCATCTGTTAAAGGCCGAGGATGATTTTCGTCTATTAACACTTATTGCTCAAACTATTAGAGGGTTTTACATTAAAGCCTCCTGCTTACTGAGGTGAAGAAGTGATGCTTCTTATGGTATGTCATTTGCTCAACTGGGTAAAGTCCTCTGTCACTGATAATTACTCCCCAGAGAGACATATAAAGACAAAAGGGAATGATTGAACAGATTGCCGTGAAAGCATTTGAGCGACACCGGAGGATTGCATGTGAATGTGTGTGTGTGTGTGTGTGTGTGTGTGTGTGTGTGTGTGTGTGTGTGTGTGTGTGTGTGTGTGTGTGTGTGTGTGTGTGTGTGTGTGTGTGTGTGTGTGTGTGTAGATTTTTGTGTTCGATTCAGACGGATAGACTGGCAGACGGGAAAAGCAGTAAGAGAGGAAGCCATTATCCAATATGAATCTTCATTTTTCTTCTGCCAGGCTTCTGTGCATATTCCAGTCCAATGAATATCCTGCTGATAAAACTGAGAGACAAAACACTGGTTTTAAAGGCATCACTGCTGCTTGACAGGAACATAGCTGCCACTCTTTAACTACATCCATTATTTCTTACAGTCTTTAACTATATTCTTAGTAACAATTAGCCTGTTAATATTATGGCTTCTATCTACATCCTGGTTAAGTCTGCCATGAATATTATGACTAGGACTATCACACTGATACTGTGTTTTGGCATCCTAGTATCATATAATATTTTTCTTATACCATTATGCTTCAATACTATATATAAAATAATCCTATTTGTAATGCTAATCCCTCATTAAGGGTGATAATAATCCTTCTGTTCCTCACAAATATAGTCAAAAGCAGGATGTAAGTGTCCCTATGAAGGTGAAATTTTTACAGTGTCCCACGTAATAACAAATAGGATGCACGACTCGCAAGTATGAGGGTTTATGTATTGGTCATTTTACCTTTATTTTGGGAAAAATGGGAATGGATGAATATATCATTTTATGACCCAAAACCCCTAACAGATATCCCGACAGTGGACTGACCAGGAGGAAACCGTGAATAAGACATGAAGGAAGAAGCAAAGTTAGTAACACAAATGAACTGTGCATAAATAGAATAAGGAGAGGGAGAGGGAGAGAAGCATAGAGAAGTCCTCCAGCAGTCTAAGCATACAGTAGCATCATGAAACCAGCCTTAACTGTAAAAACAATAATGAAGATATGTTTTGAGGCTATTTTTAATTGTAGCAACAATCGCTTCTCCATGTATGTGATTCAGATACTATAGATGTTGGGACACCACTGAAAACAAGATGACTAACCTCAATGGATTTATTCTAATTAAATAAACTTGTATTAGTGAGGGTTTCTACCTGCTGGACTGAAGCAGGTTTGTAGCTCTATAGGAGAGGAGCCTGGTAATTGAAGGCTGGGTTCCTGCTCTGGTGTTGGGCTGCCATGTATCAGCACCCTAAGAGGGGCTTGATGGGGTTTGATGCCTTGCTCAAGGGCACCTCAGCAGTACTCAAGAGCTCCAGCTACCAGTTCACATATAATACTCGGTACATGCTGGTCTTGAACTAGCCACCCTCAGGTCCCCACACTGTTGAAAAATGGGCACAAGCCTATTGGCTTCTAACCGTCAGCCCTACTTTTTCGGATGTTGTTCTTGATGCTGTAAATGTTGATGAAGGTGTGAAGTCTGTTATATAAACATGTCATAAAAACCCCCAAAAACTAGACTAAACTAAACTAAACTACACTATACATTATATAGACACAGATTTGAGAATCATGGCACCTATAATATGTCAAAACTTGTTCAAATCAATCCGTTGGACTTTAAGAAAGTTCCTTGAAGATGTTTCACCTCTTATGGAAGAGGTGTCTTCAGTTCTCGTGATGGCTGGTCCCAGTTTATTAACCCTGTGAGATGTTGTCAGTGCTTTTCATATTCCAACGACCATAGTCGAAACCAGTCTGGTTCCTCAACGATGGTCGCTGGGAATGCCTTGGAGAGTCAAAGGGATCATTGAATTATGAATTTCACAGATGTCACTGAGCCCTCATATGCTAATGATGGTCATTAGCATGAGAGCCACTTCACATGAGTCAATCTGCTGAGTAGTTGTTTTGTGGGTTTTTGAAAGGACCTGACTGCAAATAGGCAAAAGATGATCTCGCATCCTCTTGTTTTTTTTGCAGAGATGGTTTCTCTACTTGGACATGGATGGTTTAATTCACTTTTCTCTCAAACCATCTGTCATCCCTGTACAATATCTCAACATTGGACTTCTGAAATGAGTGTCCCTCTTCCTTGAGGTTAAGGACGACTGCAGAATCCTATCCTGAAGAACTGACTCTTCTGTGTTGAGCCATACCCTTGTTGAGTGTCTGTTTGGTTCTCCCTATATTGACATCTGAGCATTACTCATGCATTTAATAGCATACACCAAGATTGCTCTTCTGACTGTGTGGTGTGTGGTCTTTTGGGTGGACCAGTCTTTGTCTGAGGGTGTTGTTTGGTTGGAAAAACAGAGATCTGGTTGAAGATCCTCCTCAATTTTTCAGAGACTTCAGACACATACGGGGATCACTATGTTGTTTCGCCTGCTCTCTTCCTCATTCCTCAGTGGGATATTCTCCTTTCTGGATCTTGTGTGAGCCTTCACAGGATATCCTCTCACTTCTCTTGGAGAAATGGCAAACATCAATTGTAATAATAAACTACTAGGAATACAGTAGTCTGCGTTAGAACATTAAGCTCCAACTATGATCATGAACTGTGTCATATTCTAAACAATCCTCTGAAAAAACAATTATCTCACAGCAGAACTGTCATGTATTAACATAAAGGAGAAATGAAAGAAAAAACCATGCAGGAGTGAAGCAGTGTGAGGCCAGTGGTTGGTAATCTCCATTGCCACAGTACTGACATGCACGTAAACATGCTGCTGAAGGGAGCACAGTGGGAACCGATGAAAAAAAAGTTCATCTTGTGTTCCTTCTACCAGCAGTGCCACTACCGCTCTGAGTGCCCCCTGGCGCATTGATTCAAAGATGAAGGGGAGCCTCAGCAGCAGCATGATCCTAAACGAGATGACACAGGACTCTGTGGCTGATTCTTTGGACAGGTGCATGCTGGGTGATTTATGTACACATCCTCTTACAGGGTCCCGAGGAGCAAATATTGACTGTTTATTTCTCCTAGCTCAAGGCAACAGGGAGGCTGCAATTCTTTATTTTTGGACCTTAGATAAATTGAACCCCGCAAGATGCAAACACACCTGACAGGGAGCAATTTTTTAACACACCCATCCTCCGTCTTTGAAAATAAATTGGAAAGAAGAGAAACTTAATAGCTGGCCTTATTGATTTGTCATTTCTCTTCCCAGGCGTCTATACACAACATGGACATTTCAATTACATAGGAGCTTTCCAATTGCTTCTTCACTTGGGCTCACACCAGGACAAGCTCCCTGCTGATGGACAATGATGGACACCTACCAAAGTTTCCTGTCAACTTTTAGGTTGTTACATGAAATCAGTGCACAATTTATGATACAATACAATGGAAAGTAATCACTGATCCTAATTCAATGTTACATTGCATATGTTTAAGTAATATTAAATGTGTGTATGTACACATGTGTAGATAGGTGTATCTTTGCATGTACAGTATGTATATGTTAGTATGTACACTCTGCTAATCTGACACAAGGACACGTTGAAGGTTAAGCTGTTATGGCCCCTTCTCTTCCTGCTTACTACTGCAGGAGGCTGCAGTCATGAAGCTCATTTGCAGCTACCCGTGTGGATCTCCACACAAAGCCTTTGTAAGCCAGTCCAATCATTTTCTCCTCTCTCCTCTGCAGTACCTGAAGGTTTGGTTTTTTTCTCTCTTTGTTTGACATGGGCAATAACCACACAATGATTCACTCATCCATTAACCTCTGACACCATTGACATGACTTTTTTTGTTAATACATTACTCTTTTTAACACTGTAAAGTTACTAAACAAATACACATCTGTTATGAAATAACTCAAACATATGCAAGTACTGTATGTTTGAATGACATTAAGTGATTCCCCCTAAGAATAGCAATCCACGGATGATACTTTTTTTTTCTTCTAACCGCTCTGTTCACCTTGATTTGATACCTTAGAGAGAAGAGAAATCAACCTCCTGAGGTTGATTTGTCCGGAACATTCACAGCACATGAATTGGCTGGGGATGTACTGTAGCTCAGTGGTAGAGCGCAGGCTTTACATGGATACTGCCCTGGGTTAAGAAGCAGCCCTGTGGTGGCACAAACCAGTGTCAGCTGTAGGCCGGTCCCAAGCCCTGATAAATGCAGAGGGTTGAGCTTTCATCTAAAATGGAAAAGAGATGACTGTGGTGACCTTAACTGGACAAGAAAAAAGGAAGTAACCATCACCTGAATTAACCATTGCTAACATCCATCTTTAATAACAAAGACCACTGAACTCTGCGGTGTATGTCTATGGATTTAAAATCATGTAGATGTTGTCTCACTATCGGCATCACTTTGTTAGTCTAGGATGGCAGCTGTTGCTCCTCCTTTACGATGTCAGGATCTAATGCAATGCTTAATTGTTGACTGTAGGGCTTCTATTGTAAAGGCTCCCTCATAATCTGCATTTGAGCAGCATTCTAGGTAGGTGCTTTTAAATATTGCAAAGCATTGTATAATCAAGATTTCAATGGGAAACGTTTAAAAAAAATTGTAATGGTTTGTTTTCTGGTCCAGGTAATTAAATTTTTGATTTGAAGGAATCATAATTTCATTTAAAGCAGCAGTTGGCATGTGAGCATCTGGGATGTGAAAGACAGACCTTGAGTCAAAGTCTAAAATTGAGACAAAGCTGGAGGAGAATGAATATTGTCTCATGTTCTGAAAGGAGAGGCAGCTGCCTAAGAGCTCTGGAACTGAGGATTGTCAACAGGTGGTGGTAGAAAGTGGTTCAAAGTTTAACCTTGGCTTGCGTCCTGAGTACCATGAGTCAGACCCAGACACCTTCCTTTCCCTCTTTGACAGGGCTACAGATGCCAGAGATTGGCCGGATTCATTCAGGACCAGTGTTACAATCTGTTACGACTCCAGAGGACAACTTAGCTTTGAATGTAGCCAAGAACAAGGTGTGTGAGACATTTATGTCTGCAGTATTAAGAGTGTATGAAGTGATGCCAGAGGCAAAATGCCAGCGTGTTCACTCTAGGAAGGAGCTAGAAAATCAGACTTACAGTGGGTTTGTGATTCCTGTTTATTACAGTTGATATGCATCGTTTTCTTATTTTTGTATAGTTTTATTGATGTCTATGTATGTATGTATGTATGTATGTATGTATGTATGTATGTATGTATGTATGTATGTATGTATGTATGTATGTATGGATGGATGGATGGATGGATGGATGGATGGATGGATGGATGGATGGATGAATGCATGGAAATTGTGGAATGTATCCTGCACATTGAGTATAATTTTCAGAGGTTTTATTTTACCCACTTTAATTTGCCCTTTAGTGAGAAATGGACCACGCAGGTTATCAGTGAGCAAACTCTGCTCCTGGTGGAAATTGTGTTTAGCGATATCAGTGAGAGATACACAAGCTCAGTCGGCCAGAACAAACAATTATTGTACAGAGGGCAAAGCAGGGGCATCCAGATGGAACTGGCCTACATGCTTTTATTACTGAATCCAAAATTCACAGAATGAGGATTAAACATCACTGAATAATGAGGATCAGACAGCTGCTCCTCATTCACCACTGTGTATTCATACTTTAGCGCTTTCATTGTCTTTCCTACTGGTGTGTGGACACTGCATTTATCTACAAGATGCTTAACCACAACAACAATGTGCAGTCAGCAAAGAGAAACTAAGCCCTCCTCTGGCTCTAAGAATTTTACCATCTTCTGTTGCCCTGAAATCAAAGAGTTGTAGACAAAGTCTGGATGGCATTGCAAAATAAACTATTCCACAAATTTCACCCAGTGGTCTGGTGAGTGAATATGGCCTCCTTATCTTCTTCTTTGGTGCAAACATACAGTAAACATAATTAGTTGGAGTTAATGTTAAAGAACAAGCAAGGTTATAATTGCATTAGTTGTTAGTTCTCCTCTTGTTGTCAACATTATATTGCACATGCCGTCACATGAACTGAATCATAGTAAATTGCTCTAAATGTGTTTGTCGTGAGACTATTGGCTGTGGGTTTGCTTTTCTACAGTGATGCATTCTAATGAATTTAATGTTTTGACATCAGGGTTGTCAGGATAATACTCTTTCTTCACAGCAGCAATAAATTTCACGTTAATATCAAATGTGTTTTCACTTTGTAATTTACCATATTAGCTCCAGGTAATATTGCTGACCGCAGGTTAATATGAGTCATGCACTGCATTTAGCATAATCATGACTTTCAATTGATGTGTGATATTAATATAAATACGTCTATACAGATAATTGTTTATAGAGGGACATGCAGGATTTTCTCTTTTTCTCGAGATTTCCATATCTATTCAATTTTCAAAAACTGCTGAACAGAATCTGATGTCATTTCACACATACTTGGAGAGGCTCTAAAGGTGTGCATTTGTTGTGCAGTTGTTTTCTTCATTGTGTTATCTTTTGGTCAAAGAATCCCCACTAGCAAGTTTAAGTTGCTGTTAAACTGTCTCATGCAGGTGAAGATTCACACTTCCATGGCCCTAAATGTGACTAAAAATAAAATTATTTCACAGACAAAAACATTCCTTTAGAACATTTCTTGTTTACTAATGACTCTGCTTTCAGAGTCATTCGTCATAAAAAATACCTCAGGGTCTTCAAGATATACAGTTCCCAGAACAGAAGATCAGCTCATTTTTAACTAGTCCATCACACACTGGTGATAAGAAAAAAAATGTATAGATGACAAACCTTGGACATCTTAGTAACTATGGAGGCATGACTGCTTATGCTTGTTTTCCCAATGTAACACAACACTAATGGAGATTTTATTATACTTTTGACAATCGTTGACAACTGTATTAGTCAACTAAAACATATAACATATATACATATGTATAGTTTAAGAGAAAAAATGGCATTAAGTTTGTTGTAGGACGCCTGGCTGGAGAGCCCTAAATGATCAATGTGACAGACTCCTAGAAAAATATGAAGACATAAAAATGGACTGTAACAGACATTTGAATGACTTTGTCTCATTTTAGGCATGATCTTGTCTCACTTCGCCTTTTATCCTCCACCCTGAGTTGATTCCAATGAACAGTAGTTTGAGATTAGAGGCTAGCAAGATATGAACTGTGGCACTAGACAAAGAAATCGTAAAGTCATGACTCAAGATAAGAATGGCTAACGAGAAAAACAGAGTAGGAAAAGTGAAAAAGACACAATACAACACACCACAACACAAGCTCCAAGTATATTGATAATAAAGGAACAAGCCCCATCACTAAGTTTGGTTGGATGACCTTACATACGTACTAGGTTGTGACCCTCAAGGCTCACCTAGCATCTATCAGTCACATGCCATGTTCCACCTGAAACTAACAGGAATTTTGGAAATATTTTCACTTGGAAGATCATTCATGCTTGTTGAAATACAAATGACGTACACAGTACATATGATATTCAGTATAGTATGTCAAGTCTCTAAAAACATTAAAATAGAGTCTTAAATGAAGAGCCAGAGATTGGTTGAATGTCCTCTTAAAATCGGCCACTTTGCCAGACAACTGTAGTGAGAATATTAGATTTATATGGTGATTTTTTTAAGGATGGCAACAATTCAATGCAATATAAATGAAGGGAAAAAAATTAATGTCTGCAAGATGGATGAGCCCATCTGTGGTCTCCGTGAAGTGGGCAATCAGCAGCAGGACAACATGAAGTGTCACCTCAGAGTTCTAACCCTGGGGGGCGACAGTCTGGGCAGTTATGTTTGTGCATCTATAGCAACACATAAATATTATGTGTCACTACACAAATTCACTACACCAGTAACTTAACACCAGCGCACCAAATAACAGTGGCAACCCAAATCACAGTTAAGGCTATTGTTAATTTTGTGACATAAACTAATGTTTATGTCACATTACTAAGATACACTTATCCCGGGTATTTGTTATCATCAGCAGTCTATTAGTTATCACAAAAATATGATTTTCCATAATGGTGGATCTGGAGCTAAATCCTTCTCTCACTAATCTGCATCACGTCATTCACAGTTTGATGGTAGTGTCATGTCTCAACCATTCATCAATACTGATTAGATGAGGCCATGAAATATGTATTTAAATTTCCCAGATTTACTTCATGATTGTAGGTCTTTGTTAAAACATCACAAAATGCCCATTGGTTGTTTCGGTACTTTTTTTTCTGATTGGCCTGTTATAACCTGTTCATGTTATTGTCAAAATATTGAAAAAGGCCCTATTTACAGTGGAGCAGGAAAAATCTCTCCGCAGATCCACCTCCACATTTACTGTTTGATGATTCTTGTGAAACACAAATAGACAAACAAATTTGACAGTAAATAAACAAGCACAAGTGATCATATGACCTCCTCCAACTGTTGTATGCCGAGGAAATCATTTGAAAATAAGTCCAGCGATGACTTCATGACTGCAAATGTGAAATACAGTAAAGTTCAGTATCTGCGAGGCAGTGCTTACATTGATTCTAACATCACCCACAATGCCACACATTTCAGTTCATGTTTCATTAGAAAAACAAGTCTATTTACATATTAAAGAAAGAAAACATTTTCAAAAACATGCCGGTACTTTTTCTTTTTCAATGATATCAGATTACTGTATTGATAAAAGACTTTTCTTTTGTGCAGCTCTTTTAATTAAATCTTTTAATAGTCAAAAGACCAGAAACAAAAAGCTATGCTCAGGTTCATTTGGTCTATTAGAAATGGTAAAACTTCATATCCAAAATACATCAATTATAGTGTTTATTTCATTTAATAATTAATTCACTGGGTAATGTGGGGAGCTTTCACTCTTCTTTTCCCAAGACTACTGAAAAAAAATGTGAAAATTATTGTGTCAAAACTATTTCATCATTTCAACAGCGATGGAAAGCTGTTGGTTTGAGTGAAGTCACATTTAAAGCTGCACAGGGATGGCGGTGACCTTCATTATCTGTGTTACATATTGATGCCTAGATATATTTTACTGTAGGTGAGTCAAATTACGATGTAGGGATATTTTTCTTCAACAAATAATATTTAAAATGCTGTCAATTAACTGTGGTAGTTCACTTATTTTTGACCCAGACCTGACTTTATTTCTCCATATCAATAGTGCGTTCCTGTTTCCAAACTAATGGATTTAGAAGCATCATTAAAGATGCATTAATTCTTATTAATGTATCTGTCAGTAATAGAGCGGTTGCTGGACTCTTTCCCAAAAGTGAGAGACCTCATTCAAAACCCAATTCATATTTGTAAAAGCATTAAAAAACTAAAAGTACGGCTTGGGAGTAATGCCTTTTTAATCCTACGTGACTCATCTCATGGATTTAGTAGGACAGAAGTTTTTGGAAAACAGTTTCTTTTAAACAGACACCATTTCACCAACTCTAAACTTTTGACAGCTGAGCATTAAAACTAAAAGCTAGAAAACACTCAGCGAGTGCACGGCTCTGGCAACTCCAGCACAGAAGTGCCTGCATTGTATTTTTTATCACCACAAAGAAATCATCAATTATTGCGTTATTGTATCTCTGCATTCGCAGCTTAGCACACCCTGTGGCCATGTTAATACTCTATTGGCCTCATCCCAAATGAAGCAGTACCTTATTGGAATGCTGACATGTCTCATGATGTGATGATGTATGTGCCTTGCCACCATGTGGGTTTCCAGCTTGCTGTTTATTCCTGATTTTTTATATTTTTTTTCATTGAGGTATTTTATTTGTATGCCTGCTTAGTTGTGCATTATATGTTTACTTGTTTTTGTACTTAAAACATGTTTGTTTATATGCGCATTGATGCGTTTGTGTGTGGTCTTACATCTTGTCCAGTTGTGTATCTGTATGTCTCCTTTTTGTGTGTCTGTGTGCTCCTTGTTGTTTATTTATCTTGTATCTTTAGTATAATTTTGTCCCGTCTATGTATTTATATGTTTATCTGTATTTATTTATCATTCATTATTGTGCTGGGTTAGGGTTGTGAAATATGTGAATCCATCCATCCATTAGTTACGGATGCCTCTTAAATGTATGTACATCATAAACATTTAATTAGTACTGCTTATATATAGACGAAGCATTGTGCACATTAATATTACGTGCCTCCATGGCCAACTCTTTCAATCCCTGCAGCTCTTTATTGACATTTATAAAGTACTCATCCACTGTGGATCTGCACTTGGCACTGAGGCTACTGATCAACACTGGCCCTCATTACCTGCAGTGGGCCATTATCTCCCAACACATCTTAAAATTTAGTTTAAACTATATTCAAATCTTTTAATGTAACTTTCAGCAAAATATTGCCAAAGCTCTTTTTAACATTGTCTGTTGAAAATCGAATGTTCTGCAGTCTTGTTTATTTCCTGATTACATTGAGCATTTTTATCATCTAATTTTATTGCATCTTTTTTGGAGCACTTTGTATGTGATATTAAGTGCTCTATAAACACATTCAAACTTCTTACTTATATGTGATTTTATATCTAAAGACATTTTCTTGTCAAAAAATAAAACAATATAAAAACTCATAAAAAGAAAGTTTGGAAAGCTGTCTACTTGTTTTCAAGGAATCAGCCAAACACTGCAGAGATATCACTCTCAGAAATACAAGAAAGTGACAGATACTGTCTGGCCCATGGAGAACTGTGCTTTGACAGAACATCCAGCAGTGTTTACCTGCTTGGGTTCTCATCTTATCTCTTCAGCTTCTGATGCCTCTGATGAGGCTACATCAAGAACATGCACGGATCCTGGAAGTACAACCAGAATACAGCAAATGTTAAAGGGGAATTTTAAAAATACCCACAGACCCGTGTGCGTTGCATCCTGCTGAAGTCAAGGCAACTTTCTCAACATGTGTTCCTGTCAATACTTATGTTGATCTGAGACACCATTCTTTGTGGCCAAAGTTCTGTTTAAATGCATAATAGTCTATCATCATGAATGCTTAAAACCCTCGGATGCTCTTGCCACAAACATTTTACAAGGTTACATCAGTTGGTAACTTGCATGAGCATGAGAAATCACCTAAATAGATTGTGGAGATTGGGGAATTTTATGAAAATTTACAGCGGATTGAAAATCTGTTCGAGCAAGATGATGGGCAGTTTGTTCACTAGTGGGGCAGGTCCACCCATAGCCCTCTCATAGTCTTCTCTTTTATAAGTTTTCTAGCTAGACATTTGGAGGGGACTCCATGGCAGATTCTCAATTCCCTCAAGAGATTGCAGCTCATTCGGTCTGGGACTGCTGAGGGTGGGAAAATGTCACTGGACCAGGGACAATGTCTGGAATACTCTCCTGCCACTATCTCCTGAACCCCACATAAGCAGGAGAATATAATGAACAGTTATACTGAAAATGACATTGGATTTTTTAATTGCTGGTTCTGACTGTGAAGAGAGCTCAGTCTCATTCACAGGGCATCAACTACCTCAACCTTCAAACATAGCATCTCATCCAGACAAATGAGGAACCCATTAGCATCTGGGTGAGACTCAAATGACTTTAACCTGCACCCTATCAATCTATATATGAAATGGTCAAAGCAACTCCACAGTCTGGAAAATGCAATCAAAGTAGTGTTTCTGATGATCTTGTAAGAGAATGAGTTGTTATCACACAACATGGCTTTGGAATTTCTACAAAAATAAGACAGGAAATGATAGTTGTTGTGCTAGAGCAAATAAAACACACACATGCAAGAGTGACAGAGAAAACAATCAGAACTGGTGAATTCATGGCATCATGGTCAAACCTTATTGTTTGTTGTTTTAATTTAAAAATTTCAGTGAGAATCATCAGATGGTCTCAGTGGCTCTTTCCCAGTATTGAGAGTCAAGGAGGGCTGAAGTAGATAAGCCTAATGGCTCCCACACATCAAAGCGGGCTCCTTTAAAAATAAATTATAGAGCATCATTAATTAAAAGACTGAGGGATTGAATGGGAGGTTGAGGCAGTTGGGAGTTTTGAGCAGCAGATGTTATAAATGACACCAAATGCTGGGCCACAGACAGACACACACCAACACAGAATGACAGGCAGAGCGAGAGAGAGAGAGAGAGAGAGAGAGAGAGAGAGAGAGAGAGAGAGGGGAGAGAGAGAGAGAGACAGAGAGAGACAGAGAGAGAGAGAGAGACAGAGAGAGACAGAGAGAGACACACAGAGAGAGAGAGAGAGAGAGAGAGAGAGAGAGAGAGAGAGAGAGTGTAACATCACGTTTATTCATAAAAGTCAAATTTCAAAATAATCACGCTGACACAAAATCCAAAAGAGATTCACGTAAAGAGGATTGTCAATAGAACCGAACAGAGAGAGAGAGAGAGAGAGAGAGAGAGAGAGAGGGAGAGAGAGAGAGAGAGAGAGAGACAGAGAGAGACAGAGAGAGAGAGAGAGAGAGAGAGAGAGAGAGAGAGAGAGAGAGAGAGAGAGAGAGAGAGAGAGAGATGGGGGCCGGAAAAACATAAACAGATAAACACTAATTAGCTACTCTAATTGAAGTGCACTCCTAAAGTAATTACCAGGCAGAGAAAGCAGTATTTACATTCATAAATAATCCTGACAGCATGGGGAGAAACTACAGGACCCTCTTCTTTCCTTTGAGTCCAGAGTAAGTGAGCTGGCTGCTCAATAAATCTGTCAGTCATCAATAATAACAGTGAGAGTTTACTGCAAATGGCCTTGTACAACTGTTGCTATGTAAACATTAAATCATTGTTTGTCACAAAAAAGGCTCTGTCTTTCAATAGTTATTGGAATATGAAAATAAAAATCATACAATATCTGTGGAGCTATCTCTTTATCACATAATAATAGCCCCAGTCCTAAAAGACCTTCATTACGTCTCCTCACACAGTTGTGCTTCCCACTGTGCCTTTTTGCTTGTGTTTTATTTCTTTTTAATAAAATAAACCTCAGTAGCCATAGAGGCAGTAACCAGAATGAAATGGCAAGGGAAATATGCTCAACATGTTTCTGTCTTCCTCTAATTCATAACAACAATAACAACCTCGTAGCTGGGCAGGGGAATCTTTATTTAACTGTTTTAAATGCAAATAAGACAGAGCAGAACATTTCTGACATTGTTCCTGATTGTTCACTTCCCACCACAGGCAGACAAAGACACAAATATACCAAAACTCTCCGACAAACGTTATTTTATACTTGCTATGTCCAGACTGAATTGAAATATAACTGTTTAATGAAGACAATCACAAAAGACTGTGATGACACATCAATCAAATGGCAGCAGATACTTTTGCTCAAGCATCTCCCTGTCAGTCAATCAGCCCACCAAAACTCAAAGTGAAGAATTTCAAAGTGCTCCCATAGAAAAGGAATACATTTCATGAGCCACACACAGCAAGGAACTGAATATTTTGATTTAGCGTTGTTAGTTCTAAGGGGATGGTGGAAGTGTGGATAGATCCAGCTACTGGCTGCCATACATTATCATGATACAGTATATTGCCCTGTTTTTGGCAGTAACCTTTACAGGACAATTTCTCAAAGAGGATGAAAATAGAGGATTATGATAGTTTTTTAAAGACAAGTGATTTTGCTACAATACAAAAAACACAAGTTCAGTGTTCTGACAGTATTAAAAATCAGATTAAGTGCCATGACTCATTCCATACTGTGCTAACAAGGAAACAGCACCCAACTAGTGGGTTAACAGGCACGCTAGTAGCTCTGGGTCTTTACTTTGGCACAGCAGTTCATTGAAGGCAGATGCTACCCGGAGGTGGGATACGTTCTCAGATGATGGCCTAAATGTACATGTGTAAGAATCCCGTCTTGTGACATGGATGAGTATCTTTAGGTAATCATTCTGTTGGAAAAGAATGCTTAGGGATCCAAAGCAGATCCCTAAGCATTATATTTACTGCCTCAAAGAAGGTTATATTTTTGATAGTGATGGTTTATCTTATCAGTAGCAGGATATATTCTGAAGTCATGAACTTATTTTGTTATTCTTCTCGAGAGCTTACAGAATAGCAGGGAGAAATCCATTAGATTGTGCTGGTGATTCAAATATTTATCAGGGGAAAATTCTTTTTTGAGAGATGTTTTAAACTTTGGAATAATAACAATTACACTGTTTTGCCTCTAAATGCATAGATGACACCCACAAAGCTTTGACAAACACTGCGCATTAACATCAAAAGAGCTGCTATTTATCAAAGTTAGATCAGGATCGAAGTATTTTTTGTATATAGAAAGTTTTGTGAAAAAAAAAACGTCAGGTAGCGTTTGAGAGCTGCTCCGGAAACATCACCTACCACCATAATAATCCCATGCCCAAATTCCAATCACATAAATGAAAAAATAAAAACAATTGAAGTCCTTCAATAAATAAATACACTACATTTTAGGATTGATGTACATACAAAGCTTTGTAAAAAAATTTAAACAGACTCAGACTTTCTACTTGAAACTGCTGATTCAGTTTGCGTCAAATCTGATGTGCAGAATCTTAAAATTTATTGAACCTTATCCTGAAAAAACAATGGTGGTGTTAAAGTGAAGTAGAAGCTATTAAAATTCCATTGGAAATGTAAGTACTCAATGAAGTACAAGAATTTACTTTATTCCTTTGACATTACAGCTACAAATGTTAGCAGTCCAGCATGCATACAAAGAAATTTAACATACGGATGGATCAAGAATTAAGGAGGCCTTGCTTCTCTGTACCAAGATAATCGGATAGTCGCATACCATGGGCTAGTTCCTTTCATTTTTGCTCTTGCACAACATCAATCATTTTTATACGTCACTCTCTTTCACTGATGATTAATTCACACACAAAATGTGAAGAATAAGGAGAAAAAGAAGGTTTGATTTTTAAAATCACATTTATTCAAAATTATTATTTGTTTATTTCAAAAACAAATAACATGTACATAAGCAAAATATACGTGCATTAAACTAACCACTGACAGAACAAAAGTTTCTCACTCAAAGAAGAAGAAAACGATGAACAAGAAGAAGAATTATTACCAATTCAGTTCCAGACTGCAGCATCCCATGACACCCCTGAATTCAAAATTTTACCCTGACCTACTTGCATAGGTCAAAGATCAAAGCTAGTGCTTTGACCTACTGTTGTTGATCAAAGCACTAGCTTTGATCCATGGTCTTACTCACACTGGCCTTCTCCCTTGTCTTTTTATGTTATCCTGTACTCGAGTGTACAAAAGCTGACATTTGACCTTGACCTAGTTTTCTCAAGGGCAAGGTCATCATCTCATTTTTATCCCCTTTGCCACCCAAGTCATGAGCTTTTTTGTTTCTTCTTTCTATCTGCAACGGTTGCGAAGATATTTGGGGGGGGGAATACTAACGGATGGACGAACTAACCAACGGACTAACTAACGAACACACAAACACTAACAATCCCAATGCATCACAGCTTTGAAGCGGGATGTAAAGAGAACAAGAGCAATAACAAGAACAAAAAAATAGAACAAAAACAAGAACAGGAACATGGAGTAATGTGCTATTCACAAGGGAGATTTGGAGTGAACTTATTTCAGTCGAACATTGTCTTCTTGAACTGAACTGAAACCATCAGCTCCAACAAAAAAGTAAAAGAAGGATATATTAATCAGCCTAAAAACACAAATCTGAAGCAGCTAGTCTGCTAACATAGCAGTAGACATATTCACTAAGCCCCACAGTGACTAATAAATCAAATAGATTAGAAAATGAAATTCATGCTTCATAAAACTTTTAGTTCGAGCACCCAAATCACTGTTAGTCGGCTATTGCTCCCTCGTTTCCTCTGTGCTTAACCAGGCCTGTGTATTTAGATGTAATTTGCATATACAGTCAGTACATATGTATAGATACAGGTCGCACTGCTGGTGTCATCTGTCTGCTTTCAAGTTGTCACTGATTTGTTTTCTCCTCAGAAGTTGCTAAATACCTCACAAATTTGATCATTTTCTCACCTCATTATGACGATGTTTACACATAATTTGCACTTGATTATTTTTGTGTTGTTCCTTTTGTTGGGTTAATCACCCTGGAGAAGTTAATTAGAAACTAATTGAAGACTTAATACGATATATATGCAACCAGATTGTTGAAAAGTCTCATATGAGTTCTTAAAATTAAAAAGAAGGAAAACTGTGCTTGGTGTCGACATTAAGCCGATTAAACGCCTTCAATGTATTCACTGTCCTGATGTCATATTTTACCAGGATCATCCAAAACGCCTCAGCTTTGAATGACTGAAAATATTTAGATTGAACTTCTCCCCCCCCCCCTGTATTCTGTGTGAACATTAGATGGAATGTTAATGGCATGTCTCAGACATCTATAGCTCCTCAGCAGGAATCTATCCTCTCTGTGCTTTTACTCTCAATGAGCATACACTGCTTTTGATAAAAGAGAAAAAGAAACTTTCTAATACCTGTAGTTCTAAGTGGTTGATTAGTGACTTAATAGTAATAATAACTTAATAAAAGGCTATTTCGCATACGCAAACCCACAAAGGAAACATTTTGTTGTTTGTCAGAGCAATGAAAATTGTTCAAATTAGACACTTTAATTTGGTCATATACATGAGTGATAGAGCAGATCCATGTTAAATGAGAGAGGCAGACAGCCAGAATTTGTGAAACACTTAAAAGAAAATCAGCATCTTCTTTCAACCTGACTTCCACAACACTGACAATGTACTGTATGCCATACAAGCCAAAGTCTTGTAAGAAATCACACAGATCACGTCACTTAGTCAGGCCCTAATTAACATAGAGACAATGCAGTGAAAAGGCCAACAGTGGGTCCAATAAATCGCTGCAACTCCCTTTCTTGGAGTTACTCTGAACGTAATTATATTTGCTTTTTGTAGGATATTACAGGGGTCTGTGTGACATATTCATGCAGACATCTGCTGGTCAAACCACTGCCTTACGACATTTGCCATTTCGTATAGACACATTCCCTGTATGGATGAACTGTACTTTGGTGACCCCTAAATTTGACACTGGCCATACAACTAGTGCTCCTGTTAAAGATCGGCTGCAGGCCTCTGTCAAAAGTAATTTCTCATTGTATTAACTCTCCGACCTCAACCCTTGACCTGCTAAAGCAAGGTCATATTTTGCTTTCATCATATGAATATTTGCTCTTACTATCATTCACTTCTATTGAGGCTCAAAGAACAATTTCTACTTTGGTTTGATCCTCAACTGCGTCAACAGATCTGAGGGCCATAGTTAAACTTTATTCTTAATGTGAACAGCAGGCAGGAGAAACACTGATAAACACTTACTGGTTGTGAACATAAATGTAAATATGATTCATGTATTGATATAGAAGTATTGCTGGTATTTGGTCCAAATAGACATTTTGTGCACAACAGGGTAAATGTAATTTTACACATTCACTGGAGCTCTATTATTTTTATCCTCTTGTGAATGCATTTTTCAAACACACTATGCTAATCAATATAAACAAAGCAGAAACTAAAATAATAATGCCAACAAAATATGTTCTGTCATTATACAGCCTCTAATGAGGCAAACATTTATTGATTTGAACATCTGACATCTTAAGCATTATAGAGGAGGGAACTCATGCAAGATCTGTCTTCCAGGAATAGAATTCTCTGCATTTGCTTTTCATTTTAATGATGTTTTGTGTCTCAATCCCATGAACTGCTCTGCAAACAATTAGTGATTCTTATGAGGAAAGAAAAGCTTTTAATGCTCTGGTTTTAATCTTTTCCATTTCTGATCAGGCAGAAGCTCTTATTCTGACTGCATTATTTTTCTTTTTTTACATTGTCAGTTACGAGAATATTTTATCAACCACTCTTGTTGCAATTTTTCAACCTTTTAATGACAGGAAAAGCACAACAACCAGTGTCACATCAAAATTAGGGAATTTACAATCCAGACATTTCATTATAGCCAAACAACATAACAAATTTATTAGTAAATGAAATGTGTAGTACAGCTAGTCCTCAACTTACAAACATTCAACTTACGAACATCCAAAGACGAACAAATATGCGTGGCCATATGTGACTATTGTCTTGAATGCTGCTGCAACACGAAAATTTCCCTGTTTGGGATCGATGAAGTACATTTCTTTATGCTGCAGTTCCTCTTTTTACCACAACCTCCTTTGGGGCAGCACTTGTCTCTCCCTCTTGTTGTTTGTTGTTCTCTCTGTGAGCATTTCAGCGTCAGGCTTCCTATCTTGGATACTTTACTAATTATCATGGATGGTAAAACAAAAGTTAGTGAAAACTAGTGGTACCTTCTGTCTTCCTGTATCAATATTTTATAGATGTTAGATATGAACTTTTTTGAAGATATGTTTAAAAAGCTATGAGACAGATGTATTTAGTTCTAAGTTGGATTTTGGGTTATTAATTACTGTGGATTTAATTGTTGATTTAATCTGCAGGTGTTGTAAGAAGTATTTGTTTTGACGCCTAATTTCTGGACTATGTCTGCAAATGTGGAGAATCAGCCACTGGTAAACAAGAGTAGACGTGTAATGTCTTTATCTGTGCAGAAATTGAGTGTTGGTGAAGTGAAATCTGTGTTGTTCCTCATTGGGGTTATTTTTGAGAGTGAAATTTGGTGCTTCTAATCCTCCTACGGTCTTGTATTTTAAAAGGTTACTAATTGGATTCTCGGTGTTTTGCTTTTCCAATAGAATTTTGTGAATTTAATTTTGCTTATATTAAGGACTACCTGTATGACGTTGGGCGGCACGGTGGCGCAGTGGTTTGCGCTGCCACCCAACAACACCGCGGACCCGGGTTCGAGTTCCGCTCTGTGTGGAGTTCACATGCTCTCCCCGTGTCTGCGTGGGTTCTCTCCGGGTTCTCCGGCTTCCTCCCACCTCCAAAAGCATACGCTTCAGGTTGATTGGCCGTTTCAAATTGCCCATAGGAGTGAGTGTGTTCGTGCATGGTTGTATGTCTTTGTGTGTGGCTCCGCGGTGCACTGGCGTCGTGCCCGGAGTGTCCCCCGCCTCATGCCCTATGCCGCCGAGATAGGCTCCAGCTCCCTGTGACCCGCTGCGGCGGATGTAGCGGTGGTAATCTGAAGATGACTGACTGACTGTATGACGTTGAGATGCAGTAAATTCTCTGACCGCTGCATAAACCGAATCCCATATCATCACAAAAGTGCACAGCTTGGACAACAACTTTCTCTTGAACGTGTTGATGAGCAGCATATGACCATCACTGCATGAAACAAAAGAAAACAGCAGCTCATTTGTTGAAATGCTAGCAATACGTAATAGTAACACAACAGGCACTGAATTACTTGTGAAAAATAGCATGATTCTCTGCAACTTCGCCAGAGCTTGGTCCTCAGTGGTGGTGACCAGTAATACGGTTGTGTCACAGCAAAAAGAGCCTGGGTTGAAATCAAAATCAAATTAGGACAATTCTATGTGAGGTTTACATTTCTTCTACCTTCTGCATCACAAACGGACTTTTTAAGAAGAAACCGAGACACTTAAGTTATTAGTAATCTTTATACTCTGCTGACCATGTGTGAGAAAAAAAGCTGGTCAAAGTGGATCCAAATACACATATCTGATGTAATTTTTATTCATTCATTCATCTTCCAAACCGTTTTATCTGCCGTAGCGGGTCACAGGGAGTGGAGCCTATCCCAGCTGGCTTGGGGCGTGAGGCGGGGCAAACTCCGGGCGTGACGCCAGTGCCACGCCACGGTGCCACGCAAAGACAGACCACCATGCACACTTACACTCACACACTACAGGCGATTTGGAACGGCCAGTTAACCTGGTGCATTTTTCTGGAGGTGGAGAAAGCTGGAGAACCCGGAGAGAATCCACACAGACACAGGGAGAACATGCAAACAGTACACAGAGCGGGACTCGAAACCGGAACTGCCTTGCTATGCGGCAACAGCGCTACCTACTGCGCCACTGTGCCGCCCCAGTAACTTTTATTGATATTTCAAAACATGTTGACAGTAGAGGTAAAATAAAAATAAAAAATCCCCACCTCAAGCCCTAAGACAAGCTGAGATAAGCTCCAGCTCCCTGCGACCTGTTCAACCGGATGAAGAAAATGAATGAATGAAAATATTCACTTACAAAATTGTTAACCAGAAAAATTAAGATTACTATGACTGTTTGTTGCAGCCTGACTCAAATTTGCAGCATATCATGCCAAAAAATATTCAGAATTTGAAAAATTCTGTAAAAGAAACAGCAAAAAATCAATGCAAAAATTAAAAATTTGCTAACCCTGACTTCCTTCTTTGAAGTGCTTAAGATCAGTGACATATATCTTGGGTTGTTTCTGTCAAATATTTTTTCTAGATTTATTTATAAATGCATGAAACTCAAGCTCAAACTCATCATTTATCAGTGCAGTATGCATTCAGCTGAACTGCTCCATCTTCATACGCTGACCTGGGAAATGCAGTTTAATCTTCTCCAGCTTGGTAGTTTATCCCACCAGCAGCATAGCCCCCATGCAGGGCATGTGATTGAATTCTCTTAGGTGCATGTGAAGTGCAAGAGACATGGACCGTCAAGGTCCAGAAGTCACCCTGTGGCCTTCAGACAGACAGGAGGCACGTTAATGAAAACATCAAACAACTCCCCATGTAGTATAGATGAGTAGAAAGCTGCCATGATGGTCACAAACCATTCAGGACCTACCCTAAAAAAATCTGTCATTTGAGTAAATAGACAGCACACATAGAGGACATGCTGTACACCACACTTCATCTTCTTTATCTTCCTGCAAATAATAGAATTCTACATAATGAAACTGTTCCTCTACCTAACATATGATGGGAAAAGAGTACTTTCTGTCTTCAAGGAAGAATTTTTTTTGTTTGCTTTTGAATTTTTCTTTTGGGGTTTTTAATCAAACATTTTACGGTGCACAAAATTCAGAGACAAATGAAAAACTAGCTCATAGCCAGTTTCAGTTTATCAACCAAATAAACTCCCTAAATAATGACTGGTTAATCAGACATGAGGGAAAATGAGGAATGACTTGATTATGAAATACTAACAAAACAATTCATAATGATAAATTAAATGAAGGGTTCAAACTGACTTCTTCCTTTGTTATTGGTTTATGATTTGTCCTTAAGAAGCTTCTGAATAGTATCCAATGTTGAGTATTTACAAATTCACAATGTGTTAAGTCATTATCACCTCATTATTGCACTATTACTTCACAAATTTCAGGAAATAAATATCCTACTATTCTGAATTTTCAGGTTGTCACAGCATGTTGCAATCTCTGACTGCTTTGTTGAATAATGTAATCATGTCAGACACATGTTGTGAACCTTGTGATGATGCAATGAAGGGGATGAAGAATGGGTTTAAAGCTATGGTCTGAGGCAGGCCCACAGCTAAACCCCTACCAATTTAATTACAAATGCCACAGAGTGCTGATCAATAATATACTGTATACGGTCATTAAACATATGGAGGGTCCCATGGCCAAAGCCAGTCTGTTGTTCAATCATAACCCATGGGTGTGTTAGCTCACAGGCTCTGTTTACACAAATTAATGCACAGGCCGCGCTGCAAATCAATGCATTTTACAAATACTAATTAAGTCTGATGATCAGATGTGTAAGTCAAGCCTTCAGAAGGCTGTCTGGTACTGCAAGTAACGCCATGTCATCCTTAAAGAGAACATAGACAGAGGAGGTAGTGTTTGACCCAAAGTGTATCGGTTATCAATCACTGAGGATGTTCATAGTGGAGTACATAAACCAGCGTGGATGGTCATGGGAAGAATTGGCAGACTGTAATTAGACATAGCCAAAATACAAGCTCAGACTGACTCAACTGTAATATCAGGTACTCTTCTCATTGGGGTGTTAGTGACCTGCTTAGACATCCTTGACCACTGGACCAGTGAAGCCCATCACATCATGTTTGTTCATATGGATGTCATAGCTCTATCTTCTGTTAATCACTGTCTATATATTTATTGAGTGTAGATTTAGCTGTGAATTTATAAGTGATGTACTGGTTTTTTGATTTCATATCAGTCCCGCTGAAGCCAATTGAAGTGTTTATCTCACCTGTCCTGAAGCAGACTACAAATTTGAGGTCTAAGAGTTTTGGGTGAAATTCTGAACACTGGTGCGTTGGTGTTTGTACATCAGATCTGAGGTTTGATCCAAATCTGTGACATTTATTATTAATATAGACATGTTATTATGAACATGAACTACACCTCCCTCTCAAGCACATCAAACGATCCTGTCCACATTGAGGCAGTGACAGAAAGTTGTAACTGAAAGCTTGGAAAAAGTTTGAAAAAAATGTCACAAAAGAAAATTAAATTATGCAAAAATAAAGAATATCAAATCATAATCTCCTTGTGTGACTTCTATTAAATACCAGCATTTCAGTTCAGCGTTTCCTTCAGGTTTATTTTTTTTTAAATCAAATTCAAATTGTGATGTTAGTTTTCTGGTCAAATACCTAATGTATAACTGTAAATATAACTCCCTCTATCAATATTATTTCACTCTTTGCATGTGTTTATTATTCAGTTTATATACACCATATGCATTAAATTATCCTGTTTAAGAAAGACAAAGTCAATAAGAAAGATTAGGTTCTGTAGAAGCAGAGAAGCGTCTGCAGTTTATGTTCACAGAGAGCTGACATTATTAAATTATCATCACTTTCACCTTGTGGCAGTGTCTTGAGGACAATTTCCTATTGCCCTGTGTAGTTATTGGTCACTCTGTGCTGTATTATTTCATTTCATTAAGTCGAAGCCAATCTGTAACAGAGCTGTTAGCTGTGGAAGAAGGGGGAGTTCTGTGGGCACAGAAATCCTTCTACAGACCTAAAAAAACCTCTGCAACACTTCTGTGAGACACCTTCCTTTTTCTTAAGTATTCCCATTAGCTGCCGGACCATCTGAAGCATGTATCACTGTCGTTGGAATTGACTCAACAGATTGACCAGGACTTCAGCCGCAACTTCTAAAAGCTTATAGAGTGTATTATCTGGCTTGCTGCAGAGGAGAAAAACAAATAGGATGATATTAATCCATGTCTAGGTCACTAACATTGACCAGAGTTTTTTGTAATTTTTCAAATTAAGGAATTTGCTATTCTGGTGGGGAATATTTCCCTAATGTAGATGAATGTTACCATAGACTTTATGAATGCAGTACCAGGTCTGACTTTTTCCAAACAAATTCTGTAATCAGTCTTAGTTATACATGGCGCCTGTAGGCATGGCTGGACTCTTTTCAGCTGTATCTTGTAGATAATTTATTGTTTGACTTTTAAAAAAAACAAACAAAATTGTTTTCCATTTTTAAAGCATTATTATATACTTATAAATGTAAGTTTTTGGGCTGTGGAGCATCAAGGATGCCCCCTCCCAAAGTCTACCATAAACAAAAGCACAATTTACTTGATTAAAATAAATTAATTATATTTTATAACAGTCAATGCAGCGTTACATGATATTGTTAGACTTGTCTAGGGGGGCCTGACACATAACATGTTTAGCCCCATCTTCCCTAAGTCCCCAGAGGTCACAAGAACACACTGGTATTCAATAAAAGTGAATTGATTTCCAGTGATTAAATAATATAATGGAAACTGGATTTCATAGCTGTTGAGTGGACAAAGCCCAAAATATTAAAAAAAAAACCTAACTAGGAATTAAATTAATTAACCCAATAAAGTGAAGGAAAAAAATCCCAAGACAGGTTTCTCCCTTACTAAATAAACATAAAAGAACATCCATCCATCCATCTTCCACCGCTTATCTGTAGTCGGGTCATGGGGGCAGCACCTTCAACAGGGAGCCCCAAACTTCCCTTTCCCCGGCCACATCCACCAGCTCTGACTGGGGGATCCCAAGGCGTTCCCAGGCCAGTGTTGAGATACAATCCTTCCACCTGGTCCTGGGTCTGCCCCGAGGTCTCCTCCCAGCTGGACGTGCCAGAAACACCTCCCTAGGGAGTCGTCCTGGAGGCATCCGCACCAGATGCCCAAACCACCTCAACTGACTCCTTTCCATTCGAAGGAGCAGCGACTCTACTCTGAGCCCCTCGCGAATAGCAATGTTTCTCACCCTATCTCTAAGGGGAGACACCAGCTATCCATCTGAGAAAGCCCATTTCAGCCGCTTGTATCCGCGATCTCGTTCTTTTGGTCATGACCCATTGCTCATGACCATAGGTGAGGGTAGGAACGAAGATTGAACGGTAGATTGAGAGCTTTGCCTCTCGGCTTAGCTCCCTCTTTGTGAAAACAGTGTGGTAAAGTGACTGCAATACCGCTCCTGCTGCCCCTATTCTCCGTCCAATCTCACGCTCCATTGTTCCCTCACTCGTGAACAGGACCCCAAGATACTTAAACTCCTTCACTTGTGGAAGGACCTCATTCCCCACTTGGAGAAGGCAGTCCACCGGTTTCCTGCTGAGGACCATGGCCTCAGATTTGGAGGTGCAAATCCTCATCCCCGCCGCTTCACACTCGGCTGCAAACCGGACCAGTGAGCGCTGCAGGTCACAGGCTGATGACGCAAACAGGACCACATCATCTGCAAAAAGCAGCGATGCAATCCTCAGGCCACCAAACTGTAAAGTCTCCTCACAACAACTACGCTTCGATATCCTGTCCATGAAAATCACAAACAGAATTGGTGATAAAGCGCAGCCCTGGCGAAGGCCAACAGCTACTTGGAACAAGTTCGACTTACTGCCAAGAACCCGAACGCAGCTCTCACTTTGGGCGTACAGAGATTGGATGGCCCTGAGGAGAGGCCCCCTCACCCCATACTCCTGCAGTACTTCCCACAGTATATCCCTGGGGACTCGATCATACGCCTTCTCCAAGTCTACAAAACACATGTAGACTGGATGGGCATACTCCCAAGCCCCCTCTAGGATCCCTGTGAGAGTAAAAAGCTGATCCGTTGTTCCACGACCAGGACGGAACCCACATTGTTCCTCCTAAATCTGAGGCTCAAACCATCGGCCGGACCCTCCTTTCCAGCACCTTGGAGTAAACTTTCCCAGGGAGGCTGAGGAGTGTGATGCCCCTGTAGTTGGCATACACCCTCTGGTCCCCCTTTTTAAAAAGAGGAACCACCACCCCAGTCTGCCACTCTTACAGCACTGTCCCAGACTTCCACGCAATGTTAAAGAGGCGTGTCATCCACGACAGCCCCTCAACACCCAGAGCCTTCAGCATTTCCGGGCGAATCTCATCAACACCCGGGGCTTTGCCACTGTGAAGTTGTTTAAGTTGTTGTGACTTCGCCCCGAGAGATTGACTCTGATCTCCCATCATCCTCCAGCTCTGCCTCTGCAACAGAGGACGGGTCAGTTGGGGTAGTTGGATTCAGGAGTTCCTCAAAGCGTTCCTCCCACGGACCGACAACCTCCTCAGTCGAAGTCAACAGTGTCCCATCTTAGCTGTATACAGCTTGGATGGTCCCCCGTTTCCCCCTCCTGAGGTGTCGGACAGTCCTCCAGAACAACTTTGGTGCCGTCCGATAGTCCTTCTCCATGGCCTCTCCGAACTCCTCCCACACCCTCTGTTTTGCCTCCATCACAGCCGAGGCTGCAGTCCTTTTGACCTGCTGGTACCCTGCAACTGCTTCAGGAGTCCCCGGGGACAACATGCCCTTGAAGGCCTCCTTCTTCAGTTGGACGGCTTCTCTGACCACCGGGGTCCACCACGGTGTTCGAGGGGTTACCGCCCCTTGAGGCACCCAAGACCTTGAGACCACAGCTCTCAACTGCAGCTTCAGCAATGGAAGCTTTGAGCATCGACCATTCAGGTTCAATACCCCCAGCCTCCACAGGGATGCATGAGAAGCTCCTTCGGAGGTGTGAATTGAAGGCCTCACGGACTGAGTGCTCCTCCAGATGTTCCCAGTTCACCAGCAGTACTCGTTTGGAGTTACCAGGTCTATCCAAAGGTTTCCTCTGCCAACAGACCCAACTCACCACCAGGTGGCAATTAGTTGACAGCTCTGCCCCTCTCTTCACCCGAGTGTCCAAAACACACGGTCGAAGGTCAGATGATACGATCACAAGATTAATCATTGACCTCCGACTCAGGGTGCTCTGGTACCAGGTACACTTGTGAGCATCTTTGTGTTCGAACATGGTGTTAGTTATGAATATTCCGTGACTAGCACAGAAGTCCAACAACATAACACTGCTCGGGCTTAGATCAGGGAGGCCATTCCTCCCAATAACGGCCCTCCAAGTGTCTCCATCATTGCCGACGTGTGCATTGAAGTCCCCCAGGAGAACAATGGAGTCCCCTGCAGGGATCCCTTCAAGGACCCCATTAAGGGACCCCAAGAAGGCCGAATACTCTGAACTGATATTTGGTGCATATGCACAAATAACAGTCAGAGTCCTGCCCCCCCCCCCCCACACACACACACAGCCTTAAGGCGTAGGGAAGCGACCCTCTCATCCACCGGGGTAAACTCCAACACAGCGGCGCTCAGCCGGGGGCTTGTGAGTATCCCCACACCCGTCCTGTGCCTCACGCCTGACGCAACTCCGGAGTAAAACCAGGTCCAACCCCTATCCAGGAGTTTAGATCCAGAACCGAGGCAATGCATGGAGGTAAGCCCCACCAGATCCAACTGGTACCGCTCCACCTCCAACACAAGCTCTGGCTCCTTCCCCGCCAGTGAGGTGACATTCCACGTCCCCAAAGCCAACTCCTGCCGCCCGGGTCTGGTCCGTCGTGACCCCCTGTCATCACTGCCACCCATATGGCAGCGCACCTGACCCAATTGGTCTGCCCTGCGGGTGGTGGGTCCACAGGGGTGGGAAGAATCTACGTTGCCTTTTCGGGCCCCGTGGCAGACCCGGCCACCAGGCGCTCGCTGATGGGCCCTCCGTCCAGGCCTGGCTCCAGACGTGGGCCCCGGGCTTCCTCCGGGCAAGGTCACATTTTTCCCTTTCCGATTTGTCATGGGATCTTCTGAACCATTCTTTGTCTGGCCCTTCACCTGAGACCTGTTTGCCTTGGATGTAACAGGAGTACAAAACTCCCGACAACACAGCTCCCAGGATCCTTAGGGCACACAAACCTCTCCACCACGATAAGGTGATGGTTCCTTGGAGAGGTATAAAAGAACAATCTATTAAAATAAGACATATAATAACAGCCAATGTAAATATACAGTAGTATAGTAATTCTAATAATTTTATAACAATCACTCTTTGTTTTCTATAGTAAATATAGAATATTTCTGTTGGTGGCCCAGCAGGTAGCCCTGTTTTCCCACAGCAAGAAGGTTCTGGCTTCAGTTCCTTTCTATGCCTGTGATTGTGTGGGTTTTTATGAGTTCTCTGGTTTCCTCCCACCTCAGAAATCATGCAGATGAGGTGAACTGGTCTCACCAAATTGTCCATGAGTTTGAGCGTGAATCATTGTTTTCTTTTATGTGGCCCTGAATTGAGCTGGCGTCTCATCTGGGGTATACCTCGCCTTCGCCTTCTGGCAGACCCGTGGCCCGCAAAGTGGATAAGTACAGTGTGTGTATACAAGATGATTGTGATCATCTCATTTGCAAGAAAATGAATGGATGAATATTTCTTTGAGAAATGCTGTTTTGCACATGTGGTAGCATACCTAAACAGTCCTTAGTGTCGTTTGCCTTTTCATAGGTGGCATCAAGTCGGTTCCTCATCTTTTCTTAGCTTAAGTTACCATGATGTAATATGTTTCCTAATTCTTGAGTTGAGTTTTAACAGAAAGTCATAATTATGTTATGGTGAAACGTAACTACAGTGGTGTTGTGTAGTTTATTCACCTAAATGTGAAGATATTTGCTGAGATACAATTATGTGCATTAAATCTGTGTGTAAATTTAATTCATTCATTCATTTTATGCACTGCTTATCTTGTTTAAGGCCACGGAGGGTGGACTGCAGCCTATCCCAGCTGATATTAGATGGGGATCCTGGACAATGTCCCTGTTTATCGTAGGGTCATATGAAGGACAGACAACCCAGAATTGTGAGTTAACAGCACTACCCATTGCATAATGCTGTTTTTTCTAATGTGTTTTGCGTCACATTAGTTTTCCTGGGGTGCAATTCCCTAGATAATATTGTCAGTCCTTTTTGTTATTTACTTTCCCTCATAAAACCTAAAATATTTATCCAAAAGTCTTACATCCGGCCAGTAATGCTGAAAAATAAAATTATTTATGCAACCACACATATTTTGTTTTATGGAGAGGACAAAGAGTGCATGCCATCCCTCATCACCCGCCAATGATCCTACTTATGTTGCTTGACAGTCAATAGGAATGCAGATGCTTTGGTTTCCAGTGGTGCAAAACTGACTGGAAGATTTATTTGGTTAATTACCTGGAAGGGGGAAAAACAATAGACACAGTCACCCTATCTTTATCCTCAGTCCTTTATCCTCCACATTCTCTCTCCATTACATCAAAGACCTAGTAATTGGCTGGGAGCAATGGCCACAGTTTAGCTCATTAATAACACAAATGATGTAATTTTGATGTTTATTTAATAGAGTGGTTATCATCAAAATCAAATAGTAAGAGAATTAGTCATCATGCATACTGTTAGTAGTGATGGCCATTTTAGATGAGTGGAATAATCTTTGTGGCTGCAAATGCGGCCAGTTAGATTAGTGGATTGTCAAATATCCACACATTCTGTTTGTAATTTAGTTTTAGGGTCATTTGAACTGATATTCGATTTTTTCTTTGATTCATTGGCTGCAATAATAAGAAAACTGCATTTGTTTTCCACCTTCTTGGTGGAAGGGTTGGACATTATACAGGGAAACTAGTGGAATAAGATATTTTAGAGTTATTAAGTTAATCACAACTACGTTTTTTAAAAGTGCAACATGTGGCCTTTTGCAGTGGCGGGTTGTGCATTTCACACCTAGGCCTTCAGTGATGTTCTACTTATTCGAAATAAGTAGAAAATGTTTGTTTTTTTCTTTAATTGATATTGATTGCTTAGATTGTAGTCAGACTGTTTGAAGTGATGATTTTGAGTGAAAATGTAGGCACAAAATTAAAATAAGTGGGATAAGAACAAAGATTGTTCCTTCAGCCAAGAAAAAATTACAATATAATAATCTAAGAAATCTGACCCTAATCACTCATTAATAATTTTAGCAGTGTCTAAAAGCATAACATTGTACATGAAATGACACCAAATTCGTCAAGACTACAAATTGGTGGATAAACTGGATATGATTCAGCAAGTAACAGTTCAGACTTTTCACTTCCCAAAACATTTGCAACAGGTGGTTGAAACTCTAAAAGCCTCACCGACTATATGGTTATCATGCTGTGAGACTAGCATGCTGATGCTCAAAAAACACTTTCAATTATGAAACAGCTGGATGCCACTGAAATCAAAGCTGAAGGAACATTCTTCCCTCACATCACTGTAATTACATTGAAAGGTAACATTCCTTGGTTTTGTTCCTGCTGTGCCTGAAGTAATTTTCAGCCACACAGTAGGATTTGGTACAATGGCTGCTCTTGGACAGAACACGTTGGCCTTGACAAGACAGGAAGAGTACTTGTAATTGCCAGCAATAGCACAGCTATGTCAGAGGGTAAGGCGCTTTCAAAAAGTCATCTGTCTCTCAGTCTGAATTAAAATTTTCTTCCTGGATTAACTATCATCATTAATCTTGCTTTTGCGGTACAAATAAGATGACATAATTTGTCTTACATGGTGTAGTATGGCATAGTATTAATGTATAGGTAGAGCTGTACAATCATACCTGAAGACAGCTTTTTATTTAATCAATTTAATTAACAGAGAGGCAGGGGATACAGGAGCTTTAGCATAGTTTCATAGTATTAAAATAGTTTGCTTCACCTGCGATTGTACCCCAAGGATAATAACATTAGTCTGTAATTTTATTGCTGTTTGTCAGTCAAGGTTATGTCTCATGGGATAATAATAATGAAGATGAAAATGACAAATGATAAAGATGCTTCTTTTGATATAGGAAGATGAAAGTCAAACATGTCCTATTGTCGGCATATGACAGAGTAAACTTTATTTAAATCCGAGTTAATAATTTTCTTTGCCTGCATCTGTCAGTTTGTTTGTCAGTGAGATGTTATCTGAGACATCACTGATGCAATTTTAATCTACCCCAGGAGCATGATACATGCTCCTGCTACACTGTGCTACATAGATTATATTACAATGACATGACAGACGAAGCCACTTCACAAGTCCAAGCAGGATAACATATTAGACGATGTTAGCCAAGAAGAATTCTACATCAGTCAAAAGGGAAGTCATTTGTGTGAGCAAAGAAATAAGATTGGAAACTACTAATGGGCTTTATTCAGGTATAAAGTTGAAAGGCAATCTTCAAATCAGCATCACTCAGAACGATATGAGAATGGGTTATTTATAGTGCTCTCTATTCTGTCTGATACTTAAGATAACATATTGAGAATATACAGTATGTATAAACAAAAACAAGAAAAGCATATTCAATGTATTATTTCTACCATCAGAATCCAGATATTATCATTACGTGGTTCCAAATACAGAGACCTTTACAGCCTGTGCGACTTCAGACGTAAGCAACATAGTCAATATTCACCCAATAAATATTTTATAGTTTGTCCTTCAGAAAAAAATGCTTGAATAGAAAACTTTTTGTGTTATTACTGTATTTTATATATTAGTAGCACTCTGTCTAAAGCAGTTTTCAGTCCTTATCATGTCCCAGTGATAAAAAAAAATCACCACGGAATTATTTAAGCATTCTGACAAGTGTGGAAGGAAGAGTGGAAGAAGAAGAGAGAAGAGAAGCAGAGAAAGAAGAGGAGGAAACAGAAAAAATGTTCACCACCAAAGGCTTGTCAGAAGGCTTTTCCCTGTTAAATAAACTCCGTGCACACTTTGAAGAAATGGACATAGAACATAGAAACATTTGCAAGGATTGAACGGATGGCAAACGACGCTTTCCGTCCATATCGTGAAATTTATGAGGAGAAAAAGAAACGAACAATTCAGACAAAGCTCACAATGATTATGAAAAGATCGTCTCCCGCTCCCACCAACCCACACGCTGCCCCAGCTGACAATCCGGACGACCCCCAGCCAAGAACCAGCGCTGCTGGATTGAATTTTTACGTAAGAGTCGATTTACGACCAAGTCGAGTTACGACTGATCTGTCGGTCCCAATAGCGGTCGTAAGTCGGCGACTACCTGTATGTGCATTCAAAAGACATGCAGGCATCAACAGCTGGCAGGTGTATTCTCTTGATTCAGCAGTATGTAATATCTTATGTAGACCATATTGTCTTTGTATACAATGCCCACTATAAACCAGTGGCAGGCCGTACATTTCACACCTAGGCCTTCAGTGATGTTCTCCATAGTCAAACATGCATAAATACATCCCATAATACTGTGAGTGGCTCCCACCACGTCCACCAACGTAGGACTCAGGACTTTTATAACTTCCCTTAAATGGAACAAAAATTGGCGTCAGCCCCACCCCTTTTATTGTCACTGGCACAGAAGAAACCCGCGGCCACACCTTTTGTAGATGTCACACAACTACGTCACAGAACAAAACTGACTGAAATGACCATCATTTATGACACCACAGCTAGCTAATCGAAATACACCCCCCTCCCTCCACTAGGTTAATCAGATCAAAACCTAGTGCACCTACAGCCCATGTACATTTCACTGGTGAAACGGTTGCCAGCAACAACACGGCAGGTCAGGAGGTGGTCCCCGGAAGAAGAGGAGATGCTGAGGGACTGCTTCCAGACTACCAACTGGGATATTATTGTGGGCTCACACGGGGAGGACATTGAGGGGGCGGCTCAGTGTTATACAGACTACATGAACTTCTGTGTGGACACCGTGGCCCCTGTCAGGACAATCAGGTGTTACCCCAACAACAAACCATGGGTAAACAAGGCAGTCAAGGCTGTCCTGAACAGGAAGAAGCGGGCGTTCAGGAACAAGAATGAGAAGGAGATGAGGAAGGCCCAGCAGGAAGTGAGACTCTGCCTGAGGGAAGTCAAAAGAGATATGGACCGCCTGAACAGACTCATCCGCAGAGCGGGCTCAGTGGTTGGGCTGAGCCTGGACTCTGTGGATACGCTTCTGGAGAGCAGGACCATGTCTAAAGTTAAGGCTATCAAGAACAACACCAGCCACCCCCTACACACAACCTTCTCCCAGCAGAGAAGCACCTTCAGCGGCAGACTGCTGTCACACAGTGCCTCCACAGAGAGGCTGAGGTCCTCCTTCATGCCCCGTGCCATCAGGGGGTACAATGACTCTCTCAGGAGGAGCGGGGGGGGGGGGTGGCGAGGTCAGCACGCGGTTGAATGGATTTAATTTAATTTTATACTGTTTATATTTTTTAATTTTATACTGTTTTATATTTTAATTTTATACTGTTTATATTTTAATTTTATAGTGTTTGTATTTTAGTTATAGTTTAGTATGTAAGTCCTGTTAGTGCTGCATGTGTCTGTTAGTGTAGTGTATGTGTTGCGGTATGTCCTGTGATGTCAGTGTTTCTTTTTCTCCTGGTGTTTATCCAGTATTTATACGTTATGTAATGGCTGAGCAGCGGATATATACAATTTCCTCCGGGATTAATTAAGTATCTATCTATCTATCTATCTATCTATCTATCTATCTATCTATCTATCTATCTATCTATCTATCTATCTATCTATCTATCTATCTATCTATCTATCTATCTATCTATCTATCTATCTATCTATCTATCTATCTATCTATCTATCTATCTATCTATCTATCTATCTATCTATCTATCTATCTATCTATCTATCAACATAATAATAGATGTTGCATCACCTCTATCATGTATAAAACAGGCTATTTTCCAGCAGGGACACAAGTCTCTTTGTGTATTTCCACTACAATCACACAGCTGCGCAAGTGTACCACATTATTTACACACATTGCAGAAGAGCAAGCATTTTTTTCATTTTTAGTATACGTATATGTCATTTTGTTTCGTTATAATTGATTTGATAATTAAATTACAAGAACATTACAAGAACATTAAATATGAAAACCTAGATAAATTAAATGCTTGTATTCACCAAAACAGCTGTTCTAATGGCCTACTTAAACACAAAATCCATTCTCCTTTTACTCCTCTCAAGAACACTGAGTTAGCTAGAGCAGGTTAGCAAGAACAGCTTAGCTCCTTCAGGGATCAGATCCTCGTCTCACTAGAACAGTGGTTCTTAACCTGGGTTTGATCAAACCCTAGGGGTTAGGTGAGTTGGTTTTAGGGATTCAACAGAGACGGAGGTCAAGGCAAAAAAACCCAAGATGATGTGTCGGGTGTTTTTGCCGAACATACATGAATCACTGTGTACGTTTGACACATTGTGTCAATTGGTAATGACACGCCCCCTTAGCCATCACTGGCTGCAGGTGATCACGCTACATCGATTAGCCTACCTGTGCTACATGGGATTTTGTACACTCAGTAGTCGATTTATGCCTGTCATGATGGTACGTCATCTGATTGCTTTCTTAATAATTTAATTCATAGTAACTATGTTGAGCAAAAAAGAAAGTGGTCGGACGAATATGTGCAACGTGAATTTACATGTACTGTATAACGGAACGTGATGAGAGTCAGCGTTCTGAATGATTTGCAATGTCAAGTTGAGGAACTCTAGTCTGGCACTGGCAAAAATAAAGGAACACTTCCTTAAGCTACATGGAAAACAAAATAAAGACTTTTCTGTGAAAATGACATGAGTAGCACTTGTCAAGGTGAAGCCACGCATATCTGAACTGGTCTCTCAATAACAACAGCAGAAGTCACACTGATTTACAGGTGGGTTATTTCATGTGAGTTCATGCACTGTCTTGGTTTTTTTCTTTGAAAAAGGTGACATTAATGCACAATTGTTTAAAAACATCGGTAAAACCTACACTTACTTAAATTTGAAATTTTTTTTTTTTTTTTACTAACGAAGGGTTCGGTGAGTGAGCATATGAAACCAGCAGGGTTAAGTACCTCCAACAAGGTTAAGAACCACTGCACTAGAACTTCTCTTCAAATGTGCGTCTGCATGGCGCCGCCTTCTCAGAGTGAGTATCCAATCACAGGACACGTACATGTCAGGTGAACGTGAAGCAAGCTAGAAGGCCTTGGTGTCGCTAACTATGTTCCCGTTCACTTACAGTGCAGGGAGAACTGCATTCTACATTCTGAGGGTCCTGGGCAGATTTCATTCAACCTGGCAACACAAGCTAGCTGAATTCTGATTGGATAAAACCCCTCTAACCTAAAAATAGAACACTGAACCAGTGTTGGCCTATGTCATATTATCTCCACATGTATAATTATATATCTATACATATATTTGAATATATTTATTTAAGGAAAATGCATTAAAATATAATTAACTTTTTTCATAAATATTATCATGATTTCTGGTTATATTAGACAAGCAGAGAAGAACTTGTTGGCCCTGACCACCCACCATTGCTATAAACTCAGGGACACACAACAACACAGCTCGAGTTCATTTTACTGTGGTCTAAGAATGCAAATGTTGAAACATATATGTACTATTTGCAAACAGAGACGCAAAGCAGTTCTGAACTTGCACACATGTCACATTTCAACATGCTTTTAGTGATTCTTCTCAGTTTCTATTGTTAATTATTGATCAGAGCAGTGCTTAGAGTTTTGAATAATTCATGCCTCTGTTGTGGGATTCAGAATGGTAGTGATCGTGGCAACATGTCAAAACAATATTGAGAGAAGTCTTAAATAATGCAGTGTTGTAATTACACTCATTTAGGTGTCCTCTGACAGATTTCGGCAGATGTAAAGTAGAGCACTGCCAGTGAGTACTTCACACAGCGCGGGGCATGCAATCAGGTAGTAGTTGCAGGATTTAGGACCAATGAGATTTAAAAGCCAACATTTTTGTTATTTTCTATTTCTATCTTTTTATATTCTGAGTTTTGACTTTCCGTCCATCCACGTATCAACATGCCTCCTTGACAAATACAGCTAACAAGGACATTAATTAAACAGTAAAGATAGCACAACCCTGGTTTAGACGGAAACTGGTTTCATGCGAAAACTGGAAACACTGAGTCTATAGCCTGGAAAAATTTGGTTTATGATGCCTGCTTGGAAATTCAAAGAGGTTTATACCCTTGCTTAGTTGTGTCAAAACTCAGATTTACATTTAAAAATACATTATTTAAGACAAAAATGTAGAATGGAATGAATGAAATTCAGTGAGTGGATGTCATTGTCTGTACACTAATCTTACTGAAATTTCCATAGGAAACATGTGTCATGTAATTTGTTGAAACAATTGACTGTGTAGATACTTTAAAGGTGAAGTCATTACTCGTCATCCAAATACAGAGAAACAATACTCAATAAGTCAACGCGTGCTTGATGGATGTTACTGCATTACAAATGGCTGAGTTGAGTTCAAGTAGTCTGGCTCTGAGGACCATATCTGTCTGTCTGTCTGTCTGTCTGTCTGTCTGTCTGCCTGTCTGCCTCTCTGTCTGTCTGTGAGCTAAATTAAATGCCTGATTTTTTTATTTCTGTTGTTCATTTGCATTTTCACTCTCTGACACTGGTCAGTTCAATAAATATCAGTGACACTATGTCTGCTGACATCCAGTTATCAGCACTGACAGTTTTGAGAAAGCTTCAGCTGAAAGCAGTTATCTGACGGCTCAGAGGGCCATCAGGGAGCCATCATACTCCAGCTTGCTTCAGTCAGCGCACAGCATTTAAAAAAACCCCACAGCAAACCCATCTCACTGTTAACTTGAAATTTTTTAGAATACTTGAAGGGTTTGTGCACCAAAACATACTTATTTTAATAATGAACTAACACTGACATTGAATAAAGAATACTGAACATATTGGTTTAAAATAAGATGAAAAATAATAAACAGATACTCCATCAAAACAACCTAACACCACCTTGATTCATACTCGCTGGAATTTTCAAATGGTTTAGGAAAAACGAATTATATGGATTTTGCAAGCGAATCTTTGTTTCAAAACCTTTTCAGTTATTTTCCACTTTGTAATTGCAGCGATTAAGATGCTGACCTTACTCAGCATAACAATTTTCCTCAACACTTGTAATCCTCAGTTCAAAAGCATTTGTGTTGTTTTTTTAATAAAATAACTGTTCATTCATTTTCTGATTTACACCCAATTGTTGTCTCAAAGAATGACAACTCTTCCAGTAACATTTACTTCATGCGGGATCCATGCTGCCTACACTAAGTCAATGACACAGACCTACAGTTTTGCTGTGCTGTGTTACAGGTGGGACCTCTTGGCATTTGCTTTTTCCAAATGGCTCCCTTCACTGTGGTGTGTGCTTTCATTTTCTACATCACTCTTAAGTATGTTCTGCACAAACGTAAGGAGGCTGGATTCATTGGAAAAGTAGATGCAATTATGCATTTTATGTTATATCTACTTATCCACTAGTCAGATACACCTGCACACAGACACACACACAGACACACACACACACACACACACACACACACACACACACAGACACACACACACACACACACACACACACACACAGACACACACACACACACACACACACACACAAAAGCATGCAAGCACACACACAGATCCACGCGCACACACACATATATAAATAGATAGTCGCTGGTTCAAAACATCACACTCCAGATGTTTTGAACCGGCAACTTACTGTCCCCAGTCCAAGACTTATTGGACTGAGCTGCTGCTGTCGCAGATAGATATGGAGCTGTGTGTCCATCATTCTCCGCTCCCCAAGAATGTATAGGAAGAAGAATAAAACATGGTTCCGTTTTTTTGTACCAAGCCTACTCAGTTGAACAGATATGTAAATGAGGGAGAAGGGTTAAAGCAAACAAAGCCAACCGACTAACAAACTGATATATGGACTGCCTGTCAATTGTAATTATTAATTTGATCATTCCCAGGAGCGTGGCACAACATTCTATGCAGAGTCTGTATAATCAAATTACTGAGCATAAGTAATGGCTGGCCATACACCACTACTTCCCCTGATTCAACATTTAATTCTGCCACGTTTGCTCTGTGGGAAAAAAACAGGATATATTTAAATTGATAACTTCAGACAGTTCTCCAGAGGGGGGTGTTTATTGCTTCCTGAGTCGATAGGGATTCACACATTGTTGTGAATGCCGTCGCTTTAAGGTTGGATTTTGTAATTGAATAAAGTTTTCAGTCATAATGAGATCTCTAAATGCTTCTACTCAATTCTGTGGCCATCTAAAATGCAATAATAGTTACAACAATAACATTACTTTCAATTTGTCATTGCATTCTTCATACATTTCTACATCATGTAATTGCAAAATTAAACTGATGTCATGTCATTAAAGTGATGTCATGTGAATGTCGTGTTGTTTCTGAGAGCAATACTGCAGGATCCATTATAAATTATGAAATGTCTTTAATTATAAATTGAAAATAAAATAGAAGAAAAGGTGGTAATCAAAAGAGTAAAACCTGAAAACATACTAAACAGCAAATGAATGAGTTGAGCATCACTCCTTCTTTTAGAGGAGGCAGCTGGAACTGGTTGGCATCTCACTTCCGTTGCAATCAAAACGCAAGTTTTTTACAAATTGTGTTGAGACATTAATCCATTGTTTTTGTAGTTACATGGTCGTGTTTCAAACACTGTGTGTGTGTTTCAAATATATAGTTTCTACATCAAAGACTTCCAGAAACACTATTGTCTTATCTTAGACCAGATGAGATATTCTTAAATAACAAATCCTCTAAAACTTCTCCAATTACAAATGAACCCTACTCACATTTATTCACTTGAAAGTGAGTCAATGTCACAAATCTCTGTCCAAGATATCACCTAAGCTCTCACACATTAGCCTTGTTCTGCTAGATTAATTCCAGTCAATATTAATTAATGCTAATCAATGCAGTGCAATCTTTTCACCCTGAGAGAGGTGGACCACAATAATGAAATTAATGAAGTGCGGTGTTTCAGACTTCAGCCACCAGCCTCTGGTGTTTTGGTACATTTACTTACAGTGCGAAACACAGCTGGGCTTTGGGATGAGTTCTTTGTCATCTTTATGGATAAATTTCCCTATTGATGCTACATTCTCCTAGAGGACAAAAATTTATTGTATTAAGCCATATTCTTTTTGATGGAATTTAAATGCAACTCAATATGGAAGATCAGAGCCAAAAGATTAGTGGAGAATTACATTAAACATGCTATGAGCTTGTTTTGTGATTCACTAATACAGAATTGACTGCCAAGGACACACAGAACATCCTAAGGGAATTCTCTCTGACAGACGTGATTGCTGTCTAGAATTTCATCTTCATTTAGTAAGGTTCACTAATAATAAGTTCAAACAAGCCTTGTTCTGCAAACAGTGTCGTGATTATTTATGTAGGCATCTACTGTATGCTGTATACACAAGCTGATTATATATACGTTGAGTTTAGACACCCCATAAAAGGAGTAAGGCTATTTAAATTATATCTTATTTAATTTACTTTATTTTCATAGTTTATTTGACAGGGACAATACAAGTAAACCTTTCATATAATAAATTTAGTTAATGCACCACATTTAGGCCTTTCTACTGGGTAAAAATGTGAATCTCATAATGCAAAACTCATATTGATAAAGTATACCAGGCATGGAAGACAATGGAAATACAATATAAAGACAGGTAGAAAAAACAACAGTAACAGTAAAAGAGACAATAATTTCTGAAACTAACAAGATTTGAAATGGTCTGAATCATAGCAGTTTTGTATGTGTTCATATATTTTCTTCGACATATTTCATTGGCCACTGAACATATGATGCTGGGGACTTTTTTTTCTAAGCCTTCCTTTGCCTGTAAGTGCGACTAAAACCCTGACAAGGTGCTAGGTCTTCATTGCTCACTCTTGTCCATAGTGTTGGCAGAAGCATCTGTTGCCATGTCTGCTACAATACTCTCTTGTTTTTGAAAATGGTTTTACCTTAGAAAATAATGTTGACATTCTTGTTAAGAGTAGAGTGATCATGGACACATGCAAATCAGTCTGATAACATTTTGTATGTTTGAATTTTTTTTTGCAGCAGTAACAGTTAATACAGTAAATATTTTTCTCAAGTGGTTTAATTTCGCTTCACAATGTACTGCTTTGTATATCACTATCAATCTGACAACAAGAACAACTGGGAAGTTTAAACTTTTATTTGCTTTGTAACAACATCCTAATATATTTAATTATTTTCCTTTAATTGCTTTCCTCCAGAAAGACATTCATGTAATGGAATTAAATATATCTCCTTGATCTTTAGACCACTGGAGGTGCTATTTACAATGTCTCTTTTTTAATTCTTCCAATGCACAAGTATCCTGTACACACAAAAGCATGCTGGGTCATGTGATCAACATGGATCCATGCTGTTGCAAAGAAAAACAGATCAGCCAACACAAAATAAGTAGACTGTCAACAAGGAAGTTTGCACTCCACATACTATTATAGTGAAATGCACCAAATATAATGCTTCCTTTTTAAAAGGTAAACTCAGTGTTTTACATAGAAATATTATCATTATAAGAAAAAATGGGCTTGATTACTATTAAACAATTTATTTGATTTCTCGCCTTTATAAAGAAAATTTTTCTGTGATAATGTGGTCACAAACCATGGACTGACATCTCTCCAGCTGCAGAATGTAAATGAGTGAACAAGCATCAAGAATGAATGTGTACCATTCTCTCCCTGAACACACACTAGAGGTAAACAGGATGCTTTTTATAGAAGACTGCTGATGTTGATGAAGGCAGGGAACTCCTATGTATGATCCTGTGTGCCTGCAATTCATTGTCTTGCTTTGATTCATTCGTTTCTGAGCAAAACTTGATTTCCTGTCTCACAAGTGTCTGGGAAGAGGGTCTCATTTTAATGGAGGTGACATTTGTCGTTGGCTGATGTGATTGATTAAACTGACAAACTCACATCGAATTGTGTTCCTCACCCATATGGCTCAGTCTGGGTGTGGCTTCCTCCTCTACTGCTGAGAGGTAAAGTGCTGCACCTGCACCATCTGCTGTACGGTGTTGGGCCCTCTGTCTTCAATGCAAAGGCTGAATTATTGAGACAGGGACATGTTATTCTCCAGACAATGGTGCCTGATGATGGTGTGCACTGTGAATTTGCTGTTTACAACCCAATATAACAAGGCTCAAACACAAATAGAAAACAGATATGCAGGCTGAGGTCCTGTTTTTGGATATTGAAAAAAAAAATGCTGAAATATATATTTTCCGACCTTAATGTAAAACATCAATAGAAAAGGTGTTTTGCTAGAAGTCTATTGGCTTTCTTTGAAGTACCTGTGAACTCTTTATCGTGTAATTAAATGATCTCAATGTCCATGTTCATTAAATTCAAGCACTTCAAACCACTATTTGAATAATGGGGTTGCTGTCTCACATGGACGCTGAAGCCCAGAGGGCAGACAGGAACAGGAGCTCAGAGGACTCAAAATTGCAACATTTTACCACCTCTGGAAATGTTCTCACAGGAGAACAACAAAAGTGGTCTCCATTCCTGTAATTGTTTGAGCAAGCCACAGTTACAGTCCAGACGAGCTTCGGTGGTGAGCATTACCATATTATCTGCTGACGGGTAAACAGAATTTTAAAGACATGTTTTCCTCTCGTCCTTTCAGATTTAATAAAAACAGATGTCAGTATTTTTTTCATTTTACGTTGATATGTTCCGTGGAACAATGCAGCGTCTGTTGAGAACAAAGCAATTTTTGAGCAGATCCATATACCACTTTCTTTTGAACAGATCTTCTCTACATGAAAAATGTGAAGTTCCAACCTGTATATAAAATATCACTTGTTAATAAATTCTGTGTTTCAGGGAGTAAATATAGCCTGATTTTCATCTATGTAGCTATCCAGACCAGCTCCATGTAGGTTAGGGTCCCAAGGCGAATGACCATAATATCACATTTTAAATAAATTAACAATTTAAATATACTGTTTTTTCTTCCTTTCTTCTCGTGCTTGTTATTTTTGACAGTTGTGTTTTAAATAAAATGTCATTAAACCTTATTTAGTTCAGCCTAATTTGTGGTCTATTTCATTAGAGCCGACAAAAGAGAATTTTTACATCCCGCAAGCGGTGATGTATTGTAGTTGTCAGTGTTTGTGTGTCCATACGTCAGTCTGTCCATCTGTCTGTCCACCAAATATCTTCACAACCGTTGCAGATAGAAATATGAAAGAAAAAGCATATTACTCGGGCGGCAAAGGTGGTGAAAATGAGGTGATGATCTTGACCTTAAGAAAACTAGGTCAAGGTCAAATTTCAACTTTTGTACATTTTTTTACACATCTCAGGAACTGGATACGATAGAAAGATGAAACAAAAGGCGATATATTGAGGGAGGGAAGGGGGTGAAAATTAGATCACAGCCTTGACCTTGAAAAACTAAGTCAAGGTCAAATTTTCACTTTTATACCTTTTTAGGTACATATCTTTGAAACCTGATGAGATATAATCACCATACAAAATGCAACATTTTCAGGAAGCCAGAGGCACAAAAATGTGTAGGTCAGGGTGAAATTTTGAATTCAGGGTATGCAAGATGCTGCAGTCTCTGACTGCCTTGTTTTGTTTGTTTCTGGATGGCCTTTTGTCAATAATATGGGTCACTGTTTCTCTAAAAACACATTAATACATGAATCAAGAGAAAGTGGGACACAAGAGGGTATAACTGCGTCTTTGTTATAGAATACTTTGAACTGTGTGTACTAACAGAATCCATATGGGCAGATGCTTCAATGCCACACAAACACGGTCACCACAGGAGCTTGAGAGCTGTGGTTGACTTATGGAATCCTGATATCTCCATGGGAAAGTCTGAAGTACAGTACAATGTACTGTATGTGACAGTCTTGGCTGCTCAGTGCTCTAACATCTTCCTCTTTTCCTCCCGCTTTTCCCTTCTGGGGTCACCACAGCGGATCAGTTTCCTCCATCTAACCCTGTCTGCTGCATCCTCTTCTCTCACACCAACTGCCTTCGTGTCCTGTTTCACTACATCCATTCACTGCATCCTAGTCATCCTCTAGGACTCCTGCCTGGCAGTTTAAAACTCAGCATCCTTCTACCAATATATTCACTTTCTCTCCTCTGGACGTGTCCAAACCATCTCGGTCTGGCCTCTCTGACTTTATCCCCAAAACCTCTAACATGCTGTCCCTCTGATGTACTCATTCCTGATCCTATCCATCCTGGTCACTCCCAAAGAGAACCTCAGCATCTTCGTCTCTGCTACCTCCAGCTCTGTCTCCTGTCTTTTCCTCAGTGACACTGTCTCTAGACCAAACAACATCACTGGTCTCACCACAGTTTTGTACACCTTTCCTTTCATTTTAGCTGAAACTCTTCTATCACACATCACATCTGACACTTTTCTCTATCCGTTTTCTCCACCCATTCGCTGAAGAAGATATACTGTAATGCTATACATTAAAAAAAAGCCAGCTCACGTTTTGACTGTGTAAAACGTGAGTTGTGTATCTATGTTATCATTTGCTTCCTTTACAGATAACACAGGTAATAAAATATAAATAACTTTAGTAATGAGTAAGCACAATTGGAGGAAAACCCTTTCATTTTTTCTCAATACATGCTAATTGGACTGAATTTATTACGTTTTTTTTCTTTAAAGCAGTTGAAGGTTTGCTTTCCCTTCATCCCTTCACATGCATCCTCCAGCACAACAGAGCTGCCAAACCCCTGAGACACAGGCACCAGATGCACTTTCCATACCTGCAGAAGGAGTCCGCTGATTGATTCATCAAACCTGCAAGATCAATAGTAAACTCAAAGCAATAAAGCACTAAACCCTCTGACTCATGTTTAAACAACATAAAAGTGAGGAACAAGAATCGGAGGAATGGTGAAATATCAGGAAAATTTATTAAAATGTATTTCAACCCCCCCCCCCCCCCCACACACACACACACACAGTATATTAATGTATTTTTGCATCAAGCAATCTTAAACATAGAGCAAAGCACTTGTTACTAAGAGCACAACACTGGTAAATCATCCTGTACAAAAAGGTTCACTTCTATGTGCTGAGCAACATATACCACTCAAAGAAGATGAGCTGATTCCAAATGAAGAGCTTTATGTAAGCATCTACTATATGCTGTATACACAAGTATACAAGTAGTTTTGACTCATTCCAAAATGAAAACAATCAGAAGGTAAAAATCAAATCCGATAACATATTTCTGCAACTCCCAATTCTGGTTATTATCCTTGTTTGTTGCTATGAAGGGATTGGCTTTATAAGAAAGGACCAAGTTATGTTAGGTAAAGAGGAAAGATGAGCCAAAACTAATCACCCTCTATTGATTTTACTGACACAAACAGCAAAGCTAAGCCAGCATTCCATTCATGTAGAAAAGAAAATCGATAACAAAAAACTTACAAACATGCAGTAATGGTTTTAAAGAGAACTTAACCATGTTTGTGACTAGCAGATGGATTAGTCTCTGACTACAGGCTACTATCTCTGTAAATGTATGTAAAGAATCAGTTTCTCCATCTCACTGTTAGGAATCCTGAAGAGAATTGGAACTTTTTATAAAGATATTATTGGGCTGAAAATTGTTTTCCACTGTGCTTGGTATTTTGAAGGCTTGGTAGGCTGTGCAGATCCTGTCCTGGTAAGATTCAAAGGGCAAATTGAGAAATGAATCAGTCACTCTGTCTTCAGAAAGAGCAAGCCATCACCAAGGTCAAAGAAACACCATCTGCCTCGTAAAGTTGCCAGTTCCAAGCCAGTAGAGCTGTGGGGTGTAAGCCAGTTTTTATGACACTCTTCTGATAGCAATGGACCCACAGCTCTGCTAGAATATTTGCATATTGTAGTTTCTGTGTTATGTTGATTTTCTTTCTCCATTTATTTTCTACCTTGCGCTGGTGTTAATTTTTGAGTAAATAAATTCCATCATTTCCACTATCCCACTTAGTAGGTGGAAACCTACTAAGTGGGATAAACATAAAAAGTTATTTTATATTCAAGTCCTACTTTTTCAAATATAACTAAAAAATAACCCATAAATTATGGCTAATGGTAGGCTTTTTTTTATGTGAAACCAATGATAAACCGCTGACCCCAGGCCCAATCCACTTTTTAATGAAAGCTCCTGTGTATACTAAATTTGTTCTCAATGACTATAAACAATAAAAAAAAAACCAGCAGTTTGTGTGAGTTTGTGTTGCCTACTCTAATCTTTAGGCAAGTAAAGCAAGGATAATTAACCTCAGACAACCAATCAGCTCTCATCCTTTCACAGTTTATGGATGCAGCTTTCTTTTGTTCCCCATATTCCTTCTTAATTCCAATAAGTGCATGCAGCTCTAATGAGGCAAAGTCAAAGCGTCCCTGTTTCCTTTAATTTACAGAGGGATCACAAAACCAATGCATCACACTGGGGTTTCTTGCACCCTCCAAGCTGACCATAGCTAAATGCTGCTTTTGCTCTGCTGAACACTAATCCTCCTGTCAGATAAGGCCTATTATGGCAGGGGTGTAGCCTTCCTGATTCAGTTTGAACAGACATTGAACCCATCTTTAGTAGACAGCACAGTTCTGCAGGAGAAGGCAGCAGCAATGCCATGTTTGTGTCTTTATAATATGTGTGTGCATAATGTGTCGTGTGTCTTTTTTGGAGAACAGTGGGTCCTTCTTGCACTTGCTATTCAAAGGCAAGTATGGACTCATTAAGAAGCGTCACTGTCACAACAAAAACTGCTCAGAAAGTAGCTTTCAAGCGGCTGCTGTTGCTCCACACCTGCCTGATGTAATATGCATGGCAGAATCATTACCAATCAGTCTTTATTATTTGACTTGCAGGAATGTGAAGTTGCTCATAATTCATGACAGACAGAAATCAGAACATAGAAGGATTCCATAATGCATCAACCATTTTAGACTGCTCTGACAGCATAGGGACGGCTCTTCTCCTCTACATGTGTACATTTGATTTTATTACAAAATGAAGGTCGCTCTTCTGAAACTCATTTGGAAGTCAGGAGATCTATCATCGACTCTCCCAACCCAGACAGCTGAATGGAAATGAGGAGCCAAACAGATGCACTTTATTTTGTGCGAGAGCATTACAGGCATTGTTATTTTTCTCTCTCTGAAAATGAGGCGCTGCAGCCTGATGTTTGCAGCCTGAGGGGACGGAAATTTAACTCAGCAATGGCTTATATGTTGAAGCCCACAATCATTGGTGTTGTTAGTGTTTAGCCATTTCAGCATTATGGTCGATAGTAGAGCATGTGTGATGCCATTAGATAGATATTTTGTCAATAATACCCCCAACCCCTAAATCCTCAAAAGGAATACAACATATTTGTCTTTTGTTATGACATTGTTTTAAATGGAAAAGCAGCTTGCTCTTTACTAGTTGTGTTGTTGTTTTTTCCTCTTTGAGTGTATTAGAGAGGGTCGGAAACTCATCTATTAGTAGTTGTTTACTGAGCCTTCCCTTGAAAAACCTACATCTCACAAGGGGAACACATTGACCACCTGGAGCGCTGTAGGGGCACATATCAGCAGAGAAAATGGTTTCCTTTCCTCCCTTTGTTGTTATGTCTCGGCAGCTGCAGAGACGTTATTAATGTCATCAAGGGTCTATTCTGTTCATCTTTCAAGCATCTTTCATGGGAAGTGTGGAGGAGTCTGGATGGTATAATGTCAATGTGATTTTATTTACTGGGCTATTGTGTGGAGCGTTCAGGGTGTCTGCTGCTTTCTTTAATAGACATACATGCTTATCATACATGCTTATTTCTCTGACAATCTATATCCACACCCAAACACCTGGTTTCTTCAATATAAATTATGTACATGCATCAAATACTGTCCAGGTGTTACATTGTGCCCTAATGGCTATGTTGTCCTTGTTAATCCATCGATTTGAAAGTAAATATTTGATATTTGCAGATCAAGAATTTATCAGATATGAACTGAAATTGTTGTGTAAATTGATTTTTTGTTAATGCAAAGTCAATGCTATGCCATGAACTGCAGCTCAGTAGTTTGTCAGTTTTCTACATCATGAATCAGCCATAGAAAACAAAAAGTTTGAGTTAAACACCTCAAACATTAAGTTAATTTCAGTTAAGAGATATTGATAAAACAAAGATGATTAAATTTAAGGATTAAAATTTGGCGTCTTGTCAAGAGATTAGAACACATGTTCATGTCATGGTTTACTGTAGGACCCAAGTGCGACGCACATCAGGTAAAAGAAAAAAAGATTTCTTTAACAAAGGCATGTCGCGAGATGGTGAACCAGATGACCAGGCTGAGCAGGTGAGTCGGCAGGACATATGTAGTCAAGGCAGGCAGGAAAGTGATCAGGCAACAGGCAGCAAACCGGAACTGGTACCATGAAGAAAACAGAGTTAGCAAAAAGTCAAGGGTGAGTAATGGAAGCCACGGTGCTGATACTGACTAGCCGTAGAAACAAACTGGCAAAGAATGGTGGGAAGCTGGTCCTCATGAAGGTCTGGAAAAGAGGTGTGCTGCTCTGCTGCCAGAAGTGGCCCGCCCAGGTAAGTGGAACCCGGGTACGACACAGAAGGGGTGAGAGAAGGAGCAACTGCAAATCTTGACAGCGCCGAAGCACCCAAGGCTTCACAGAACTGCCTCCAAACATGAGAGATGAACTGTGGTCCTCTGTCCGAAACAATGTCAACTGGAGTCCCATGTAAACGGAAGACGTGCTGAACCAGGAAGTCAGCAGTCTCGCGGGCAGTAGGGAGTTTGGGTAAGGGCACAAAATGTACAGATTTAGAGAAATGGTCAATGATTGTTGTAATAATGGAGTTACCTTGTGAGACGGGAAGACCAGTAATAAAGTCAAGGGCTATATGAGACCAGGGATGAGTAGGGACAGGCAAAGGGTGGAGGAGACCAGCTGGCCATTGATTACATGTTTTACCTCGTGCACATAGAGTACAGGCCAGAATGTAGTCCCTTGTGTCTTTTTCCATAGTTGGCCACTCGATATGACATCTGAGGAGGGCTAGGGTTCGACCAACTCCAGGATGATAGGCAAACCGGGACGTATGCCCCAACTGGATAACCTGGCAACAGACAGACGGTGGGGCATACAAAGGATTGGGAGGACCATTACCAGAATCGGGATCAGTTTCTTTGGCCCCTCAAAGGAGGATTCTATCTCCCAGGTAACAACGGTTACAACACAAGATGGTGGGAGAATGGTTTCAGCAATATCAGATGAGTCTGCTGGGGAAAACTGTCGACAAAGAGCATCTTGTTTAGTGTTTCTTGAACTGGGTCGATAGGTTAAAGTGAATTTAAAGCGTCCAAAAAACAAAGCCCCTCTAGCCTGATGACAATTGAGCAGCTTAGCCGACTGGATGTAGGACAGGTTTTTGTGGTCAGTCCAAACAACAAATGGGTGTTCAGCTCCCTCCAGATAGTGCCGCCACTCTTCCAAAGCTAGCTTTACAGCAAATAGTTCTCGATTACCTATGGTGTAATTCCGTTCAGTGGGGAAAAACAGCGTGAGAAGAAGACACAAGACTGCAGCTTCTGGTCAGACACAGATTGCTGTGACAAAACGGCTCCAACACTAGTATCCGAAGCATCCACCTCGACAATGAACTGAAGAATTGGGTCAGGATGAGTGGGGATAGGTGCTGACGTTAAACTTTTCTTAAGAGCCTGAAAGGCTTCATCTTAGTTTGAAGACCACACGAACAAAATCTTGAAGGAAGTGAGGCGAGTTAGCGGAGCTGCTACAGAACTGTAGTTTCTGATAAAAATGACCAAATCCAAGAAACCTTTGAAACTGCTTATGATTCTCCGGAACTGGCCACTGTGAGACTGCTTGAATTTGAAAGGGATCTGGTTTCACCTGCTCCCTGCCAATGATGCCAAAGTGCTTAGTGCTCTCTCAAACATTAGGGAACATTGTCTGTATGTAATAAGTTCTCATTTCTGTTATCTTATCTATGAGATTTGCTGGAAATGCATTGTATTAGAGAAGACATCACTGTAGCATGTAGAAGGGGCTATTATGAGGCTGATATAAGAGCTGTCAAAGGGACTCTGGGGTTATTTGGGCAACCATTTACGAGTTCGGGAAACTGGGCCCGTGTGATCTTTCTCAGAGCCTTATTATGTTGTTATAGGTAGTTAGAGTAGAATGTCATAATGGATCTAGAGTTTACCGAACCACCATTTACGCTCAGCTTTTCAGCAGCTTCCTGTATGTTTGTCTCTTTTAGATAACAGATTATTTTTTACAACAGTTGTTTTGTCTTTAGTTTTATATGGAACACATTGACTAGAGAGTCAACAGATGAAGTGATTAAAGAAGAGTTTAGAAGGATAAAATAGAGTTAAGAAGGGTAAAATATTTATGTTTCCTATTCAATCTTCATCCATTTTGGTTGTAAGACATCTCGTCTTTATAGTGACTCCACAGTTAAACTGAGGCAATGTAATAATTTTAAAGACAGCAACATCTCTGACTACCTGTTTAGTCCCTGAATAAATTCGTAAACAAGTCAAAGTGTGGACAAGACACAGAATAAATGTAATCATGTCAGTCATGCTGTTCCTGAAATATTAGGGGGTTGGAGTCAATGAACATTAAAATAAAGGCTTCCATTTAGTGTTTGGGATGGGACTTTCAGAAAGCCTCTCTGATGAAAAAACACCCATTTTACTTAACTTTTGTGAGCGAAGCCTGCATCCCCTCGCTGTGTTTGACCTTTAAAAAGAAGATTTACATTTAGCATCATTTCAGCAACCAACAAAACAATGCGCACAGGCTGAATGTTTTAATGAACACATCCAGTTTAAATGTCAACTGCTACACAGATGAAGATACAATCAAAGACATATTAATTTATGTTCATTTAGGTAGCTCCTGGCTCCTTCATAGCACAGCAGCCTTTTGCTTAGAAAAGAATATAGGACGTAAACTTTGGCTAACAGTTGTGTCGCCACTTGAACTTTAAAAACAGATACAAGCCCAGAAACATGTTTAATAAGATACTGTATTATGCAATACAGTACAATATCTGCACTGACTGACAAAATGTTGAGCAGCACATTACTGTAATGCGTTTAAGGCTTCAGAGTGCACCAATTACCAAAATGACTAGAAATTGAGTATAGCCAATGCTTTAGGGGCAATTAAATCCTGATTTGCTCTGACTGATTTGCTTTAAAGCTAAAAGGCGGTTATATTTATACAATACTATACATTTATCAAGATTACAGTTTCCAGCTGCACGGTGTATACAATAGAAACCTTAACAAAAATGTTATTGTTCTTGGAAAATTAGACTCTTTATTATAAGCTATTTGAAACTAGAGTTTTTTGTGGCTCACAGAATTTTTTGGAGGTCACACTTCACTCTGAAACGGATCTTTTCTGTTCATATTAAAACAAACAAAAAACGTTTTACAGATATAAACAGTTGGCCAATTTCTCATCCATTTTCTTGAAGATGAGACCATTATGGTCACCTCTTATGTCCGTTTTTCTGCCTTGCACGTCAGAAGTGTTGCTAGGGCCTATTGCAGCTCTGGACGTGTCCCCAGCATATTGCAGGGGCCACACAGACTCACATCTACAGTCAGTTTTACTCCCCACAGGCACAGGGAGAACATACAAAGCCAAGCTGTGGACAGTATTTAATCTCAACTGAAAAAATGGGGAGAAGGTTTTTTCGATATGCATTAATATTAATATGAATTGATATGCATTAATTCGTTGATAAGCATTGATTGGCATATCAGTTTGAAACTGTCCAGTCTGAATGTGATCATTCAGTCAGTAAAAACCTTTTGCGAAAACATATATTTTTCCTAACCTGAATTAGGTTGCATTTTCTACCCGATTTGTCCTGTCTCCAACAAAATCTGGTATTTTTTTGAAAATGTATCTACACTATGAAGCCTAATGGCAAGGTGACGTCATGGCACGAACATCTGAGGTTTCCATCAGCTTGACATTTGTAAACGCTTATCAAGAGTTTCTTCCCAAGTTCTTGAATCAAATTAGACGTATGAATGTCAGTCGGAGCACTTATCTGACATAAATGGAGCCAGTCCTGTGATGGACTGATAACTTGTCCTGGCTGTAATCCACCAAATATTAACTATCAAATAGAGAAAATATGCATATACCTCCATACATATACATTATATTGAACAGAGAAGAGAAGAAAAGAGAAAAAGAAAAGACAGGAGAAGAGAAGAGGAGAAGAGAAGAGAAGAGAAGAGAAGAGAAGGGAAGGGAAGGGAAGAGAAGAGAAGAGAAGAGAAGAGAAGAGAAGAGAAGAGAAGAGAAGAGAAGAGAAGAGAAGAGAAGAGAAGAGAAGAGAAGAGAAGAGAAGAAAACCTGGAGGAACCCTCACTTCTTCTCCTGTCTGGGTGTCACAGATTCTGATTCTACTGCAACCACTGGGACCACTTTGGTGTCCACCTTCGAGCTGTTCCTTCAGCCCCACATCTTCCTGATGTTGCTGTCAGTGGGTATCACCACATATATCACAGCTGCCTTCTTGTGCTCCTTGTCAACCACCACTGTGTCTGGTTGGACAGCCAGTAGCTACTTGTCAGTCTTAAATTTGAAAGCCCCCAAGATGTTGGAGCTGCTGTTCTCAGTCACTCTTGATGGTGCCACCAACTGGGACTTCAAGATTTATAATTCACACTGAGGACATACAGTACATACATAATTTTCCTGTACATTATCCCAGCCACTTGGTTATACCTCTCAGTGCATGCTGTCCCAGCTTGCATTATACACTCTGCTATGTGTTAGAGTGTCTCATGGGGCATTTGTGTACAGCCTGCCTCTACGGATGTCTCGTGCTACCATCATCAGAGCCTCTGTGCTGTCCTTCAGGTAAGTCTCCTTCAACCGCAAGTGCAATTTCCCGATGTTAGACACTTCCTCCAACCGTTGGTAAAAACTGTGGAGGGCCTTGGTCATCTTCTTCTTAACTCCAAGGCACTCTCCTATCAATCCATCCTGTGGGGGCCAGTGATAAATGATAGCTAATCTAAGACCATTTATAGAATTAGTTGGTCATTTGAAGGATCCTTTGCCTTTACAGTATATCATGGTGAGAAAGTTAAATTGCAACTACAAAATAACAAAAATTAATTACATGGCAACAAAGAGGAAGTTAAGGTTCAGACTTTACTAGTTTCAAAGAGAATTTGAAACTAATGCTACTTTAGAATGGGTCAAGCACCCTTGCTCAGGTCTGAATTTTTATGAAATACACTGTTTATGCTTCACAGACTCTGAATGTTTCCCCACTTCAAATATTGAACATTACATATTAGACGATGATATCTGAAATTGAGTTGGATATAAAAGATTATTGTAACAGTGGGAGAAGCATGCTCTGATATTTTGGGTGACCTGTTTTACTGAATAATCTCTTATCTGTACAGGTGAAATAATTCTGTGAAAGGAAGATTATGAAGTTTAATACTGAAAAGGATTTTCTCTGTGAAATAACTTATTCCCCATTTTTAATTTATCACTATACAACGCTTTATGAAATTATTTTTCATTTTCTGAAATGAGTAGGGGGCAGCACGGTGGCTCAGTGGTTAGCGCTGCCGCCTCACAGCACGGCGGACCCGGATTCGAGTCCCACTCTGTGTGGAGTTCGCCTGCTCTCCCCGTGTCTGCGTGGGTTCTCTCCGGGTTCTCCGGCTTCCTCCCACCTCCAAAACCATGCACTTCAGGTTGATTGACCGGTCCCAAATTGACCGTAGGAGTGAGTGTGTGTGTGAATGATTATTTGTCTCTATGTGGCTCCGCGGTACACTGGCGTCGTGCCCAGAGTGTCCTGCGCCTTGCGCCCTGAGACTGCCGGGATAGGCACCGGCTCCCCCGCGACCTGCGTTAGCGGATTAAGTGGGTTAGAAAATGACTGACTGACTGACTGACTGACTGACTGACTGAAATGAGTAGGAATTAGTATGGATATTCAGCTTTCCCCCAAAACACAGTAGATATCAGTCACTTTGCTTTCTCTGTTTGCTTTTTGAGTGTTTCCTTTGCTTTCATTGTTTGTTCTGTAGGCTTAATCAGCGATCAATCAGTTCTGTGAATGATTCAGATGGTCATTTATTTGATTCATTATAGTGTAAGACTTTAGCTCTCATTGGACAGTTTGTTATGCCTGCCTCCACAATCGGTAATCCATTCAATTAGCAGCACTATTTTGTTGGTTAATAACAAATAGCAGAAAATATTCAGCTTTCAATTAAATTATGTATCTTAAGTATGAATGTCTAATTTCTTAAATAATTTACAAGCAACATAAGGAAATATGAAAGACCCCTGCAGATTGATCTGTCTTTATATATTCTCTGACAAATATAAGCCCCTTTTTTAAATAACAGTGACATATCCCTTTTATTGCCTGTTCAGTAAAACAAAAAGTATTAGTATCATAGGACAGGAATGTCAAACTAATCACAAGACCGTTTGTAGATTTGATCTCAAAATTATTGTTTTAACTTCTGATTTGGTGGCAGTTTCATTCTAACACAGTCCCAGATTTCATCTTCTGTCATTGGTAGGTTCATCTGAATTGAGAAAAAAATCCATCCAGCGCTCACTGTCACAGCTCATCCTGGTACATGTGCAAATGATGTATGTGTCATGAAAGTATTACGATTTATTGACGTGAAACATTACAATCATGCAGGCCAAATGCTTGCAAGAATTACTTAGTTATTATCCATGTCCGCTGAAACCAGGAGGGTGAACTGGAGAAAACATATCGGACAACAGTGAGATTTCCTACGCTACCTCCCTAAGGGGAAATACAGTGGCTTTTAATGATGCTGAGAGATAACCTTTGTGTATCTGTGTAGTACACGAGAGGACTACACTTCACACTGTATGTGCTTGTATCTCATGATCATTGCTTCTAATATCAGATAACCAGACTGCTCCAACTCCCAGCAGAGACACATTTTTGCTAAACTCACCGGGTTCTGATTTATCTCAGATGGACCTGAGAATTGCCAGCCTTAATCAAAAGCCAGAATCAGCACAGCCTCATAATCTCAGAACCATTCTCAACACAGAGTCAAAGAATTGTATCCAAAGGGCCCCTGGAGCAGATTCAGTTGGTGAAAATCCAGCTCAAGTGTGTATGGTATTGAATCTCAGCAGGGTAAGATCCTAGGATATACGTGATGCATATTGAATTCCTCAAACAAAAGTAGATGTTGAGGTAAAAGAAAGATAGAAAGCAAGCAAGGGGGTGGAATTTTACTGAGATGAGACATGGGCAGGGTTTGTTGACCAAGCTCAGTCTGAGGTAAACATCCTTGGGTCACTATCAACATTTCCTTTATAAATGTGTCTTTCATTTTAGTGCCTCAATCCAATGCTCACTGAGGTAAAAAAAAACTAACAAAGAAAACAAAGAAACAAGCACACATACAAACAAAGAAAACCATTGTGCAAATGTCCCTGTTACATGTTTCACCCACCACTGTTTTATTCTCACCAAATTTACACAGGAATATATTTAGGAAAGAACTTGATATGCTCTGTATGGAAGAAGGCGAGAGTGTAGAGCAGCTCCAACGCTGAACACTCACACACAATTCTCCAAGATACTTTGGTGAATAGACAGTGGTATTTATCATTTATTTATCATATAGACAGACATTATCGTTCTCTTATAGACACTCGGTGCAGTGTATCTGAGTCCTACACATGGTTAAATGTTACCATATGTCTATCGATTTATAGACTGACCTAACCTAACCACAGCTATTTATTCATTCATTCATTCATTATCTGTAACCGCTTTTTCCGCTTTCGGAAAATGGTCACAGTAACTAAACTAAACTAAACTAAACTAAACTAAACTAAACTAAACTAAATTAAACTAAACTGCTAGTGATAATTCTTATAATTTTAATCTTTCTCCATTTTGTGATTCAATGCCACATCTTGACTGGATCAGTTTGGTGATTTGAATAATACATGTGGAATATAAATAAATTCATTTATCTTCTAAACCAGATCTGTCCGCTGTCGTGGGTCGCGGGGTGCTGGAGCCTATCCCAGCTAACTGGGGGCATGAGGCAGGGGACACTATGGGCGTGATGCCAGTGCACTGCAGTGCCACACATACATAGACAAACACACACACACACACACACACACACACACACACACACACACACACACACACACACACACACACACACACACACACACACACACACAGTCTACGGGCAATTTGGTACCATCAATCCATCTGCACCTTTTTTTGGAGGTAGGAGGAGCCCGGAGAACCCGGTGAGAACCCATGCAGACACGGGGAGAATATGCAAACCCTACACAGTGCGGGACTCAAACCCGGAACCACCTTGCTGGACCGCAACAGTGCTACCTACTGCGCCACCGTGGTGGGTAGTTTGTAGCGCACAGTGGCGCATGGTGTGAATGACTTGTTTATACCATATACGCAAATCATAAAATTTCATTTATTTATTTATTATTTATTTATTTATATTTATCTGTGGAGATATGTATCATGCATAAGGAATATGTAGTTGGATATGAGTTTACAGCCAGTATGGTTCAGGCTCAAAATTACCATCTCCCCAACAACTCTGAACATCCCGTCTATGGTAAGCAGCTAGAATGGTGCCTTTCCATTCTGTGTGTACATTGAGCATTTATTTGAAACATGTATAGCACAGTAGAAGTCAATCATTGAGTAATGTTGAACTTTTTTCTGCTGTAGCTCATAAAGTAGCACCTACATGTCTTAGTAGGCTAACATGAAAAATAGAGCCTCAACACCCTTACAAACAACATCCCCAGCAGCAGGTTTTCCCTCTAAAAAGACCTGAGATAATCTTTCTTGAACTCAAAAGTGCAGCAGAACTTCCATAGTGAAAACTAGACAGCTGAAAACCGACTTCTTCTTGGATACCCTTGCAATATAAAATATTGCTTTAAAATTACTCACATCTTTTCATCTTCAACAGCCTTCATTTTGCTATGATTTTTGTTCCATTTAGCAATGTTCAGCAGATAAAATGAAAGCTTTTGACATTTCAGAGTGCTGTTCAAACTGCAGTAAACTGCAGGTAATGTCGATGGATGTTGTCAGCCATACTTTGTCTAAAAAAAGATGGCTTTATTAAAGATCAGAAGAAGGAGAAGATTCACTTTATCAATCCCCTAACGGGGAAATTATTCTTTACACTCTTCATATCTGTAATGTAGCCACAAGAGGGCACAAGCCAACGTCTTATTGTGCTGGTCGCAAGCCCGGCTGAATTCATAGGCGTAAAACTTTTATCAAATCAAACATAAGAATCTAATCCATGACTTCCACTATGGATCGGTTGAGGCCCGGGTTAACAACAACTGCTATCTGTGCTGTTCACCTACAGGGCGCCGATTGAAATTGGACTACTGTTGGTCAAAGAAGGAAAGGAGGAAAGTGTATTCGTAGGAAGAGAGAGAAGAGGAACGCTAAGAGTAGAGGACTGAGAGTAGGGACGTTGAATGTTGGACCTATGACAGGAAAAGGTAGAGTTGGTTGACATGATGCAGAGGAGGAAGGTAGACATACGGTGTGTCCAGGCTACCAGGTGGAAAGGTAGCAAGGTTATAAGTTTAGGAGCAGGATTGTAGTTGTTCTATTATGGTGTAGATTGGAAGAGAAATGGAGTAGGAGTTATCTTGAAGGAGGAGTTTGTTAGGAATGTCCTGGAGGTAAAAAGCGTGTTAGATAGAGTGATGAGTCTGAAGCTAGAAATCGAAGGTGTGATGTTCAATGTTGTTAATGGGTATGCTCCACAGGTGGGATGTGAGCTGGAGGAGAAGGAGAAATTCTGGTTAGACTTTGATGAAGTGATGCAGAGCATACCTAAAAGTCAGAGAGTTGTCATTGGTGCAGACTTCTGTTTGTGCAGGAAACAGAGGTGATGAGGTGGTGATGGGCAGATTTGGTATCCAGGAGAAGAATGCAGGAGGACTGATGGTGGTTGACTTTGCAAAAAGGATGGAAATGGCTATAGTGAATACTTTCTTCCAGAAGAGGCAGGAACATAGGGTTACCTATAAGAGTAGAGGTTTGAGCACACAGGTTGACTACATCCTGTGTAGACGGTGTAATCTGAAGGAGATCAGTGACTGCAAAGTAGTGGTAGGTGAGAGTGTAGCCAAACAGCATAGGATGGTGTGTAGGATGAATCTGGTGGTGAGGAAGATGAAGAGGACAAAGACAGACCAGAGAACGAAATGGTGGAAGATGAAGAAAAAAAAAGAGTGTTGCATGACTTTTAGGAAGTAGTGAAGGCAGGCTCTGGGTGGTCAGGAGGTGCTTCCAGATGACTGGACAACTACAGCAAATGTGATCAGGGAGACAGGTAGGAGAGTACTTGGTGTGTCATCTGAAAGGAAAGTAGATAAGGAGACTTGGTGGTGGAATGAAGAGGTACTGGAGTGTATACAGAGAAAGAGGTTAGCTAAGAAGAAGTGGGACACTGAGAGGACTAAGAGTAGACAGGAGAACAGGGAGATGCAGTGTAATGTGAAGGTAGAGGTAGCAAAGGCCAAACAAGGGGCTTATGATGTCTTGTTTGCTAGGCTCGACAGTAAGGAGGGAGAGACTGATCTATGCAGACAAAGAGACACAGATCTATGGCAAGACACAGAGACAAAGATGGGAAAGATGTGCAGCAGGTTAGGGTGATTAAGGATAGGGATGGAAGTGTATTGACAGGTGTCAGCAGTGTGATGGGAAGATGGAAAGAGTACTTTCAAGAGTTGGTGAACAAGGAAAATGAAAGAGAACAAAGACAAGAAGAGGTGGCTGTTGTGGACCAGAAAGTAGCAAAGATTAGTCAGAATGAAGTGAGGAGGGCATTGAAGAGGATGAAGAGTGGAAAGGCACTCGGTCCTCATGATATACCTGTGGAAGTATGGAGGTGTCGAGGAGAGGTGGCAATAGCGTTTCTGGCTGGGTTGTTCGACAGCATCTTGATAGTGAGAAGATGCCCAAGGAATGAAGCAGAAGTGTGCTGGTACCCATTTTTAAGCACAAGGGAGATGTGCAGAGTTGTGGCAACTACAGAGGAATAATGCTGATGAAGTTATGGTAAAGAGTAGTTGAAGCTAGACTAGGGGGCAGAAGTGAGCATTTGTGAGCAGCAGTATGGTTTCATGCCCAAAAAGAGTACTACAGATGCAGTATTTGCTTTGAGGATGTTGATAGAGAAGTACAGAGAAGGTCAGACTGACCTGCATTGTGTTTTTGTAGATCTGGAGAAAGCTTATGACAGGGTGCCCAGAGAGGAACTGTGGTATTGTATGAGGAAGTCTGGAGTGATTTGTTAGACTATGTTAGAACGGTGCAGGACATGTATGAGACAGTACAAGTACATGTACAAGACAGTCCTCATTCAAAAACACCCGACACATTGTGTCGGGCCGCGGTGCACTGGCGTCGTGCCCTGAGTGTCTCCTGCCTCACGCTCTATGCTGCCAAGATAGGCTCCGGCTCCCCGTGACCCACTGCGGTGGATACAGTGGTGGTAATCTGAAGATGACTGACTGACTGACATTGTGTCGGGTGTTTTTGCCGACACATCGAGCGATTAGTGTCAAACATACACGGGCGTTTCTTGTCAAACATACACGAATCGCTGTGTATGTCTGACACATCGTGTCAATTGGTGATGACACCACCCCCCTTAGCCATCACTGGCTGCAGGTGATCACGCTACATCGATTAGCCTACCTGTGCTACATGGGATTTTGTGGACTTAATAGTCGATTTATGCCAGTCATTATTGTACGTCATCTGATTGCTTTCTTAATATTTTAATTCATAGTAACTATGTTGAGCAAAAAAGAAAGTGGTTGGACAAATATGTGCAACGTGAATTTACATGTACTGTATAACGGAACGTGATGGGAGTCAGCGTTCTGCATGACATGCAATGTCAAGTTGAGAAACTCCAGTCTCGCACTGGCAAAAATAAAGGAACACTTCCTAAACTGCATGGAAAACAAAAGAAACAGACTTTGCTGTGAAAATGACATAAGAGTAGTACTTGCCAAGGTGAAGTCACTCATATCTGAACTGGTCTCTCAATAACAACAGCAGAAGTCACTGATTTGCAGGTAGATAATTTTATGTGAGTTCATGCACTTTCTTGGTTTTGTTCTTTGAAAATGGTGGCATTAATGCACAATTCATTAAATACATCAGTAAAACATATACAGTATTTTCTACACCTAAAAGCCTTTATTTTCTCTCTTTTATATAATCCAATGTGCCTTACAAATGAAAAAAGTTTTAAAATAGACCATTCATTGAAGATAAGTTCTCAGATGTGTTTTATAATCCAGTGCGCTTTATAATCCAGTGCACTTTAGAATCCAGTGTGCTTTATAATCCGGTACACTTTATAATCCAGTGTGCCGTATGTATGAAATGTTTTTTTACAAATAGGCCATTCATTGAAGGTGCACCTTATAATCCAGTGTGCCTTATAGTGCGAAAAATACTGTACTTATGTCTAAAATTTGAATTTTTTTTTTTTTTAAATTAAAGAAGGGTTTGGTGAGTGAGCATATGAAACCAGCAGGGTTCGGCATCTCCAACAAGTTTAAGAACCACTAGTCTAGAGACAGTGTCACTGAGGAAAAGACAGGAGACAGAGCTGGAGGTAGCACAGATTACAATGCTGAGGTTCTCTTTGGAAGTGACCAGAACGGATAGGATCAGGAATGAGTACTTCAGAGGGACAGCACAAGCTGGAGGTTTTGAAGATCAGAGAGGACAGACAGATGGACATGTCAAGAGGAGAGATAGTGAATATATTGGTAGAAGGATGCTAAGTTTTGAACTACCAGACAAAAGACTTGTTGCGGGATGTTGCAGTCTCTGACTGCATTGGTTCTTGTTTCTTTTATGTTTGAAGTGACTATGATGAGTTTGCTTTCAGTTCAGATATTCAACATTTGGTACTAACTACACTGAAAGCCAGTGGGGGGCCGTGCATTTCACACCTAGGCCTTCAGTGATGCTCTCCTTCATCAAACGTGAACAATTCAGTCACAGACTGCAACATTCCGCGACACCCCTGAATTAAAAATTTTACCCTGACCTACTTGCTTATGTCAAATATCAAAAATAGTGCTCTGACCTACTTTCAAAGTTCAAAGCACTAGCTTTGATCTGTGGTCTTACTTTGGCTTTGTCCCTCATCTTTCTACCTTATCTGGTTCCCGAGTGTACAAAAGTTGAAATTTGACATTGACCTAGTTTTGTCAAGGTCAAGGTCATCATCTCATTTTCATCCCCTTTGCTGTCTGAGTAATCTGCTTTTTGTTTCATCTTTCTATCTGCAACGGTTGCGAAGATATTTGGTGGACTAACGAACGGACGAACGGATGGACGAACGGATGAACACACAAACTCTCTTACAATACATCATCGCTTTGAAGTGGGATGTAATAAGTACATCCCATAATACTGTAAGTGGCCCCACCGCTTCCACCAATGTAGGACTCAGGGCTGAGGTGTTTATAACTTCTCAAATGGGACAAAAACCAGCTTCGTCCCCTCGCCTTTTATTGTCAGTGGCATAGAAGAACCTCGCAGCCACACCTTTTGCAGACGTCACACAGCTACTTCACAGAACAAAACCGACTGAAATGGCCATCATTTATGGCACCTCAGCTGGAGAAACGAAAAACAGACATGCATTAAATTAACACAATACTAGATGTTGCATCACCTCTATCATGTATAAAACGGGCTATTTTCCAGCAGGGACACAAGTCTCTTTGTGTATTTCCACTATAATCACACAGCTGCGCAAGTGTACCACATCATTTACACACATTGCAGAAGAGCAAGCATTTTTCATTTTTAGTATATTTGTCATTTTATTTTGTTATAATAATTTGATATAAATGAAATTGAATTACAAGAACATTAAATATGAAAACTTGGAGAAATGAAATGCTTGTATTCACCAAAACAGCTCTTCAAACGGCTTATTTAAACACAAAATCCATTCCCCTTTTTTTCCTCAAAACAGTCCGTTAGCTAGAACAGGTTAGGTAATTCAGGTTACCTAGAAGAGGTAAGCTAAAGCAGGTTAGCTAGTTCAGGGATTGAACACTTGTCTCACTTGAGCTTCTCTTCAAATGTACGACTTTATAGCATCTGCATAGCTTCTCAGAGTGAGTATCCAATCACAGGACACATACATGTCAGGACAATGTTGGCTAGCTAGCAAGCCCTAGAAGGCCAACTTGTGATCTGATTGGCCATCTTATCTGTCTATTAATTATATGTTCCTGTTCACTCACAATGCAGGAAGACCTGCATTCTAGATTCAGATTCTGAAGGTCCTGGACAGATTTCATTCTACCTGGCAACATAAGCTAGCTGAATTCTGATTGGATAAAACTTCTCAAACCTAAAAATAGAATACTGACCCAGTGTTGGCCTATGTCATATTATATGTCATATTATATCCCAATGTATGATTTTATATATATATATATATATATATATATATATATATATATATATATATATATATATATATATATATATATATATATATATATATAAATAACTCGTCCAGTTTGGGGGTCACTGCCCCAAGTGCTCCTACTACCACAGGGACCACATTTACCTTGACCTTCCACATCTGTTTCTGCTGTTCTTTCAACCCTTGATACTTCTCAATCTTTTCGTGTTCCTTCTCCCTGATGTTGGCGTCAGCTGGAATCGCCACATCTATCACCACTGCTCTCTTCTGCTCTTTGTCCATCACCACTATGTCCAGTTTGTTAGCCAGCAGCTGTTTGTCGATCTGGAAGCTGAAGTCCCACAGGATCTTAGCCTTGTCGTTCTCAACAACCTATCACAGCTACTTGGTTGTGCCTTTCCATGTATGCTGAGCTGGCGAGCATCTTATACCCTGCTACCACATGCTGGACTGACTCTGGGTCATCTTTACATAGCATGCACATTGGGTCATATCTACTGTGGTAGATATTGGCCTCTATTGCTCTTGTACTGTTCTTGTGCTGCCATGATCAGTGCCTCTGTGCTGTCTGTCAGTCCAGCTTTATTCAGCCATTGGTATGTCTTCTTGATATCAGCCGCTTCCTCTATCTGACGGTGGTACATATATATATATATATATATATATATATATATATATATATATATATATATATATATATATATATATATATATATATATATATATATATATTTGCCCCCAGCAAAGGCACTCACTGGTGTGTGAACGCGTGTGTGGTGGAGGTTGGAGAGGCTACTGGCACATATTGGCTACCCCAGAGCAGCTGTGGCCTGCTACATGTGAACTTTACCATCAGCAAGTATGAATGAGGGGTGAATGAATAATGGAACCACTGTGAAGTGTTTCACATTTCTAGACTATATATAGTCTATATTATTATGTATGTTTACATGTGCTGTGTGATAAAGAGCATGAAGCCACCAGTTATGATACTTTTTATGCTATCTTGATGTTACTGCAAGATTCATGCGCTACATTATAAAAATATCACATTATTCAGCCACCTCTTACTTTTTTTTATTGAAAAAAGGTAAAAGAATAAGTGAAAGTTTCACGTGTTAGCTCTCCATCCTGCATTCTCTGGCAGGTATCTTGGTTATTCCCCACTGACATTCACAGATACTTCTCTATGTCAGATTATTGCCCATTTCAGCTCTCATAATTTGGTCACATCATTCTTAGATGTCTTTGACATCCATATAAAACTGCTAATAACAAGGCATGAAATAAAAGATATTCATGAAAACCAAAGTTTTCTCAACAGAAAAGGGGAGACAGTGGTCAAACTTACTGACACATTGAAACTTTCTATTATTTTACATTTAATTACTGTAAAGAGGCTGTAATTGATGAAGACTGGCATGTATACATGTATACAATTAATTCTTGTTTTGGAAATTGATTTGAGTGCATTACATACATTTTACTTCAAATTAAAAAAAAAACCCGATAACAAAGTCATTAGGACTGACATTTATTAAAAAAAACTGACCAAGAAGCACTATTTTCATCAAGGTATTCCAAACATTACATTCTATTTAACAATGACACAATATGACAGAGCATGCAGTTTTCTAAATGATTAACATTTCTTTAATAAAGTTGTGCTGCATATAAGTGCAGACAGTTATTATCTATAACACGATACTTATGTAGTTACATATAGAGTATAACGGTCTAAAAAATTGTGTGTTATAAGGGTTCTTGAGCGTTCAAACACAATTTCATTATCCTACCAGTGAGTTCAGGAAGCACACTTATGTAGATGTTTCTGAATAGCATTTAATGAAATCAGATCAAGTCGGATGAGACTTCTTCATATGAGTTAGTCAGATCTGCAAAGGGATCAATAGTGAAATCTTACTGATACACCACGGAAGGGAGAAAAAAAGCTTTTCTGGGTTGGAGGAGTATTTTGTAAACCTATCTGCCAAATATTTTCAACAGTCAAAGATTTAAAATAAATTATTGAGCCGATGCTCACATATATAAGGTCAGCAATGCTGAACTTAATTGTTGTGCCCTATAGCAGTGGTCCCCAACCTATTTTGCACCACGGACCGGTTTCATCTAAGACAATATTTCACGGACCGGCCTTCATTTGCTCTATAATCGTTAATGACGCGAGGACAGCTGTAGTCTAATAATAAATCATCCACAGTGGTTTTATGTGAAATGCAGACATCAACAGACAATAAACCAACAAACAAATGCCGCTTCGCAAGGACAGGAGTTTGGAAATGGAAACAGGGTTTGCGATACTTTTTGGGCGATCCCAGGATAATCTGCCTTGATTTTAATCCAGTACACTGGATCGGTGGTGGGCGCTTAATTTAGGGGTAACCTGTCACGTGACCGAGACCGGTCAAGCGTGACAGACGTCACTTTTCAAAATCAAACATCTTTCCGACTTAGAAATAAATAAAACGGAAGTAATGTAAATAATTTTTTAATTCTGTGTGGCCCAATACCAAATGACCCACGGACTGGTAGCGGTCCGCGGCCCGGGGGTTGGGGACCACTGCCCTATAGGACTAAAAGCTTTTTGCGGCTCTGTAGTGAATCATAGTTTGTCACGATGAACAATTTGTTTGAAGTAGTATAACTAAACACTAAAGGTACATGCACTGTGCCACTTTTCTGTGCTCCATTGCCATGTGTCTTAATTCTCTTAAATCATTTAACTCTCCATTAAGTCCAAAATTTAACTGCATACCTTTCCACTCTCTTGCCATTAAGCAATCATTGATTACCTAAAAAATGAATTACTGTTTGTAATGAATCCACTGGAGTACAAAAATAAACCCTGTAACTCCTTGGGCTATGTGTATTTTATAAAGGATGATCAGTGCCTGGTCTGAAAATGTACTCTACCAGAGAGGGAGCTGCACCAGCAATGTTCTGCCTTCAATATAATTAAGGGATAATGGCACAATAACAATGTCTTACAAGCCAATAATGGTGGCCTACAGTCAATGGGAATTGATCTGGGAGTCACCTCATTAAAGACTGAGATGAAACCTTATGGTACTAGTTTCATACCAGAGAGTCAGGGGACCAGACTTTTGTCATAATGAACGCTAACATAGTACACTGGCCTTGCAGTGGGTAGCGCTGTCGCCGCACAACAAGGCAGTTCCGGGTTCGAGTCCCACTCTGTGTGGCGTTTGCATGTTCTTCCTGTGTCTGTCATCGGCCTGTGACCTGCAGCGCTCACTTGTCCTCCCACCTCCAGAAACATGCGCTTCAAGTTAATTGATGATACCAAATTGCCCGTAGGTATGAGTGTATGCATGTGTGTTTCGTCTCTGTGTGGCTCCGCAGTACACTGGCGTCGCCCCCGGAGTTTCCCCCGTCTCACACCCTCAGTTAGCTAGGATAGGCTCCAGCCCCACGTGACCCACCACAGCGGGTGAAGCGGTTGACAATGAATGAATGTACTGAATGTCTGAGTATCTTAAACAGTACTTGTACAGCTCTTATTGTCTTATTTAATGCAGATGAATAATTTAAAGTTTTAGTATGTAATTTTAAGATTTTTGCAAAAACTGACATCAATAAACCTTTTGTACAGTGAATATGAACCGAGTACATGCTGCCATCAAACATGTTGCTTAGCATCATTTAGCTTAGTTTAGCAAAAATACTACTAACTGTGGAAAAGGGGCGGCAGTGGCTCAGTGGTAAAGCGGGCGGTAGAGCAGGTCGTCCTATGATTTGAGCTCGGCGGTTCGATTCCCGCTCCCGCCCCCCCAAAAATACCCGGAGGTGAGCTAACAGTGGGAGGTGTCAGCTCATCTCCGGAGCACTGCCGAGGCACCCTTGAGCAAGGTGCCGTCCCCTTTAAAAATTGCTCATTTGAGGCGCACCAAGAAGGAGCTGCCTGCCACTCTACCTCCCCTGCATGCCTACAGGCCCCTTTGTGTGTGTGTGTGATACAGGGGCCTGTACTCACATATATGTATGCATGCGTTTGTAATCAGTAGCTAGAGTGTGCTCTCTTAATTTCCCTTCGGGGATCAAACCAGTATATAAAATTAAAAAAATTTAAAAAAAAGGGGGAAGAGACTGTCAGCATTATATTTTCAATCAATCAAGTTTTATAAAGCGCTTAATCATGGCAACAGACATTTTAAAGCGCTATCCTACTGTGTCTTAGCTAAGAAAGATATGTTTTATATACTATGTTTGGTTTATGAGCCAAGAAAAGGAAGAGACTGACATATGGTTGATAATATCTGCTGCATTACTGCAGCTGCATTGTCCATTTTTTCCTCACAACATCTTCAGAAAAGTGAGATGGAATTAACCCAGAGCAGCTCGACCTTAAAACAGACTGTGTAAAAGAGGCTCTCTATTAGCTGTTACCTTACATGATTCAGCTATGAAACATGTTTTTCACAGGACCTCTGGTGTTGCCTTCTTCTTAGATAAAACGAAAATGGAGTTGCACCCACCACTGTCCAACACCAGAAGCAGGAAGCATCCTGCATACCATAATCCTACCTCCTCCATGTGGACCCATCTCTCTGGATGGAATTTTTCACCTTAAATATGAAAATAGCTTTGGTACACGTGTTAAACATGACTCAAGACTCACTCCAGAGTGGTAGATGTAATGTTGAGTTCAAAGACATTTGAAACTAAAATATTTTTAAGAGTTATAATACAACCTTACACAGAGCTGAGGTGCTATGTAAGTATCATAACTTGAAACAGTAATTGCAAGAAATATGATAAATCTATGTACAGTATTTTCTGCACTATAAGGCGCACTGGATTATAAGCCGCACCTTTAATAAATTGTTTATTTTATAATTTATTTCATATATAAGGCGCACCGGATTATGAGGCGCATATAATAAAAAATTAAAATAGATTTAAAAAGCTAGTGGCTGTAGTTGCGCTATCCGTCCACTAGCTAGAGCATTCATGACTGTGAGTACCTTTAGTCAGCTGTGAATGGCCCTATTGTTATTTCAATGAGCCATTCTGAGCCTCATCAAGGAAACCTGATCACTTGATTACTTTGCCATCTTAGAAAAAAGTCAACACGCATATTAAAAAACCTGACATTAAAAATGGTTAAATTCATTACGAGTCCACTCAGTTCGAGCAGGGCGGATTATTTCCTCATCTGAACTTTGAAGCAGCGACGTTCGTCTTCGTTTATTAAATATTGTTTCGATAGATCGGTAGTCCAGTCGGAGGTGAGGTGCAGCTATTTGCTGTATTTGCAATATTTAACCAGTTTTTAATGTCAGAATGCTAATTTATTGGCAAATGTGACGCCGTTTTACTCATAGAACTGACTTTAACATCGGTGTCTCACCGCCGTGAATCTCACAGCATGTCGCTGCAGACAGAATACACAAGCCTGAATGCGCCCCTCCGCCGCCCACCCAGAGCTATCAACTACATTTGTTAATCAGTGCAGCACACCAGGTACCGTCGTCTCTTGATATTTCAGAAAAGGCTGGTAAGTTCAGCTTTGAGGGTTTTTCATTCACCTTTATGCCAGTTTCTCCGTGTGTTTCCGCAAACTAATAGAATTGACCGTCACTAGAATCCAGTACTGACACTCAACAATAGCATTTTTTTAGACCAATTAACTTTAAAGTGGGTTATTTCCGGCGCCACAGTAGTTGGGAATACTGAGATCAGTCAGTCAGTCAAACTTTATTAATAGAGTTGTTGAAAATTCCCAATGTTTTGCAATGTTGTCGTAGCCGGTCACCGGTGTTCTTCTCAGCAGGCTGCTCTGCCGACAAACAGCAGGAGTGAGAGTCGGCACTTCGGCGACGCACCTTGACTACCGTTGTTAGGGGGCGTAGTACGGCCTGAATACTGTCTGAGGGAGCCCCTGGTGACATAGTGCAGCATGACTGCCGGCTTTTTTTCAGCGATCTTGTTTTTAACCAATACTAATATTAATATTATCCATATACAAGGCGCATCGGATTATAAGGCGCACTACGGGATTATGAGAAAATTATAGGCTTTTAGGTGCGCCTTATAGTGCGGAAAATACTGTAAATTAATTTCTTCAGCCCATGAGCTTTAAAAATAGTTCAAAGAATTTTCCAAAAATAAGGAAAATTATCAAAATAATGTATAGAAATCAGGTCAGAGGCCAATGATTGATTTTGTGACCGTGTCATCTGACCTTCGATCGTGCGCTTTGGACACTCAGGTGAAGAGAGGGGCAGAGCTGTCAGCTGATCGCCACCTAGTGGTGAGTTAGGTCTGTTGACAGAGGAAACCTTTGGATAGACTTGGTAAGCCCAAAAGAGTCGTGCGGGTGAACTGGGAACGTCTGGAGGAGGACTCTGTCTGCGAGGCCTTCAATTCATACTTCCGAAGGAGCTTCTCGTGCATCCCTGTGGAAGCTGGGGACTTCAAACCTGAATGGTTCAAAGCTTCCATTGCTGAAGCTGCAGCCAAGAGATCTCAAGGTCTTGGGTGCCTCATGGGGCAGTAACCCTCAAAGTCTGTGGTGGACCCCGGTGGTCAGGGAAGCTGTCCGACTGAAGGAGGAGGCTTTCAGGGGCATGTTGTCCCTGGAGACTACAGAGGCAGTTGCAGACCGACAGGCCAGAAGGACTGCAGCCTCGGTTGTGACGGTGTGGGAGGAGTTCGTAGAGGCCATTGAGAGGGACTTTCCGACGGCACCAGGGTTGTTCTGGAGGACTGTCCGACACCTCAAGAGGGGAAAGCGGGGGACCATCCAAGGTGTATATAGCAAATATAGGACACTGTTGACCTCAACTGATGAGGTTGTCGGTCGGTGGAAGGAACGCTTTGAGCCCCCCAATTTGACTGGGGGGCTCTGTAATGACAAGTTACCAGTTGGAGCATGGCACCTTTAAAGCTTTGAATTGCTCTAAAAATATTTGAAATGAGGGAAATTATGACTAACCTTTCTAACTTGTGAGAATTTTTTCTGACTCAATATATGAATATCATTTGCACTTCAGCCTTGATGACTGCGGGACTACTCCTAAACCTTTCCAAGTGCTGCCGCTTGTCAGCCTAAATTGCCATGGAACAAAAGGCCACTGAGAGCGTTTCCTCTGAATGGACCCAATAATGCACTGAACTCATAGACACCTATTACAGTTGACAGTGGAACTACATTGAATTGTTTGTAATTACTGGTCAAAGGGCAGCTATTTTTGTCTTCTTGATGGACTTATTCACATGAAATTACTTCTCTTCTGCAGCTTGTGGAACAGAAATATCCAAAGGGTGAGGAGTTGTCACATAGCTAAGCTACTTGAACTGTGCTGGATTAACCACAGATCACCAGCAGAAAAGAATAAACCCCTCTGCTTTCTTTTTCCAGTATATATATTAACAAGATATAGATTTCATGTAATTTCAGGTAATATGTGCGTGTGTGTGTGTCTGTCTGTGTGTGTGTGTCTGTGTGTGTGTGTGTGTGTGTGTGTGTGTGTGTGTGTGTGTGTGTGTGTGTGTGTGTGTGTGTGTGTGTGTGTGTGTGTCTGTGTGTCTGTGTGCATGTGTGTGTACATGTATGTATGCAGGATTTTGTTGTTCTTTGAAGCAAGGATAGAATTTAAACCATACAGCGATGAAAGAATCTTGGTGTCAGCATTTTCCAGCCATTAGAAGGCCTTTGACTGTTCAATAATAGATAAGGCTTAATGGCTTCTTTACAGCTGCTTCTGGCTGTGTTTGACATGTAGAGAGATAATGAATGTAAAAGCCTACTGGATACATGGGTCCCATGGTTAAAATCCTATTTTGGTGTTGAAAATTTCCGCTTTTTCCCTGGTATATTTTGAAGGCCACCTGTCTATTTTCTCGGTGTTGCATGATTTCAAATATTACATGAAATAATCAAGAAATAAGGAATCAATGTGGTAATACCTAAAAGTATAAATTACAGATCAGTCAATTTTATCAACCTATATTCGGAGCTGAGAGGACTGAGTCCCTACATTTCTATTCATGCATGAAGAGCAATGCCCCACATTTATTATATCCATCTAATGAATTTGTCATTGTGTGAAATGTGGGTTTGTCCAAGCCCTGTTACAAAAAGTAATATCCATCCTGAAAATTCCCTTTCAGCTTGAATTAAATTTTCCCAATTGAAAACAAGAAGCCTTTGAAAGTGGGATAAACCAGCTCTGAAAGCATTTCCACTACAAACCAGTCCATTAAAGCCAGTGCCATGTTCAGATATTACAAAGAAGAGACTAACATTTGATGCAGACAATGCAGATAAAGCTGGTACTGAGTGGATCCTGTCAGGAGTGCATCCACCATGCAGGGGCAATTCTGCTTTAATGAGCTAAAATGATTCCTCAAATATTTGAACGATACATAAAACTTAAACAAAAACAGTCAGTGTTGGTTTTCACTGTAATGCAATCACACGTTTCACAAAGTGGTGAGCCTCAAGTCAACACTACTGTTTATCATCCCCAGTAATCACACTATTGCTTATTAGAAATTAAACTGTTTATCAGTGGAAATCTTCAATACTGCAATTTTCGTGCAAGACACCTGGACAAGTACACACCATGACATGACATGTTTAATGTTTTCTGATTTTTGTAAATATGTGCTTATTCACCCCTCTTTGAGTCGTCACCTTATCATGGTGGAGGTGTTTGTGTGTCCCATGATCCTAGGAGCTAAGTTGTCTGGGCCTTTCTGCCCCTGGTAGGGTCACCCATGGCAAGCAGGTCCTAGGTGAGGGACCGGACAAAGGACGGCTCATAGACCCCCTAATGATGAACAAAAACAATGGACCACGTTTTCCCTTGCCTGGACGCGGGTCACCAGGGCCCCCCTCTGGAGCCAGGCCTGGAGGTGGGGCTTGAAGGCAAGTGCCTGGTGGTCAGGCCTGCACCCATGGGGCCCGGTCGGGTGCAGCCCGAAAGGATAACGTGGGTCCCCCTTCCCATGGGCTCACCACCTGTGGGAGGGGCCATAGGGGTCGGGTGCACTGAGCTGGGCGGTGGCCGAAGGCGGGGACCTTGGCGATCTGACCCCCGGCTACAGAAGCTGGCTCTTGGGACGTGGAATGTCACCTCTCTGGCAGGGAAGGAGCCCCAAGCTGGTGTGTGACGTGGAGAAGTTCCGACTAGATATAGTCAGGCTCACCTCCACACACAGCTTGGGCTCTGGTACCAGTCCTCTCGAGAGAGGTTGGACTCTCTTCCACTCTGGAGTTGCCCATGGTGAGAGACGCCGAGCAGGTGTGGGTATACTTATGGCCCCCACGACATTGTGTCTGAGTGGACCATGTTCCGCGCCTCCATTGTCGAGGCGGCCGACCGCAGCTGTGGCTGTAACGTGGTTGGTGCCTGTTGTGGCAGCAACCCCAGAACCCGTTGGTGGACATCGGTTGTAAGGGATGCCAACAAGCTGAAGAAGGAGTCCTATCGGGCCTTTTTGGCCTGTGGGACTCCTGAGGCAGCTGATGGGTACCGGCTGGCCAAGTGGAATGCAGCTTTGGTGGTTGAGAGGAGTTCGGTGAGGCCTTGGAGGACGAATGCCACATGGCTTTGAGGGAATTGTGGTCCACCATCAGACGTCTCAGGAGGGGGAAGTCATGCAGCATCAACACTGTGTATAGTGGAGATAGGGCACTGCTGACCTCAACTCGGGACGTTGTGACTCGGTGGGGAGAATACTTCGAAGACCTCCTCAATTCCACCGACATGCCTTCCCATGAGGAAGCAGAGTCTGGGTTCTCTGAGGCGGGCTCTCCTATCTGGGTTCTGGAGAGGAGGGTCCGTCGGGAAGTCGAATCTCAGATTCAGGAGGAGCAGTGTGGCTTTCGTCCTGGCTGTGGAACAGTGGGCCAGCTCTACACCCTCCGCAGGGTCCTTGAGGGGGCATGGGAGTTCGCCCAACCAATCTACATGTGTTTTGTGGACTTGGAGAAGGCATTCAACCGTGTTCCTCGGGGGTTTCTGTGGGGGGGGTGCATCGGGAATATGGGGTATCGAACCCCTTGATAAAGGCTGTTCGGTCCCTGTACGACCGAGTTTGGTCCACATTGCCGGCAGTAAATCGGATTTGTTTCCAGTGAGGGTTGTACTCCGCCAAGGCTGCCCTTTGTCGCCAATTCTGTTCATAACTTTTATGGACAGAATTTCTAGGCACAGCCAAGGCGTTGAGGGTGTCTGGTTTGGCGGCCTCAGTATTGCGTCTCTGCTTTTTGCAGATGACGTGGTACTGATGGCTTCATCAAGCCGTGATCTTGATGATCACGGCTTGATGAAGCCATGATCATCCCCAACCCAGAGTGCCCTCTCCGGGTTGGGGATGAGATCCTGCCCCAAGTGGAGGAGTTCAAGTATCTCAGGGTCTCGTTCACGAGTGAGGGTACGATGGAGCAGGAGATCGACAGGCGGATCTGTGCAGCGTCTGCAGTGATGCAGACTCTGCATCGGTCTGTCGTGGTGAAGAAGGGGACGACCCAGGACACGCTGGATAGAATATGTCTCCCGGTTGGCCTGGGAACGCCTTGGGATTCTCCCGGAGGAGCTGGACGAAGTGGCAAGGGAGAGGTAAGTCTGGGCTTCCCTGCTTAAGCTGCTGCCTCCGCGACCGAACCCCGGATAAGCGGAAGGAAAATGGATGGATGTGCTTATTCAAAATTTCAATAGGTTTTGTTTTACCCACATTTTAATGCTCTGCATGATGCCATACTTTGGTGCCTCTTCTATTCAGTCCATGGATCATATATAGAGAATTACATGATAACCCAATCTATCACCAATGCATAACCTTTGATGAGGAAATGTGTGACTTTCAACAAACCGATAAAAATCTGTCAATTATGATTGAAGCAAAGTGTGACATGATGAGATCAACACTATGTACAGTATATTCTACTTGGTCATCATATTAAAAGCTGTATATCATTTCATGTGATCTTACCTAATGGGTTCAAAGTTAATTCAGCTATATTTTACTATCACAATTCAGCCACTAGGAAGTCTCTTAAAATATACACGATGATCTATATTATAAATGCAGCATTACATTAATTTACATATTATGTAAATACATCATTAAATTAGCATGCAAATTAAATTAGATTCATTATGGAAGCCAACCTCAACTACCTCCACTCTGAAGCTGATAGTTGCAGATCTTTGGCCTTTGTTTGCATGGGCATGACTTCGAGTCAAAGAAGAGTTTGATTGAATTCTGAAGCATATCTGAGAACAGAGTCAAGTCCAGATTCTGGACATTTGTGTTAGATTTTAATCAACATTGTAAGTTGGGGATTTTTAAAAATATTTTACCAAACTCATGAAAACCTAGAAAACCCTCAGATAGTGAATACCTAGGGTGACACTAAAACTTGAGTAAAATTGCAATTGTTTTTAGCAAGTGTACCTCAATTCAGACCTCAGAAAGAAGATATGCAAGGACCTGTGAGTGTGCAGAATACATTTTGTACCACAGTGAGGAGATCATCAACTGTTGTATTCTGGTCCCCAAGGCAAGGCACAGACTCTGGTTTTGCCATAGCGAATTTGCTTAACTCACAGCTGCCTTATTCCCTGTTAACCAATCCTCCAACCCTGGCCCAGGTGAGAACGGTTCCACCCCTATGCGCAGATCGGGATCATAATCTGGATCTGTGACAGGGATGGAGTTGGAAGTACTTACTGGGTCACTATATTCCAAGGGGTAGAAAAATAACATAATCCAGATTCAGAGTCAAATACTGTATTTGTGTTAGGATTTACAGTGCATCTGAAAGTCAAATGGACTTGGATCCACTCTTTTAGGAAATCACATTTTTGATTCCAAACGCTAGGTCTAGGTTGTCAGGGAGAAGGAAGAGTGAAGAGTTTGCTTGTTTGTTTGTTTTTTATCAGTAGTGTTACACCAACGTTTTGACTTGTCTTGAGCTCTACAGAGTACAGCCATTACTGATATAATTTGCAATTTCCTTATTCTGGGATGAAATAGTCTCACAGTTCACACAAACTATTCTGATTCATGTGGCTGTGTCCCAAGTGTGGTTTAAATGTCTGCTTTCCAATTTTCCCAAGCAAATGACAAGGTCTGTGTGTGTTTGATTTCAGTGTTGGTGCTGTCTGAGTGTGTGTTGACAAGATAAGGTAGGTGTGTGTTAAACATGGTTGGCATTCGTCAGGAGGTATGCTCTGAGATTGAGGTAAGGCAGTATAAACAGATCTCAGTTAATGGGTTCATCCCTCTGGGTCCACTGCGCACTGAGGCAGAGAGATGCACAAAGCCCCTGCCATCCTCTTGGAACAATGCTCCAACAATTATTATTATCCAGATTATTGAGCAACTTCCCAAAGTTTTTTCTGATTCTCCATGACCATATAAACATTGCTCATTTCCTTACTTGATTTTTAAAATGTCATCAAAACAGACTGGAATATACTGTATATACTGTACAGTACAGTCAAGATCAGCCAGAGGTTGAACACAAGGACTCAATAGCCCAATCAACTCTCCTGAAGATATATAAATTCACTCTTTTACTTAAACTTCTTTTCCTTTCGGCTTTTCCCTTCAGGGGTTGCCACAGCAAATCAATGCCTCCATCTAGCCCTGTCCTTTGCATCCTCTTCTCTCACATCAAAACTCAGCATCCTTCTACCAATATATTCACTATCTCTCCTCTGGACATGTCCAAACTATCTCAGTCTGGCCTCTCTGACTTTATCTCCAAAACCTCTAACATGTGCTGTCCCTCTGATGTACTCATTCCTGATCCTATCCATCCTGGTCACTGCCAAAGAGAACCTCAGTATCTTCATCTCTGCTACCTCCAGCTCTGCCTCCTGTCTTTTCCTCAGTGACACTGTCTCTAGACCAAACAACATTGCTGGTCTCACCACAGTTTTGTACACCTTTCCTTTCATTTTAGCTGAAACTCTTCTATCACACGTCACACCTGACACTTTTCTCAACCCGTTCCATCCTGCCTGTACACGCTACTTCACCTCGATTCCAGACTCTCATTTGCTCTGGACTGTTGACCCTAAGTACTTAAAATCCTCCACCTTCTTGATCTCTTCTCCCTGTAACCTCACTCTTCCACTTGAGTCCCTCTCATTCACACACATGCACTCTGTCTTACTGCGGCTAACCTTCATTCCTCTCCTTTCCAGGACAAACCTCCACCTCTCTAGCTTCTCCTCCACCTCTTCCATGCTCTCACTGCAGATCACAATGTCATCTACAAACATCATAGTCCACGGAGATTCCTGTCTAACCTCATCTGTCAGCCTGTCCATCACCATAGCAAACAAGAAGGGGCTCAGAGCTGATCCCTGATGCAGTCCCACCTCCACCTTGAACTCCTCTGTCACACCCACAGCATACCTCACCACTGTCTTACAGTCCTCATACATGTCCTGCACCGCTCTAACATACTTCTCTGCCACTCCAGACTTCTTCATACAATACCACAGTTCCTCTCTGGGCACCCTGTCATAAGCTTTCTCCAGATCTACAAAAACACAATGCAGCTCCGTTTGGCCTTCTCTGTACTACTCTATCAACATCCTCAAAGCAAATACTGCATCTGCATTACTCTTTTTTGGCATGAAACCATACTGCTGCTCACAAATGTTCATTTCTGCCCTTAGTCTAGCTTCCAATACTCTTTCCCATAACTTCATTGTATGGCTCATCAGCTTTATTCCTCTGTAGTTGCCACAACTCAGCACATCTCCCTTGTTCTTAAAAATTGGCACCAGCACACTTCTCCTCCATTCCTCAGGCATCTTCTCACTATCTAAGATCCTGTTGAACAACCCAGTCAGAATCTCTACTGCCACCTCTCCTAGACACTTCCAATCCTCTACAGGTATATCATTAGGACCGACTGCCTTTCCACTCTTCATCCTCTTCAGTGCCTTCACTTCATCCTGACTAATCTTTGCTACATGCTGGTCCACAACAGTCACCTCTTCTAGTCTTTGTTCTCTCTCATTTTCCACGTTCATCAACTCTTCAAAGTACTCTTTCCATCTTCCCATCACACTACTGGCACCTGTCAATAGACTTCCGTCCCTAACCTTAATCACCTTAACCTGCTGCACGTCCTTCCCATCTCTATCTCTCTGTCTTGCCAACCGGTATAGATCAGTCTCTCCCTCCTTACTGTCCAACCTAGCATACAAGTCATCACAAGCCCCTTGTTTGGCCTTTGCTACCTCTACCTTCACCTTACGCTGCATCTCCCTGTACTCCTGTCTACTCTCCTCAGTCCTCTCAGTGTCCCACTTCCTCTTTACTAACCTCTTTCTCTGTATACACTCCTGTACCTCCTCATTCCACCACCAAGTCTCCTTATCTACTTTCCTTCCCGATGACACACCAAGTACTCTCCTACCTTGCTCCCTGATCACATTAACTGTAGTTGTCCAGTCAACTGGAAGCACCTCCTTGCCACCCAGAGTCTGTCTTAACTCCTTCCTAAAAGTCATGCAACACTCTTCCTTTTTTAGCTTCCACCATTTCGTCTTCTGCTCTGACTTTGCCCTCTTCATCTTCCTCACCACCAGAGTCATCCTATACACCACCATCCTATGCTGTTTGGCTACACTCTCACCTACCACTACTTTGCAGTCACTGATCTCCTTCAGGTTACACTGTCTACACAGGATGTAGTCTACCTGTGTGCTCCTATCACCACTCTTAGGTCAGCCTATGTTCCTGCCTCTTCTGGAAGAAAGTATTCACTACAGCCATTTCCATCCTTTTTGCAAAGTCAACTACCACCTGTCCTTCTGCGTTCCTCTGCTGGATACCAAACCTGCCCATCACTTCCTCATCACCTCTGTTACCTACACCAACATGTCGATTGAAGTCTGCACCAATGACAACTCTCTCTCATCAAAGTCCAACCAGAATTTTTCCTTCTCCTCCAGCTCACATCCTACCTGTGGAGCATACCCACTAACAATGTTGAACATCACACCTTCTATTTCTAGCTTCAGACTCATCACTCTAGCCGACACTCATTTTACCTCCAGGACATTCCTAACATTTCTCTTCCCATCTACACCATGATAGAACAACTTGAACCCTGCTCTTAAACTTCTAGCCTTGCTACCTTTCCACCTGGTCTCCTGGACACACAGTATGTCTACCTTCCTCCTCTGCATCATGTCAACCAACTCGCTACCTTTTCCTGTCATAGTTCCAACATTCAACGTCCCTACTCTTAGTCCTATACTCTTGGCGCTCCTCGTCTCTTTCTTTGTGCGAACGCACTTTCCTCCTCTCCTTCTTCGACCAACAGTAATCCAATTTCCACCGGCGCCCTGTAGGTCAACAGCGCCGATGGCGGTCGTTGTTTACCCGGGCCTCGACCGATCCGGTATGGACGTCATAGGTTTGATTCGCATGTTTGATTTGGCAAAAGTTTTACGCCGGATGCCCTTCCTGACGCAACCCTCTATTTATCCGGGCTTGGGACCGGCACAATAAGACACTGGCTTGTGCCCTCTTGCGGCTACATTCACTCTTTCACTTAAACTATCCAGCTTCATCATTCAAAAGACAGCGTGTGTCAGCATTGTTCATAAACACCTTAAAATGAATTAGTTGAACAGTGACAAGAATATTGGGGAAACTCAAGATGTTGTTCAACATGAATCTACTTATTTTGAATGAGAAGGTTATTTCTCAAATTTCTGCTGCATACACTGACAACTCACACAATGGAAGCTGTACATTAGAAACAATCCTTTTGGGGTTTTTTTAATTTTTAATTTTTCATGAGTAGAAGGGAATAACCTAATTTTAAGAGGTGTAAAACCTACATGCTGACTGTGACTGACTGTCTGGCTGACTGTCAACCAGAGCTGGTGATTGAACTGAATATTCTTTTCTCATCATCAGCCATCTTCAATGTTTAGCCATAGATCAACCACAGGCCCTATGTAACCACGTCTGCCTATCCCTTAACCCCACCATGAGCCACTCTGTTCAAAGCATTGGCACCAGCAAACTTCTCACCCACATGACGCCATACCAGCTGTCTGCCATCTGCAAAACTTCCCTTTCAACATGCCAGAGGCCATCAGACATGAAGATTTATTCACTGAGGTCAGTTATGATGTGAATGCAGTTTTAGGACTCCGGTGAGGATGACAAGTATGCAGGTGAACTTCTCAGAGTTTGTTTCAGACAGTTTGAGCTGAGATTCTCTGGTTGCACAAACATTCAAACCAACTGTTGCCTCAGCTGTCGGGGTGGATGGTGTCACAAAATCTCACTGGTGGAAGAGCTGGATGTTGTGTAGTCATGCCTGGTTACATGTGGCCTATAGCTGTGAGACAGGTTGGATGTACTGACAAATTCTTGGAATCAATGTGGAAGATGGTTTATGGTAGAGCAATGATGATTTGGTTTACAGACAACAGCTTTTGCAGTCTGTCAGTATGTTCTTGCAGTTAAAACTAAACCCAAAAAATAGCAACAAAAATCAACTATTACTGATTAAAATGCATCTTTTTGCTAAACTAATTAATTGTTTTGTCACACCAATTTTATAGAAATTCTTTAAAAGGTGTTGAATGTTATCATTCCGGGGTTTGAATGCCGGTACAGCAAAAAGTTTCAGTACTGTAAAGCAATGCTAATTTATTACCCATCAAAACTATAACAAAACAAACAAAGTGAAAAATCCTGCCTGCCTCTATGGTCTATATATTCACATGAAATAATATCTTACAATAGAGCAAAAGAAAATCTGTTAAAATTAAAAAAATAAAAAACTACCACTTTCTTTTTGATGCAGATAAACAGTATTAAGTGTAGAAACTATTCAAGGTATGTTTTTCACTTTATAGGCCTATTCACATTGTATGAATGACACTACACAAATGTCCAAAATACTATTCACCTGTTATACAGGCAACTTGACAGAGTAGCACTTGTGATGGGTTATTTGTTAATGACCAGCATTGCCCGTAACCCTCCTAAGTGGAGCTCCATCAGGTTGCTTTATAGTGCCGGTTCGAGTTACTTTATAGTGTCCTTTCAAACACTTTAGTGCCTTCATGAGAGCTTTATAGTTGTCATTACAAAGTGTGCCAGTATGAAGTGATTTCAGAGTCCTCTTTCCCAGTTGTTTTAGATGCCTCCAACATTTTTTGGTTTTCACCATTCTATCGATGCATACCTGTCAGCACTGAAAAATTCTAGAATTTAAAAAGTGATATTATCAATCTGGCTGGCATGTTAGCACAGTGGGTAGTATTATGGCCTCAAAGTGAGAAGGTTCCGGGTTCAAGTCCTGTTTGTGCTGAGTTTCCATGTTCTCCCTGTGTCTGTATGTGTTCTTCCTGGGTTCTCTGACTTCCTTCCACCTTTAAAAGCATGTATCTTGGACAAATTGATCAATCCAAAATTGTCCATAGGTGTAAGTGTGCTCCAGAAGCACCCACAACCCCTACTGTGGAAAAAAAACTGAAGGCAAGACGATTACAATAGTCTCATCTTCAAGAAGATGAACAATCAAACAAATAAGCAATGATACACTTGGTTCACAGTCCACAGAGTTATGTTTGTAATTTCTATTTTAATGAGACAATTTGGTAACAGTCAAAGGAAGGCATTAACTCCCGCAATTAAAAAGCCCAGCGAAAGTTATTTTGATCCACCCAAGACTGACATAATGGCACAACACCTGCTCCTGGATGGTAAAGAGGAGAGAAAATAGCAAAAATCTGCATCTTCTCTCTGCAGGTGGAAGAATGTGGGAGGGATTAGATTGGAAGGTGAGGAAAGGTGAGCTCATGAGCTGTTGTTGCTAATGATGTTTTCATGTTTTATGTTTTGTTATTTATGTTGTGTTATGTTATGTAATTTTAGATACTCTGTCATATTCCAAAACTAGAGTACATCGATGACATTTATGACATTATTTAATTTTCTAATAGCTGCAATGCTTCATGCACAAATGTAATTTTTTTATAAAGGAGTCTTGAATGAATATGTGAAATGTATGTGAATATTTTAATGATCAATAAAATATTAAAAACTTCAATAACTCTGCTGTGCCTATAGAGCTCTTTGGAGAACAATAGAAATATATTAAGTCACAGTACACGTAATGTTATTCGCTGTTTGATCGCCTGCAATTAATGACTTGATTTACTTCAAAAACGTTGGAGCATCTACCTTCCCTTTACTCAAACTACGTCATCCACATTATACATATATACCAAACCCCACCTCTGACAGATCAAATCATTCCGCATCCTGATGTAGAAAGAGAGAAAATCCATAGTTGTGCAGAATGTCAGTGACTCTTTTGTGTGTACAGGTCACCTGTGCAAAGAAGGAAGAAATGTGGAGGAGGAATTACTGGAGCAGAATGGTATTTAGATTACTGGAAAGCAGGGAAAATTCAAAACTTCTACCAGCGCCAAATTGCCCAGTCCGCTAAAAGCCTCTGTGGATGCTCCATCGACAGCTGAACATGTCTGATAAGAAGTGAGCCAAGGAATCGCAGCAGAAAGAGAGGTACCACGACTTGAAGAGATATGAGACACAAAGAGAGAAAGAGGAAGGGGGGTTGTCTACGGAGTGTGATGCTTCTTATTAGATAGAACATAATTTGACTCAGTCTTAAGTTGAATAAGCAGTCTAACCACTGTTTTTGAACATGCAGAATCTAAATAATGAATAAAATTCCTCCTCCTGCATTTGTTTTTGTGTCATTTCTGTTTGTCCAAAGGAAACATTTTCATCAGACGATGGCAAAAAAAAAAGATACCTTTTTGAAAATATTTCTTTAAAGCAAATAATCTTCCCCACGCTGTGGAGGAAATGCTTTGAAAAAAAATCACAATAATGTGAGTTTCATTAAATAAAAGAAGGCTAGAAGACGGAGAACATACTGTATGTACAGCATCATTTATTTATTTATATTAGATACTTGGCTACAGGAAATTCTTCCACTTCATTTGAGCCATCCCTGTGGAGTAGTGGCTTGCCTTTTTTAGGTGAGCAAATGTGGGAGCAGGAGCTCAAGAACTCTTTGACATGCGGGTGTGGGGCAACCTGGGATTGAATTGTTATCATTCTGCTCTTTCCCCCCAAGACACAGCCACAAAAATTTTTTCTAGTGTATCCATTATAATCTGAAAAAAATAACATGTAGTTTTTCATATATTCTACATAATACATTGTGTCTATGTCTACTTATGCATATTAATGGGTAAAATTAGAGTCAAATTGTTATACTGCACTTGTCAGACAGTGCTTGTCCTCATTAAAGCAGACAGTCCCTGTTCTTGTAAAAGAAATATTGAATTCAGCCACAAGGGTTTTAACATAAACCACATTTATCATCTCCTTGCTTCCCGTGTGCCTTGTTAGTTACTGAATTAATGTAAATGTACACATTACAAAACTTTGATACACTATATGACTGAGAATTCATCAGAATATTGTATTTTGATGAAAAAAAAATCATATGGATATTGTTTGTTAGTTAGTTAGTTATTCATTTATTTCAGGCAAGGCAAGGAAAAACAAAACAAAAACAACAGCAAACAAAATATTTAAATAAGCAAATAATAAATAAAGATCATAACTCAACATAATTTTGCCTGAAAGGGAGTGGGAAGAAGAAAACTTATGTAATCCCACCCCAGTTCCTGATTCAGAAGTCAACACACTGGGCTTCAATGCTACTTCGAAAATTCAAGGATAACCACACAATAATTGTATCATGATTGCGTCACCATGGGCAACAATGAAATTTTCACATTGCAATTGCAATTCCACACAATGCAAGGAAGGCACCAAATACCAACAATGGTAATGTACAATATACCAACAACGGTAATGGACAAATGCCAACAACAGTAATTAACAAATACCAACGATGATCAAGAAACACTGACCACATGTTAACAAACAGAACAGCAGTTTGAGTTAACGACCCTCATCTCTATATTTTGACCAGAGACGATGTTTATATAACAGTTTGAATTGATTAGTACTTTTGAATTTCTTGTGTTGTGAGTTCAGATTGTTCCATAGTTTCACTCCGCACACAGACACACAAAAACTTTTACGTGTGGTTTGAGCTCTCTGCAATGAAAAATATCCAAAACCTCTCAAGTTATGAGCCCTGACTGGAGTTGTAAAAAATAGTTGGAGGTTTGGTGGTAATAATTTGTTGAATGCTTTATATAAAACTATTGATGTATTATATTGTACAAGATCATGAAATTTTAGCAACTTTGACTGCGTAAACAGGTTATGAGTATGTTCAAGAAAACCAACCTTGTGAATGATCCGCACTGCTCTTTTCTGTAGTATGATCAGAGGATTAATTGTGTTCTGGTATTTCCCCAAACTTCAAAACAATATGTAAAGTATGGGAGGACCAAGGTCCATCAAGGTACTGTTTTGCTTTATTTACAATTGAGAGGGTTTTGGAGATTTTTGTTTTTATGTGTCTGACATGGGGTTTCCATGACAATTTACTATCAATTATAACTCCTAAAAAATTATTTTCACTTACAATTTCAATTTGAGTGCCATCAATACTTATTTTTTGTTCAGACATTATGTTGCGATTTCCAAACATCATTACCTTGGTTTTATTTATATTCAAAGATAATTTATTTTAATCCACCCATTCTTTTATTGTGTTTAGTTCCCTGTTTACTGTGTTTACAAGCTCAAAATAATCATCACTACTGTAAAATATATTTGTGTCATCTGCAAATAGTATGAGTGTCAGGACTTTGGTTGTGTTAAATATTTCATTTATGTACAGATTAAACAGTTTGGGCCCTAACACTGACCCCTGGGGGACACCACAAGCAATGCCAAGTACATCTGATGAATGTTGACCCATTTTTACAAACTGTACCCACTCTGCTAAATAACTTTTTAACCAGTCCCCAGCCAATCCCCTAAATCCATATCTTTCCATTTTATTTAGTAATATTACGTGGTTAATCAAATCAAATCAAATGCTTTTTTCAGATCAATGAAGAGACCAACTGCATACTTTTTCTGCTCCAGTGCATTCGTTATTTCTTCAATAGCTTCCGTTATTGCCATTGATGTAGTTCTTCTGGTTCGAAAACCATACTGACCTTCATTAATTATGTGATGTTTCTCAAGAAACTTTTCAAGTCGAGAGTTGAAGAGTTTCTCCAAAATTTTTGAAAACTGAGGCAAAAGTGAGATTGGTCTGTAATTATTAAATGCATGTTTGTTTTCATTTTTGAAGAGTGGAATTACTTAAGCAATTTTCATTTTGCTTGGAAAACAGCCAGTCTGGAATGACAAGTTATAGATATAAGTTAAAGGTTTGACAATATTTAGTATAACTTTTTTTAACCAATGACATGCTAATGTCATGACAGTCGGTGGAGGACTTACTTTTACACTTCTGCACGATCTTTGTCACTTCCTGCTCATTTGTAGCTGAGAGGAAGAATGAAAAGGCATTATTTCAAATAGTTGACTTTGCAATTCCACTATCAAGAATATCAGAAGCCAACTTAGGGCCAACATTCACAAAAAAATTGTTGAACTTATTTACTACATTATTCATATTATAATCTTCATCATTTTCATCAATAAAGTAATCAGGGTATGTCAAATTTGAGGATTTTTGTTTGATTAGGCTATTCAAAGCATTCCAAGTTCCTTTTATGTTGTTTTTATTTTCATGCAACTTTTTTTGATAGTATAATTGTTTGCTTGTTCTTATGATATCGGTTAATTTATTTGTACTTCTTTGTAGAGATTGTTTTCTTTTTACAGGCGTTCATTATTCCTTTGGTAATCCAAGGGCTTTTGTGATATTTTTCCTTCATAACATATTCTTTCACAGGGCAGTGATTATTATACATGGAAGTGAAGGTGCCTAAAAAAGTACAATAAGCACTGTCCACATTAGGGTCACTGCACACTGAACTCCAATCCTGGAGCGCCAAACCATTGTTTAGGGCTTGGATCGTTTCATCAGTTAATATTCGTTTGGAGATTTTTGCCATAATGTCTTTAGTTTTCTTGAAATTACCATTATACAAAGTAAAAACAGGCAAGTGGTCAGTTATGTCACATACAAATAGGCCACTAGTGATTTGATTTCCCATTATATTAGTAAAGATGTTATCAATGATTGTGGCACTATGTGACGTTATTCTGCTCTGTTTTGTTATAGTTGGATACAGAGACAAGCTGTACATTGTGTCAGTGAAGTCATCAACAGTTTTGTGCTTGGTTGGGTTTAACAAATCAATGTTAAAATCACCTCAGATAAATATGTTTTTTTGCTTGACAGTTGAAAACAGTTCACCAATCCAGTCTGTGAAAGTTTCTATATCTGAACCAGGTGCCCTGTATACACAACTCATGATGATGTTTGTCTTTTTATCATTTAAAATTTCCACTGTTAAACATTCAAATAGTCCCTCCACCGCTGTTGTCACATTAGTTAAAACTTTGAATTTAACAGATTTAGGAATATGTATAAGGCAACCCCCCTTCCTGTTTTACCTACTCTGTTTATATATCTTAATTCATAGCCTTCAAGACAAAAATCAATACCTTTGTCATCATTGAACCAGGTTTCAGTTATTGCAATGATGCTAAATGGACGAGTGAAATGTTGCAAGTAGTCTTTGATAGGCTCAAAATTCATGTACATGCTTCGACAATTAAAATGGATTATTGACAGGCTATCTGCTGAATCTACACTGTTTTCATAATGTTCTTGGGTGAAATAATTACTATTTTTAACAATGGCAGAGAGGAAATGATTATCAGGGTCTATTTCAGTGTCTATGGTGGTGTGCTCTTGATACTCACACATTTCCAGTTCTATTTGTTGATGCTGTAGGATCTTCTGTAACATGTCCATGTCCATATTAGTGCTTGGTATAGTTTGTGTTCTTGGTGTGTTTGGCATTGTGATGATGAGGAGTCACAAGCTCTATCAATGTCGATACTGTTCAAGATCTTCTATGCTCTTCACCACCAATACTTTTGCTGCCTCCGATGACCCATTTAGTTTGATGAAGATCTTACAGTTTGTTACCCAGGTTTGTTGAATCTTGCGTTGTTTTTTCAGTTGTCGTGCGATCCTGGCGATGTCGGCATTTTTCTTTGTCAAGTGCTCGTTTATGAATACATTTGTTCCTTTTAGTTTGCGCCCCTGTTTCAGTAGTGCCATTTTCTTTTTCCGATTTGTAAACCTTATGATGAGCGCTGGTGGTCTCTCGTTCCCCACTGGTAGTGGGTGACACGCCTCGATGTGCTCCCGGTCCAACTCTATCCCCTTGCTCTGGAGATAGGAAGCCACCTGTTGCTCCACCGATTGTGTCTCCTGCTCGCTGGGCTCCTCGCTGTCCGCTGCCACCGCACGAGCATATGAACGCGGCCTGATGTTGATGCCGGTGATGACCACATCATTGATGCGGGAGTATTGCTCCAGCTCGTCCACTCGCCGCTCCAGATCCACAATTCGCTTCTCCTTCTCCGGGTTCTGGAGGCGTAGTAGTTTCACCTCCTCCAGGAGCCTCAGAAGCTGCTCCTGTTGTGTTCTGACCGCAATCACATCGCCGCACAGAGAATTGAGCGAGTCTTATCTCCTCAAACTCCTCTGGTGTCGGGCTTTTCCTTGGTGGGGGCATTCCGGTAGTTTGTTAACTAGAGCATCCAGTGGCAGGGGATACTCCAGTCTGTTTGTCAGAGCGTTCGCGTTCCCTAGCTCAGGTGCGCTACCTTGCAGCACCGAACGAGACAAACAACAAAAGTCCACAGAGAAACACCCGGCAAAAAGAGTCAGGCACAGTCAGGACTGTATGTATAAACAAAAAAACAAAAAAAGTCCATTTACCACACAAAAAAAAACTTATTCGACGAGCAGCCACCTGAAGCTACAACACTTACTTCTGTCTGCACCTGACAACACTTCCTTCTCTGTGTTTGTATACTTACCTTTCATAGCAGAGTAAAATTCTGTGGAATAACAGAGTTGTAATATGTAGTGATTATGTGACTGGTCATCTGAAACGACTTGGTTTTCTTTGTAGAGATGTTTGCCCCATGTGTTGCAGGCTGGGCGTAGCTGTACACCTCCACACCTGCCATCTATCCGTCCATAGTCAACTTTCCTCTTTTCATTCCATCAAACCACTGTTTCTGTGCGAGTTGATTGTCATGCAGCTCATGTGTGCCTCCTCATTGCTTCCACCTGCTGTTGCACCCAGTCTTTTTGTCCTGTTCTAGAAATTCTGATCCCGTATCCTAGAGTTTTGTTATTCCTGTGTTTTTTGGACTTCACCCTTTACAACCTTCCTGTTTTGTCCATAATAAAATTACTGTTAAACCTTTTTTTGGCCTCTGCTAGGCTTTGGGATCCAATCCTCATGGTTGACGATTACATCATAATAGTAATCGTTATTATTAGTATTATATGCTACTGAGAGCAACTCTTTCTGCTTGTGCATTTTCTATTCAGAAAAGAAATGTTGTCTACTCAAAGTCTATCAAAGGTCAAGAAACAAACAGCATCTGCATATTCAGTCTATTAGACTTCAGCCTGGCAGTGAAGATTAGATTGCCAATTACTTAGAAGGTTATGTTCTTTCCCAATCTTCACTTGAACAATTCATGTTTGCAAAGTTCTGATGAATTTTTCCCTTGATGTCTTTACAGTCGAACAAACAAAGGAGTTTTCTCTTTAACTGACTAAATGAATAGTTGCATTCAGCACATGAAAGTGTAACACCTTGAGGGACATCAATGTAAATATTTGTTAGGATATGTGACATTATCAAGCTCCACATCAAACCAATACTCCCTCTAGGTTTGGCATGGAAGGTAATGCCAGTAGTGAAATAAACAAGAGCAGAAAGAATTCATTAGGACAGGGTACTTACATCTTTTTGTATTTTCATCCTCACTCTTCTGGAACTGCTTTATTTGCACTCAGCATTTGCCTTTGTGAGCCCTTTCCACAGCTGTACAGTCTTCTCATTCTCTGTTTTCTTACTGCACCGTGACTGGCTGATATGGAAGAATGAGCAGACTTACACTGAAAAAGGTTTGAAAGCAAAAAAGGGGGTTTGGCAGCTTACTTCACTTTTGATATCATCATCCTTACAAAGTGATATAAATGTCTTATAAATTTTATGATGGAATAAAAGAAAAACATTGATACTGTCATGGCATAAGGTTTGAAATAAAAGCATGCGGCCTGACATGCAGCATGTGTGAGGGGTCAGTCACTAACATCTTGTTTCTCTTGAGTTAGGTTTCTCATTTTGATTTGCCTTGGTTGCATTGATTTGTCTTTTGTTCACTTTCCTGCTGGCTGACATGGAAGAATGAGCAGTATCACACAGATAAAATGGTACAAATAAAGTGCAGTGCAGTTTACTTTGCCTATTAATACTTAACTCACTCAACTCCCTTTATTCCTTTACTCTATTATAGACCTAAATAAACTTTGTGTTTCTTAACACCCTTGACAGCAGTGCTTGTCAAATGCCCAGCATGATGTTGGAGAACCTTTTTCTAGTAGATCGTATTTCACTAGGTCACACTTTGACTGAAAGTTGGATCCATTTTGTGCCACCTTGGAACCATACATGTCAGCACAACCTAGACAGGAGCAAGTCAGCAATACTGCACTGAATTGTTTTGTTCATTAACTCATCACAAAAGTGGCAAGAGTTTTACAAGCTGCCTAACATTCAATAAGAGCTCAACCTTTCTTCATTACTTGCCATATAGTCTGTGCACAAAGTCAAATAAAAAAAAAATCAATATCAAGCCAAGAAAATCTTTGATGTCGACCGTTTTTGAAAAAATTATATAGTAATGATCTGCAGTTTCCATTCACTGCCAAGCAATTTCTCGTGGTTTCCATAATGTTGCAGAGTAAAACGTCCAACTTTTACCTTTTCCATTGTGATGTTTTCACACACTGCATTGTATGGTATATAGAGTTCTGTTTAGAACACTGCTACAGCTACATTTACTATAAAATAAGTCCAGTATCTATCCTTTTACACCTTAAAACAAAAGCTTGGCGTATTGGAAAATACAACAGGGTTTCTCTGCCTCGTCAAAAGTTAGATAAGAAAGGAAAAATCACTCCTGTCAAAATAAAAAGAAAACATAGCTCGCAACCTTGTAACTTAGCACAAATAATAGATTGAAAGTAAACTGCAGTCCTGGCTGAATTCCAAAGTAAGATGTCAAACTCTTCTTGTTGTTCATCTCATGTTATTTAAAACAGAAGTAAAGAGAACATTAAATATGAAGATAAAATTTTAGCAGATAAGACGGATTGATTATAATTTAAGGCTGATGGTTTGAGGGGTCAAAATTAGCATTGTCATTGAAGAAGGAACATTAGTTGGTGACTGTGATGTCATCAAAACAGATACAGTACTTAATGTGAGTATTTAGGTGCCTCAGGCCTGATCTGAAGAAATTTGGCCAGGTAATACATTCTGGATTGCGTCTCTTCATGGTCTACTAACCGTCCCATGGCCTATTAAATACATATTAAAAGATTACCTTAATGCCAAATGGCTTCATAAGATTGTGCCTTACAGAGTTTAGTACAGTTGTAATGATCCATGGACATACCCATCAGACCTTCATTTTCAGACCTGGGATAAAGAGAACATATTTCTGTTCAGTAGGGCTGTGTTTGAATCAGAGCCACTCCATATGTTACAAGTGGAGTGTTTGCTTTCGCAACTGCCTCCATATGAGAGAAAACACAAAGACAATAATGAATAATAAACAGATTAATTATTTCTCATCCATAACACCATGAGAAAATCCCCTTATGGAATTTTGATTCAATGAATTAAACTCACAGATGTTTGAACATCTGTTTGATTCTTTTGACATTTACCAAGGCAGGATGCATCAACAAGGGAGGCCATACGTACTCTTTTCCTCTGTCTCTGTGTAGTGTGAGGCTCATCAATGACTAAAGCTCTTTGTCCACACATAAAGAAATGTACAGAGTTCTCAGGGAGAATCAGGCAGGTTGTGTGGAAACAAAATCCTGATGTGATTCTTGTATTCATAAATTTTCTATCACTTTGTAATCACACCTATTGACTCACCATTATGTCATTGTTTACACAGGTCTACCTCCTGCCAAATTCACAGAAAACAACCCAATTCCTTGACATTTAAGCCCACTCCTTGCTTCTGACTCATATTTACATTAGAAATTATCAACAGAAACAGGAGTTTTCATGAAGACCATTGCCCAATCATTTATCAACAAGATATTTTTCATTACCTTTCACAGTTACATAAAATCCATTCTAAAAGTTAGTGTTATGTCTCCACACCTACTTGATTACTTGATTACATTGCTTTTAGTGGTGGAAAATCATGACGTATTAATACGTGGGTATTATTATTTTGATGGGCTTGTTTTTTGTGAAGTTTTCATTAAAATCCACTGACAACTGCCAGATTTCTGTTTACTCTTAAGTAAGCCTTAACAGCGCAACGCCTGCAATCATACAGTACTTTCAGGAGTTTGGCAAAGTCTTCTTTGCAAACTTGTTTAATTCAGCCACATTTGAGTGTTTTTCAAGAATGAACTGCAAGTTAAGATCAAGCCACAGCATCTCAACTGGATTTCATTGACATAGCCAATCCAAAATTAATGAATTTACTTTTGAGCCATTCAAAGTTGGACCTACAAATTTGTAACAGGATATGCACCTTCCAAAATGTTACACTTTTGTCTGTTTGTCTGGTGAGTCCACAGAACATTTTCCAAAAAGTTATCGGGATCATCAAAATGTGTTATAAAATGTGTTCAAAGCTGTTTTTTTCTGTTTGCTCAGCAGTGGTTTCTGTACTGGAACTCCCGCATGGATGCAGACTATGTCTATCACTAATGTCAATCACTCCTGTTGGGACATCACGATGGGCGCTGGTTTTAATCCAGTTGTTATTTTTGGACTCTCGGACAACTTTTTGCATGTACAGTTGATACAGGACAGAATTCTAGGAGTTGGTATGGTAAACAAGGGCCACTATATAGAGACCTAAACAACATATTTTTCATCATACCACCCCTTTAATAAATTAAAGTATCATCTAAAAACTATATTGTGTATTTACTAAAGTTGTATTAAATTTTTCTGATCTGAAACATGGGTGGTACGGCAGCACGGTGGGTAGTACTGTCACCTCATGGCAAGAAGGTTCCGAGTTCCATTACTTTCTGTGCAGTTTGTACTCTCTCGCCGTGGCTTCGTGGGTTTTCTCCGGCTTCTCGAGCTGCCTTCCACCTTCAGTGTAGGTGAATAGATCACTCCAAATTGTCCATAGTGAGTGTGTGCATAAGTGGTTGTTTGTCATGTTCATGTGGTCCCACAATGCGCTTGCAACATGTCTTGTTGATAGCCAGCTGGGATAGGCTCCAGCAAACACAATGACTCACAAGGAAAAGCAGCTGAAGACAAGACTGATGGATGGATTGATGGATGGATCTGAAACATTCACATGGTAAAATACTGTTGAATTCATACTAATTTTTGCTAACTTGCTGTTATCCAAGGTGTTTATATTTTACTACTTGATTCAGTTTTCTTTTACAGCCATTTTAATTCCATTTACAGGAAGTGATGTAAAGTCTCCTGATAGATGGAGAATCTCATAACAAATACACATATGCAAGCATCCAAACTTCACAGGGATATACATAGGGTTTAAAATGGTCTGTATTTAACATAAATATGATTTACTGAAAATACAAACGACTAGAGGAGAGTTTTTATGGGTGTTTCTTTCCTCATTTTCCCTAGAAATGTGTCCCTATTGCAATCTGTTGCAGCTGCTGTGAATTTAAATTGACTACAGCTTCTCAATGAATAGTTCTTTATGCCCTATGGAGCCTACAGGGGGTAAGTATTTCCTACTCTAAAGTTAGCATTTGGATGAGATATAACTTTAAAGTAAATCGTAAATACAGCACAAAAAATATATGCACACACAAGTTGTGTATTTCAGAGTACTTGTGTGTAAATATGAGTTGGAGACTGACACAAACTCTTCATCTTGTCTTCAATAAACAGTAAAACGTCAACACAACAAAATATCATATTTAAGGATTTGGCACATTGGATCAGGTTTACGGTGGATTCAGTTCTGACATGCCAAGTAGTACTGATAGATGAAAGTATAAAGGATGAGAATTGCACAGTGTGATGCGTATACCCAGTAAAAAATATTTTCTTTTTTGTCTCGCTTTGGCTTTGTCACACTTAAGTCCCACTAGAGCTTTGTGACTGCAAAGTAAGAAAGTCAGTAGGAGACCATAATTAAACTTCTACACTCGGCTTAGTAGGAAACTGCAGGATGTACATTTGAGCTATCCTGTATTAAATATTATTTGTTTTGTCTCTGTTGTTTTTTAAATACTTAAATTTGGCATGTCTTTGTGCAGACAAATGCACTGTAGACTACATAAATAAAAAATGGTTGAATGTCGCATAAAGTCATTCCCCAAAAGATAGAACATAAAGTTTTATCCATTTTCGCTACATTTTAAGCTGTAATTTCATATTAAAGACTGGCATTGTCAGTATAAATCAGAAAACTTCAAAATGGTTCCTTTGCTGCACACCTAAGATAAAAAGTAATGCATGAATGTCACAAAAATAGCTGAGGTGTTTTCCTCTCTAAATAAAAAGAATCCAGGCTTCCTGTGGTTTTCTCATGTGTAGTTATTTTAATAAAAACCTCTTTAACTGTTGTTTAACTCATCTGTATCATCACTTTTCATTCAAAACATTAAATGCTGATGTACCTTAGCTATTTTCTATTTTGGGGAGAATTGATCCAGGTAAGTCAACCAATCAGTCAGTAGAGTTCTTGCGAGAAGGGGGAGGGGGTGTTCCTGTGCGTTGAGCCAACCAGATAAGCCAGTTTTTTTCCAGCGCTGGCGGTCTTGTGCCAGGTGCTCTGCCAAAATAGGTTATATTCTTGTCTCTTACATATGAATTGATGAAACTTTTGAACGTTAGAACCCATTACTTTTTGGAGTAGATCCATATCAAGAATCGTGTGATTCGCAGCAGGAGTTTTTTTCATGTCTACTGTGGATTCTGACAGCAGCTGCTCTTTTGGAGACAGAGTAGACTTTACAGCTGACACTTTGTTGAGGAGATCAGCGCAAGCATGAAGTGTATTAAGCTCATCTGGCAACATGGCCTCACATGAAGGGGGGCCTCGTTGTGCAGTTTTTCACATTTGGAATCATCTGTCATATTTCTTTAGCGATGTTAACATTGATGCCTCTGCAGTTTCTGCTGACGTTGGTCCTTTTCCCACTTGATTCCAGCTCTCTAACTGAGAATATTTGTACGCTGCCTTGTCAGCTATCACGTATTTGATTATTTGTTTATACATCACCTCCAGGTACATTCAGACTTTCTGGCATGGGAACGATCTCTTAGGTGGTCAGAACATGCGTGTCTACCTCACACAACTGCTGTAGGGTCATTGTAGCTTCACCTGTCTTAAAGCATTTTTTAAATTTGTTGTTACTTTTTTATGTTTAATAATTATTATCACTGTTTTTAGTTTTCTGAACAAATAAGCTAACAAAACAAAAACATTTTTTCTGAGGTTTTGTCACAGACATGTGAAAAAACCTCGAAAAATATGTGGCAAGACTTTGCAACAACATTTTAATTCAGATTACATATTGTCTGATTGACAAGAATTGAGGAACCATTGAAGCTTTTTCCACAAATATGCAAACATATCGGTTTTTCATTTGACTAAAAATGGCACTGGTAATTCAACATGCTTCTACTGCTATGCCATTACTGACACTTCCTCAGCTTCCATTTTTGGGACATGAAAACCCTCATAAGCCTGTCCTCTTTTGTTTTTGTCGCGAAGATGGTAACCACTTTGTGTGAAAACTATTCTTGTGGTGTGGGCTGTTTTGCACATGACATCTGGGCACTTACAGAATATTTTTACATGGAGTGCATAGATGTGCGATATACACTCAAACCATTAGGTTAAGTATGGAAGAACTCAATCTGGGGTACAGGTGTGTTGAGCCATGATGACTTTTTCGCACTTTGGAGGGGGAGTCTACATGGTAGTCACATTAAGGTGAAATTGGTTTAAGATATGTTTGACCAAAACAAATATTTACATGACAAAGACTTTTTATCAATTTTTTTCAGTTGGTTGTGAGACATGAGATCATCTCAAAATCTGACACACATCATCTACCACCCACAGCATGCTTCCTTTTCCAACATTAAATTTACAACATCAGTAGAGAAAGTTAAACCATATACATTTTGGAACATAATCTGGACCTAATAATTGAAGAGGTGTGGAAAACGTATCTGTTTAATAGCACATACACACTATGGGTCTGTGTCATATTCTCAAGTAGAGTGACACTTTTCAGTCTGTGTTGTAATGAAAGATTGTATTAAAAATATTTCTATACATTTGATTTAGACTTTTGTATAACACAAAAGTTCTAATAAAGGAGAGACAGACATTAACACTGTCAATAGTTGCACCTGAATCTCATAAAAGGCTCATAAGTGTCCTAATCTTTGTGTCCTAGTGTTTGCTCCTCTTATTTTGAAAGGTTTATATCATGATTATGTATCACTGTTTCTTGTGTTGTTTGTTTACACATACATTCTCCATTTTGCTTCCTGTTGATTGTTTGCATATTCATTCTTTGTCTTGTGGTTTTGGGATTTATTTCTCATGTATTTTCACCTGTTTGCTTCTTTAGTTTTCACTGTTTGTTCCTCTTTAACAGTTTCCCTCCAATGTGATTGTCTGATTATCTCCTCCTCTCTGCAGCACCTGTTTCCTACTGTCTCATTTACTCAGCGTGTTGTTCTCTCTTCAGTTGCCAGTTTCAACAGTTGATATTTATTGGGTTTTTTTACATCCCGCTTCAAAGCGGTGATGGAAAGATAAAACAGAAAGCACATCGTCCCCTTTCGAGCAGCAAAGGGGAAGAAAACGAGAAGATGACCTTGACCCTGAGAAAACTAGGTCAAAGTAAAATTTTTACTTTTGTACACTCAGGAACTGGATAAGATAGAGAGAAGAGGGAGTAAGCCAGTGTGAATAAGACTGTAGATCAAAGCTACTGCTTTGACCTATACAAGTCGATCAGGGTAAAATTTTGAATTCAGGGGTGTCGTGGGGTGTTGCAGTCTCTGATAACATTGGTTCTTGTTTTTATCTTGTCTGGGTTATTCTGGTGTACCGCCTGTCGATTGTTTTTATTGGTGGAATATCATGAGGATGAGCCATGCCTGGGCATTAAATAAATATTACTCCCCGGCTTTTTTCATTTTTGTTCCTCCCATTCTCCCTGAACTTGACAATAAGATAACTTCAAGCGCTGCCTTAGTTTGTCAAATTTCAAAATATTTCAAAATAAAAAAAGTGGAAATGTGAGTACTTTGTCTTCCCTTGACTAATTTTTTAGATGTGTTACCTTTTGGGAATTTATCCCTATTTTTCATAGTTAATTATTTGGTCTAGCACTCTATAGTAAAAACACATAGTTGATGCGCAACCTCTCTTTTTCTTATCTAAAAAATATTTCACATTTCCATATATTGTCTTATCCTCTGAACTGCGGAGAAGAAAATACATGTTAACTCTTTTATAATTGTAAGAAAATGAGCACAATTTTTATGGTATGACTCTTTATTTACATAAAGAGTCATCTGTCCATCTCAATCTGTTTGGCATTGAGAAATTTTTCATCCAAAAGAAAAGGGAAAAGTCATATGCAAAAAGCAAACTGTGTAATTAACACCCACTTATTTTCAGTCTGTTTTGATCTTTGACGGTAATTAATTCAGAAAGCCCCACACATTTTACAAAATACTGCTAGACAGCTCAAGTTTTCCATTTTTGTATGGTGAGAACTAGCAAAATTATGACTAAATATATATTAAAATTTCAAACAAAGGTAGAAATAAACCAATCTCCTTTTACAGGCCAGCAACTGCCAAGGCGGAATTGTTTTCAGTGGGTGTCAGACGCCATCTTGTTTGCACCTTGTCTCCAATCCTGTTTACAATTTCTATGGATAAGATTCCACGGCTTGAAGGGTATCCATTTGTTTTTCAGTTTTTTTTTGTTTTGTTTTGTTTTTGCCCATGTCACATGAATAAAGTATCGAGGCAGATATGTGGCTTGAGTCGTCACATCAAAATATCAGGCCACATTTATAGACCTCTGTTGACTTCCCCATGAGGTCGGAGGGACTTTATTGCCTCAAGTGAGAAAATTTAAGTATATTGAGGTCCTGCTTGTGTGATTCAGCAGTATAACATGCCCGGTGTTGATCCATCAGGGCGTAGATGGATCAACCCAGCTCATGTTACAAGGCAAATAACTGGATTTATCAGTGGAAAATGTTCATCAATCCATTCATTCAGATGAGACAATCCATAATCATCTCATCATCAGCCGCATATCCGAGTCACAGGGTTATGCTGAAGCCTATCCCAGCAGATATTGGAAGAGAAGTGTGGTACACCCTGGATAAGTTGCCATTTCATCGCAGGGCTTCATAGAGAACACACACACTCACACACACTCTCACACCAGTGGTCCATTTTGAATGACCAATCTATCTAAGCTGCATGTTTTTGGAGGTGGGAAGAAGCCAGAGAATCCAGAAAGAGCACAGGCAAACATGGCGAGAACACACAAACAACAACAACAACATACAAACAAGACCCTTCTTGCTGGGAGGCAACAGCACTACCCACTGTTCTGTGTGCAATAACCATCGGTAGTAGATACACAGACTTCTGGAGATTCCTCATGGAAAACAAGACCATTTGACTTTCTCTTACCCTCAATCAGCAAAAAGGTTGTAACCAAGCAAGAATGGTTTTCCATATTTGACATTACAAGGCAAATTCATAGAAAGTCTAGCTGGGAAATGCACACATCCTCTAAAGTTTGCCTCCTCCTGACACAGACAATCATGTTTTACCACAAGCTGTTTGCAATAATGCAGACTTTACAAGTTTATCTGATGCTGAACCTGTAGCTAGGATACCTCTCCTTACAGGCAAGTCTGTCTCCATCCATATGCCCAATAAACTGTTGGTACATAAGAGGTTTGATAAAGCATGCAGTCTGTCGGAGCCTAGCGCCTTGTAGTTGTTTTCTTCATTTTGCTAATGTTTACATCTTTAGGCACAACCAAGAAACAGCTTTGTGTTTACTGCAATTACTATGATAACCACATTTTTATAAAAGACATAATGATAATTTGTGTTTTGTTTTCTCATACATATCTATACAGGTCATTTTCACACCTAGGTTCCAGTTTTATTATTTTAAATCAGTTTATGATCATAGACTTATTTGTCAAATATGTGATGATCAAGTTTAACCTTTAAACTCGAAAAGCATCCACCACAGTTACTGCTATAACTGATCGCAGTAAGGTTTATTTTAGAAACTAATAGGTTTATTAATTTCTGTCACCAATATAGTGTGACAGAATGGATTTTTTCTGTAAAAGAAACATATCACTGTGGTGTGGTTGTCAACCACTGTGAATACCCCCCCCCCCCCCCCACACACACACACACACATACACCCCATGAAGAAGACATGTAAACAGGGATTAAGCTTTGTAAGGGCTGGTATTTTTTAGTTCTTCTAATAGAAACATGATCATTTGAAACAAAAAATTTTTGGATGAAGACTGATGAAAAGGCATGAATGGCATGAATCCATGGAAATGACGCGGCACATGTGCCCTAATAAAGAAGGAAGGTAGAGCGATGTGAACTACAGTATACTGCCACTGGTCTGTTTAAAATCCTTGTGACTTCTGACACCTTCTGCTACAGTTCATTTGAAACTAAGTGAGACGTTGTGTAAAGTTGACAAAGGCTGAAAGAATGTCTTTGAAATGTATCACCATTTATCAGAAGGGCAGATGGTACCAGCAAGCATTTGTGTACGTACTGCAAGAAGCTTTATCGCTTTGACTGAACACATTGAAAAAGTCAAAACACAGAGAAGCAGGTTATGTTTTGAAAAGTCAAGTACAGTATTTATTCAATTGGCATTCTGTATCATGAACATCAAACAGGTTAGCTTAGAAAACTGAACAATAATCATCAGGATCTCAAAATTGAACAAACCAATGTTTACGCCTTTTCCACCCAAGTATGTAAATATGAAGGTTTTCCAGAATATTCAATTTCATTCATTCATTAATAGTTAAGGATCCCAACCAACTTCAGCAACTCTGAATAACAGTTTGGTTACATTATCCAGATAAACATAATGATTTGGCACTCATAGTGCAGCTGGTGAATATTTATTCAGCAGCAGAGGAGAAATGTTTCCTATGTGGTCACCAAAAGCGTGGCATTGATTGTCTTTTATTATGGTGTAATTAAAGTAAAACTGAATAAATTCAGTGTTGTAATTCTGATTATCTGCTTTATTGATTCAAAAATGAGTTTAAATGTTTCTGCAGTTGAAATGACCAAAAACATAAAATAAAGCCTGAGTACACAAATTCCACTGGCATTGATCCGAACTGCCTCCCCTCAGGATGTGGGAAATGTGGACTTGTACATTTGAATGCAATAGCCTCAACTTCATTGTGTTCCTTTGTGTTATTTGGTCTGATCAGCAAAATTGCTTCACCCAGCCATCTGTTTGCTCTTTGTTTTTTCTTCTCTTTCTTGCTCCATGCCACAATAAGAGGCTAATCACAATGTTGATGCACGGCGAAAACACAGAAAGTGCAATTTTACAAAAAATCAGTGTTGAACATTAAAAAGATAACAATTAGTTTGTTTATGAATTTAAAAATACCTTAGACATTGGTTGCTGTTTTGATATTGGATTAAATAAAATTTTAAAAAGGTTTCATTTTCAAGATATTTTCAAAGCTTGATCCGATTCAACTTTTTAATCTACCCATTAAATTCAGTAAGTACCATCCTGTTTCTGGTTCCTCAGTCCTTATGGGATACAAGAACATACTAAAAAATATCAGAATTACATGAGCTCCCCTTAAACCCTTAGCATAAAAATGTTAAATGTACAATGTAATGGGTGTCCACTGAGAAGATATTGAAAATAAATATAGAAACAAATTGAGATGTGTTTGAAGCTCCTCATTCATTCTGATCATGATAGGATTCTATGTTAAATAAAGTCAACAGAACTTATAGAACAGCTTGAAGACTTTTTGTCTCTTTTCCAAGAAACTTGCTTGTGGAAAAACTTCAAAACAGTCAATAAAGGGTCTATTTTTTTTTAAAATCCAGAACAGGCATGTTAACAGTTAACTGCCACAAATGAAAAAGAAAAGAAAGACAAATTAAAACTCATTAAAGCAGATCTCACCAAAACATCTCTGAATGACTATGGTATTATTCCATTTCTGCTTCTAGTATATACAACAGATCATTGTCTATAAGTATTGAAAAGTATTTTCTGAATGAACCAATGTGTGTTTGCTTTTGTAGTATTTCTACAGGATTACCTGGCCTGTATAACACTACTGGTCAAACTGACAGTAGGCCAATAAAAAGAAGAGAACCATGACATCTTTTATATCAAACCGCAAAAATATTGCATTATGAAGATCTGAACTTCATTTGTCTGTCTTGACATTGTTTTTTCTGAAAAGATGCATTGTGCAGCCCTGAACTATAATGATGACCCCAAAGAGAATGATTTCTAGAAATGTGCATTTCTGTTTGGATATTTCCAGAGCCATTAAAAAATAAAGACATATAATGAGATATGCATACATTATATAAGGGGTCTTCATGAAAATGTTTTTTCCCTTATTTCTATCTACACCTTGTAGTAATGCAGTTCAACGCGTCGCTGTTTGTAACCATGAGTAACAAAGAAGAATACATTACAATCACATGGTAGATGACATGAGCAGGCAGGCCTTTAAAAAGTTCAGTGTAAGGATTCTTTAAATAAATGAAGAAAAAAAGGTGCAGCCTCAATTCTTTATTATTAGTAGTCAGTTAGTGCCAAGCAGTGATTAATTATTAAATTTTTCATGCTATGCCCATGCCTAATGGTTATCTGATTCTCTAGGTCCTCTTTTTTATGTTCTTTATAGGATGAGTTAACTGTTACTGTGACCACAAATAGCACACACTGTCAGAATGAATTTCCCTTCCTTCATTTTCCAAATTATCTTGAGTCCAATGACTTGATTTATTTTCATGACTAAAAGCCATTTAAGTGTTAAAATAAAAATCATAAACAGAAAGATGTTGTTACCCTTGGTGGAAGATGGCAAATTAATCATGAATTCTTTGTTGTCCTCATCAATATATTGTAGCTTATGTGATGTGCTCTCTGTTGAGAGTGTCTCTGTAGTGGTATATGTGCAGCATTACCGCTGTACACATGAATCCTGCCTAAAGTCTGTGCATATGCAGTAGAAATGTAACGTATGTATGGATAGAAGGGTTGGGAAAGTAGGATCACTTAGTGGTATAAGTGGGACCCACAATTGAATTTAGAACCATTATTGCCTGCAGATGATTTCTGATGTTTGTGAATGCTGTTATAACACAGAAACCACATAACTCTCAGTAGAGAATGCCCCAACAGCTCCAGTTGTTTATGTAAGGCATTCTCCTGAGAATGAAAAAACATCCAGTGGTGTCTAGCATTGGATATTGGGAGGACAAAAGAAAGGGGGAAAGGAGATACATGTGTTCGGTTTGCAAACTAAAAAAAATATTTTGAAGAATACAAAACCACCCTCCTGAAGACATGACTTTTTTCTGGCTGCTGACAGTAGCTGTCCCTTCTTTTTATTCTGAAGTAGAGATCTCTAAAATCTTGCTATGCTATTCCTTTAATTACTGGCATTGTTTGCTCATTCCAAGTGAAAGAAAATCAAATCTTTTTCATATCTTATCTAGGCTTGTAGCTCTTGTTGTGACATAAAAAAAACTGAGGGCCCTCTTTGGTGCTCACCAAAAACACTAAATATCTATAATCATGGCATATTGCAGAGTCTATCTCAAACATAAATTTGGCTTAAGGGACTACTGACATGAATAATTCAATGGGAATTGCTACATTTCTAATGCTATTATGAAACTAAATGATACAGAAATAAGGAGAATTTTTTTTTTCCTGTATGGCCTCATCTCATGTACCCTTGAATAAAGATACTGAATCATTCAAAAGGAAGATTTCAACGCTACCACTAAATAACAGGATGAGGCATTCCTAAGGGATTTTAGCATCTACTGAGAATTTGTATATCGCTGATAAAAGCTTCTGACGGCCATGTGGTTGTTTGTTTTCATCTCAAACCTCAGCAGATTCACTTCCCATTTGCTATTCACTTCTTTGTACAAAAGTACCTGCTTTTCTCCAGAAAAGAGGATTTATGCTTGACGCATCCTGTATCCACATTCCCATATTTGTATAGTACATATCACATCCAATGCACATCTTTATCAACTGTATCCATATGTATGTGATTGAGAATTGGAAGAACCTATTTCACTTTTATTAAAAGACTGAACTGCACATTGTGGGACACAGGAGCTCTTGGGCAGTAACCTATATAAGAACATTACAGAAGCTGCAATATAAGGACATGATCCCTCAACACTTTCTAATCCAGGAACACTCCAAGTTGTATTCAATGGGGCCAAACGTTGCTGCTGGGCATTAAACCCAGGTCTTTGTAGTGCTTTTTCCCTGTGCACCACCAAGGTGCTTCAGTCACTGCAATACCTCTTCTAACTTCAGTAGGTACGCCTTAGGATGAATCGGAGCATGTCTGTACATTCACCTTTTACCTAGGAGAAAATGTTTCATAGTTTTCAGTGTATCAAGAGGTCAACACATTATATTCCTGCCATGATATATTGTTGAAAATTCTATATTTGGTGCTTGTCATTCATATACACTCAGGATCCCTCTCCTCCATGCTCTTAACATTTATCCAGTCTCAGGCCTTGTATATATCACACAGCTGTTTATGGCACAAATTCTCTATCAGACTTTAACAGAACACATCTTGAAAATGCATTCCAGTTGTCTTGACAAACAACATGCAACTAATACATCATGTAAAACATCTAAATTTTATCTAAGGTTTCTCCTCCCAAAACAAAGATTAGCTGCCTTGCCGTTGTCAGAATTTGTCAGGATTTGTATGTTGCCTCCATGGTTGCAAGTACATGATAGGCTGAGCTGCTGTCTGTATCATCACTTTAACACATAAAGCCTCTTTGAAAATTTTATACTGGCAGTATCAGATATGATGCTGTTGAAAGGAAGGTGTCTTAATCTCATGGCCCCTAAATGAGCAGGAGCTTTACTTAAACCATCTCAGCCTACCTGTGTCCAGCCATCAAAGTGTAAGCTAATTTTGGCTGCATGTATCCATAGACACTAAATAAAATTAATCAGAATTAAAATAACAGTCATGTCTGCAAAGAAATGAAATTATAACCTCTCAGTATAAACTAGAGAAGGTTTGTTGGTTCGTTTACCTTTGGATTATGGTAATGTGATTTGCTTGAATAATATTTGACGAACACAGGTTTGACCTCCCACCTGAAATGACTCATATTACCAAGTGGTGTTGTGGAGGGTAATAGACTGGACATTTGTAAAAAAAAAAAAAATCAAAACTGCAGCTTGGTGGATTTATTTGTGCCAAATGTTTTTGCAGTAAACACTCACTTTACATATCTCCGAGACATACTTCAATGGTAAGCTCCATAGATGCCAAAATGTTGCATGTTGTGTTAAATCTTTGATTCCAAAGCTGTGAGAGGAAATTTGTATCTTTAATCTTTCACTATGATGGACAGTTGTCTTATATTGACTGCAGAAAAAGGGATAAAAAAATTTAAAATTTCCATGAGATCTCATGAATATACCCACAACCTTTAGGAGAGAGGGAATTACTCACAGGGGTACTGAAAGGCATGAATAAATACAGCTATGGATGAGTTGGTCCAAGCCCAGAGGGACAGCCTGGCTAAATACAGCCGACAGTTTGACATCTCTCTCCCTTGGGTGTGGGTGAGACATGTGGTTGAGCAGTGTGATACACTTCTATGTGAGGGTTATTGCGATCTGAATGTTTAGCATCCTAACCTCCTCTGCTTTGAGACATTACCTTTCTCAGTATCATCCCCCTGCTGTGTGACAGAATGATATGAATCTCTAGGTTGATGCTGAATGGCAGCAAAATGTTGTGCAGTGGCCAAACTGAAAGGATGACTGGCAAAAGGTTATTTTAAGGTATTATATATGCATGTTGTTTTCTTGCCTCTATCTGTATATCACTCTCTAAAGATGAATCATTTGATCCTTGAAGCAGCATCCCATGAAAGCCAAGAGGCAAGGCATTAAGGTATGAAAGAGGTCCACATTCACAGAATGCAAACACACAAAATATAATTCAGGTTTCAGTATTTATATAGCGTATGTGTGGATGTGGTACAGAGCAGAGTTTTTTTCTATGCTCATTGTGTATTTTCCGTCCATGGGTCAATGTCTCTAGGAATGTCATTTGTGCAGACATTTTATGACACTGTCACTCCACCCCATAAGCCTTAGGGATGAGACTGACTCATTTTTGTATTAAAGCTATAAATAAAATCATTGGACTTGTGATATTGTTTCACACCTCTAGGCTACTCAGTCACCCTACTGTGGTGACAAATTTTCCGGATGTGACAGGTGTTCCAGGATTGTTGCATACCCTCCAGCATTCTAAAAGGCTAACAGGCCGACCTGATGGTGTGACTAAGTCATTGGGCCCTTGTCTCATCTCAGTCCGTTGTGGTAACATTTCCAGTTGAACAACCCTGCAGCAGAAAGCCACAGGAACGTTAAAATGCAGTAATTGGGCAGAGTTTCCCCAATGCCAAAGCGGGCAGCTTCAAGTCGGCTACAAGCAGCTCTCACTGCACAGGTTTAAGATTTTAATCAGTCCTGGATGCAGTGGTAGAGTTTAAGCCAGAGCCATGCTGTTTCTCTTCTTCGTGCTGCTGCCCTCATTGGCTTGTTTATTTATTTATACATTTGTGTTTCTTCAACAATCACCATAACTAAAGAATGAGATACTTTAGTTACACATAAAGAAATGGCTTTTTGTCATTTCTATGAGGAGGTGCCGAATAGATCAGGAGTCATGTTGTGTAGCATTACATTCATACAGGACTAGGATTCAACACCAGACAGGGTTATGTGCTTCCAAATTGTACTTCTTTTTACTCTACTGAGCAATTTTCCAAAACAAGCCTTCTCAAAAGATATACTTTTAGGTAAGATGTACATCAGGTAGCAGCTGAGGCAATATGAGTGTTCCTCGAGGGTTTTTTTTTTCAGCATAGCATCACAATTTATTTCAGCAGCACATTGAGATGTGGAGTGAGCTTATGCATATTATGTATGAAGGTAAAATATATGTAGTCCATACTCAGAGCCACTTACAATTTTAAAGGAAGAGAACATCTGGGTTCTCAAATTCAGAATAGACCTGACTGGTTGAGGATGAGGGAAATCAGATAGATAACAAATAGATATCCTCTCTTGCTGAAGCATTTAAAGCAGATGGAGCAGCAACACCAACTCAAGGACTTCAATTTCAGCTCAGGTGGAAAATTAAAGGGGCTACATTTCAAGCGATTTTTTTTTTTTCAAAAAGTTTCTCTTTCTAATTGCATACTTACCTATTTGAAACTCGTCCCTCATTTCTGTCAAAATTTCTGACATAACCTTGCTTTAGTGTTTTTGGGATTTTATGATGCTTTAAGTAGAAAATGTAATAGCTTGAGCCTACAGGGGAGACAAGAACAAGGTCCTGGTTGGAGGTCTATCCCCTTTTAATTATCTCTGTATTTGTAAAGTCTTGGTCACCTAACTGCTGCATCATCCTGTCAACCACACCCTACGCACACATGAAGGAACAAGGTTAATTACATTGTCGTTATAAGGCTTTAAAGTCCATTAGTTGAATTCAAACTCACATCAGGGTAAAATGTAATCAAAGTCCTCGATCATAGCAAGTAAAAACAAACACAATTTTAGAAAAGAAATAGAAAAACTTTTCAAAAATTAAGCTAAATAAACTTGACGACTTGAAAGATTGTTTTTTTATAAGCTTGCAAACGTTTGATGTTTCCTGACATCATCAATGTTTGGGGCAGTAGACACAAACTAGATTCAGACTACTACATGCTGCTTTAGGAGTAGACCTACTGTATGTGCTTACTCCATTTGTCATTGATGGAATGGGACTAAATGCCACGTTTTCCAAACATGCAACTAAGTGGAGCGTGGCCCATGGTATTGTCTAGAGTAATGGGACTTTGCTTGTGTATATGTGTGTGTGTGTGTGTGTGTGTGTGTGTGTGTGTGTGTGTGTGTGTGTGTGTGTGTGTGTGTGTGTGTTTGTGTGTGTGTAGGCGCATGCTTGTACTGCTGTGATAATGTGATAAGACAGTTTGCAGAGTCTACAAACATTGTTCAGTCTCTGCATAAAATATTCCACAACGGAGCGTGAGGATATTTGGTCGCAAATTATTCTCAGGAGAAAACATGCTCTAACTCATGGATGTGATTCGTTATCATTGCACGAACTGGATGCACTAATAATTTTCAAACAATAGCACATGAGCGCACATTAAAAGGAAAGCACTCACCACTATCACTATGATCCTTCAATCATCAATCAATCTTGACAATTGCAGAGCATACATGATTGCCAGTCGACAATAGGGTGGACTAAAATAAAATTGTCAGTTAATTCATTGAATTTATTACATTATTTATTGTTACTTCACATCACTGACTTGGGAATGGACATTTTTAAGAGTAAGAAAAAGGAGAAAGACAAATGAAAATGAGCAAAAAGTATGTACCCAAACTATCGTTAAAGCTGGAATTCTCTTAAAACAATCTTTGCCTGAGTAAATATAAGATTATTTTCTTCATCACCTGGTTTCATCTCTAAATATGAAGAATGATAAAATAGTCCACTAAATAAACTCTGGCAGTTGTTTGTATACCGGTTCAGCCTGCTTACATAAACTATGTGTGGGAAACAAATGATGCAGTTGTGTGTGAATTAGAGAGGGAGAGAAAATATTAGCAAGAGGGAGGCTTGACGCTCCATATATAGAGAACTAATATTGTGGGGAATCACCGCAAGTAAATAACTGTACAGGTAGTTATACACTTCATGGCTTGTGATCCTTGTTTCGCACCTTGCTTGTCACTCACTTCCCCTGACAAATGAAGCCAGTGTCGTGATTCTTCCTTGGTGACTCACCATCCAATCAAAAGGCAGTTTTCTCCAGACCTGTGGATGTGAACTGATTTAACCTTCCCTCCTAGCAATTTCTTTGTATTCTATATCTTCCTGCTAGTGATTAGAACAGTGTTTCAATCCCAATATTCAAACACTTTAATATTTCATGTTTTCACTGTGCAAACCAAGCTACATTATTGAATAAACATCACATAACTTCTTTAAAAGACTTTCCTCATTGTGGAGTGATGGATTTCCAGAGATGATGTTCTACATCAATGTAAGCAACATACTATATAAACCTTGACTTCTAACGTTATTCTTACTACTTTAGAAGTCATCCTACATTTATTAATTACTAAAGGACCTTGTTATACTTGAAACCACAGGTCTATAAAGAATGCACTGAGTTTAACTTGGACTCTTTATTTGTTTGCATTAATGTGATTAATAACAAGAGTTAAATGCATGCAGGAAGTCCTGATGAAGATTTCCTTCAAATGCCTTCTGCGCTTTTTTTGTTACCTATAAAAGCAAATTTCAAATGGAGTAATTAGGTACAGTTGGTTCTCACAATGGTTGATTAGATGCCTTATTTGTTTTAAATGATAATTTTAAATACAATATGAGACAGAAAATAACCTGGAGTTTGGATCAAGATCTCCTCCAATGCTATTGAAAACAAAATTTAAAAAAAAAAAAAAAGGGGGGGGGGGTTATTAACAGGGATGAGACTCAGTTTTGTTATACAATGAAGGGGCAATCTGTAAAGTGCATTTTGGGGCAACATCCTCTGTGTGATACCTATTCAGAAAATGACAACAAAATGAATATTCACCATTCTAAATAGACCTGAAATCCTGTGATTTGTTTGTAATCATCGAACACAATACTGGTAGACATTAAATTCTTCCCATTGGCCTTAAGTTCCTATTTCGCTGTCTTGCTTTTGCTTGAAACCAAACCACATTATTTTGCTCTATAGGTAAATAAAGTAGGGAATAGCATAAAACTGTGAATGGTAAGTCCCAGTGATTTTGATACACTCTCAAAGGTTATATTCCAAGCTTTTTGATAGATCTATGAACACCACTGTCAAGCCATGTTGTCTGAAATTACAAACAAGGCAGCAATAACAAATAAAATTTCCTGTTCACCAGTTCCTCCTGAGAATAGCAGTTTTATCTGTGTGGCAGTCTACAATGCCAGGACTCTAAAATGTCTGTCATTCATGGCCGGTGTGGAGGCACTGCCTTTCTGCAGCACAGATTGAGTTCAAGCCCTCACTACAAGCGACGTTCAAGACATATCTTTATTTTATTTATTTTTTTCACTGAAATGAAGCATCTGTGTGATTGACAGTGTGTTAATGGTCACTGAATCAAACTCAACAAAAGTCTGTTGAGAGTAAAAAGGAAATGTCTGCTTCATATTTCTTGACAGCAAAAGAACACCTTCTCTTTGGCCTTTGACACATGCTCATAATTTGTGCAGTTAGGGTAGCACTCCTCATCAGATGGAGGTAAAGAGTGGCAGAGAAGAATTAAATAAAATTTATATGCAAAGGTAACAGATGATTGAATGTGTCTCACTGTCAGCTGCAATCACCAGACTATCAGTTTATGTGACAGATTAGGAAATAGTGGAACTATGTGAATGCACTTTTCTATTTCTCTATTTTGGTCACAAATTTACTGCTATGGTTCACTAAAATCTGATACATTATTGCTAATTCTGAATTGCCTTGAAGACCTTTGAGATTTACCGTTCTGTTTACCTAATCTTGAGTTGCCTAATAACGTCGACAGGTTTTACAATTATTACACAGATTGAGATTCTGGACAGCCTCAGCCGATTATATGTGTCAGTGGCTTTTCTGTACATAATTATAGAGAATATTGGACCATAAAACAAAAAGACGCTTTGATTTTATTTTTACTAGTAACATTTATCACTGTAAACTATAATGAAAATGTAAACACAGAAAGTTGCATGTTTGGTTGGGATGTGCTAAAGTGTTTTTTTGTTTGTTTTTGTCTACATTTATCTCTTCATGAGTAATGCCCCTTATTACAGGTTGCTTCCATAGATATTTATTCCAGGTGCAGTTGTTGTCTATAATTACACACAGGGGTACCTGGCATGCCGTTTCGTTTCTGTATCTCTACAAGTCGCTGCTGAATGAAATGTTTGGACTTCAGAGGTAGTGTCAATTCATTGAGAGGAAGATTATTGTGGTAATCGCTGCTTGTGAGGCGACACACTGGTTACTGATTGTGTCAAATGTTGAATACAACAGTCATCTAAGGAACTGACAGGGCAAATGTTTTTGGTATTGGTTTCATCAAGTCTCTTTGTTTTTGTTAATTCATCGAGAAGTATTTTTAAAAGATTGTTGTGGAGGAGGAAATATTGATGAATGTAGGAACACAATACAAAATGATATTTGCTTGCTCCCACTACCAAAGAGTGCAAATTATTTGCATTGCTATTTGTGCGTATGATGTTTTTTTTTAAAAATTCATTCAGTGTGTGCATAACCGTAATTATAACCAAAGATACATCCTTTTCATGACAAACTACCTCAGGCACCAATCCATTCCTCTCAACTCTCTGTAGGAGAGAACGTCTTAGAGAAGTTAGCTCCACTGTCTCACTGTGCTGTCACAGGTCTGCAGAGTTGGTATGATTTTCTCTATGCAGTGGGTTGGACCTAGTGTTCCGCACACGTTTGATGGTGGGAAGGCTTCATAATTTTATAGTAGTCCCAGGTTCCTATATGTTGTTTAAGCCTCTTTCATCTCACTGGTATATATCTCTTTCATCTGTTTGCAATCCAGCCAAGTGCCCAAACTGAGCCTGATCCTGTTCATCCTAAATCCTCCACCCTTTCAAAATAAAATTACTTTCATACTATGTAATAGTGTGATTTTCATTACACTATACAAGAAGTCAAAAGAAATTCAGACAAACAAAGCAGAAAAATTAGAAAAAATATCCTAATCACATATAGATGTGCCCCAGATGTGGAGGAAATGAAACATTTGCTGCTTTGGCACACAATACAACCGAATAAAAGAACGTACAATCAGTTACTCCTCATGCAGAGACAGGAGTGACAGTCACATTTCATGTCTGTTATGTTTCCTCAGAGTCCTGTCTCTTCAAGAGACCAGCCGTCCATCCTGAGTCCATTTATTTCCAAGAGTAAAATCAACATGAGCCTATCATCTTATGTAGTTTTTACAGTGTATAGTCATTAAAAACACAGAACCTCTGTTAACCATTCATGGCAACAAGGTGGCAGAGTGGGTAGCACTGTTGACTCACAGCAACAACAGAAGGTTTGATTCCATCTGGTGCATTTGTGTGCAGGGTTTGCTTGTTCTCCCCATGCTTGTGTGGGTTCTCTCCAGCTTCCTCCCACAACCAAAAACATGTAACTTACTTGCACTGGACAAGCTAAATTGTCTATAGGTGAGAAAGCGAGCCTGAATGTTTGTTTTTCTGTGTGTGACCCTACAATAATCTGGCAACTCATCCAGAGTGTACCCCACCCCTTGCCCCTAACCAGCTGGGACCGCAGAACCCACAACCCGTATTTTGTCTTGAAGAGGAGATGATTACGATCGTCTCCTCATGTTTTCAGTAAATACAGACACCAACTATTTTAGGCTGACATATACCTAGAGTTGTTTGTAACCATATTAAGCTAACAAATAAAAAAAGTGACAATATATTGCAAATACATATCAAGAAGTTACCTTAAATAATGTATTAATGTCAAGAGCTCCTAGTGCCACCATACTTTTATCAACAGTCTACATTCAAGGACTTGAATGCATTTGCATGTTTAGATATGCCTCATGTATTACAGAGATCTCACTGGTGATCTCTGCTGTGTAAAATGCAGGAAAGCCAGCATGTGAGTCAAAGTACAAGTGAATTTTCTTGTCTAGTGGGAACAGATTCAACATGAAATTCTAACAAAGGTTATAAGTGTGTGACTAAAATTGTATTTACTTGGTGAAATTAGCCTCAGTGTTTCAGAGGTGTGAAAGCAGCTTAAGATTATAGACTCAGAAAACATAGTCACTATTGAGAAGACTTGTACCTATCAGAACCTCAACCTGAGGAGACAGTGAGGCTGTCACGCCTCACAGAGAGATTTATCGGCAGCTCTGTGTGAGGGTGTATGATTTCCCTACACCTCACTCCTGACTCAGGGGTCATTGACAGTGACTTATGCGAGAGGAGACTAAAGTGTCAGAGAGAAAATATGTGTGTCAGCTTGAATCACTTCTGTTTTACCTCCCTGGAACCAAATCACATCTGAAATGGTAAGAAATTCTTGACTGTGATGCTATGATGTCTTAATAGATTACTTTTATATTGTATAAGCGTAATTTTTTTGGTACTTTTTAAGTGAAGATTCTGGGTTCGCAAGTTTTGTCCTTTCTGTGTGGAGCTGTTTTGGGTTCTCCTGATGTCTGTTTGTACTGCAGACATTTAGTGTAGGTGAACTGGTGATTGCACTACCTGCGGGTGTGAATGTGAGTGTGACTGGCTGTTTGTCTGTTTATGCGCGGGCCTGTATTGAACTGGAAACCTGCCAAGGGTGTATCCAAATAAGTTGTCCACTGTGGTTTGCACCACCTGTCTGTAACAGGCAATGACATAATTATTATTGCTTCATATTGCACAATTACTAAAGTACTTTGTACACTTATTTGCACATTAATATTGCTGTTGTGCAATTAAGTACTGGAGAACATCTAAAATATCTTGTCAGGATCTTCATGGGTTGGGTTGTTTGTGGCTTTTTTTTCTTCTTTCTTTCTTTCTTTCTTTATTTGTTTGCCAATGCTTTTTGTTGTTGTTGTTGTTGTTGTTGTTGTTGTTGTTATTGCACAATGTAATATCCTGCTAATGTCGAAAGAAACAGTTCCCTTAAGGAGGGTGTAGGTAAACTGACAACTGAGACTGACGGTGACTGAAGCTTACTGTTTCTAGCACTGCTATAATTAAGAAGGCAGAAAGTTATCCGTAAATGGGTTTAGTGCATTTTACATTGCTATCTATTAACTTAACAGAACAGCCAACAAGACCCAGTACTAATGTCTTAAAATCTCTCTTGTACCTGCACAATTTGTGCTGCACAGCATTTGAGAGGCATTGTGGTACCCTACAAATACATCCAGCACATGAGAGTTATCCAGACACAAGGCCAGAGATAAATCCTACTCATTTCCTGTGTTGACAGTGTGAGGCTGCTTCCCTGACTTGGTAAAATTAACGGTCCAGAAAGTTATTTCCCTGTCCAACACACTGCAATCAATCATTCTTCATGTATTCATCACTCTCGAAAATGATGTGTCACTGTTTTCTACAAAGGCAAAGCAACAAATTTAATCACGAGGTGAAAGTGTGATAAAATGCTGAAGTTTAGGACAAAATAATGAGAATTAAAAAGTTATTGATGAGAATTCATGCTCGTACAGGAATAGAAATATACCTACAGTTCAGGGTATTTAAAATAATTCATGAATGTGGAAGTTACCAAACACAACAATGGAGATATGGACTTACGGTTAGTACATTTAGAGGTGTTTTTGACTCACTGACACCAGTAAATGAAGAAAACTGAAATGACTACAAATCAGAACAGTAGTTTGTGACTTACAAAGAAAAGACCTAAATGTCAGCCTCACATAACTTCTCAAGTACTTGAATATTAAGTGTGATTTATATGTGGTATGTGTCAAGTGTTAATGATTTTGAAAATCAGAATCTTGCTGAAAGCTCCCTACGATGTCATAAACTCAGATTGAGTTTGTATTGTAGCAAACAGGGAGACGACAACATGCATGTTTCATATGTCTCATGCTATGTAGGAAAATTAATAAAAAATGGTTTTGTGGTGAAATCTGAGCCATTTTTGGCCATTTAAACTGGTTTAATGTGCATATACACCAAGCCAAGTGTAGTTTGATAGACAGAGAAGGTATGTTATATCTGTGGGCTGTGACTGCTCCTGCATGAAGTATGGAGGTTCATTGCAAAGCAGGAAATTGCAACTGCCAGGGAACAGAAGTGAATGACATCAAGGAGGATGGTATAGTAAGGTAGCATGCAAAACGCATCCTCATTTCACTTCGAGGCTCATGCTCTTGCACTCCCTGATCACAGAACAGCAAGGGCTGATAGGAGTAAGGCTGGGTGGGGGAATGTGATTTGAGGGCATCAAGGAGCGAAACTGACAGAGACGGATTCACTGTGGCCCAAGCATAGAATTGCTTTTCCTTTCCCCTGGAACTGAGCTGGAAGTGCCTGTGGCTGCAAACAATCTTGATGCAGCAGCTTTCACAAAGCCCAAGAGGCAGAACCATGAAAGCTTAGAGGCAGGTGAGAAAACACTGAAATATTTAGAACAAGCAAATAAAAGTGGTTCTGAAAAACTGCTGCATCAAGAGAAAATCCAAATTCTTATTATTATCTAAAAGTTAGTTATGTGTCTGCTTTTATAGCTGAAAAATGTGCATATGGACATGTGTATACGTATGCATTGTATGTGTTACCATTTCTGAGTCATGTCACTACAAAAAGTTGGGGTAAATGAAAGTTACACAGCTAATTACATTGTAACTGGGTTCAAGGATGGAAAATTAGGAAGACGAGTGCTTCACGTTCCCTGTTTGACACAAGGATAAAGGTGACCTATTAAAGGTACATTGTAACAGAGACAAGGTCCTGGTGAGTTTCTCTTGAATTTAAAAAAAGATAAGCCTGAACAAAATATGAGTCAAGGTTCACACTTATTCTAATTATTATTTAGAACAATGAACTTTTTATATCAATGCTGCAGTCATTACTATAAACATCGTTATAAAGACACAAAACGAAAATTCCATCAATGCAGTCCATGCAGCCACAGAAGAGGGACAAAGAAAAGCGTCATTATAACCTTTACGTCATAGCTGCGATTCTTCTCTTTTCAATGGACCATTTTTCAATATGACAAACATCTCTTAATGACACAAACTCTTAACATTTGTTCAAAGGAGATCAGACGAGAGCCCCTGTTGTTTTACCTCTAATGGTGCATGGCTCTAAAGAGAAGAGGCATTGTGATGTTGGGATCCTTGTCCTTACACAACCCACTGTTCACATGTACTCCTCACACTGAAAATGTATCATTTGTCAAATCCAGCAGCCCATATTATCAACATCCCTGACAAGGTAAAAGCAGCCTTGGATTGCAGGCCACAAACATTTTAAGACCTGGCTAGGATGAGTCATTGTTCATATTGCAGGGTTCCACAGGTTCACCTACAAAGATTTGAAAAAAGCTGCAAACTGGGCTGCATAAAATCAATCACATAAATGAAAGAGACAGAATATTATCACATGAGTCTGCCTAAAACAGTTCAATGAGTTTTTGTGTGATGAACAGACTACATTTGTCTTTGTAGACCTTACATTTATGTGAAACAGACAACTAAAGCAGAATTGAAACTGAGATAAACAATAGATTAACTACCGGTAAACTAGAAAGTTCTGAGAGTCCACAAAACATTGAAACATCCGGAACATCTATTTAGCTTTCCTGGCCCCTGACCAAACCCTCCACAAATTAGCGTGCAAATCAGTTTGGTATCACATCAAGTTATGTGAAGTTGTTTAAACATATCCTGAACTCATCTCACTATCTGAAATGGAACAATATGAAATGGGTTTTTACTAATCCATTGCAAATTTGTCAACAAAAGCCTGTAGTATTTGGAGAATAAAGCTGAAATGACTGTACAGAGAAAAAAATCATGGACTTACATTAAAATGACAAATCAAAGAACAGACACAGGCGTAGGTCACAGATTCGTAAACACGCTCTCTAGCTCACATATTCCTCTTGCAGCAGAGGATCAGTCAAGTGCATGTTATTTCCCTACTGACCCAAAGGCATGACAGTTTCTCTATGTGCAATATCACTCTGAGAGGACGAGAGAAGAATAGTCATCACCTAAGAGTGATACGAGGATCCTGTAAGTAGCTGTTCGTCCATCCATAATGCAAATCTCATGTATTTGGCCATTCATGGTAATTACAATCCGGTGTTCCCACTTAAGAGACACACATCAAGCTCAATTCAAAATGCAATACGGTTCAGTGTTTCCAATTTTTCTACTCATTCCAGCAGATTAACGTCAAACACACCGTTAGGAATGCCACATTTCATCATAGAACTCTTTAAATAGCCACGGTTTAGTGTAGTGTTGAAGTCCAGTCGTTGTTCACACCTGGGAGGGTTTGATTTTTTTTTTTTGGCTGCTTTTGTGAGTGTAGTCTGAAGTTTTCCTCCCTCTGTTACTCTTCTCTTATTGAATGCTCCACAGTCAGGTTCAAAATGAAGCATCAGCTCTTTAAACAAAAGCGACAGCATAAAAGACATATCCATTACACTGCCAAAAAAGCTGATTTTTGCCTTAATTCTGATGCTAAACTGATGTGCTCTGTACTGGTGCTGAAGCCTAATGTAATGTGGTAACAGGTGCAGAGTAGGCCAGCAGCTCTAACAGTCGGAATGGGGCTTCGTCTGTGAGTGACACAGCATCAAAAACATGTGTCTGCAAAGGCCATCATGACCCTGTCACCTTCGTCACATGACAGGGCAGACAGCTGACAAGAGGTCAGGCAAGAACTGCAGTCCACAGTCACTCAGGCAGCTGTCAGAGGCATGTTGTAAAACAGGCAAAACCGTGAGTGAAAAGGAAAAGACCAAGGGGCTAAAAGGCAAAAGGGAGCTGGGGTGATAAAGAGGAAGAGGATGTTTACAGGAAAGGAAAGCAGACACAGATGGTGAGGAATAAAGGTGATGGGGGGGGGGGATAAAAAACTTAGAAAATGAATGAAATTGATGAAAGTCTCCAGAGGAAAAGAAATAACATGGAGGTCACATGTAGCTTAAAACAGGCCATGCATTATTCTGTTGTGATTCTGTTTAACGGCAGTTTCAAAACATTTGGTTTTTGCAAAAATATATTCCACCAGTAAAAATGAGGAGCTTGTTGAATGGAATGAGATATTATAGAGTTTGGGTACGCATTTGTGTAGATCCGAGGACTGACATGACAATGTATTTCTCACTATTCTGTGATGGGGGAAAGTATGGAATGGAAAAGACATGTTGAGAGATGAAGAAATATGTTCTTTCGTCCCTCTAATTAGGTTTGAGGGTTGTGGAGGCCAGAACTTGACACTGACAATTGCTCTCTCCATGCCAGAGACAAGACTCTTAAACCTGGAGACCAATTTGTAGCCAATTCAGTCAATGCCATCGTCTCAGTGAACTGTAGGAGGGCTGGTTAAAGTAAAGCCGGTATGACAGGAGGGTGAAGCAACAATCATAAAAAGTGAAAGGACCAAAAAGGACATCTTAGCTTTCATCAAATGAAAAATAAAATTATAATTTAAACAAAACAAAATAAGGATTGTGATATATTTAATATTGCCAAACCTTTTTGATAAATGTTTTACTTATATTGTTCCATTCAAGGTAATGATGCATTTTATTTTTCAGCCTCATTCACTGACTCCAGAGAGTCAGAGTGAGGAAGAAAGGCCTGACTAAAAGGAGAGTGATGAGTAACAATTATGGTTTAACAATGAAGAAAAGAACAGCTATGATCTCACGCTAGTCGTGTCTGCTTCATTACGTTTTCCCTGAGAAACTGCAGAAATTAATTGGAAATGTGAAATACTGTGTTCAGTAAATGGCAGATTAAGTATAAGGTGGAGTTGTTTAAGGTAAGTGTTTTGATTGACTACATATTCTTTACACTGAAACCAAACTGCGTCATCTTTTGAAGTGTATGGTCTACGAACTGTGGTCCATGTCTAAATTGCTGTTAAAGTAGACAGGATGTTAATTTCACATGGCTCTTTCTTTTTTCATTCTTGTGTCAAGGAGTGCTGCCTGTGTTGCCTAGCAACATTAACAGCAATATTTGATTAGACGATGATTAGTAGGATGCATTTTGTTTTGCTACTTGTCTTCAAATGTAACATTCAAAGAATACGGCCCCTATATTAAGACACTGCTCTCGTACTTAATTACGATTACTGGCTACTGGCTCAACATTCATTGTGGTTGTTGTCATTTCATCTAACTCTCATGCAACTAAGCAAACATGGAAAAGTGTATATGGAAAATAATTTTAAACATGATGTAAGTTAAAAGTAGGCTTTAATATGTTGGGTATTTCCAACTTAGGTTGAAATATTAATCAACCACATAAACAGGATTGATGTAGAGTTGTGTATTATTGTTTGGTGTTGTCTTAAAGTGAATTGTTTGCCAAATACCAGGAGGGTAAACCTCCTTCCCATGGGACAACGCAAATAAAAGAGACTCCACTAATTGGCTTTCAAAACAACTGAATTAGTGTGATTACTGGCATATTAGCAGTATGTCTACTCTTCACAGACTAAGGTTCTAAAGGAAGTGACGACATTACAAATAGCACTACGAAGGTGTGAAGTGTTGAGTAGGAGTAGTGACATGTGCCATATTTTTATTGTGTAAGTTGAGAAATATTTTTCCAGCCACTGTAGCATTGCTCAGTCATGGCAAGGGTGTAGGTTGCAGTTATAAGGCTGCATGAAGCAGCGTATGCAGGGCTCCAGGGACACTAGAGCAGACTGGGTTGGCAACATCCAGCACTCAGTGTCTGGTGTGGGAAAAAGATGAGTGGACTGGAGGACCATTGTTGTTTCTTCCCCTAGAGGTTGAAGTCGTACTATCAGTTGTACAAATGTCCTCTTGTGGCTGCATTTATGTGAACATGTGCTGGAGGAGAAAAGGGAACTCGACAGATGGAATGATGTTGTTGGAGAGAGAGGTGAGTGTGGAGAGAAGAAAAGAGTAAACGGACTGAGAGAGAAACAACCAGAAAAGTAATGAAAATGAAGGCTGTAGAGAGTGAAGTGAAAATATTTGGTTTGTGTTTTAGGTGCCTTAAGATTTAAATAGTGGACCCTGTCTTTGATTTGATACTTTAAAATGCACAAAATCCCCATTGCATAATTATGTATCCCAAGTCAAAATAGGGACATCGCCTGAGGACTTGGAATTACAAAGTGTTTTCAGTTCAAAAAAGAAGACATACAATTTCTTAGATTAAAACTTTCAGATTTTATCACCCATATAATGAAATGAATTGATATTTTTTAGCTATGACATATTTCCAGTTGGTTCAGTACCCTTAAAGGAAACCAAATAGACTTCTATAACTGTCAGTTTGTCAAGGATAACAATGAAGCGTGATTGATGTTAGTCATTGCTTTTGGCCCCATTTTTCTGCTCTAAATAAACTGAAGAATAAATCCAGTTCCTATACCAGTCCCTCAAAGGCCTGACCTTTTGATAAGTCCATCCCTCACATTTATGGTAGCTCACAGATGCTTTATTGCTATGCCTAAACATGCCTCATGTGGACATAAGATCATTTACAAGCGTCTCTCTGGAGTCCTCAAGGCTAAACATTCCTGTAATGTACTAACAATGAGAGATTATCCTTGAAGAAAAATAGCCAAAGTCTCTGCTTCACCTGAGATTGTATAGTTATACAGAGCAGAACCTAATGTGTAAAACCTTGATTTTTGAGGGAGTAAAACTCCCAAAACTGATCCCCCCCCCCCGATTTCACCGTTCCCCTCTGCCTTGTTTTCTTTTATGGAGACTATTTCACACCAAACAGTTTGCTTTTCTCTGCTGGCCTGGTTCAGCTGTTGAAGTCAAGGCATCCAAATAGTCAAAGCCTCCTAAGGTACAGTTGGTTGTTGTATATGGTGAAGACTACCGTAGGGTAACAGCAAAAGTGTGATAAAGAGGAAAGGGATGATTTACTCATCCATCGTCTGATTCAGGTTATCTGTTTCAAGGTTTCTTTTTGCTTCAGTGATCTGGGCCGGAACCATTAGGAGCTCCCTCTTTTCCCCTTGTTCCTGTGAACCATGACTCTCACTGAACTGAGAGCACATAGAGATAAGACTGAGTGTGGAAATGGAACCAGTGACAAACACGGGCACGGCCATCTGGCCAGTGATTCTCCGTCCTCGCTCTGCTGAGCATAAAGCTGGAGCCACCTGTCTTGTCTGCAGTGGTATCCTCCAAAAGTTGATTACCACAAAGATAGATGTGTGTGTATTTCTTCACATTTCACTGGGCATTTCATAAGAACAATGTGGACAGTGCAGGAAGATTTCTGCTTAGAGAATAAGTCAGTTTACAAGTCTGTATTACTTCTAAGAAATAATGGAAAAGATTGACCTGAAAACTTGTCTTTTCTGAAAGCCTCTGACATTGTTTCCATGTAATGTTAAAGAATATGTATCTTCTACTACTATCTATTGCCTGAGTAAAAGGCAAGGTCATCCACAAAAGCTTTTGTGACAATATTCCCCCAGAGAACATTGGATTTTATCTGTATCTGTTAGCAAAGCATTTGGCATGAAAGAAGAGACATTTAGCATTTACAAAAATACACCACTGTGCTTTGAACCATAACCTTCTGCTATTGATAAAAAAAACTTTCAGAGGCTTTACAGGACATATCATGTATCTCTACCATCAGGCAACAAGTGACCACATTCCTCAGAGCAGTGATTCCCTGCTACTGGTAGTGGGGCTAAGCTGCTCTGCAGTTACTGGAGAGAAGAAATGCAACGATTGTGATGTAGCTCAGGTGATCCTCCATGGCACTATGCGGCACTCAGGCAAACAATACACTGACCCTTAACATTTTTTTTATAATAAAGCATACACTGACCCTTCATTTTCTTTCTTTTTCTTCTTCTCCTTTCGGCATTTCTCTTCGGGGTTCGCCGCAGCGAATCAGTTGCCTTGATCTAACCCTGTCTTCTGTATCCTCTTCTCTCACACCAAATACCTTCATGTCCTCTTTCACTACATCCATAAACCTCCTCTTTGGTCTTCCTCTAGGCCTCCTGCCTGGCGGTTCAAAACTCAGCATCCTTCTACCAATATATTCACTATCTCTCCTCTGGACATGTCCAAACCATCTCAGTCTGGCCTCTCTGACTTTATCTCCAAAACCTCTAACATGTGCTGTTCCTCTGATATACTCATTCCTGATCCTATCCATCCTGGTCACTCCCAAAGAGAACCTCAGTATCTTCATCTCTGCTACCTCTAGCTCTGTCTCCTGTCTTTTCCTCAGTGACACTGTCTCTAGACCAAACATTATCGCTGGTCTCACCACAGTTTTGTACACTTTTCCTTTCATTTTAGCTGAAACTCTTCTATCACACATCACACCTGACACTTTTCTTCACCCGTTCCATCCTGCCTGTACACACTTCTTCACCTCTTTTCCACACTCTCCATTGCTCTGGACTGTTAACCCTAAGTACTTAAAATCCTCCACCTTCTTGATCTCTTCTCCCTGTAACCTCACTCTTCCACTTGGGTCCCTCTCATTCACAAACATGTACTCTGTCTTACTGTGGTTAACCTTCATTCCTCTCCTTTCCAGGTCAAACCTCCATCTCTCTAGTTTCTCCTCCACCTGTTCCCTGCTCTCACTACAGATCACAATGTCATCTGCAAACATCATAATCCATGGAGATTCCTGTCTAACCTCGCCTGTCAGCCTGTCCATCACCATAGCGAACAAGAAGGGGCTCAGAGCTGATCCCTGATGCAGTCCCACCTCCACCTTGAACTCCTCTGTCACACCTACAGCACACCTCACCACTGTCTTACAGTCCTCATACATGTCCTGCACCGCTCTAACATACTTCTCTGCCACTCCAGACTTCTTCATACAATACCACAGTTCCTCTCTGGGCACCCTGTCATAAGCTTTCTCCAGATCTACAAAAACACAATGCAGCTCCGTCTGGCCTTCTCCGTAGGAATATGTGAAAAATCATATTTCAGTAACATTTTGTTTCTACTTATCTACTAAATCAATTGTTTTTCATTTTTTGCCCCATAGAAAAATTGTGCAGTTAGATCACTTTTGTTCATTGGATGGATGCAACATTTAATAGGCAGAAAGAACCAGATCAATTATGAGCGACAGTGAGAAAGTCAAGTGTGTGTGTGTGTGTGTGTGTGTGTGTGTGTGTGTGTGTGTGTGGGTGTCTGTGTGAGTGTGTGTGTGTGTGTGTGTGTGTGTGTGTGTGTGGAGATGTATAGCACATGTCCAGTATGAAAATATTGCAATGCCTCCTGGTTTCTTTCTATTGAGGATGATTGAAGATGAAGAAGATGTTCCATTCTTACCTGAGTATATAGAGCACCAGATATTGTCAATGTCAATGATTCTCCAGAATGACCAGATGTCATCATATTAATGATACTGTAGCTGTCCAACCTATATGCTATGGAATGTGGTATAAATAATGTCCTAAACATCCGAACTACATTATTGGAGCAGTTTGCACATGTGATTATGCCTTGTTGCTTGTCTCCCCTCACCCTATGGTCCATTTAAGGTGTTCTTATAGGTTTAACAAAGGCCCGGTTGGGTTACTCACATGTTTGAAGTGTATTCATTCCTTCTCCTTCTCCATCTTCTGTTGTACTACATTTTGGGCTTGATGGTGGGGTCCTAATGACTCCTAGTTTGTATTGCAGAGATTAGAGAAAGTCAAATCATAGATATTGGTCTGTGTGAGTGTTTTTCCTGTACACTCATACACTGAGGGTCACGTTCCATCCAATCTGCACCGCACAGTCCAAAAAACCCAAGTTCTTGTCCATGACCTCCTCCCTAGTGAACTGGATGCTGCTGCCCTCTGCGCTGACATGCTCAATGTAGTCCCCCACTTTAATTTGATTTTAACCCAGGTGTACCTAAAGGGTTATGGTTAATGCTCGCTAAAATAAAACCTGTTATGGAGTAAATATTTCTTGTTTGATCCACATGACGCTTTCTTATACATTGTGGAATGCTGTACTTGTTTTAGTACCTGTATAACATTGTTGCTCTGAGGTTAAAAAAAAAACCCCCAATTGTTTAGGGGATTATTTAGGGGAGGGGTCCAAGGGGGACAAATTTTATTATTGCTGTATTATCACTTGTAATATATATATATATATATATATATATATATATATATATATATATATATATATATATATATATATATATATATATATATATATATTAATAGTTCATACCATCAAGGGTTAATTTGGGGAATTAATAAAATGATGGTAGTATTTACCATCGGCCATTTGAGAAAGTGGTATTTCTCTTTGTTTCATATTGTGTGTGTGTGTGTGTGTGTGTGTGTGTGTGTGTGTGTGTGTGTGTGTGTGTGTGTGTGTGTGTGTGTGTGTGTGTGTGTGTGTGTGTGTGTGTGTGTGTGTCAGCCACACATGTCTGATTGCTGGCTCAGCTGCATACCTGTCTCCCATCTCATCACTCTGCAATATAAAACCTGCCACTCATCTCACACTCACGGCTTCATTATTGATCAGCCTCAGTGGTAGATCAGTTAAATCTAGCGTGATTATTTCCTTGCGGTCCAGCATTTACTGCATTCACCCTCTGTTCAGTACCAGCCAGCAGGAAAAGTTCTGTCATATCCATCCATCCATCTTATTATTTGGTTTATCAGCTTACAGGTAACAAGTAATAGTCATACATAGTCTAAACAGCAATCAAGGAGAAGCTGCAGGCATACAGAAGAGATGGAGTACATATAGGACTCATCAAACACAATTCCTTCCCCATTTTACCCGCAAATTCAGAAAATTCTTAATAAATTCCATGGCAAGTGTAACCCTCCTGTTATTTCATGGACACTTAGGAGTTAACCTCCTGTCTGAAAAGGAGACTGATCACCTCCAAATCTCAGCAGGAAATGGAATTGACCCATTAAGAAATACAGCAGTCAGAAAAGGGGAGCGATATTATTTAAGTGAGACAGAACAGCAAACTTTGGAGGATAAAAATCCACCAGTTTGGTTTTTGTTGTATATAAATGTGGTTCTCCATCTTTTCAACCAGTTGAATGGCTTTGTTATTTTTTTTGAATCTCTGCTGAGTTGAGTAGGATGTGTCTGTTTGCTAGTGCAGACAGTGTCACGTGAGGCGGAATATGGACCCAAGCGCAGGACACCAAAAGCAAATCTTCCATCCATGATTTATGAAAAAACTTAAAAATTCTCCAGACAAGAAACTCAAAATCAGGAAAGACTACCCGGAACCAAACATAAGCAAACGAACCAGCACCGAGCTCTCATGGAGCCAGGCTTAAAAAGCCTTTTGGTCATTAGCACCAAAACAAGTTCAGATGTGATGATCACCACGGTGTGTGGATGAGTCTCAGGTGTGGAGCCGTGGCTCCACCCACCAGCTTGGCCTCTCCCTGCCACGTGACAGACAGTTTAACTCTTTGATTTTCATGTGAAATAAATTCCAACTACGATAACAAAACTTATATAAGATGCTTTCTGTCTTGGAAAATTGCATTTGAGATGTTTTGGTGTCATTATTTTGATTAGTTCATGATGGACGGATGTTAGAAAAATAATTTCTTTATATTTTCTGTTGAAATTCAATGTGTGGTTAAGACATGCTAATAAACAATTCATTAATTTGACTGGATAATCATAACTTATGTAAAACAAGTTTAAAAATGTGTGAAACAATTATGAAATTCAGAGCAGAAAGTTACGGGGAATGACATATTAGCATGGGGCTAATGTATACACTATGGCAAACCAGTCAGCAATCAGCTGCAGTTTGATTAGCTTGATTTGCAAATAAACAAATTATCAACCATTTACAATAACCACATCAAACAAGAACACTAACTCAGTATTCTAAATTTGAAGCAAATTGTTCACTGACTCCTTTTATTTTGTTTGTTGGTTTAGTCTTTGCTTTGACTTATACAGAAATGTTCTGCTTACCAAAAACAAAAGTTTTCAGTGGTATAATCACATTACACCAGATTAGTTTCATAAGGCCTGCAATATGTACTGTAACACACACACACACACACACACACACACACACACACTCACACACACACACACACACACACACACACACACACACACACACACACACACACACACACATAGTTGCCATTATAGCCACCCAACCTGAATTCAATGGAAAATGTTTAGTCAGAAGAAGGTGGAAACCAAGGAATATTACAGAGCAGGATGATTTTCCCATGAGGAAAGGACAAATATTCTTTAGGAATACTGCCAGACGTTGGTGTGGCGCTATGTTTGAGGCAAGTTGTGACAGCAAAAAAGTGTAATACTAGAGATGCTTAAATGGCTTATTCAGTTTGAGACTGGTCTTCAGTAAATGTGTCAGTTTTGAGAAAAAACTAGTAGGTTCTTTGTAATGCGATGTTTACACATTTCTTGTGTACTGCATTATTGCAAACAGCTGATAAAAAGTACATATTGATTTTGCGGGGCTGTTGAAATTTTTTTGCTTCCAACAGTATTCCTCAGCCTCTGTCCTCTCTTTCCTTACATTAGCTGACACAGCTGGCCTTCAAAGTTTTTTTTCAGAAATTTCACATCAGAGGATATCTAGTGCAAAACTCACCAGGCAGAGTGGAGAGAAGCTGACATCCATCCAGCCTGTCAGTGGATGAATATAGGAAGCCCATAGAGAAAGGACAAAACTCAGTTGGATCTTGGGTTAGTGATGGATTACCTTGCACACAGCAGCTATTACACCACCAAGAATTAAATGATAAGACTCCAATTACCTGTTAATTTAAACCACCAGGTGAATATGAGCAGGAAAAAATGATGGACCATGCCTCTAAGGATTTTATGTTGTAATAGCTTCCTGAAGGTGAAAAAGTAAATTTATAAAATATTGCTGATAATAAATGGGGCTGTGTAAATGTCGTGCCATCATAAAAATCCCCATATCTATGTCATGTTGAATCTATGATGCATTCATGCTGCTCACTGTCATGACTAATAAAAAATCTCATCTACACACTTGGCATTTATCTACACTATATCCCAAGATTTGAATTTAAGTCCTAACAATCTTACATTCAGAAGGCGACACATTTTTGGCCCACGTAGACAAAACACAACAATGAAGGGCTTGGCCTTTAATAAATCTGGCGTGTCACTGCATAAAACTGGATCTCTTTATTGCATAATTCAATGGAGCTGTGGTTGACAGAGGAAGTCTGTGGTCTACTCACCTTACTCTGGACAGAGAAGCAAAGCAAGAAAGACAGAGAAGGATGTGAGGGTGAACTACAACGGATGGAGGAGGGGAAGGTAGGATGACAAAGAAAAGTATCCAGGGAGGGTGATGAAAAGGGGACAGGGGCAGAAATAAGGAGAGAGATTAAAAAGATGGGAGAGATCAAATGGCTGATGTGGTTTAAGGCGAAGGAGACTGTTAGAAGAACATCCGTATGAAAAAGCGCAGAAGGGTCACAGGCTTATAGACTTATCTGCTGATCGCCCAGTTATGGAAACCACAGTTTCAAACTGTGGATTTTTGTCAGAACATCCAAAAATAAATTGACAACACCTTTTCCCCTTTGATCTTTTATTGTTATTCTTCTTGACCTCAAAATACATCTGTTTTTTAATGTCTTCTTTTATTAAATACACACCTTGGCCCCACAAATACAATGGTCAAAAACACAGTAGCCATGTACCATTGGTTCATACAGATACACAAGTGAAATAGTGGTACTCTCAGGACACAGAGAGCCGTCAAAATAAAATGAACTGAAATGTTAAAGTACAATGCAATCACACAATATGCCTGCTGGAAAAAACACAATTGAAATAAATTATGTGGATCAGAATACTCTGAAATGAGTTCAATGAAATAGAGACAGTTTGACAGCCCTGCTTCACTCTGAGTGCTGGAATTGACCACTGAGTGAGACTCAGGCAACAAACTCACAAAAGGGTCATTTAGAGCACAGTCACCTTCATAGTTATGCTGTGGTTATGTACTCTATGGCATAAGTCTCGGCAAACACATAGTATATTATTCACATAGTATTCACATAATGTAATATACATTTTTATGTACACATTCCTTTCAGCCTTGACAAAAAGTGTCCAGGCACTTCCTCCAGCAATCGTGCGTCAGATCACTGACAATGCTGTAGATACCTCATTACTTCACAAAAAACAAGCTGCTCACCCAGTCAACCTGTGGGAGTCTGCCGGTGTCAGTTTACTGTTAGATTCCTCACACATCCAACTGAACAAGACTGCGCAGTCGAGTTCACCCCACTGACGTTTCTCAGCTTCTGTGTGCTTCAATGTGTCTCTCCTTGTTTATTAAGCTAGGTCGTAGAGCAATATGGTGGAGCGCAAGAAATTTAAAGTGTAACAATGGAATGTAGTTGTGGACCAGAGAGGGGAAATGCATGAACAAAGAGACTATTGCTTCTGGTTTGTCTGCTGGGATCTTTTAGAGGATATTTAAAAGTAGACTCCGATCAATTATGTGTAATACATGCCAAGCTGCCTGAGTTCTTTTCATTGATTCAGGCAACAGTTCTAGTATCTCTAGACATTGGTCAGTAGATGAAAAACAATTTATTTTGTCTGTTATCAAGGCTGCAGGGTTGGTGGACATTTTTTTTTCTTTTTCGTTTTGCTTTTTTACATTCATCCTGTTTTAATTTAAGGATACCACCAATTTGAAAATGGTGGAAAGTGATGATACAAAGGAAAAAAAAATTCCCTTCAATTATCTCAATGCACCTGTACTGTTACTAATATTGTATATTTTTATACCACTAAGATCAACAACTGATATTTTTGGAAAAACCAACCCCCTGATTTAGAGGATAATGATTCAAACTGGTTTAGCTAGCTTCAGCAGGTTACATTATAACTGAATGTCTCAGACAGCAAAGGAGTAAAATGAGATTGGAGAATATGTGGTTCAGAACTGGTTCAGGAATAAAAGAATCACTTTTCACACCACCACTGCAGAATGTGAGTTGATTTCAGTTTCCCTTGTCCTTTTTCTTTTCCATCTGACATAAAACCATCAGACTGGAGCAAACGCTGGCTGATGCAGTACCTTTTGTATGTTTGTAGGCATATATCAAGATAAAACAGTAGAACAAAACACAGAGGATTCAAGTCAGTCAAAGGAATTGGCACGGTGACAGTAATGAGACAGGAATCTCCTCTGGTGGGACCAGGCCCAGTGCTGTGGTCCCTGGAAATATCCACCTATAGCACACATGGTAATCCAGCACAAACATGGCAAAATACAACACAATGCACTACTGTACAGTTTCTTCATTAATACTGTTGAGCACTGAGCTGATGCAATCTCTTATTAAAATGTCTTGTTGCTGTACACCAGTAGGACAACATTTTAAATTTATTCAATAAACCTTTCCTATTATCAGAGAGTAAGGCAGTTTATGGTATGGTAGGTAAGTCATGCCAACCACAGTGGATTGCTGTTTAGTGTAGCACTTTAGTGAGAGGAAAATGCTTCCACATTAAGATAATTCTGCTGTAACTGTAGAATCCTATCCAGTCCCCTTGCTGTTTTGAGAGGAACAATGAAATTCAGCCTAGGTGACCTTTCTTCAGAATTAGAAAGGTCCATTTTGTAGCTCAGAATATTGTTTTGCTGCCACAGAAATCCTTAGCACAAAAGAAGCTTCATCCAGAGGCAAAAAGGACCAAGAATAGCACAAAAAATATCCAAAAAGAGATTAACATCACCAACAGGATAAATCACAGCTGTACATTAAAGGTTAAAAGTTACAACCATGACCATGTTTTTGTTCCCTCTCCTCTCTTTGCAGTCTTTTCAATGTCAGTTCCACAGGTACAAACATTAAAGTAGATGGGTCACTGGATAGCCTCAAAATTGAATCTCCAGCACATTTAATACCTTTGCTGTTGTAAACATTTAGTTGCTATCTACTGTCAAAGCAGTCCAAGTACTCCAGGACAAGGTCATAGCAAAATCGATACTGGTCCTAAGGAAAATTAGAAAAAAAATTGAATTATAATGTGAAAAGGGGGAAATAGAGAAATATTCGTGCTACTTCAGAAATAATAACTATATGTTTGGAGTCTTACCAGTGACTCTACCATGTTGGGCTTGCAGTTGCGTAAAGTTTTAACAGCATAGAAGATATCCACCATGTTCTGGTACTGGATCATCTCAAGGAGAATATTGCAAGCACAGAAGGTCCCACTGCGACCACCACCGTTACTGCAGGTGAGACGGTAGTGTTTTTTTAAAAAACAATTCTCAAGTTGTAGTTCACATGATACATTATACACCCTACGAAGTTTATCACAATCTCTAGTACATGAACTTTACTCACCAGTAATTCATGTGACTCATCAGAGGCAGACTGTGGGTTGACGTCTACCATTAGGTACTTCAGTAATGTGGCCAATGTTAGCAGCCCTTACCTTTTCTTTTGCTGGGACTATAGCCTCTCTGTGGACTAACGTTCCACTAAATTGAATTCCCACCAACAATATTTTGCAAGGACACTTGTTGTGTCCTAAGATTCACAGATTATGAACACTGGATGTCTTTTAAACAACAGGGTATGTACTGCTTCTTCTTCCTCTTTTCCTTTCAGCTTTTCCCTTCAGGGGTCGCCACAGCGAATCAATTGCCTCCATCTAACCCTGTCTTCTGCATCGTCTTCTCTCACACCAAATACCTTCATGTCCGCTTTCACTACATCCATAAACCTCCTCTTTGGTCTTCCTCTAGGCCTCCTGCCTGGCAGTTCAAAACTCAGCATCCTTCTACCAATATATTCACTATCTCTTCTCTGGACATGTCCAAACCATCTCAGTCTGGCCTCTCTGACTTTATCTCCAAAACCTGTAACATGTGCCGTCCCTCTGATGTATTCATTCCTGATCCTATCCATCCTGGTCACTCCCAAAGAGAACCTCAGCATCTTCATCTCTGCTACCTCCAGCTCTGTCTCCTGTCTTTTCCTCAGTGACACTGACTCTTGACCAAACAACATCGCTGGTATCACAGTTTTGTACACCTTTCATTTTAGCTGAAACTCTTCTATCACACATCACACCTGACACTTTTCTCTACCCGTTCCATCCTGCCTGTACACACTTCTTCACCTCTTCTCCACACTCCCCATTGCTATGAACTGTTGACCCTAAGTACTTAAAATCCTCCACCTTCTTGATCTCTTCTCCCTGTAACCTCACTCTTCCACTTGGGTCCCTCTCATTCACACACATGTACCCTGTCTTACTGTGGCTAACCTTCATTCCTCTCCTTTCCAGGACAAACCTCCACCTCTCCAGCTTCTCCTCCACCTGTTCCCTGCTCTCACTGCAGATCGCAATGTCATCTGCAAACATCATAGTCAATGGATATTCCTGTATAACCTCGTCTGTCAGCCTGTCCATCACCATAGCGAACAAGAAGGGGCTCAGAGCTGATCCCTGATGCAGTCCCACCTCCACCTTGAACTCCTCTGTCACACCTACAGCACACCTCACCACTGTCTTACAGTCCTCATACATGTCCTGCGCCATTCTAACATACTTCTCTGCCACTCCAGACTTCCTCATACAATACCACACTTCCTCATACAATGCCACTGCTTGTGTACCCAAAATTTCCAATATTGTATGAATATAAATACATTTGACAAACGTTTGGCAGAAAATAATACTGTGTTGACAGGACAGTCAGAGTCCATGCTTAACGCACAAAATATATACAGTATACAGTATATACAAATGTTAGCAACATGAGAAAAGATGTAATGAAAAGAAAATAGAGAAATAATTTGTCGTATCTTCTGAAGTATTGTCCTGATTGTCATGAATGAGAGGTAATATCAATAAACTACTGGAGGACAATCCACTCTCTCTCCTGAAATACATGTAGGGAAGGTAGGCATGGAAGCTTTCAGAGCGTATACAAGTAATATTAAGGTAATCAATCGTAGTCAGTGCTTTGGCAGTCCTGGATCTACTGTAGTGAGAACTATCGCATTCTGTATTAAGCCATAATTGATTTGATGCCCATAATCTCTTTCCTGGTTGTCATGGGTAACACTGTGTGACAGGGCTGAGTGATGTACTTTTAGATGGGGGCGGTGGGCATGAACGTGTGAAGTGTTGGCAATGAGCTGGGTGGCCCCATTCATATGCATCAGTAGGAGTGTGATACAGGCACCTGGAACAAAGGAGGAGCATGCTATGCTCTACACCACAGGGCAGTATGTTACACTAAGGCCCCGTCCACACGATAACGGATTTTTTTAAAAACAGAACTTTTTAAAAACGCATCGAAAACGATTCCCGTCCACACGACAGCGTTTTTAAAAAAAAATCTCCGTCCACACGTAAACGCAGCAGTGCGTTTTCGAAGACGGCTATAAGCATGCCAAACCATGTGGTGGCCGTATTGAGTCAAATTTTATCCAATAGGAATCCTCCGTGTTTTGTTGTCACAACACACGGGCCCATAAATATGACGTCACAGCGGTTTTCTTCGCAGGCAAGACGTCAGTGTTTTTAAAAAGTCTCAGATACACCGTCCACACGACAACGCAGACCCAGCGTTTTAAAAAAAAATCCACCTAGGCCAGCGTTTTCAAAAAGTTGCGTTTTCGTTCCGGATATCTGCATTGTCGTGTGGACGGAAGGCGTAAACGCAACAAAAAGTTGCGTTTTCAAAAAGTTCCGGCATCATGTGGACGGGGCCTAAAGTAGAATATTACAAAATAATTTAATACAAAAACGCTTCTTGATGTAGCATGCAAATGCCTCAACAAAGGAGATAGGACAAGATCTCTCAGCATTGTTCATGATGAAGTCCACCAAAGAAGTTATTTTTGTCAGTTGTAAGTGGTCACACTCAAACTGGTATCAACAACAAAATGATGGAAAGGCTAGGTACAGGAAGAGGAATACTACTTCATAACTGTACATGGAGCGTAATGTTGGCTCACACAGACCCCGGAATATCAGCTGACCTCTTAACAAGCTAACAATTGGCTGATAAATCAGCTGATTTCTTTCTACAATTCTACCTGGCAAATTTTATGCAGAGTATGTTACTTTAGATATTACAGCCCAGTGGTCCCCAACCTTTTTTGTGGCTAAGACCAGCCTTTAAGGTGTGGTGGAAAAATACCGGTCTGCAGCTCAGGGGTTGGTGATCACTGCTTTTGCCTGTCTCCTCTTTCTTCTTTCATGTTATGTGTATCTAACTGTGTCATTGACGTTGGTTCTGTTCTAAATGGGGATCTGTGCATGCAGCTTTCCCTGCTTGTAACCCTCTCCATGATGGCTCATTTAAGGGCAGGAGGCAGCTCTTCCAGCCTCACACTTTCCATACAGGCAAATGGAAACCCAGGTAGTGTTCCTGACTGAATTAGTATTGCATTTATTGTTCTCGTTTTTGCTCTTGACATTGTTCTTCTTTTTCTTCTATTTTTTTTAATGGCATGGGCCAGACAAACTACACAGACATGTCATTTTATATATATATATATATATATATATATATATATATATATATATATATATATATATATATATATATATATATATATAATATATATATATACATATATACACACACACACACAAATATATATATATATATATATATATATATATATATATATATATATATATATATATATATATATATATATATATATATATATATTAGGGCTGTAAGTTTAACGCTTTAATTAGATTAATTAACTCGCTGCAAATTAACGTGCTTTAAAAATTAAAGCAGTTAATCGTGAGTGGAAAGTCAATGCGCAAGCATTTTAAATTTGACCCATTGAGTGACCCGTAGACTGCAGTGGCACGTCACTTTGTACCTGCGTCACTAGTCAAAGGCTGAGTGACTGACAACGGAGATGGACGCGACACAGGAGAGCGAGGCAAGCCCACTCGGACCTTTGGGCGGAAGGTTTATTTATAAAAAGAATAAAGTCGGGACCATCAACAAAAACGCAGTGATTTGTACCTTTTGTAAAAGGGAATTTTCATATCACCAAAGCAGCTCCAGCCTAACGTATCATTTAAATGCAAAACATGTCAAGGACACAGAGTTGTCTGTTGTCACTTCCTGTAACGTTAGCTTACCGTTTTAAAGTAAATGCCTGTTGGCATCTTACTATTTAGTTGCCTTATTTAGAGGCATGTTATACTATTCATTTTGAATTGCTGTATTGAGTCAGCTTTAGTATTCATTTTGATTGAGAGTCTGCTTATGTGCCTATTTGAGACTCAAAACCTTATTTTATTTCTGAATTTTATTTATTTTATTTAACTATATTTGTATTTCCTTTTTGAGAAATGCATCTGGCCTAATTGGTTTGCTGATGTGCTTGACCTTTTTTCTTTTGAATTTCATTTATAAAACACACTTAACCAATAAAAATGAGATTTCAACACTTCTCCTCTTGGTATATTCTATTTATTAGACATGCACTACAATTTTATAATGTCCTAGAATTCAAATTCTTTATCTGGGGGCCTTTAGCAGGTATGAGATTAAAATGCGATTAATTAATTACAAATCCTGTAATTTATTAGATTAATTTTCTTAATCGCCTGACAGCACAAATATATATAGTCCAGACCAAAAGTTTGGACAAACTTTCCCATTCAATGAGTTTCCTTTCTTTTCATGACTATTGACATTGTAGATTTACACTGAAGGCATCAAAACTATTAATTAACACATGTGGAAATATGTACTTAACAAAAACAACTGAAAATACACCTTATATTGTAGTTTCTTCTAAGTAGCCACCTTTTGCTCTGATTACTGCTTTGCACACACTCAGCATTCTCTTGATGAGCGTCAAGAGGTAGTGACCTGGAATTGTTCCCACTTCACAGGTGTGCCCTGTCAGGTGTAATAAGTGGGATTTCTTGCCTTATTAAATGGGGCTGGGACCATCAGTTGTGTTGTGCAGAAGTCAGGTGGATACACAGCTGATAGTCCTACTGAATAGACTGTTACAATTTGTATTATGGCAAGAAAAAAGCAGCTAAGTAAAGAAAAACGAGTGGCCATCATTACTTTAAGAAATGAAGGTCAGTCAGTCCGAAAAATTGGAAAAACTTTGAAAGTGTCCCCAAGTGCAGTCGCAAAAACCATCAAGCGCTACAAAGAAAGTGGCTCACATGAGGAAAGGAAGACCAAGAGTCACCTCTGCTGCGGAGGATAAGTTCATCCGAGTCACCAGCCTCAGAAATCGCAGGTTAACAGCAGCTCAGATTAGAGACCAGGTCAATACGACACAGAGTTCTAGCAGCAGACACATCTCTAGAACAACTGTTTAGAGGAGACTGTGTGAATCAGGCCTTCATGGTAGAATAGCTGCTAGGAAACCACTGCCAAGGACAGACAACAAGCAGAAGAGACTTGTTTGGGCTAAAGAACACAAGGAATGGACATTAGACCAGTGGAAATCTGTGCTTTGGTCTGATGAGCCCAAATTTGGGATCTTTGGTTCCAACCACCGTGTCTTTGTGCGACACAGAAAAGGTGAATGGATGGACTCTACATGCCTGGTTCCCACCGTGAAGCATGGAGGAGGAGGTGTGATGGTGGAGGTGTGATGGTGTGGGGGTGCTTTGCTGGTGACACTGTTAGGGATTTGTTCAAAATTGAGAGCATACTGAACGAGCATGGCTACCACAGCATCTTGCAGCGGCATGCAATTCCATCGGGTTTGCGTTTGGTTGGACCATCATTTATTTTTCAACAGGACAATGACCCCAAACAGACCTCCAGGCTGTGTAAGGGCTATTTGACCAAGAAGGAGAGTGATGGGGTGCTGCGCCAGATGACCTGGCCTCCACAGTCACCGGACCTGAACCCAATCGAGATGGTTTGGGGTGAGCTGGACCGCAGAGTGAAGGCAAAGGGGCCAACAAGTGCTAAGCATCTCTGGGAACTCCTTCAGGACTGTTGGAAGACCATTTCCGGTGACTACCTTTTGAAGCTCATCAAGAGAATGCCAAGAGTGTGTGAAGCAGAAATCAAAGCAAAAGGTGGCTACTTTGAAGAACCTAGAATATAAGACACACTTTCAGTTGTTTAGTACTTTTTTGTTACGTATATAATTCCACATGTGTTAATTCATAGTTTTGATTTGCCTTCAGTGTGAATCTACAATTTTCATAGTCATGAAAATAAAGAAAACTCTTTGAATGAGAAGGCTGATGTACCAAAAGTACATCAGCCTTGATCTGCAACATCAACATATATATATATAAAATATAATATATATATATATATATATATATATATATATATATATATATATATATATATATATATATATATTTATACTGTACCACTTGAAAGTCTCACGCTGTCACACACACACACACACACACACACACACACACACACACACACACACACACACACACACATTTCGTGTAATTCTTTGTGAATAAGCTTTTAGTTTGCTTGTTTTTTCACAGTGACTCTGAGTTTTTTTCTGGCTCATTTAATTTTTAGTATAGGATCCATAATACTAGCAGGTTACTCACAGGCAGTGGACAACAGTGCGTCCTTCTCCGCACTCCCTTTGCCATTTGTGCACTTGAGCCAGTAGGTTGAGGAAAGCCTTTTTGGAGTCAGGAACATCACGATACGCTGACCAACGCAGGAACTGGAACTGACAAACCACCAGCTGGCCCTCTTGGAGCTTAGAAAGGAATAAAGATACATGAAAGACATGTAAACTTTACTGTGTGAGCCTGCATGTATCTATGTTACTTTTTTTCTGGTTGTTTCTGTATTCTGTGCACCAGTTAACACTTGTGTTTGAATGCTCCCTGAGGTTGTATGCTGGCAGTCTCAGCTTTGCTCACTCAGCAGATTGACTTTTAGATTTATGGATATGCAGGTGTAAGTGGGGCCCAAGCTGTGTGTATGAGAGGTCCCTGTTTGTTCATAACCTCTTGCTGTACAATCTAGCTTAATACTTAAGGACCAGTAGAGTATTGTAAGTCAAGCTAATTGGGCTTGCAAAGACACCAACTATGCATGGAGGAATTGCCTTAGCGGAGGTGGGATTTAAACATTGTACTTCTTTTTAACTATTCTCATATCCACACATGCATATGCTTAGAGTGAACTTCCCTCTCACTTTTACTCTCTGTCCTTGTATATCATTGTCATGCATAGGAAACATACACTAAAATGCAGTGAATAAGGGGCGGAGAGAGAGGGGGGTGTTACATCTGTGTCATTCAATTTCTGTCCCGTAACCAGTACTTGTCCTCTCCTTGTGTGCACCTTGTAAGAAAAACATGTCCTTGGCAGAGAGGAAAATGACAAGGGTAGTCTACAGGGGAGGTGAGGATGCCAATCAAGAAAGTATGCCTATCGTGCTGCTTCTAATAGTAGAAGGAAAACACCTTGCATGCAGATTTCTTTAATAATTGGTTGACAGCAATCCTGAACAGAATGCATACATTTGCTTATGCAGATTCCCCAGCTTAAACCATACCTGCATACGCACACAGTTAACACAATGGTTTATGTGAAGCAAAACAAGTCACATCCTCTGGGCTCCTTCGACCATGACAGATACTGACAGTACCATTATTAAGCTTGTTTCATCACATGTCAGGTTTTTTTTTTTTTTTTTTTAAAGTGTGACATGATTGGACCCAAAAGTGACTCAACAAAATGTATCCTGCACGTAAAAATGTGTAACGCATTATGATGAAAGCAACAAAGGGGGCCCTCTTTAGTATGCCCAAAGGGCACCCAAGTGGGAAGATGCTTATCTAAATAATGACAAGACGAAATTGAAAAGGAAGAGAGTGACCCTTGTTTCATGCATGTCAATGGTCTTATCTCACATAGGAAGGTTTTATAATATGTATGACTGTCAGAAGAATATTTTATGGAAACACTGGTGCTCCAGCACAATTTTCTGGACTGCTGACTATAAAAACAATGCCTTGCAATGTGTGTACAGTCTATGAATAACTGATATACAGTTGTGCTCTGTACAAATCCCAAGGCTAAATTTTGGAGTGTATATATTGTGATTTTATCCGACAACCTAAACTACACTAAAGAAATGATTATTATGTCCGCAAAAGGAATCTGTAATGACATTGGGACTTTTCTGGCCTCTAGTGGCCACTGTGATTTGTTTTTGTCTGTTTCATTGGACGATGATTTGTCTTGTGTTTTGTCATGCCATGTGCTCCAGTTTGTCCACCTTTTGTTTTGTGTGTCACCCATCTTGAGTTAGTCAGCTTAAGCTAATTTTTCTCACGTACAGCTAATGTTAGTCTATAATGGGTATATTTAAACCCAGCTTTCTGTTAATGCAGTACTGAGTCTTTGTTGAACTGTTATGGTGAGTTATTAATGAGACCCTTGCTTTGTCATTTTGTTCATTACGTTCTGTGGAATTTTTGTTTTGGATTATACATTGAATATTTGGTTTTGTACTTTGGATAAATTGGACTATTCCTGCATTTAGGTTGTTTTCCTTTTTCGACTATTGTCTCTCTCTTACATTAGTAGATTTGTAATTTGTTTAGATCTTATTTGGCCTGGACCTTCTGAGCTTTGGAATTCTTTATTAAAAACTGATCTTTTTACGTTACCACTGCTTCTGAGTTCACTCCTTTAGCATAGCGGTTAAATAACTGCTCTAGTAATCCAGCAACCCGTATTAAATTCCTGATCCTGGCCTAATGTCTGTGTAGGTTCTCAGTTACCAAGGTCATGGTTATCCAAAGCTGTTTAAATCAATCCACTGGACTTAAATAAAGTTTCTCGAAAACGTTTTGCCTCTCATCCAAGAGGCTTCGTCAGTTCTGAAGGTGGATGGTCTTGTCCCAGCTGATTAACCCCGTGAAATGTGGTCAGTGCTATTTACCTTTCATAAACCGTAGTTGAAACGTGTCTGGCTCCTCAAGAGTGGTTGATGGGGGTGCCAGTGGGTGTCGAGCTTTTGTATACTAATGAGGGTCATTAGAATTAGACCTGCTGGGTTAATCTGCTGAGGCAATGTTTTTGGGAGTTTGGAAAGAGCCTGATTGAAAATGGGCGAAAGGTGATGTCGCAGACCGCCCCCCCTATTCATAGATGGCTTCTGCACTTTGACATGGATGGCTTTTTTCACTCCTCTCTCAAACCATCTGTCTTCCCTGTCCAAGAGCTGAATATCGGTATCCTGAAATGAGTGTCCCACTTCCTTGGGGTGAAGGAAGACTGCTGAGTCCTGACGTGATGAAATGATTCTTCTGTGTTGCGCATGGCCCAACAAGACCAGCTTTCTTCAGAACTGAGGAAGCCTCTTGGATGAGACGTGAAACGTTTTCAAGAAACTTCCTTAAAGTCCAGTGGATTGATTTAAGCAGCTATGGATGATCCTGGCATAAAAAAATTCAGTGTACATAATGATTATGATTAATGATATACAGGCAGGGAAAGATGGTGGAAAAATGTGTAGAGCTGTTGGCTCACAGAAAGAATGTTCCAGATTAAATACACCCGGGGTTTTTCGGTGTGGAGTTTGTATGTTCTCCCCGTGTCTGTGTGGTTTTTCCAGTAGATGGATGGAAGCTCTAAATTGTCTATAGGCAGGGGCAAACAGTTGTCTGTCTATGTGTAGACCTGAAATCACCTGGTGTGTTATCTGGAGTGCACCCTTTCTTTTGCCCCTAGCCAGATGGGATTAGCCGCAATAACATCTGTGACCTGTACTTTGAAGATGAGATGATTACAACTGTATTGTCTTCAAAAAAATGAATGACATGATGATATAGAGCACATATATCAAACTCATGGCCCGGGGGCCAAATGTGGCCTGCTACAGCATTTTATGTAGCCCGCAAGAGCATAAAAGGTCAGAGTATCTAAAAATAAACAGGTTAAAAGTGTGCTTTCACCAAAACTACATTTCCCACAATGCAGTAATTAAGCTCATTTTAACATTGACAAAAACGTTTTGAACAAAGTTAATGTCCTAACTTGTGTTTGATGTACTTTCTCTGTATTGTTTTGGATAGTTTGATCCTTGATTGATGGAGTTATGTGGGTTTCATAATCTGACATATTAAAAGGATTTATGTTGTATCAGAGCAACAAGCAAACATTTTTTCTGTGCAACTAATTTTCTTAACTCGAATAAGTCATAAATTTAGAATTAATTACCATTAGGGAGTAGTTCCATTTATTTTACATTACATTGAGTTACATTGAGTTACATTTGTAAGTTACATCCGGCCCTTTGAGGACAGCCAAGGCTGATGTTGCCCTCAATGAAAATGAGTTTGACATCACTGATAAACTGTACAGGCATAAACTGTACAGAAATCTAAATTAAAGGAAAGGTTTCAGCCTTTGCACACATTCTAGAAATTAGCTCGGAACTGGTATGAAGATTTAATATAGTGTTTTACAACTGAGGGTGTGGGACTTTGACATCCTGGACTTGTGCCAAGTTGTTAGATGCACATTACAGCTGACAGCTCCAAATGTACAGTAGGTAAAATGCCACATTTGAATTACAGTGCCAATGAGGAGCATAGCTAATGCATTTCTAATGAGGTTCAAGTTATCATTTGTGAAATACCACAGATAAGAACAACGTGTTCTGTAGAGGCTTTTTTTGGAATCACAATGACTCACCCTTGTTACGTTCTTGACCCGAAACAGACGAGTAATGACATCCTCGTCTGCTGACATGGACAGAAACTCCACTTCCATGGGTCCATACTGCTGTAGACCGGGCTCTGGCCAGTACTGCACACACGGCTACAGTTAGAGATGAAGGAGAGAGGTCGTCAGGGATTAAATGTGGGCACATAATGGACTTATAATAATGCTGTGTGTGTGTGTGTGTGTGTGTGTGTGTGTGTGTGTGTGTGTGTGTGTGTGTGTGTGTGTGCGTGCGTGTGTGTGTGTGTGTGTGAGTGCGTGTGCGTGCATGCGTGCGTGTGCAGTGGACATCAACAGTCATGCAATTTGTAGAATAAAAGTTCACACATTTTACTATGACAGTGATGAAACAGTACTGTCCTATTTATAACAGCAGGTGTTATAGTGTAACAGTGGTTTTAATAGGAGGACAGAAGAAACACCGTGGAGAGAATTCTGATGTCCCTTCAGAAATTGTAAAAAGAAGGTGATGGAACACTCAAGTGCCACAAATTAACTCTATTTTTAACAAATTTCACAACAGGATTTTGCAATGAACACCTCAAAATGTCAATAACTAATTCAAGATGAAGATAAATCAGTGTAATAAAGTCAGTGTCAAAAACAACAATGAAATCTTACATTTATTTATGTCACCACTGCTGTGGACACACTAGGATTAGTAAAGCACTAGTTAGTTACAGACATATTAATTATAAGTTAAAACACAAGGTAAATGAGATTATGAGTAAATACTTCAAATAGTTTTTTAACCATATGCTAATAAAAGCTGAGAACTCAGATCTCACTGCAGCATTTAACGCAATTGAGTAAAATACTCAGAAAAATCTCAGGGACTGGATTGTTTTTCTCTTTGTCAAGCAAACAGTTTCTTCTGTCTTTCCATGGTTTTTCCTCACAGGCAGCATGGTAGTGGCAGTGACGTGTGGTCAGTGGAGGCAGGTGAGGCACGGTCTCACCTGCCATCATAACAGATTAAAGTGGAAAATGGAAGAAATAAATTAAATGGTTATATTTATCCAGTGATGTGAATTATATAGTTATTTTCCATTTAACATCACCAATTTTAGGTTACAGTATTTTTACTCAAAATCTCTTTCACATTTACCGCTGAAATACTGAGAAGAGACCTGCGGTGAGACAACAGCCAGCCGGGCCTCAACATGGACTGTGCAATGGCCCGACTAGCTGTGCTGGCATGCTATACAGCGAGACCATATTGCTATCTCTCTACATGTCATTATTAAAATGTTCAAACCACGGCTTTGAACCAGAATTTTTTGCAATCGGTTTGTTCCGAACAGAAACGGAATTATAACATTTCCAGTTTTGCGTTCCACCCATAAACTGACGTTCCTGAACCGGTTTGAACAAAAAAATAAAGTTCCTGAACCGATTATAAAACGTTCCTTGTAAATATAAATATGTAAGTGCTGTATTTTGCGCACCATAAGACACGCTTAAAAGCCTTAAAATTTCTCAAAAATCAACGCTGCGCTTTTTAACATTAAGCGTCTTATGTGTACACTGAGTTCCAAAATCTGTAAAAATGTTTTTGTGAGATTTTAGTCAGCGCTCCGCCAGATCGGCCATTGTCTACCGACATAGGACGTATTGCGTCACTACGTACGCCGGCAGCGATGGACCAATTAGAGAACATGACGCGAGGCTACGTCTGACACACCTCCGGTAGGTACCGGTATAGGGTGTATGCCGGTACTAAACCGCAGGTATGCTGTTAACCACATTTGTTTGGCTAAAGACCCCCAACAATGACGTCAGCGAAGAGACTCGCTTACGACGCAACATGTAAACTCCAGGCTATCAGTTCCGGTTCGCGTAAAGAGACCAGGGGGCTTTTTTCACGCTTCGCCATCTCTCTTGATCTATGACTCCATGCACGCCCACACCACCGCTTCTGTCAAAAACCACGTCAAGCGGCTGAATTCGGAGCTTGTCATCATCCTGCAGGATTAACGAAACAACTCCAACCGCTGGACATCGGTGTAAACAGAGCCTTTAAAGTTAAGCTGCGTGTCGTGGAGTGATGGATGAGAGACGTGAACACACGTTTACCAGGACTGGAGGCAGTGCCGAGCGACTTACACCGCGAGTTACACTCCCACAATATAGGCATAGATTGCGGATCCTGGACTAATGTGTCTGCTTCGACTTTTGTCCGATATGTTTCGCAAAAGCCGGCCTCATTACCGGCATCAGGACAGCTACCCGGAAACGTGACGGTCAGAGACAGTGAAATTACTGAGCTATTCAATGCAGACTGAAGATGAGGACTTCGAAGGATTTAGCACAGATTTATCAAAAAATAAAGACATTAACACATATTTAAGAAATAACGTTGGTGTATTTTTCTTAAATTTAAATAAGTAGTACAACACAGTTGCACTACTACGTTGTACACAGTCATCTTTTTGCTTCCTTAGCTAGCATGCACCGAACAATAAGATGCGCCGTGTGAAAAAGTGGAGAGTAGAGTATAACTTTATTTATCCATTAGGGAGGTTCTGTCAGGGCAATTGATTTCTCCGTCGCACACAGCATAGTAAGTACACAAAACACAGTAAAAAGCACACAGAAAGCACTAGCACATAGACAATAGCACATCGAAGTACAGAAATAAACTGCGCAATTTAGATTGCGCCTCTTTATGCAATGCACTGAATGGTGTGCAAAATACGGTAACTTAGGGACTTTTAAATTGGCAACTAAAGCAATTGGTTTATACATATACTATAGACTATAATTATAGATATGTCCCTACCCTACAGTAAACAGTATCACAGAACTACACCTCTGCTTTATGCAAGTTATATCACTGTAGTTAAGGCTTATGCCTCCTACTTAGACACTGCATGAAATAAGACAAGAATAACTTCCACCATGTCATTTATTGCTGAAAAACAGATCTTCGTTGTGCTTCTTCCATAGCTCAATATTACTACAAAGCGCTTACTACGGGAACACACTGAACTGAAAAATGACTGCAGCCACTGAGTTAATGTCTACATCATACATTTTTAAGATTGACATACTGCAGTGTTTACCTGTTATGATTACATTGTGACTGGGAGACTGCCCTTTTCCTAAGTGTTGCTGATAGCCGCTACTTCTCTCTACTCTCATCCCGCGTCCAGTGAATGACAGGAAGTGAAACATCAGGTCAAATATTTTTTTCAAGAACGAAAAAACCCCCAGTATTAACCGGTTTATAATTATTTTCTGTTCCGATTCTGTTCCGGAACATTAAAAAATATAAAGTTTTTGGTTTCGTTTTCGTTCCATGAACCGGTTCAAAGCCCTGGTTCAAACACGTTTGCTCTATTAACTAAATTTCCATAATTTAGGTAACGTATATAATGTACAGTGTTTTTTCTCAACAGCTGTATGTATGTAATGTCTTTCTTGAGTTGAGCGAACCTGAAAAAGCTGGGAAAAGGCACATAGTGAGGCACGCAGTTCCCGTGCCTCATGTTAGGGGGCGCTGGTGATCCTAGGAGGATTCGTCTTCCTCAGCCATAGAAGAAGTGACAGTAAACTACAATCTACAGTCAGCGAGTCAAGTATAGTCATCCATTTGTTTTCCGCTCACCTTGCCTTACTATAAAAATGGAGGATTACATATCTAAACTCAAAATTTTTTCGATGCTTTTGTTCTGAAGGAACTTCGCACGGACTTGATTTATAAGTAAATGTAACATATAAAAAATGTGCAGGTAACAACATAACAAGTTTTTTAATCAAATGTGCTAATTTGTGTGTTACAGTTTGAATGTAAATAATTCAGCTATGAGACTTTAAAAATAACCCACTCACTGTTGCTTATGAAGTGGTGAATAAGCTACACTGTAGGTTTATATATTTGTAAACATCTTCATCTGATTATGATGAAGTCAGTGCCTCACCAGCCATGAACCTCACCGCACGTCACTGGCATGTGGTTTAAGATAATACTCCCCTCTGACTATGTCTCTCTATTATTGCAATTCTTAACAATGATATCAAGTCATAACTGCCTGAAATTGTTCAATTATTCAGCAGCACCATGATTGCTGCACAAGTGAATAACTGCCATTAAAGAATGGACAGCTACCAAACCCTGAAATGAACTCTTAACAAAACAGAAGTCTTAATAAATGGCTGAACACATCTATTGTCAAGTTGCACCAGCTTTTAGCTTTTAAACAGAGAGGGACGCTCATCCTTTTAACAATCTGTGAGTTACATTTGGTTAAAGCCTTACTGAGAAGGGTTCTTATTACTACTGGAGGCTTGTTAAGTTCTGATTCTCCAGCTTTAAAAATACAGAATCTAAACTCATCACTTCCTTTTAATGACACGCTAATATTCGACATGCTTTAAATTCATTCATGCTTTATTATGAAATGACCCATTCATCTATCTTCATCATAAAAACTTCCAAATGGCTCATTTTGCTCACCACACCTGCCAGACCCCTGACAAAAACAGTGAGATATGATTACATTCTCATGCCTATAATTAGAATAGATTCTATGATCTATTACTGCCTTTTTAAAACCTTCTTCAGGGTGCCTTGCAGTCTGGTAGAGCACAGTACTGCTCACCATAAGGGCTCAGATAGTAGAGGGTTAAAGTACTTCATATCCTGCTTGTTAAAACTCAATATTATTTTAGTTGTTTGCTCTATGTTTTTCAATGTTTTCAATTTAATCTCAAACAAAAAAAAATGTTTCCACTATTTTTTATAGACAATTTTATAAGTGTTAAAGAAAAAAAATGGGAATATTCACGTAAAAGGAGAAAAAAACATGTGCTCTAAAGAAAAGGTTGAGCAATGCCAAGATGTGGCTGGAGTGTAATGAAAGCTTATTCTGCAGATGTGTGACTTGAGGAGGGGAAGGAAAAATCGGGGTGGGTGTTATCTAGTCATGCCTTGTGATCAATGTGGTCAGGGATCAAAGCCCAGCAAAATGGCATGAAGGAACTAATCCTAAGCACAGTAAGATACAGATGCAGTGTAGGCAGGCAATGTCAGGAAAAGTTTCCACTGAAGTTCAGATAACCCCGAGCCTGACAAAAAATATAAAAAAATGAAACAGCAAACTGCTCTTGTTGAGTGAACTCAAACATTTGGCTTTTTTTCTGATGGTGTCAACAAATCAGAGGCAATAAAACAGCAGGGAACAATTTGACCTTACCCAAGCAGAGTTTGACTGATTGAGTTGGTTGAGCATGACCACTGCTGTGCAGCCATAGTCAAAAACCAGCCTCCAGAAGTCAGCTGTGGTGCCTGGCAGAGGGTGAGGGGTCACAATAAAAGCAGCCTGTCGATGGAAACTGTCCGCGAGAGCAGCGTTGACATAATTGTTGCTTTCCCCTTCTGTCGTAACAAGGAAAGCCAGGGCGCGATCGGGCGGAAGGACATCCATGCTGCGGTTCTTCTCTCGGTTTCTGGGCAACAAAGCAATGCTGCATTCTTCCACGTCCAGGTGGGGAGTCACAGAGTTCAGAGTCTGCAAATTTAAATATTAAAGTGATAAGTTAAGTTTGACAGTAAGAGAAATTAAAACTGAAAAGAACATTTAAAGATGGAAAAATGTGAAGAGCGATGCGGCAAAGCATAAATGTTTAGGATGTTTTGGAAGAAAGAGGAAAATAAGTGAATTAAGTGAGGGAGGAATGAGGCAGAGAAAATGCTATGAATGTGACAATGATAACTTTGAGAATGTTAAATATGCTAAATATTCCATTGACAAACTTGATAAAAGAAACTATCAGGATGGCTGCATGATAAATAGAGTATAATGAATTTAAATAAAAATCAAAAAGAAAAATTGAATGCTAATTTTGTTGAATGAACTGTCCTTTCCTTAGCTTTGATTACATTCGATAACATGAAAAATATTTGAATCATCAGAACATCAATAATAGATCTGTGGCTTGCTGGAATGAGCTTTACCAGCTGGCTGTTTGCTGTCTGAAAAATGATTAAAAGCAAACTAATACCTCATTCAGCAATGGAGCCGCTTTCAACAACAATGTCAAATGGATGGATGAGTTTACATGATCAAGGAAAGGCATATGAAATGTGACTATGAAGTATGAAATTAGGATGAACTACCAGTTTAAAATCAGAGTCTAACAACCACTAGTACATTTTCCTAACTGTAAGTAACACATGTTATTATTGTATTCCTGTTCAGAATGGAATAAACAGTACATCATTACAAAGGGAGCATGAGCTTTTTCTAGTATTACTTTGAAATGCTAAACCTGGAATCAATATAGGAGCTGCAGCACAGAGAGGTGGATGAAGCAGTCCGCCTCCTTTCTCCTAATCAACATCTAATCAAAGGTTCTCAGACTACATTCCTACAAGCCAAAGAGGATTTCAAAGAAAGTCACAAACTAAAAGAAAACCAACATCACTACGTATGTAAGTGTACAGACAATATGTACGCTCACGCATGCACACACACACACACACACACACACACACACACACACACACACACACACACACACACACACACACACACACACACACACACACACATACTCACTTATACTACCTTACCGGGTCTCACTCATCTTTGCTACTTTGTGGGGTCCACCCTTTCCACTGGTGCTACAACTTTGTAAAAAATCAGGCAAGCTGGAAAAAAAATCTATTTCACAAATATCACTTGAGTTTAACATATTTCCAAACTTTTGTCTCCAAGTAAGTTTTTTGCTGCATTGTGAGGCCCAATTTCTAGCATTTACTACCTTAGACGTCCTTTTTTACACACCTGCACACACATTTCTAGCTTTTATATCGTAGCGTGGTACAAGACATGTGACAAAGACATGAATGCTTTACATTAACCCAACTTTATCAACAAACAAGAAAAAACTTCAATAAATATGGCCTCATCACAACAAAATGCAAAATAAAAAACAGGCAGTGACAAAAACATACAAAACCTTACTGCCTTGCTCTCCACTGGGTTTTTTTTCCAAAAAGGCCTTCTTTTGAGCTTAGATCACCATAACTTTATAAAAGAAAAAACAAGTGGGCTTCATTTCAAAAATATAAAATCAAAAACAGGCAGTGAAAAACATAAAACAAAAACTTTCTACCCTGAGGCCTTCTTTTAGCCATAGTTCAATTAAAAAAAAAAAAAAACTTAAAGAAAGATAACTTTATAAAAGAAAAAAATGAAAATAAAGTGGGCCACATCTCCATCCATCCATTTTCTGCCACTGTGTCCACCGTGGCGGGTCACAGGGTGCTGAAGCCTATCCCATGCTGGCGTAGGGCGTGAGGCGGGGGACACTGCGGCTGTTGGAGTGGGAGGCTGCTTGTTTATCACCTATGAATTCAGATCAAAACAATCATTTGCAAGCTGGTAAAGATAAAATCTGCTATTTTTAGATATTTCTGTCTTAAAAGCACTAGTTCAAGTGAAAGCAGCTTCTGAAATGACATGTGAACTCAAAAATAACAGCATTGTTCAGTCTATACTAGAGGAACAAGGAAATAAAACAACAAATGAAAGAGTAACATGGGTTACATTCAACATAGCCATGTCAAACCTCTAATACTTAATAAAGTGCTATTTTATGACAGTAATGACTTCACTTGGTTGTTGACAGGTGTTGCCAATTGTTTATAAAGTAATATATTATAAGTTACAGACAGAAGGGCCCCTCAAGGATAAGACTAGAAACGGAGTGTGTAAAGTTAACTGGCTGCAACAAAAGAGAAAACTGTGTGTCCAGGATTTCAAGACCCCACAAGGACAAGACCAGGGACACATGAGTGTGTAAATGCATAGAGGTGAATGTAGACAGAACTAGAAATATGACTAAGGTCAAGTCTGTTACTTCAAATAGGACACAAATCCAGGCAGTAACCATTAGTGAAACACAAGCAGCACTAGCCCTTCTTATTCTGGTTAATGTACAAGTTAAAATAACTGGGAATGATGGCTTCAGCATTGCTACTTTACCTGTATGCTGTCACAGGCGCTGATGTAATCAGTCTGAGATTGTAGATCCAAGGGTACCATCTCTGGTGCGGATGTTGGAATGGGAGGCTGCTTGTTTATCACCTGTGAATTCAGATCAAAACAATCGTTTGCAAGCTGGTAAACATAAAACCTGCTATTTGTAGATATTTCTGTCTTAAAAGCACTAGTTCAAGTGAAAGCAGCTTCTGAAATGACATGTAAACTCAAAAATAACAGCATTGTTCAGTCTATTCCAGAGGAACAAGGAAATAAAACAACAAATGAAGGAGTAACATGGGTTACATTCAACATAGCCATGTCAAACCTCTAATACTTAATAAAGTGCTATTTTATGACAGTAATGACTTGACTTGGTTGTTGACAGGTGTTGCAAATTGTTTATAAAGTAATATATTATACGTTACAGACGGAAGGGCCCCACAAGGATAAGACTAGAAACGGAGTGTGTAAAGTTAACTGGCTGCAACAAAAGAGAAAACTGTGTGTCCAGGATTTCAAGACCCCACAAGGACAAGACCAGGGACACATGAGTGTGTAAATGCATAGAGGTGAATGTAGACAGAACTAGAAATATGACTAAGGTCAAGTCTGTTACTTCAAATAGGACACAAATCCAGGCAGTAACCATTAGTGAAACACAAGCAGCACTAGCCCTTCTTATTCTGGTTAATGTACAAGTTAAAATAACTGAGAATGATGGCTTCTGCATTGCTACTTTACCTGTTTGTTGTCACAGGCGCTGATGTAATCAGTCTGAGATTGTAGATCCAAGGGTACCATCTCTGGTGCGGATGTTGGAATGGGAGGCTGCTTGTTTATCACCTGTGAATTCAGATCAAAACAATCGTTTGCAAGCTGGTAAAGATAAAACCTGCTATTTGTAGATATTTCTGTCTTAAAAGCACTAGTTCAAGTGAAAGCAGCTTCTGAAATGACATGTAAACTCAAAAATAACAGCATTGTTCAGTCTATACCTGAGGAACAAGGAAATAAAACAACAAATGAAGGAGTAACATGGGTTACATTCAACATAGCCATGTCAAACCTCTAATACTTAATAAAGTGCTATTTTATGACAGTAATGACTTGACTTGGTTGTTGACAGGTGTTGCCAATTGTTTATAAAGTAATATATTATAAGTTACAGACGGAAGGGCCCCACAAGGATAAGACTAGAAACGGAGTGTGTAAAGTTAACTGGCTGCAACAAAAGAGAAAACTGTGTGTCCAGGATTTCAAGACCCCACAAGGACAAGACCAGGGACACATGAGTGTGTAAATGCATAGAGGTGAATGTAGACAGAACTAGAAATATGACTAAGGTCAAGTCTGTTACTTCAAATAGGACACAAATCCAGACAGTAACCATTAGTGAAACACAAGCAGCACTAGCCCTTCTTATTCTGGTTAATGTACAAGTTAAAATAACTGAGAATGATGGCTTCTGCATTGCTACTTTACCTGTTTGTTGTCACAGGCGCTGATGTAATCAGTCTGAGATTGTAGATCCAAGGGTACCATCTCTGGTGCGGATGTTGGAATGGGAGGCTGCTTGTTTATCACCTGTGAATTCAGATCAAAACAATCGTTTGCAAGCTGGTAAAGATAAAACCTGCTATTTGTAGATATTTCTGTCTTAAAAGCACTAGTTCAAGTGAAAGCAGCTTCTGAAATGACATGTAAACTCAAAAATAACAGCATTGTTCAGTCTATACCTGAGGAACAAGGAAATAAAACAACAAATGAAGGAGTAACATGGGTTACATTCAACATAGCCATGTCAAACCTCTAATACTTAATAAAGTGCTATTTTATGACAGTAATGACTTGACTTGGTTGTTGACAGGTGTTGCCAATTGTTTATAAAGTAATATATTATAAGTTACAGACGGAAGGGCCCCACAAGGATAAGACTAGAAACGGAGTGTGTAAAGTTAACTGGCTGCAACAAAAGAGAAAACTGTGTGTCCAGGATTTCAAGACCCCACAAGGACAAGACCAGGGACACATGAGTGTGTAAATGCATAGAAGTGAATGTAGACAGAACTAGAAATATGACTAAGGTCAAGTCTGTTACTTCAAATAGGACACAAATCCAGGCAGTAACCATTAGTGAAACACAAGCAGCACTAGCCCTTCTTATTCTGGTTAATGTACAAGTTAAAATAACTGGGAATGATGGCTTCAGCATTGCTACTTTACCTGTATGCTGTCACAGGCGCTGATGTAATCAGTCTGAGATTGTAGATCCAAGGGTACCATCTCTGGTGCGGATGTTGGAATGGGAGGCTGCTTGTTTATCACCTGTGAATTCAGATCAAAACAATCGTTTGCAAGCTGGTAAAGATAAAACCTGCTATTTGTAGATATTTCTGTCTTAAAAGCACTAGTTCAAGTGAAAGCAGCTTCTGAAATGACATGTAAACTCAAAAATAACAGCATTGTTCAGTCTATACTAGTGGAACAAGGAAATAAAACAACAAATGAAGGAGTAACATGGGTTACATTCAACATAGCCATGTCAAATCTCTAATACTTAATAAAGTGCTATTTTATGACAGTAATGACTTGACTTGGTTGTTGACAGGTGTTGCCAATTGTTTATAAAGTAATATATTATAAGTTACAGACGGAAGGGCCCCACAAGGATAAGACTAGAAACGGAGTGTGTAAAGTTAACTGGCTGCAACAAAAGAGAAAACTGTGTGTCCAGGATTTCAAGACCCCACAAGGACAAGACCAGGGACACATGAGTGTGTAAATGCATAGAGGTGAATGTAGACAGAACTAGAAATATGACTAAGGTCAAGTCTGTTACATCAAATAGGACACAAATCCAGACAGTAACCATTAGTGAAACACAAGCAGCACTAGCCCTTCTTATTCTGGTTAATGTACAAGTTAAAATAACTGGGAATGATGGCTTCTGCATTGCTACTTTACCTGTTTGTTGTCACAGGCGCTGATGTAATCAGTCTGAGATTGTAGATCCAAGGGTACCAATTTCAGGTGCGGCTGGTGGAATGGGAGGCTGCTTGTTTATCACCTGTGAATTCAGATCAAAACAATCGTTTGCAAGCTGGTAAAGATAAAACCTGCTATTTGTAGATATTTCTGTGTTAAAAGCACTAGTTCGAGTGAAAGCAGCTTCTGAAATGACATGTGAACTCAAAAATAACAGCATTGTTCAGTCTATGCTAGAGGAACAAGGAAATAAAACAACAAATGAAAGAGTAACATGGGTTACATTCAACATAGCCATGTCAAACCTCTAATACTTAATAAAGTGCTATTTTATGACAGTAATGACTTGACTTGGTTGTTGACAGGTGTTGCCAATTGTTTATAAAGTAATATATTATAAGTTACAGACGGAAGGGCCCCACAAGGATAAGACTAGAAACGGAGTGTGTAAAGTTAACTGGCTGCAACAAAAGAGAAAACTGTGTGTCCAGGATTTCAAGACCCCACAAGGACAAGACCAGGGACACATGAGTGTGTAAATGCATAGAGGTGAATGTAGACAGAACTAGAAATATGACTAAGGTCAAGTTTGTTACTTCAAATAGGACACAAATCCAGGCAGTAACCATTAGTGAAACACAAGCAGCACTAGCCCTTCTTATTCTGGTTAATGTACAAGTTAAAATAACTGGGAATGATGGCTTCAGCATTGCTACTTTACCTGTATGCTGTCACAGGCGCTGATGTAATCAGTCTGAGATTGTAGATCCAAGGGTACCATCTCTGGTGCGGATGTTGGAATGGGAGGCTGCTTGTTTATCACCTGTGAATTCAGATCAAAACAATCGTTTGCAAGCTGGTAAAGATAAAACCTGCTATTTGTAGATATTTCTGTCTTAAAAGCACTAGTTCAAGTGAAAGCAGCTTCTGAAATGACATGTAAACTCAAAAATAACAGCATTGTTCAGTCTATACCTGAGGAACAAGGAAATAAAACAACAAATGAAGGAGTAACATGGGTTACATTCAACATAGCCATGTCAAACCTCTAATACTTAATAAAGTGCTATTTTATGACAGTAATGACTTGACTTGGTTGTTGACAGGTGTTGCCAATTGTTTATAAAGTAATATATTATAAGTTACAGACGGAAGGGCCCCACAAGGATAAGACTAGAAACGGAGTGTGTAAAGTTAACTGGCTGCAACAAAAGAGAAAACTGTGTGTCCAGGATTTCAAGACCCCACAAGGACAAGACCAGGGACACATGAGTGTGTAAATGCATAGAGGTGAGTGTAGACAGAACTAGAAATATGACTGTAAGGTAAAGAACTTAATTATTTTACATTGAATAATTAGCAGTTGAAATGAAGTTTGTTCCCAAAGATATGTTTTTGCTATGCATCCTAAATATCAACTTTATAACAGTGTATTGTGCACCCAAATAATGCCCTGTACCTTTATTGGCGTCAATATGTCATTCAATAAATGCTGGTTTGTCCCTCGCAGACAGAATGTATGATTTTGCATCATCTGCAGGCCCTAATCCTGGTTCTCCTTGTTGACATTAGGCCTCTGTGAAAATATTGTTAAATTGTTTCAAATGTATCCAACAACACAAACAACATCCTTCCAAACTAATAACTGATTTAAAGACATATTCATAATCATAGTTCATAATCATCTGGAATAGTCATGTTGATGTATACTTGGAAGTTGCACAAATTTTAAGGTACTGTGATAGAGCCAGCCTGTCCTTACCACAATTTTTTCCAATCTCCTACATTCATTACTATTAGTTTAGTGTATTCTAATTCATTTGAACATTTTTTATATCAACATGACCTTGTATTACAACGCGTACACTACAACATCCAATTTAAGTCCTAATTATTTCAGTAGGTTGCTCCACATGGTCAGCACCTCACCAAACATTTGTTTGCTCCACATGGCACACCCTGAACATTTGATGCTTCTAGGCCAGTTATGTATTACATTTTTTTCAGTTTGTCCCAATTTTTATTATGTTACAGGTATACCAAAGTATACCTGGCCCTCATCAAAAGAACTTTACAGGCACTGTCCTTTATAATGGTTAAATATCTGTTTTGTCAAGGTGCACACACAGGGAGACACAAATGTAAACACATTCCAGCTTCAATAGATCAATATTCAGAACTGGATTCACTCAACCCATAACCAGATATAGTACATTCCCTGATAAACATTTCTACTTATCCCCCAAAAGAGAAGGCAATACATGTTCTTGTTGATTGCTCATATCCATTTTGTCAAGCAAAGATCAATATACTTTTATAGGAATTTCCACCTCAATGCTTCTCACAAGCAAAATGCCACATCATCTACAAATTCTATTGTTGTCACCAGAGCATCTGTATTCACCCAAAACCACAATTTAAAGCAAAATGAATATTTTATTTTTTCCCAAAACTGCACTGTAACTCAAAGTACAGTTAGAGAAAAGTCAGCTATATATATAATCAAATGATGTCATTCAAAAAGCATTCGTAAGTTGAGAAGTGCTCCTTTGGGGTAAAAACATGCATGTAGAAGGGTTGCTGAATCAACCATTCTGAAATCACCACAAACTCAAATTTACATTTCTGCAGTTTGTATGATGGGCTGTATCACACACAAATGGACAGTATCCAAACACCCTGAATGCATCACTAACATTGCATACGGCCTCAAGTCAGTAAATTAAATTACTACAATCACTTTCTGCATATCTCCAAGACACTACAGATGTATCCAGTAGGATCAGTCACCTGAACATCAGCCTCAGACTCTGGATGAGTGTGAGCTACGTTGACACGCCTTCCAAAACGAGCGTTACATGCATGCTAGCATATACGTGCACGACACGTGCACGCAGGTTAAATATATAAAAATAGCATTAATATTTGTATTATTCTGGCTATCAGTCAAAAATAATGTGTAATTACACACATATACGACCAAATACCACACACAAAAACTTTTAAAACGTGATTTACGCACACGGGTACATACACTCATCGCGCACAAAAACTAGCATCAGTACTGGTTATTATTCTTGCTGTCAAAAACCGTGCAGTGACGCATCGCCTGTCTGACAACTTTCTGTTAAAGCCATGTTAGATTCGTGACGTATTAACACACTTACCTCGGATTTCACCACAGGAATGTGCTTTCAGCCACAACAGAAACAGAACTTCCGTGTCCGCTGCTCTTCATCCAACTTCTCTCCGTGACTCTAATGAGATGCGGACGTCTGAGGAGTTGACTGGCAGCGCCGGCAGTCGCGCGCGTCTGAGCGTCACGTGCCTGTCACGTGTCAGGGGACTGTCTCCCTGCAGCCACACTGATCACGTGACAGCGGACCGGCTCCCTGCAGCCACACTGATCACGTGACAGCGGACTGGCTCCCTGCAGCCACACTGATCACGTGACAGCGGACTGGCTCCCTGCAGCCACATTGACGCCTTGAATACATGAAGGAGTTCAGGAGGGAAACCAGGTCTGATAGCCCAACAGCTACATGACCTCTGAATGTATGCTCACAAGTTAAACGCGGTCTTGTGGTCTGTGTAATATTGTAAATTCTGTGATTGTATGACAGCAGATAGTAGATAATTTCTGCCCAGGATTAATAAAGTAAATTTATATACTTTATTAATCCCTGTAGGAAAATTATTAGTAGCACAGTATAGACCCCACTATTAGTTCTGGTGTTATGCATACAGGCCCGTAACACTCAGAGACACAAGGGGCCTTCCTGCATTCAGTGACATCTCCCGCTGTCAGCTCACACTCAGAAGTGACCGCCAGTCTCTCACAGCGGAGGGCGGGGGAGCGGGGGTGGGGGAGGGGCGGCGGCAGCTCCACACCGCAGGTCAGGACAGCAGAGTCAGGGGAGGCCAGACAGAGGAGCAACAGGGAGGGACAAGGATATTCCTAAACACGGTAAAAAGTAGTGCTGTCAGGCGATTACAAAAATAATCTCATTAATACCAGGATTTGTAATTAATCTAATTAATCACATTTTAATCTCATACCTGCTAAAGGCCCCCAAATAAAGAATTTGAATTCTAGGACATTACAAAATTGTAGCGCATGACTAATCAATAGAATACACCAAGAAGAGATCACGTGTACAACATTCCAAGCATGAAAACCCTCTCTCAAAAAAATCATCCCTGCAAGAGAGGGTTAATAAAGCCCTCTCTAACAACCAACAGCTGGACATCCTGAACCCTCACATCCTTCTCGTCAGTTACCTGTCATTTTATTGAAGACGATAAAATGGTGTCCTGCCTTCTGAATTGTTTTGAGTTCAGTGACAGACACACATCTGAGAACTTAGCAGGGGAACTGCTCAGAGTGGCAAAAGAGTGGAATGTTATCAACAAAGTAGGTGGTTGTGTTATTGACAATGCAGCGAACATAACCAAAGCAGTTAAAACCCTGAAATGAACCCAGCACAATTATGAAATGTCTTGCACACACAATTAACCTGATTGTGAGAGATGCTCTGAAGGTGATGAAGCCTGCTGTGGAGAAAGTCAATAGTGGAATATTTCCACAGGAGCACAACAGCCACACACAGGCTCAAAATAACACAACGACAGATGGACATGCCTGAGCTGAAGCTCAGAGAAGATTGTATGATAAGGTGGAACTCCACCTTTCATATGATAAAACGGATTCTGGAGTCCAAGGATGCAGTCATCTCTAACCTAGCTGTTATCAATGTACCGGTCGATCCTCCGAGCCAAGAGGAATGGGAGGTACTGCAGGAGGCATGCACTGTTCTGGAGCAATTTGAGGAGGTCGCTGTGGAGATCAGTGCAGACAGGTGCAGTATACAAATGTTGTTACATTATTATTAGTATTATTATTATTAGTAGTAGTAATTGTTGTTGCATTACTGGAATAAAAGGCTGAGTATACATGAAATAATTTTAATACACCTGCACATAAAACAAAGCGTAATATTAACACCCATTGTTTATTCTTTTTCAGCTATGTTACAGCCTCCAAAATGTTAATCCTGCGCAGGGTTCTGCAGAGAGTGACAGCTCAGAACCAGACCAGCGTAACCACAGCATGTGAAAGAGCTAGTAGAGGCTCCCTGTGCATCCATGGACAGAAAGTTCCATAGAATGGAATATAACACTGTTCTGTCAGAAACCAACATTCTTTATCCAAGATTCAAGAAACTGACCTTCAATGACACTAAAGCAGTTGATGAAGCTATTCAGAGAATAACTGCAGCAGCAGCAAGGTTCAACCAGCCAGCTCCACTTCCAGGGGGCCAAGATGGAGCAGAGGATGAGCAAGAGGGGCCACAAGCATCTGCTGTTTGGAGATTCTTTGAAGAAAGAGCAAGTGAAGACACTACAAGAAGGAAGCCTTCAGCAGATGCAATACTGGAAGTGAGACCCTACCTTGAGGAGCCCCTTTGCCAGTTACGTGCAGATCCACTAAACTGGTGGGGAAACAAGGCTTCACTTTGCCCACACCTCACACACGTGATGACATGGAGACTGTGCATTGGTGCAACGTCATTTCCCTCCCAGAGAATTTTCTCCAAAACCAGGCAGATCATGACTGACAGAAGAAGCCGAATCAGTCCCTCAAAGCGGACACACATGGTGTTTCTGAATGCCAATCTTCACTAAACACATTATTTGGATGCTGATCTTTTTCTTTTGTTTTACATATTTTCATTTATATTTTGTTGTGTTACGAGTTTTTAAGGGATTCTGTGTTGTTTGACTGTCGATTTGTTTTATATAAAATAAGTTTTAAGTTTAAATTCATTTAAAGTGCACTGTAGAGTGAAAAAAATAAAGGCATACTTATATAATAAACATATATAAATAAAAAGTATAACGAGATTTTTACATTAATAATTCATTTGTACATAATTTTACATTATAATTTTATATTATTGGTATAATATATTGATGAAAGCAACAAAAAAAGAGCTGGAATTCCCATCACTTAAAGGGACAGTAAAGTTAATTTTAAGTGACATATATGTTATTCATCATTATGAAAAATAGAAGAACATTTTTTATATCTGTATCATCATCCGTTTGGTCAAAAAAAGCTTAAAATCTGCACTGCAGCAGCTTCCGCATTCAGTGGTCACGTGGGCGTCATACGTCACTGGGGCCAAACATAGCTTAGCAGCCATAAGAAACAATGCAATCCACGTCGCGATTAACTCCAAAAATATCATGGTTACCTGCATGGTGAACGGTTGTGTCAACAGACTTGACACAACAGACGCGACTTTCGAATAAATTCACTGTGGAATGAATAACAACTAGAGTTGTTATTCATTCCACACAGTCCAATAGTAATAAATGCAGTTAGCTCAATGCTATCATAATATGTACAATCTCATTGATGGGCTAGCGCATTAGCATTTTTAGCGCGATACCTTCCCAGAAGGTATTCTAAAGAACGACAGGTCCTTGTCTTCGCGTCTTTTTGCTGTTCTGTTGACACAACTGTTCACTGCGCAGGTAATCATGATATTTTTGGAGTTAACCGCGACGTGGATTGTATTGTTTCTTATGGCCGCTAAGCTATGTTCGGCCCCAGTGACGCCCACGTGACCACTGAATGCCGAAGCTGCTGCGGTGCAGATTTTAAGCTTTTTTGACCAAACTGATGATGCTACACATTTAAAATTTATTTTTTCTTCTATTTTTCATTATGATAAATAACATATATGTCATTTAAAATTAACTTTACTGTCCTTTAATAACTTTCATTTTCTGGCGCTGGTTGTGAGCTCTTATAAGTTGACACTAGTTTAACAAGTTAAGAAAGTTTTAAATATTGAAACAGCAAAATTATAACTTCTAACCATTAATGTACCTGCAGCGTTTGTCTTTCTCCCCATGTCCCCTCTCGCGTTGCCCGACTGACTTTCTGTAACACCACTTTAGGGAGACAGATAGGCTGCGCGCGGTTCACAGATAGGCTGTGCGCCTATTTACAATCAGGTCCTTTCGAAACTCCAAAAAAGATTGTCTCAGCAGATTAACCCAGGTGATGTGTCTCATGCTAATGACCCTCAATAGCATACAAAGGCTCGGTGAAACTAGCATTTCAACATTTTTGTTTATTTATCATCTATCTATCCATCTATCCATCCATTGGTCTGTGTCTGTTTCAACAATGTCTGCATTTTATATAAAACCACTGCGGAGGATTTATTATTAGACAACAGTTGTCCTGGCAACATTAACAATTATCGAGCAAATGAAGACCGGTCTGTGAAAATATTGTCTTAGATGAAACCGGTCAGTGGCGCAAAAAAGGTTGGGGACCGCTGCTCTAAAGCATAAGCAAGAGATCCATGTATTGTGGTTTTGGGGCAGCAGTTGCTCAGTGGTAAAGCAAGCGGTAGAGCGGGTCGTCCAATGTTCTGAGATGGGGGTTCAGATTCCCGCTCGTGCCCAAAAACACCCAAAGTGTGAGCTGATGGTGGGAGGTGTTAGCTCACGTCTGGAGCACTGCTGAGGTGCCTTTGAGCAAGGCGCCATCATCTTAGAAGTTGCGCATTGGATGCGCACCACGACGGAGCTGCCCGCCACTCTACCTCCCTCTCACCTGCATGCCCAAAGGCCCCTTGTGTGTGTTACAGGCCTGTACACACTATTTAGATGCATGTAACTACTAACCTGTGTGTAGAGTGGAGTCTTAATTTCCCTTTGGGGATTAATACACTTAATAAAAACTTTTTTTTTTAAATTAAAATGAAAACCTTTTCATGAGAGTTCTAATGAAACATTCAACCAGCTATCCACCCATCTATCTATCATCTGCCCATTTATCTATAATCCATTCATCCATCCATGTATGTGTTTTAAAAATCATGATCATCATGCCCGGCAGTTAACAAAAGAAAGCGAGCCAACCTTAGCTTGTAGCTAGCTAAAAAGCTCTGAAGCACAGGCAATAGATCCATTTGAAGTTGTGGTTAAACATGTGCTGCAGAGGTTTATTGAAATATCCATCCATCAATCCATCCATCTGTCTATCATTGTCATTTAACAATCATCATCATGACCAGCAGTTAGCAATACAAGCTAATGCTAACGCTAGCTAACGTTAGTCAACATTAGCTAACATTAACATTTGCTTCAGAGTTGGATTAAACACAATGGCATAGAAAAACTATCAATGTACAAATGTCATCCATCCATTCATCCATCTTCTGTTTATCTATCATCCATCCATCTATCAATCCATCCATCCATTCATCCATCCATCCAATGATCATCAAGACCAGCAGTTAACAATAGAGTGCTAACACTAGCTTGTAGCTAGCTAACATAAAGCACAAACAAGAGATCCATGTATTGTGGTTAAAACATTTGCATGAGCGTTCTATTGAAATCCATCCATCTTTCCACCCATCCATCTCTACATTTCTACTGAAATATCCATCCATCTGTTTATTTTTATGTCATTTAACTATCATCATTATGACCAGCAGTTAGCAATAAAAGCTAATACTAATGTTAGCTATTTCTAGCTAACGCTAACGCTAGCTAACGCTAACGCTAGCTAACGTTATTTAACGCTAACGCTAGCGCTAGCTAACGCTCGTTAGCTAGCGTTAGCATTAATGTTGGCGTTAGCTACCGTTAGCATTAGCTAACATTATCTAACATTAACATTTGCTGTAGAGTTGGATTAAACACAATGGCATTGAAAAAATATGTCCATATATGCAGCTCAGCAGCACTTCCTGCTTTTCCTGCTCTTGCAGGAAGTTGGGATACACACTTCCTGGAGTGTGTGTGCGATGCAGTACCATTTCCTACCACCAGGGTGAAAATGCACACACACCTGTACCCAACTTTTGCTACCTTATGGGACATGTCAAAAAAAAGGCAGGGGGCATATCAGGAGTGTCCCCTGAGCCTTTTGCAATGAAAAACCTTGTGGGGCCCACCATTTTGGGGTGCCTAAGGTCTTTGGGCCCCACAACGTTGGTCTAATCCAGGTCTGAAATCACCCTAAGGTAATATAAGTTAGTTCACACACACACACACACACACACACACACACACACACACACACACACACACACACACACACACAATATCTGTTTGTATTAAGTAGCAAGAATAGAATCAATAATAGAATAGAATTAGCATCACAACTACATAAAGTAGTCATATGATTTGGTGTATTGATACTTATTGGTGGAATTTTCTTGAAACTAAACTGTCATAGTGTGGTGGCCTCTATGTTCTATCAAAGTAAATGAGAATGAGGATGATGCTGCACATACCTGGTAAACTACCCTATAAATACAAAAAGCTGTATGAAGGATGCGAATGTTACAATGTATGTTTGCATGGTCATAGATGTAATAGCTATATAGATCAAATACATGAGATTATACTGAAAAATTGAGCAGGGTTATGATGCTGACCACCAGCAGACTGACCTGAAACTCCTCGCGTAACTGAGAGGAATTACTCTGGGAATCCACTCGGAGCAGCTCTTTGTAAGTGACCGCAAACTCATTCATCAAGATGGCTGTCTCTCCACAAAGACAGGCCTCCAGGATGGCATCATGGATAAAGATATACTGCTCCTGAATGGACAGACAGGGGACATACTTAAGTGGTGTGCATACGTGGGAGGATAATAAGCTGTTTCTGTTTCACAAAACAAGTGAAAATGTTGTTTGGCAGTAAACAGCTAATCAGAAATTTCAAAGGTGCCAATGTCATAAGTTCCATAGATGGATGGATGGATGGATGGATGGATGGATGGATGGGTGGACGGATGGATGGATGGATGGATGGATGGATAGATAGATACTTTATTGATCCCGGAGGAAATTGTATAATGATGCAGGTAAAAAGATGGTTTTCTATCATCTATCCGACTGAAATAAATGTGTTGGTGGTATATAAATGCTGTTAGAATAAATAAATATAGCCATGTAAAATTAAACACACAAACGTCTAGTTGAAATTTAATGAGAGCAGCCTTTCAAATAACTACAAATGTAATAAACAGCAAAGTCTTGTATTATTTACATAACAAAGGATAAATATGCAAATTATCTCTAGATCTTAAAAGAACAGCACGTGCCTATGCAGCACGCTGAGAGATAGCGTGAGAGTCATTTCTCTAAATCTATTGCAGTGACCTTTACTTAAGTCCCAGGGGGATCACAATACCCCCCCCACCTTTGAATGTCTGAACAACAAACGAGGAAAACAGCTGTTTAAAAAGCTGATGAAGAGCAAGGTTCCCTTATTATGATCAATGACATATCCTGAATACAGGTATACCTCGGTTTATGTTGTAACTGGTTCCAGAAGACGCAATGTAAGTCGAAAAACAAATTGAATTCCCTTGTCTCCAGGCTAAACTGAAAATAACATTCCTAGTTCTGTACTGCACTTCATTTATGAATGCATTTTCAATAATATTCAGTTATTACTTACTATTTTAAGCTTAGAAACAATTAAATTTTATGCTTTAATATAACAGAAAAAACAACGCTGTCCCCAATGTCGCTGTCTCGTCTTCAGCCTCTTCCTCTGTATTTCGGGTCATGGGGGTTGCTATGTGCTAATAATATGATATATAGTATGTCTTTACCCTTGTTATTCGTCCAGTAACATGTTATGTGTTTTTAATGTTTTCCTAGTTATTTTACGATTCCAATATTTGTGGCAGACAGACGTAAAGTCAAGAAAAATGACGTAAACTTGATTTGTATTTTTCCATGTATTCTTTCTGAAAACTGTAATAGAGAACAATGTAACTCAAAACAACTTAAGCCGAGGTAAACCTGTACATGTAAAACATATTTAAGATGTTTGTCTTTGAGTTGAATGTGGAGAAGTTTCCTTTCTAAAGAGTTAATCTGACCTCAGTTTGGATCATGTTGATGCGTCGAGAGCAGAGAGTTTTGACGCAGTTGTAGATGTCCACCACACCTTCGCACTCTGCCATGTCCAACATAACATCCAACACAATGTAGCAGCCGGTGCGTCCCGCTCCCACACTGACAAACAAAGAACACCTTTCTTTAGGAGTCATGAAGTCTCAAAACATGAAGTCTGATAAGTGATAACTGTAAGGTTACAATACATTAAAGCTCATATTATTGTTGTTGTTGTTAGCTGTGTGCTACAGGATGGCAACAAATATCACGATCTCTATAATCTGCCAGGAAGGAGAAATGTTGCATTATGTTTATAATGGACCTTCTTTAACCAGGTTTACCATGAGCATTTAATTTCTTAAGTAATTTCTCACCAGTAAAAAAATGTTTACCTTGGTTAATTATATACAATTCACAGAAATAAGATGTTGGTGTGTGAATTCTGCATAAAATAGAGACGTGTGTCCCACATCTTTGTTCCAACTATGTGAGTTTGTGTTTAGAGTAGAGTATAACTCCATTGATCCCTTAAGGAGGTTCTGTCAAGGAAATTAATATCTCTGTAAACATTGTCTTAGTTTTCCTCTGTCTATCAATGAACCTCGACCTCTGATTGTGGTGGTTCTGATTCTCCAAAAGAGAAGAACTGTCTATTCACAAGAATTAATTTAACATTACGTTTGTTTGGGTTTCACAATATTAACAGTGCCTTCAGTTGTCAACTGTCATGCTACCTGCAGTGAACCACCACAGGGCCAGCATCAGGAGGCGTAGAGGCTTTTACTCGTCTTATGAAGGCCAGTAGTCCAGTGGCGTGAAAAGGCACCCCGTGTTCAGGCCAGGATGTGAAGTGGAACTGACGCACCTCATGCTTAGTTGAATATCCTCTCTGTCAACAGAAACGCACTACACATTAGCATTGCGTGCAACACACTATGTTTATATGGCTTGCATCCTAAACACAGTAGCCACAGGCCCTTTTTCATCAAAGACTGTTACCGTCCGTTCAGAGACATTTCCCCTACATGATGGATGTGACAGATTTTTGTGTTCGACGTGAGCACAACGTGGACATTAATTATATGGGGTGTTAGGTCTTCTAGGACAGTAAGGCCTCTGGACATCACATGCAATAGGCAACAACAGTGTGACAGACACACTGAAAGGAATTACTGAGGCTCCTGGAGCTCAGGGAGGGGTGGGAGGCTTCTCCTTTCAAGGGGGGGCTGCTACAGTCACATGGCAATTGCCTCCACTGTACAGTGATGACAGAAAAATAAAGCGATGCAAAGCGAAGACTGTTGAAGACGGTCATAAAAAAAAAAAGAAGGGAAAGAGTTTTGAAAAACAAGCTGTCACCAGCTCTTAAATTCATGCTGATCTGAATAAGCAGCATCATGCGCCCATGGAGAGCGATTGAGACAGTCTGATGATAATGCTGTGTTTGCGCCGCTGTCACCGCAGCGCTGCATTGAGCTCTTCCGATGAGAGATCCCCAGGAGACTGACAGGATGGAGGACATCAGGGGCAAAACAGCGTAACAGCTATGGTGGAAAGACGACAGGGGAATTCACGTTGCCACTGGTTTTAATTCCTCGCAATTTAACACTTGGCCCTCATACGCATCAGTTCTAAATCCTGTCAAGTATCTAATCCTCTATTAATGTTCCACCTCTAATTTCAAGAAAATTAAACATGTACAGAGAAATGCAAACGAGGAGAGATAAAATGCAAATGAGTGATGGACTTACCCTCTCCAAGGCAAAGGTGCGCACTGTGTATTCAGCCAATGTCTCTGTCTTTAGCAGAATGATTTTGATGTCACCGTACATCTCGCTGTCATCAGGCCAGTATTTACAGCATTTCACCTGTTTAAATGTAGTCAAATAACAGTGTTAACCCTCAGTCGGCTATAATACGAAGGAATTTTCTCAGCAGAGCGTAAAGAAGCTTAATGACAACAGTAAACTCAAATCCCACAACGTGGAAATTGCTAACTAAAGTAATAGCAAATAAAAATGACTTGAAATATTCACAGTGTATTGTTTTGAAATTTTCATTCTAAATGCCCAAGATAAACATCCACAATACATTCATTTTTAAGTAAACACCCCTTCCTTTCTAACCTATAAACATTCATATGTTTCAAGGAAGACACTCAATTATTTACATAAAACACACTCTGAGTCAATTTTCTGCTTTTGAACAACACTGTTGGAGTACTAACGTTATTAGAATGTCACCATCAGAAAACAAATACATTATGAACCAGTTTAACAAATGTTTGTTCTTTATGCTCTTCCTTTGGCAAGAGAGTAATCAAAATCTTTCCATCATGATAATAGCATGTTCATAACAGGATTTTCGTGAAAATATGTGAAAAATTACTAAAATGAGATTTGACAGTAAAAATCAATTAGTTTGATTTGCAATACAGTCTTTGTAATAAAAATATTAATTACTGTATTTTACTTTGGTTTACGAAGGACAGAAGAATATACGGTGAAATGGAATGTGCTGAAAACATACAGAGGTTACACTTCAATTGTGAAAGAACAAAAACAGCATACTGCTCTGCATTTATTTAATCTCAGAGGGCAAAGAAAAGATTCACAATGATAACATAATGATGGGAAACAATGAAGAGGAGGGCAGCAATTTTTAACAACACCAGGCACAAAGGCTGTGGTTGTTGTTTTTTTTTGTTAATGTAGGTGTTATTTAGATTCAGCCACACAATCAAGTCTTCATTTGTGGACCGTTCCTGGAAATATTTGGATGGAGAACCAATTTGGATGGAGGGCTGCAGCTACAATAATGGTGTCATTTTAACCATCTGCTGAAGTATTACATTTCTCATCCCTGGAATGAAAGGATTGGGTGTTTAGAGCATACAAGAAGTGTTTATGTGAGCTGGAAAATAACAGTTCTTCCAGGGTAAACCTTACACCAGCGTAGTTATGGGGAGTACTGTACATGCAGGGACAGTGGCCCCAGATGTGTGGCTAAGAGGAGAATTGCATTCATAAAGAGTGCTTCATAGCACAATTCTGAATACTATAATCATGACAGTAATGACCTCAGGTTCCAGGGAACCTCACAATGTCATGTTTTATTATTTCAGAAGAGACCATGAAGGAGTACAATAATCCACGTAACTTTCAGTTGAATGCATGTTTTCAAAGAAACCTACACAGACTTTGTGTGGTCTTGCTCAAAGTTTACAGGCACGTTCTTATGATCAGTTGTGACACAGAGAACATTGCAGAGAACGTTAAAAAAATACCTTCCGATTTTTGGGGATTGCAGGTCTCTACCACAAAAGCATGTGACTAGTAGTTTCACATTAATGCAAGGCATCCTCACCCAAGTTAACAGCTTTTAGACTGCTTTTCTCAAGCACCGTTATGTCCTGTGAGACTCTCATCTAACACAGAAAGGCCTTTCACAAAGACCCCAAAGTGTTCCCCTGCAGTGAACGTGGGGTGCTTCCTGACAATGGATGGTGACAAGGGGAACGCACATCACTTACTCTGCCAACCTCCACCAGCTTAGTGATCATGACGATGCTGAAACAATTTTCCTGCCACACCATCCTCCAAAAATCATACAGAGTCTCCTGCTTGGGTCCTAGAGGGATAAAAAGGAAAAACAGAGGAAGAGACAAAATAAAAAATAAAATAAAAAATAAAACACTGGCATCAAAGCCTGTCTTCTTAATAACAGGAGTTCTTGCTGTTGTGGAAACTCCTATTATTGCGACCTAAGTGTCCTCACTCAAATAGCAGGGTAGTGATCTCTTAATATTGTGCAATCAATAAACTTATTGGGAATTCCAAGCGGTGACAAGGGGGTGATGGGTGACAAACCAAACAGCAGTTGCTGATGAAGAAAGCCCGAAGGAGTCTGGATCAGTCACTCATTATCATCTGAGAGGGATCATTTGAAATGGCAATCACGTAGGAACGGAATGTTTACATAGACAAAACCACGGCTGACATATTTTTCCTTCTTGCAAGTTTCATCTTTCTGTCTCTAACAAGGGAAGATGGTGCATGATAAACAGAAGCCAAACCTTGAGTGATTGTTAAATGAGAGATCGCTAGAAACTGGCACTTCTCTGCGTTCGGAGGTGGTGAACAGACATTCACTCCCGCATAAACACAGTCCAACTGCCCATCATGGAGCGACATTTTATTGGAGCGACAGCGGGTGAACTAAAGGTTGTCTGTCTAGTTTTGAACACAATGCTGCATTTCACTGAGATCGAAAAGCTATAATTACTGCATTTCATTATTCATCTCTTTTAATGATTATTCAGTTGCATCAATGGTAAAGTCTTCACGGATTACTAGTTACACAATTACCTTTACATTTCCACAGATGACTTTTTTGCAAAAACCTGTACATGAGTTGTTTCATTGGATGGATTATTTTTCATTTATTACACCACGACAAACGGTGCTCACCACTCTGCCGGCACTGTCACACACAAATACCATAGCCTTGCTGGTAGACTCACCCTGAGTGGCGATGAAGTGATTGGATCGATGGTAGCCCTGAAAGAGAGAACAGAGATGACATGCTGAGTGAGTCATCTGTACCTCAGGAACAGCTGTATGAGGCATCTTTCTGTCTCTATCTTTACCACCCCTGTTTCCCTGTACTAAACTCTTCTACTGACCCTCTCTCAGGGCATGTGAACCAGCTCTGGATTACTTTACAGTGCTATCTGACCTTTACCTGACTTCAGACCACAGTTTTGCCACCCAAGACTTCATACAAAGTCTGTAGCCGTTGAGACATTCTATACTACGTATCGCTTCTTCACATATTGTTGATAAATAATGTGGTTCTACAATTGTCTGGCTGACTAAACAAAAATTGAGTCATTGTGATGATTACACAACATAATGGTGCATAAAAAACACAGTTTCAATGAGGATGCAGTAAGTTCTACAACCCAAATTCCAAAAAACATTTTGGGATATTAATAATTAAACAGACTGCAATGTTTTGTAAAGGTTTAACCAACATGCAACTGAAGACAGATAAAAAACATTTAATGTTCAAATTGATGTTTTTCTTATACAAATATACACTAATTCTGCATTTAATGACTATAGCAAAACTAAAGGTTGGGACAAGACAGCTGATCCACTTCTTATAACAACACTTGATAAGCATTTGGAAAGAGTAGAGCCTGAGTTAAAGTTCTGATGGTGGATTTTTGTCTCATTCTGACTTGACATACGAATTCAGTTTCACAACAGTCTGAGATCTCCATTGTTGCATAATGATGTACACATTTTCAGTAGGGGGCAGGTGGGGACCATACACAGGTCCAACTCGACAGATTACTTCACTTGGAAACCACACTGTTGTAAGAAAACAGTATGTGGCTTCATTATGTTGTTGGAATTTGAAAATTAAAAGATGGGCACTAACAAAATTCAGATTAGAAATTGAAACAGAAATATTTACAAATATCTGTGAAGTTGATGAGGTACAACGTTTGACATTTTGTCTATTTCAATTTTTTTTTAAACGGTTTTCAGTTGAACCGAATGTCAAAAAGTACACAGAAATTCTCCACGTTTTCTGTTTACACAACACTTACGTTTTTGGAATTGGGGTTGTGAATCTTGAGATGAGACGATGAATTCACAAAACTTAATCACTTCTTTTCCAGTCATGAAAACACAGTTCCTGAAGTCTTCCACACATGAGTTGAGGAATTCAAATTACACACACCTTACAAGGGCTTCACATCAATGCAGGATATTATAACCATTACAAACACTTTCAAGGCAAATTCTGTAACGTAAAGCAAAGCTTTCCAAGGCCTTTTTTTTAATCACAGTGACAAGCTTTGATATGGATGAAATTTTCATATGATGGGCACGAGATGAGTATGAATGATGAAATGTCACTTCAAAGCCTTAAGGAGAATAAAAAAACAGACACTACCAGAGGGAATTTTAAGCATCGCTACATTACCCAAGCAAACTAGTCAGAAAACCTACTCCTGAAACAAGAGTTGGTCATCTAACCTTCCAAGGTAAAAAAAAAAGAATACACTGTTCTATAAAAATATCCCATAGATAAATCTATAAATGCTGTGGTTCAAATTGTATTGCTTCTTAAGGGAAGAACCTGGAGGGATAATTGATGACCCGATTTCCTTGCATGAGTAGAGAAGGCAGGTCAAGAATGCACTGAATCAAAAGTCTACAAATCAGTATGATGAGACAATCCATGTTCATGACAGTTTTTATCATTTTGCGTAAGGTTACTTCCAAAAATATGTAAAGACTGCATGCTGCTCAACTTAATTGCATTTAATCAGATAGAAAGACATAAGTTTGTCTAATGACCAGAGCTGTGCAGCCCCACTATCCACAATTTAACTGGCCCTCACCAAACACTACCAATGTCTGTTACCACTCCTCCACTTTAGAATGGTTGCCGTGGCAACTAAACTTGCTGAATGTTGGCCACTTATGAGAAGTAACAAAGACAATAATGTCCTCCATCCAGAGAAGAAATGTCTCCTTGTGCTCATTTGAAATCATTAGCTGAAAGGGCTTCCTTTTATCCAATGTGTATAAACCTGATCAGACTGACCTTTAAGAATATTAGAATAGAGGAGTCGAAGGAGAAGAGGGAAGCAGAGGGAAAAAGAGAAAAGAGCAACAATAGGGCAATGGCAGGCAGAAGAACGAGCAGTGAAGTACTTACTTCCCTGTTAATCCGAATCTACAGAGTCCAAGGTCAAGGAATTGGGGAGGGGAGTAGAAAAAGAGAGAGTTAAAGAGAAAAGGCTTTAGTATATAGGGGTCATGGTTACTGACAGGTGGGGTGAGCCGCAAGTGCGTGTGTGTGTGTGTGTGTGTAATTCTGCTCGGCTTTGCGTTATTCTTTCTAGCAGCCATTTCTAGCAGCCAAAGTGAGGTAATTACATTTAAATTACTTTAATTAGTTGCTGCTGTACAAAACAAATCCTCAATCTCTTTCACATAAATATGGTACTTTGGTAGGTGGAATATTTAATAGATTTACTGTTTCGAGACAGTGCAATATTATATTCATGGATCTCATGGTAACAGTGAACTCAGCACTCTTAACTTCAACCTTAGACAAGAAATAGAAGTCAGAATTAACTGTAAAAATAACTAAATCTACCCAGAATCCAATTAAATGTTCAACGCAAACAAAGTTAATCTCAAAGCTGAATGCAGATATTTATATTTCAGTTTACGTAATGTCTACTAAGTCTGCTGAAATATTAGGGCACATATTTCTAAATCAGCCATGTCTAGCAACAAGCCTGTGAGGAAAAGCACAGAAAAAAAATACCAAAAATACCAAAAAACAAACAAAAAAACCCGCTGAGATCTCAGCTCTTCCAGTAAACCTGTACGTGTGTGTGTGTGTGTGTGTGTGTGTGTGTGTGTGTGTGTGTGTGTGTGTGTGTGTGTGTGTGTGTGTGTGTGTGTGTGTGTGTGTGTGTGTGTGTGTGTGTGTGTGTGTATGTGTGTGTGTGTGTGTGCGTGTCTTTATAAATTTGTGGCTATTGTCAGAGCAGATGAATTGTAATTGAGCATCAGCCATGAGGCGCTCAGATTCTCCACACCTACAACACTGGCAGGAAACTGTCAAGCATATGCAAAGTTTTGCACCACATCAGGCAATGTTCACCACAGCCAAGAAAAGATTTTGTCATTGAGTGAATGTGAAAGGGGAAAGAGAGAGGTCACACTTCCTCACCTTGGTTTTTAAACATGCAGTAATTTTTAAGAGGGTAAAAAAGTGCTATCGTTCCAACTCTCGGTAAATAATCACAGGCTCTCTAAAACACGCTTTGCTTTTGTGAAGTATTGTACAAAATGTTCATGTTCATTGTCCTTATGAGGGAGTAGCATCACCAACTCTGACTTACTGTAAGTGGGTACCGCATGTTATTTCCTTTATTATAACCATTTAACATTTCATATATATAAATTATATTGTATAAATTTCAGTTAGCACTTCAACCATGAAGATTATTCATTCCTATTCATAATATTTTGATGATTTTTCCATTTGTTTTTGTTTTTTTTAGCAGGTGGGACATGACCCACAGGCACATTCAATGTGATTTTGATAGTGAATCATATTAACATCTGAGTTGTTTAGACATATTCTTTTTTATGGTGGGGAAGTGATAATTTCCTTCTAACTTCACACATAATGCTTTTAAAGCTTGAACAAAAATCAAACAACAATATTCCCCGCTAGGTATGGATCCAGGAAACATTTTACAACTGGTGTTTTCACAATGTTATAAAGGCATCACCACTTTATAATAAACAAAATAATACTGCTATGGATTAAGAAGATCAAACTGAAAGTGTGTTGGCTCAGTGAGAAGTGAAATTCAATTCATGGATTCAAGGGTATTGAGCTATATCCTGAAAAAAACCTCCATTGGTGAAATATTGTTTTCCTTAAAAAACTATAAAAACTTTAATGATATAAATGTGATTCCAAGTTCCTGGGGTATTTTTTCGTGGCCAATGAGTTGTATTATGAAAGGCAAACTATCCTGGGACTGTATGCAATAAACTGAGGGTTACACTTCCCTGGCATTGTTTAGCATTTATGTTAAAATGTGGTCAACAAATCATTTGAAAAAAAAACGTATTTAAGTACACAAAAATATTCACACACTAGTAATGACATCTCACAAGTAGTTAAACTTATTATTGTATTGTTAGCTAGTAAATTTTGTGACAAATTTGATTCTATCGTCAAAAAGAAAAAGCGGAGTGAAACTCTTGTGGGTGAAAGCACCAACAGTAAATTTACCAGCCTCAGTCCATTAAATGTGGTTTCAAAAGTGCAAGAGAGTGAAGATAAGTCAGAGGCACAGTGTATTCAATTTAAAAAAAAAACTGTTTTGCTGTTTATTTACTTATTCATTATTTGGGAAGGTGAGCCTCGGACATTTTTTTAATAATCAGAAGTGATCCAATCATTTTTTTTTGATTATTATGAAAGGTTGAAAACCTCTTTTTAAACACCTCACAATAACAACAGTCCTAACAGCAGGCGAGGTTTTTAATGCCCTCTCATTGTAATGAGCTCTTTAAAAGCATCTCACCATTCACTGCCTGTTCTCTAGAGGGGAATAAAAGCGAGGGAAAAAAAGCCCCACAGTGTCAGGCAAATTTGATGATACAAGACGGCCTAAGGGAGGAATCCGCCCATGATAAAGTCAGCTTAGCAATTTTCTTTCAATGAACAAATGTCAGTTATTTCTCAAAGTTTTTAATAAAGATTTAGACAGACGCATTATCATTGTCAAACAGGAGATTGCCTGAACTTCTTATAGTGTTATATTTACTTTACAGTAGTCACAATGAGATGCATGCAAAATAAATGTGATGAGATAAAAGACATCATATCAGATTGCCAGACTCCCCTTCATATAATATAAATGAATAGCAACAACTAAGGACCATGACAGCTCATTCACAAAAGAACCACAACAGAATGATCTATCTACAGTAGCAATAAAACTCAACTCTAAGAAATCAATCTTCTGTTAATAACTTCACCACTTCCAAATGTAGAATTCCAGCTGATAACTACCCACAACCTCATCTACATTTTATGAATGGGAACATATATGAATGAAACTGTGTGAGACATGCTGGTAACATATATATGTATTTCATATGATCACTGACAATGTGACTGTGGCACTGCATGTGTGGCAAACAAGGTGAACAGAGGAAAAGATCATGTCCCCAAAGCCCATCCATAGATTGAATAACATCATTGATGTTTATTTAATTTAAGGGGATTTGAGGTGTCTTACACAAAGGTTCATCTCCTCTGCAAGGCATTAAAAACATTGATTCCCCCCCGTTTTAATAAAAGCGATAGCCGAGTCAGTCTGGGTCAGGTTCCTGTGCAGCAATTGACAACATGAAATCTGGTAAAACACCGATAGAAAGAGTGTTTGATTGGATGAAAGCCTCCAGGTGAAAGTGGGCCAGCAGACTGGTGAGCTTAAAGGAATGACAGAGATGGACTGTGGCTTTGCAGGGTGTAATAGATAGAGTTTTTATCTGTAGCTGAACAGAGGCAGAAAAACAAGATTAGACTTACATCAATGTAGTTAGCATTAATATAGTCCGAGTTGGGGTCTCCCAGAAGAGGGTGGAGTTTGACTCTGTGGCGGTCATCTGAGACATGGAAAAGTACAATGGAATAAGAACGATTAAAACAACACAGCTTCCATATAGTATTTTTATATGCAACACAAAATTATTTCTGAGGACTTACATCCCTGCAGAGTGTCGTGCCTCCCTTTTGACTTGTCTTTCTTCTTTGTGCAATCCCAGCCATCGAAGAAACTCTGCAAAGATAAAGACACAATTACTGCAAATGTCGCAGATTGAACTTCACTGCTATAATCAAATATCTGAGACACCACACAAAGCAAATACAAATCAGGTTTGTCCAGTTTCTCTCTAGTGAAAGTTTGTACTTCTTGGGCAGCATAATAAAAGTCATTCAGCACATCTCTCTAACATAACCAAAAAAGTAGAAGCCATTGTATCCTTTATGCTGGGTCTGGCATTAATTGAGTCATCTGTTGTGCACGTTGGGTTATTGTCAAATGTTTAACCCAATGGAAGTGTTTCTAAACTTGCATAAGAAAGCAACAAACAGGCAGATTGTAACTGAAAATTTAATTTAAGTCTCTGGTTTGGACTTGCAGTATTTTAATGAGTTTTGAAAGGTTATTAAATTCAAGTCTTTTTTTATAACTAATGTTCTTTGGGTCTATTTTTATTGTTGGCTGTATCAGTCCTGTATTACTCTATTTTAACCAAGCTGGTACATTTACATGTTGTCCTTGTGTTTCACTCGTTTTAATCATCGTTGCTTTTAATGAGTTGGGCTGTTTTTATTCACAAATTACTATGCATCTTTATTTTTACATCCCACTTCAAAGCGGTGATGTAATGGATGGACAGATGCAACCGTTGCAGATAAAAAGATTAAACAAAAAGCACATTACTCGGTCGGCAAAGGGTATGAAAATGAGATGATGACCTTGAGAAAAATAGGTCAAGGACAAATTTTGACTTTTTTACTCTCAGGAACCGGATAAGATAGAATGACGGGGGAGAAGCCTAGTGTGAGTAAGACCATAGATCAAATGTAGTGTTTTGATCTATGACAGGAGATCAGAGCACTAGCTTTGATCTTTGGCCTATGCAAGTAGGTCAGGGTAAAATATTGAATTCAGGGAAAGCAGACTTCAGGATTGTGTTTGCCAAGTTGCAGGATGTTGCAGTCTGTGACTGCCTTGGTTCTTGTTTATTCCTGTAGTTAGCCTATTACACAGATAGAACACACAGTCCAGGGTTTGTTGTGAAACCTTAACCCCAGAATCAAAACAGATCTACAGCCATCAGTCATGAAGGTTTTTTTTGCTTTATTTGTAAGAACAATTTTTGAATGTTGCCTTTTCTACAAGTTTACAGTTATTGCTGGCCTAAGGTAGAAACATGCTTTAGCTGTCCTCAGACATCCAATGATGCACTTGGCTTCTCTTCCCTACATATTCATGGTCTTATCTTCTCTGGAGTTTGTGCCTTCTGGTCTCATAGCTCCCCAATGATCAATGCTGTAGTTGCTGTGCATCAGTATGTCTGTGTCTCTCTCTACATTCTTTTTGTCTCTCACCCAGCTACCCACACGCCACAGAGTCCAGGTCTACTCGTAGGTTTCTGAATATTAAAAGGCAGTTTTTGTTATCCACCATTACCAAATGCTCATCAATGTTCTGTATTAGTATCAGAAATTCACAAATTTCACGAGATTGTTGTTGACGATTTGTTGTGTTTTTTTAAGACTAAATAACTTTAACTTGTCCTGATTTGATTATGTTCCCTCAAATGTTAAAGTCCTATGTACACCAACAATCATAATATCAACAGAGATTGTGGAACTTCATGACGGAAGAGGTCATGGTTGGAAAACATGTATACCATAAACCACCAATGACAACAGAAACCAGAACAGCAGGACTGGAGGATGGTGTCCTTCATATCCACAGTGCAACCTCCTTCTTTGCGATTAATGTGTTCCAGGAACAACATGCAATTAACAAATTTCGCAATCAAGCGACAAATGTATCTTATAATTTACGGTAATTTAAATGCTTATTAACTTCCCCATACTGATATTAAACCACCTTTTATCTGTATTACCTTTTCCCACAATCTTATCGACTGTTTAAAGCACTTTTGTGTCTCACAGAAGTCTGAGACTCACGGAACTGAGTGCACTTCTGGGTACCATCAGCCAATAGAACGTGCATATAGCATCACGTGACTGCCTATCAAAAGTCCGCACTGAGGTGAAGTTGCAGGCATTGATGTGCGATTGCGCAAGGGTACTGTACTTCTAAACCTAAAGACAAGCATTAAATGCTCTAAACCTGTATGTTTGGCTTGAGACAGACAAAGATCTCCAGTGGAATGTCTGGATAGAGTATCTGCATTATTAGATAGCTATTATTGATATTAGTAGTTGCATATTTTTGTGTATCTGCAATTACAGTGAAGAGGAGCAGTTTCTAACACCTGCTTGGTGGATTGCCACTAAGTCGCTTTATAACTTTATGATCCACCTGTCAGCAGGGATGCACTTGAAAGCACTTCCTTTAACACGTCCTCATACATTGCTCATGGGTGTCCACTTTAGGGGCGAATCAAACAAACAGTTCAGACATATCCATCAACAGGAATGCACACGCACACACACACACACGCACACGCACGCACACGCACACACACGCACACACACACACACACACACACACACACACACAACACACACACACACACACACACACACACACACACAAACGTATATATGTACACACATCCAAACCAGTCTGACTCCTGTGATTTTCAGTCCCTGGGGGAAATGGTGAATCTCTGCCCATTCCTGCATGCTGAGCAGAGGATTACAACACGGTTCTTCCCACAGAGAGCTAAAAACCAGCCGAAGCCTGGCCGGCATTACAACCACCATCTCAACAATTTTACCTCCTCTTTCCAAGTTCTCTCTCTCTCTCTCTCTCTCTCTCTCTCTCTTTCTCTCTCTCCCCTCTCTCTCTCTCTCTCTCTCTCCTTAGTTCTCTCTCCTAATCCCTTCTACTTTTTACCTGCTTCTACCTTTCTTTATCACTTCTCTCCCTGTCTACTCCTTTCTTCTTCATTGTCTTCTTCTTGTGAGAGAAGTGAGGAGTGAAGCTGCTGAATGTGCATGAGTGTGTTTTTTCTTAATCTACTTTCCTTTTTTTGTCAATATTATTTGACGCAGTGGCTGTTTGGCGGGCCACTCAGATGCCATCACGGCCTCTGGTGGATTTTTGTTGTTGAGCATGGCATCAAGGTGGGGGTCTCTGCAGAGACTAATTCACGGATTGGCTGACTGGTGCACATGAAGGAGCTCCATATTGCTCTGCCGAGTGTTCAATGCTCCTGGCATTGATGACCTGACCGTAAGTTTAGTAAAATCTTCTGGAAATTTTTTTGTACCTGATAGTTTAGAGGTTTTGAATGGAAGTCCTTCGCACGGATTGCAAAATTATATCAAAACATTTGGCTAACAGGCTGATGGTAATTCACATACAGTAGATCAGACCTACTGTGTCTGGTCATAATAGATGTCTCCCTAATTCAAGATGTTTTCTCATTTCATAGATAAAGAGAAATCTTTTCACCTTTTTAAGAGTTTTTGAGCAGCAATGTCAAGATCCAGGTGTTGTCCGTGATGTTCGATGCACTCTCCTTAGAACCCCTCCATTCTAAAATTTGTGCAAGCATTCGCGGCTTGATTTTACTTGGTTTCATAGAGACAATTGTTTTATCTGCTTATGCTGTTAAGGTTACTTTGCTTAAAAAAGTTGTCAATGCATTAGTGATTCTAACTAATTTATTTAGCCAATCAGGGTTGTTAGCCAAAATTCAAGCAAAGTTAATTAACTTAGTCCGGGATGAATTACACTGGATACCTCAGGGAGTGTTGTTTTACTAAAAAAAAATAATAAAAAAAAGAAGGGGGGGGGGGGCAGAGCCTGATCTGCTTGACCAGCAGAAATGCCATCTTTAGACTGCATTTCATCCAGCAGTTTTCGGACAGGACCAGCGGCTTTGTCTTGGAAAGTAGTGGCCAGCTGGACTCTTGTGATACACGTCAGTCATTAGTCTACGTCAGTAGTCTACGTCAGTCAGTAGTCGACGTCAGTCAGTAGTCTACGTCAGTCAGTAGTCGACGTCAGTCAGTAGTCAGTCAGTAGTCAGTCAGTAGTCAGTCAGTAGTCTACGTCAGTAACGTGGGATTGGATGCTTAACTGTTTTTAACTGAATCTAAAGTTAAATGGTTTTCCTCCATTTTATCAAGATGTTTTAAAGTCCTGTACCCCTTTTAAACACAATTCAGAAAAAAAGCTCTAACTCTGGTAGATACCCAGGCTGTCAGCTTCCTACTTAGCATCCAGTCTACTAGGGTAGCTCCAAAGCAGCTGGAAAATTTAAGGCAAAGACTCTCTGGCAGGTAAAGAAGCCCCCTCATGGATTACAGTCGAGGGACAGAACCTGACCACAGAGATCTTTTCCTGGAGGTTTACGTAAATCCTCAGTTTGGAGAGGTGGACTCTACAAAAAGTTGCACAAGAAATAAATAAGAAGGGACTGTGTGACAAAGTGCCCACTATGGGGACCAGCAAGCTGAAGGAGAATGGACTGAGACAACAACCAAGGGTTTTTTACAAAACATCCCCTTAATAAAAGAAGAGTCAGCCTCCAGTGGAGGATTTCACCTGACTCCAATGCTTTAATCTCTGTAATTAACAATGACGTGTCAAACCAGTGTCCCTTGAGTCACCTTTGTGAGACAATGTTCATGTTATTTTCAAGTGTAAGAGACTTGTAGTGCACTTCACTCCTTAAACAAATGTTTTTAATTGCTTCAGTGGAATTTTCAGGATGGGAAATTTTATTTATGGTACAGGATAAAAGAAAGTAAATCAAAAAAGTGGCAGCTTTTGAACTTTATTACAGGTGATGCTAGATTAGTCATCTAGAAACAGAACTCGAGGACAAACTCGAGGACTAAGCAGGTCAAGAGGCAACCTCAGTGCTGTGCTACAATATTGACTGAAATTAGAATTCAGTTTTCATAAAATGACTAAAGATTTAGAAAAATTTAAAAACATCAGTTGTCACAACATCATCCTTTGCGCTTGAGTTGAAGATCAACTCAAATTTACTGAATGTTGTGCTAACATGCCTTTTATTTTTTATTTAATTGTATTTATGATATTTGTAATTTAAGCAATTAAGATATACATAACTGAATTCTACTTTTTTGAATGCAATCAAAGTGTGTGTCTGTCCTTGTGTGTGTGTGTGTGTGTGTGTGTGTGTGTGTGTGTGTGTGTGTGTGTGTGTGTGTGTGTGTGTGTGTGTGTGTGTGCGTGCGTGCGTGCGTGCGTGTGTGTGCATTTCTTCTTCCATCTCTGTTGTGTTTTTGACACTGCACCCACCACTCCTCTGCTGCTCAGCCCAGATGAGTGGAGAGAAACTGTGAGAGGGGGGGCAATATATTATAGGGATGGGAAAGGGAACAATGCAGTGTTGTGGAAGACTGATTTGAAACTTTCACTAAATTTCTTTTCAAAATCTATAGTATGTCACCTCACTTTGAACCATCATTTCATTATGTGAATTGTAAAATGTTAAAAACAGTAGTTGTATTCATAATTCTACTCAGATATGTTGGATATGGGACACACAGATGTAAGTTAAAAAAATGAATGGATCATTTGATTCATGTCACATAAAATAGCATGAGGTAATGGATGTTTTTCGTGGTGAGTGCAATAATTCGGTAGCCCCTGAAGCAACTTGACTTTGAATCACTGAGTTCATCATCCCTGCTGTCCTCAGCCTCAAAGTGTAAGGGGGTGCAGTGAAACTTTTGAGTTCTCCGGTAAAGCTCTCTTGCTGTTTAACTTTCTGCAGTGGTGATATGACTGTAGTGACAGCAGCTGCCACACATACAAGAACCTTTACAACTCACTGTAAATCCTTGATCAGTGTTTTCACAGATCAGTATTCTTCTGGGAAATAAAAACCTATACCTGCCAGGGGAGTGTAATATGATACTCCTCATCATTTTCCTTCATAATGGAGAGAGACACTACATCAAAACACATGCCTAACACAGAGAAAAAAATAACTAAGAGGTGTGTATTGATTTTTTGAGTGAAGTGTGTTTTGCCCATGAGGGACAGTTTAATGAATCTACAACCAGAGTTCTGAAGGGGGAAAGCAATGAATCCGAGACAAAAGATGTTTTCTTTTTTCATTAAAACTATAGGCCTTGAATGACTGACATGAACTTCTCTTAAGACCCTATGTACAGTATATCATCTAAAGGTTATTTATATCGGACTGATGAACTGACGAAATTAAATAATTATCTCCATCTTCTGACATGCAGACAGGACTGGTCAGGATCAAACATTAATGAGTTCTTTCACACATTCAAAGAATCTAACATAGAGTTCAGAATAATATAATGAATCTTGGAGTAAAGCAGCCATTGTTCTAAAGTCATCTTATGATTTTATTTCAGAAGTGTAATGTTTCCTCTGGAGGGTTTACTTTACAGTTTTTCTACTTAACTGTCAAATGGTATTTTCTGAATTGACATTACTGAAAATCTAGAGAAAAGCAGATGCGAGCTTGTTATCAACTCCTGTAGCATAATAAATATTTTAGTATTAACTTCAGGCAAATCAAAATAGCAATATTAAAACAATGAGTCTGATCCAAATCATTTTAGAGGACCTTAGAGAACCCAGATGGGACATTAGATGCTTAAACAAACTGAGCTGGACATTAAAGGGACTACTGCATCAGATGGGGACCAGCAATGACCCTTGAGTTGCATTCTGTTTGGTAACGGGTAAAGGATCACAACCTCAGCCACATTTACACCAATGTTTTTAGAGAGCTGGGGGCTTCCCAATGTTCCTTTAAAAACTCAACAGCTTTCCAGCCATTGAAACAGCAGGAGGGGGGATAAGCAACCCTTAGGTAAACATGCCTGAACATACAGACTAATAAAAAAAATAGAAAAATAATGATGGTAAAAGCAGACTTGGAACAATTCATGGTAAATTTGTGGTCAATGATCTGATTGATATGACAGTAAATTAGTGGTAATGTAATCAATAAGGACGGCAGAACTGTATACAACCAAGAACCTTCAAGCAGACAGTACAGCTATTCTAAATGTAAAGATCAGCGGGATCATTGTGGAGCCCAGCTCTATATGAGCGCAGCTTATAAACAGCATTGACTGATCCCCAAGGTTAAGGGAATCCAATGCAATCTGATGGTTACATTCTCAAATTATAGAGCATTCAGCTTACACCCTGTAGTGCAAAAGGAGGTAAATACAGTACTAACATTGCTTTTGGGAGCTTCTTTTTGGAGGCCACAGGGTACGACTAAAACCTTTTCTCACATTTATCCTTTAGTGTCCTGTCATTTTTCATCACTTCCACTCTTTTTTCCTGTATCCTACAATGTGTTCAGGGTACTCACTAGTCAGAGCACCTCTAGAGACATTTGACCTCATTAGACCTGCTATCAGGACAGTGATTATAATAATATGTGCAGCAACAGGGTACTAACCTTTAACCCTGGTTAATTAATTAATCTCAGTGGCTGGTGTGGTGATGGGATGTAAGATGTGGGGCTGAATTGAAAACAAGTTAATACACGTCAAGGGTTTTATCCTGATAAAAAAAGATTATTGCAAGATGTTGTGCATTTAACATGGCCTCTCTCTCTTAGATAGAAGCTATCCACAACATGTAATTACACATTGTTCTTTTGATTAATAACAATCAATGATTACTTTTTTAGGCATCCTATAAAAATCTGACTTGAGTCTTGCTATGGGTCAGACATTTTCTACTACTTGTTTTTTAATGTCCTTATTTTGTGGACACAAATATTTTGAAAAATGACTTTTAAAATTCCAACAAACAATTTTCAGTAACATGTCAGTTATCTATGACTTATTTGAAAGTGATTCGCTTATCTTTGTGAGGATAGATCCAGCAGTGTTCATTGAAGAGTTTGCCATCAGTCTCTTCAACCATAGCCGTTTCTCTCTACCTTCCTCTGGTATGAACAGAAGCTGACACACCCCCATAATGTCCTATTATTGTCTGTAGCACAGACGTTTACATTTTTTCTCAGAGCAGTCCCTCTGCCTGCTAACAATGCTGCCGATTAAGGTCAAGCCTTCTGCGGCAGAAGACCTTAATGTTGACCTTGTGTCGACAGTGAGAGAGTCAAGTACTGATGCTCCATAAAGAACAATGTGTTCACTTCTTTAAGAACTACATGAGCAGCATTTTAACAAGCCATTTTCTCCTCTGTGGTAGCAGTGTGCAGGGCAACTAGTGTGGGAGAAAATACATTTTTCAAGTAAATACTGTGGCTGATTCAGTCAACCTTTATTCACAACACTGTTGAAACAGAAGTTACTAACAATGCTGTAAAATTCCCTTTGACCAGTGACTATCTACACAGAATTGTATATAGTCTTATAGGAAACACTGACTAAATGAAAGGAAACAACAAAAACAACTCTGATGAAGAAAAAGCAGCAAACCAGAGAACGAAAAGAGTATTTTGGATAAAATTCAAGGGGAAGAGTCTAAGGACCCAAGAGTCAAGTAGACTTACAGTGTTCAAGCATTGCTTTGTTTCAAAGTGAAAGGGAAATTAAATTCTTAGCTTTCTGCATAAAATAGGTTGTACTTCAGGGCAATATAGTCTGATATTGTAATAACAAAAACTACATTGCTCTCAAGAGTATTTTAATTAGTGTTAAATATGTTATGTAGTCATATAAAAAGATAATTCAAATATAAAGAGAAAAATAAATATATAATTTTCTTGTACTCCAAACACTAAAGTAAACAAGTGTCGTCATTGCTACACAATTCATGCTCAAGAGGGCGTGAACCCAAAAGCATAGCTTTGAGCAGAAGATGAAAGATTGCAATTATTGTTGGGTTAAAATAAGTTTTGCTTTCCTTGTGACTTTTAGCACTACTAGGACAAGTAGCTCAATAAACTTTGGGGAATGCAGTGGTGTGCTGCTGCTCTTTTAGTCTAACTGTGACCCGAGGTTAAAGTTGGCACACTGTGGCGACCTCGACTGAGAAGAGAGTCAGTGCTAAGAAATGTGTGAGAGGTGAAACTTTCCAACTACAACAGAAGCTGCAACAAAACACTGAAGAAGAAGCACTCTGCTGTGACCTTAAACAAGTCAAACTGCTATAAAATGATGAATGAACAAATAAACTACTGGATGTTAGCTTGACAATACTAAGAAATAAACAAGTAAGCTACTGAACAATAAAAATAAAGCTCAATACATAGCCAGAAGATGGGGACTTTGTGAATAAGAAAATCAGGAAGAACTGCTTAATGTTTCATTGTCTTATTTCAATGACATTTCTTCAGTATTTAACTTCTCAAAGGCGCCTGTCATTCAGTACATACAGTATCTTTCCACAGAAACAATATGGAAAATCATAGAAAGGGCACTTTACACACAACAGGGCACACCATTCAGAAAATATTCTCTTTTTATGACAGGGGTGCTCAATACATCGATTGCATTGAAATGGTTGATACCCATAGACACGGTGCTAAGTCAGCAACAACAGCAGGAAGTTAGCTAGTCAGTCACCTACAATTTTTAGCCCTTGGGTTTTTTTTGTCTTCAATGTTAAGAAAAAGTATAACGAGTAGGGGGAGCTGGGAAAACTAAGAAAACAAAAATTTAACACTTTAATACAGAATGGGAAGAGGATTTCTTTTCATTATGACATTTTTCAAAATGAATGTGCCTCATCTGCCGGTCTACCATTTCAGTACCAAAGAAGGGATACATGGTATTTTTGGACTGTTCACAGAAACTACGACACCGACTTTCCGCCAAAAAGTGAGCTGAGAAAGAGAAAGTTGAAGGAACTGAAAAGCCAGTTGTCTGGACAGCAGTTGTTTTTCTCACAGCCAAAAAGTGAAAAAAGCTGCCACTGAACCATCAATATGGTTGAGTCATGGTTAGGATCAAGAAGTCGTTCCAAGATGGAGGAATGGTAAAAGAGGCATTTGTTGAAGTAGCAGATTCAACTAATTAACAAATAGTTAATGCTTTCAAACGAAAGACGAAACATCACTCCTCAAAGCTGCAGCACCATGATTTGGCAAACTCTCAGAACCTGGCATCAGAGCTGGAGATGCAAGGGAAGTGCACAGTACACAGAGCAGATTGACAATTGTCTGTCAGAGATTGACAACCGCTTTCAAGGGCTGATTCCATTCAGTGCAAGTCAACAGAGTAAACTTGGAAAAAGACAAAAATGTACATAGTTAATTGTGTTCTGTTGTGCAATATGGGCCCATGCAGTTATGCAAGGCACATCAACATACATGTTACATATAAAGAATTCTATACGTTTAAAAAATAAATACACTATTTTCCACAGTATAAGGCGCACCCTCAATAATTTGTTTGTTTTATAATTTACAGGTAGTCGTCGACTTACGACCTATGCAACTTACGACCGACCGACTTTACGACCACAATGTCCGGGTAATGCGGGCATTCCCTCCAGCCACAGTACTCACGCTCTGAGGCTCCCGCGCTCTCTTCAGTCCCCACGGCGCACACACGCTGTTCAGTCACACTGTGAGATCAATAGCCCAGCCCACTACTGATGGGCTGGGCTGCTTAGGAGGCTGTGACGGAGAAATGTATGAATGGCGTATGGAAAAACTGTCAAGCGTTACGTGAACTCTTCTGCTGGATTTGAAAGTGACGAAGAACTTGATCAGATTCGGGAGAAAATAGTGAAACTGGCAAAAAAACTCTCCTTGGAGAACTTACGAATGATCGCGCTGTATGAAGAACTGATCGCGCTGGAAGAAGGAAGAGTGGAAGAAGAAGAGAGAAGAGAAGCAGAGAAAGAAGAGGAGGAAACAGAAAAAATGTTCACCACCAAAGGCTTGTCAGAAGGCTTTTCCCTGTTAAATAAACTCCGTGCACACTTTGAAAAAATGGACATAGAACATAGAAACATTTGCAAAGATTGAACGGATGGCAAACGACGCTTTCCGTCCATATCGTGAAAATTATGACGAGAAAAAGAAACGAACAATTCAGACAAAGCTCACAATGATTATGAAAAGATCATCTCCCGCTCCCACCAACCCACACGCTGCCCCAGCTGACGATCCGGACGACCCACAGCCAAGAACCAGCGCTGCTGGATTGAATTTTTACTTAAGAGTCGATTTACGACCAAGTCGAATTACGACCGATCTGTCGGGCCCAATCGCGGTCGTAAGTTGACGACTACCTGTATTTCATATATAAGGCGTACTGGATTATAAGGCGCAGACAATAAAAATAACTAAAATTTGATAAACTGCAGCGGCTGTAGTTGCGCAATCCGTCCACTAGATAGAGCTGCGCTGCCCAGGCAGTAATGATTGCATTCATGACTTCCTGACTACGTTTGAATGGCTCCTATTGTTACGTCAATAAGCCATTCTGAGCCTCATCAAGGAAACCTGATCACTTGATCACTTTGCCGTCTTAGAAAGAAGTCAACACGCATATCAAAAAACCTGACATTAAAAACTGGTTAAATTCATTACGAGTGCAGTCAGTGCGAACAGAGCGGATTATTTCCTGATCTGAAGTTCGAAGCAGATATTTAAGCTCCGACATTCGTCTTCGTTTATTAATTAAATATTGTTTCGATCGATCGGTAGTCCATTCGGAGGTGAGGTGCAGCTATTTGCTGCTGTGTCTCCTAAACAATTTTTAACTAGTTTTTAATGTCAGGCTGCTAATTTACTGGCAAATATGAAGCTGTTTTACTCCTAGAACTGACTTTAACGTCGGTGTCTCACCGCCGTGAATCTCACAGCACGTCGCTGCAGACAGAATACACAAGCCTGAATGCGCCCCTCCGCCCCCCGCCCAGAGCTATCAACTACATTTGTAAATCAATTGCAGCACACCAGACACCTTTGTCTAGCAGTGACTGCTCTTGAAATTTCAGAAAAGGCTGGAAGTTCAGCTTTGAGGGTTTTTCATCCACCTTTAGGCCAGTTTCTCCGTGTGTTTCCACAGACTAATAGAATGGACCGTCACTAGATTCCAGAAGACAGCACAATGGCGTTTTTAAGGCCAATTGAGTTTAAAGTGGGTTATTTCCGACGCCAATAGTTAGGAAATACTGAGATCAGTCAGTCAGTAAAACTTAATTAATAGAATTGTTGAAAGTTCCTTATGTTTTGCTACGTAATCACCGGTGCTCCTACAGTCTGCTCTACCGTCAGAGAGCAGCTCAGTCAGAGCTGGGACTTCGGTGACGCCCCTTGACTACCGTTGTTAGGGGGCGTAGGCCCGAGTGCCTTGTGAGGGGGCTCCTCTGGTGGCGGAGTGCGGCATGACTGGTGGCCAGACTGCTGGCTTTTTTTCAGCGATCATGTTCTTAACCAATATTAATATGAATATTAATCCATATATAAGACGCACCGGATAAGGCACACCACGGGTTTATGAGAAAATTTTATGCTTTTAGGTGCGCCTTATAGTGCGGAAAATACGGTATATGTTTTGCATTTTTGTCGGAGGTAGATCATTTTGACTTGGTTATTTTATAAGTAGATCAAAGCTGAAAAAGTGCAAGCACCCCGTTTCTATGAGACCTCAGTTGCCGCAATAACAACCTTAGCACTGAAACAAATAGGCTTCAAATAAGTGACATAAACTTAAAGATATCCAGACTACTCTCTCATTTACAGCAAGAAAAGAAGGGAAAAGTCTGCAAAGTATGACTTTAGACTATGTTAATTACTGCTCTTTGAATGTTTTTGCGCTGAGTTGTCTAATTCACCTAATGCTAGAAATGAATACACTCATTATATTCACGGAATTTAATTAACAGTTAAGGTCAGTCATTTAAGAGTTCAATTATAATATGACTCATATCTTCTTCTTCTTCTCCTTTCGGCTTTTCCTTCATTATAAAATTTTATGACTGTTCTTAAATGTAATACAGTATAAAAATGTCTGTTTTGTAACTATCCACTAATGCAGTAGCAGTAATACTTTGTTCTTCCATGTTGTCAGAGTGTAATTGGTGCAGCTACCTGCTTTGCCTTATGTTATGTCAGCGTGTAACAGACAAGTGCAATAGGGCCCTTTCACCTCATATTCCTGTTTAAAGCCATAGCCTTCAGCAGTTTTCATCTGGTTGATATGCTGGAGAAGGTCAGCCACCCGGACAGCAGGGTGTAGCTGCCCTGTGTGGTATGGAGAACCTTTGCGTCCACACTGGTGCCTCGGGGAGCCTCCCAGCAGGCTGCTGGCCTCATTCACTGAACTACGAGCATCACCTGCACCACACAACAGACACGTTTGCAATTTCAGTGCAACTCCAGCTGAGAAACATAGATACAAGACAAGGTCAAGGATTTGCTGACATTTTCATGTATCACCACGTATTCTATACAGAGTATGTTACTGGTACTCTATATGACTTTTGTAATGGCTCTTTAGGCAAAAATATTTCATTTGTTTATTCCCTTATTATAACATACAGGCAAACCTTGGTTTCCTACCACAATTCGTTCCGGAAGGCTGTTCGAATACCGATTTGTTCGAATTCCAAATACATTTTTCCCATTACAAATAGGGTAAATGGTCTTGATCCGTTCCAAGACGCTAGAAAACTACCGTTTTTCAACATAATATTATTTCAAAATTTCATTAATATATCGAATTGTATAGTAATGAAACATATCAAAGAAATGTAAAAGAAAGAAGCAAATACGAGAAAGAAAGAAAAAAAAAACATCACCATAATCAGGTTAGCCTAAGGTATGAATTACCGTCATCTTTTGGACAGAAGTACCGTAACTCATACCATAGGCAATGGAACGCAAATTAAGTGAAAAATTATTGAATACAGTAAACTAAAATAAAAAGCACATTCCTGTCACGTTTTATCTCGACTGTTCTCGCCTTTATTGCGCTTGGCGGCGAGAAAAAGGCATTTGTTTCGCATTCGACTTCCAAATTTTGTTTGTCTTTAAGACAAAAAAATTCTGAATTTTTTTGGTCGAATTCCAATTTGTTCGATGTCTAAAGCGTTCGAAAACCAAGGTTTGCTTGTAGTTTTCTATATGTATGCAGATGACATACAACTTTATATTGCAGGGTATCCACATGACTACAGTCTCCTACATTCACTGAAATACATGTGCTCAACTAAACAATTGATAGATATTCTAGAAATGTCTGAAACTGAAAAAAATAAAAACGTTTGCTGAAATAAAGAAAGATTAAGACACAATATTTATCTCCACCTCTGTAAAACAAAAGCCCCCCGAAAAATGGCATTTCTTAGTTCCTGGAATCAGAGCTAAACAATTTGATGAAGCTTTCTAGCTTCATTTAACCATCACGTCTTGAAACTATTGCTTGCTGCAGCTTTCCCATATGCGAAACCCTTCCTTATTCATCTTTCCGACGTTAATACCTTTTATTGGTGTGTATTTGTGATTTTACTACAGTACATTCTAATGTATTGTTTTTTAACATCTCTCTCATGTTGTTAATATGTTTTTCTGCAGTTTTCTTTTTTCTAATCTCATAAACTTTGTTATAAGCTGCACATAGTGAATTACTGAGGGGAAGTGGTATCAAAATATTTTTCTTAAATCTTTGGATGATTCACACATACATGAAGTGAATAGGGGATGTTCAATATCACAAAGAGCGGGAAGTCCGAAACTGCACTGTGTAGATGATTATGGGCTGTCCGATTTGCAGACACTGTTCTGAGTTTTGGTGCATTTTTCTTACTGCGAGTACCGCAGGTGTGTGCATCCATGAATGAGAGGGCCATCCTTTCATCCTCCTGTAGGGTGCTCTGGTCGGTAAAACTCCGCTCCATGGAGCCCATATGGCTCTTCTCCTGCCGATAGGTAATGGGTGTCTTATTCATGTTCACTGGTTTCCTATCAATGGATGAAGAAGAAATGGAAAAGGGCAGGGAAGTAGGGGAGAAGCCAGATTGCAAATGACATGGACAAAGAGAGGGAGGACAGGAAAATCCAAAGTTTAGCGAGTAATAATGAGATTTAGAATGCTTAAACAGTGAGAAAAAAACTTAAACACAAAGCTTAATTGTTTTCTCTGTACAATAGCCAGACAGCACAAGCATGAATATGATGCATCACAAATTGATGGAAAAGCAAAGAGGTGGTGTCACTTACGGATAATAAGAGTAGTAGTCCCGTCTGGAAAGAGTGCAAGAGAGGGAGAGAAAAATCAAGAGGAAAAACAGATGCATGATGAAAGCAATGTCAGCTGAGGGTAGAATGCATTGATTACACTGAAAATGAGAGCATCCTATCACGAGCTCAGCTGTATAGGGTATGTGACACATGCAAACGGACAAAGCAGGTGCTGACAGACCAAACCAATGCAAGGCAGAAAAGATTTGTGTTTCCTTCTATTGAATACGTCTCACTGTTACACACTTCAAGGACTACACCACAAGGCTTCCTTTCACAGCAAATTTGACGATCAATTTTTTCAGAGTTTGATGTCATGGTAACTTAGCTGAGGAACTCATGCTAATCTGCAGAATAGTGGTGACTGAACAAATCACTGTTATTAACTATTAGCCAGACCATTGTGTCAGCTATTTAATCATCATAGCCAGAGACATGATTACATTTCATGGAAAGGCTCACTCTTCAGATTGCAGTAAATAACAATGGTTTACCCTTATTCATGAATTAAACTAACTGGACTATAACTGTTGCCAAATACACACAGAGAGATGTGAACGATCAGCTTCATACCTGTGGGATCATTGGCTAATAATCTCTAATAGCACAACTTTTCCCTACCAGTTAGCATCTCATTTAAGGGTCAGGCCTGTGGTTGGGGTGTATAATTAAGTAGCTAATTAAATTGTATCAAGCTCTAATTCAATACTTCACACTCAGATAAGCTCTTCCGATCAGAGTCGTTTGGTCCCTCTGTTGTGCCATGAGGGAATGAAAACAGTGCAGCTCTGGCAGTTGGTCCAGAATTTTTCCTAAATGATCTACGACCTTTTCCAAAGTTCCGCAATAGTAAACACTGATTACTGAACTATCACAAAACAAATCGTGAAAGGAAAACAATATGGAGATGTGGTCTGATTGTGCAAAATGAGGCATATTTTATGCTTAACACTTATCAGCAGACATTTACCCTTTCTTAACGATGATGATGACAGCGCCCAGCAGAAGAATGAGGACAATGAGCCCCCCTGCACACACCCAAAGAATGAGACCCATCTCCTCCGAGTGCTGGGACACCTCTAGAGCCTTGCGGTGATCTTTGCAGGCCGCTAGGAGCAAAAGCACAAATTCACATTGAATGGGACAGAGTAACTAGAAGAGTGTGCAAAATTGAATACATAGTAAGTTGAAAATTCAAAGCTTTGTGACCCATGAAATTCTTTGTAAACTTTTCGCTGACCACCACCCATCCTGCATATAATGAGGAGATTCACTGAATTATGATTGTTCAATATGATACTTACAGAAAAGCTAAGGAGTAATTTGGGATAATGGTAAAATACCAAATTGCTAAGAATTAACTGAGAATTGGTAACAATTTTCATAGTTGCGATGATATCACCTGTTAGGATCAACAGCAAATGTCATGTACCAAAATGTCCCACAGTACACAGTCAGTCAGTCATCTTCAGATTACCACCACTATATCCGCTGCAGCGGGTCACGGCGAGCTGGAGCCTATCTCAGCGGCATAGGGCGTGAGACACTCCAGGCACGACGCCAGTGCACCGCGGAGCCACACACAAAGACATACAACCATGCACACACACACTCATTCCTATGGGCAATTTGTAATGGCCAATCAACCTGAAGTGCATGCTTGTGGAGGTGGGAGGAAGCCGGAGAACCCGGAGAGAATCCACGCAGACACGAGGAGAGCATGCAAACTCCACACAAAGCAGGACTCGAACCCGGGTCCACCGTGTTGTGAGGCGACAGCGCTAACCACTGCGCCACCGCCACAGCACACAGTTCTTCAATATTCTCTCAATCATTGCAAAAATAAACTCATGATATTCTATCAGCACATTTGTATGTAACGACACTCACGTTCAGTAAATCTATGAGGTGCATTTCTATTCAACACTAAATGACACATATTTTTCCAGGTCATATGTAATCCATGCAGCTCTATACAATCTCAAGGTGTCCTCTAGTCTGAAAAGCTCATCATTATAAGAGCAGGTTATTTATTTCTCTGGCATGAAGTTCATACTTATGTAAATGGTGCTGAGTAGTGGGTCTTTTCTTGTTCTAGGGTTCCACAGATCTGGTGTGTTCAGCCTGTCCTTCAGGCAATGAAACAAACCCTTCTGAGCCCACTGGAACTTCCCAATGTGGAAAGGCAGAAAGTCAGAGCAGGCCTGAGGATAGAGCTCAGTCTTGTAGCCTGCTGGGTTGGAATTTGATTTGGGGCAGAAAAATGAACACAGACCATATTATAGCCCAACACTGCAGCCACAGGCACTGTATGGATGCTTTAGAATTCATTCATCCATTATCTATTACCCCTTATCCTTTACAGGGTAGCTGGAAGCTTGGAGTTAACCCCAGCAGACACTGGGAAAGACATGGGATGCAAAAAGGACACATCACTTGTTCATCACCAGGTTTACCCTTATGAAATATCTAGAGTTACCTATATTGTATGCTTCTGGACTGAGGATGAGAACCAGAGCACTGAGAGGGCACCCATGCAGACCCAAAGACAACATGCCAACTCTACACTGAATGGTCTGGACTGCCATAACACTGTGTAGCTTTAAAATGCTCATCCTAAATTAAAACGAAAGTAGGACATTACAGTTTCATTATTTAAGGATATTTTATTCAGTGATGATGTTTGGCACATCTGAATGGAGAAAATGGGGCACCGACTTAACATTGAAAGGAACTGTTTCTTATAAAACAGCTCAGAACATGGCATTTTGAATTGCTCACTCCACGCGTAATGCTGTTCCAGAAAATGTATTTGGTGAATGTACAACACATGTGAAGCATTTACTTTACTTTAGTGATGAAGCACATTGGTCAGACTCATGAGGTCTAACACTGACTTATTTGTGGGTTTCATTCACAAAAAGTCTTTAATTTTTATTTAAACATGTCTATGTGCCAAAAACCAGGCGCAAAACATTTACAAACCTGTTGTTTATTCTATGCTATGAACTTATTTAATATGACATGTGCACGCAAAATAAAATATTACATCGCACTGGCATAAATGCAAATGGGGACATAAAAATAAATTAATTTCCCTTTTCTGACATTTAGACAGATAAGTCAGTTTTCCCACATTTAGCCTTGACATTTCTATTAAGGCCAAACACGGGTAAGAAATAGATTTCCACATGAATCCATGCACCTGTAAGCTGCTCAATAGTGGAGATTGGCACTTATGGAGAAATGGAAGTCTATTGTTGTGTTGAGTCTGCTAGAGAATCCTTAATTAAACTGTCACCTGCAAGTTGAAATGTAATCTCCAGCTCTGTTATCCAAGCCAGAATCATTTGCCTCCACTTTGCTTTTGATGGGATGCTTGATTGTAACAGCTTAAGACTTGACGATGCAGAGGGTGTATTAAAAGTAAAGGATAAAAGTGATCACAAAAGTCAAAATAAATATAGGATACTTTTCCATCTTATGTCTTTTTTGGTTTTATAATCATGTATATGAATGATGTTATGCTTCTTTTTTAATCTTACTTTACATATTTTACTTCCATATCTTTTTGGTCCTATCTTTCCCACTGTTCTACTTATTTTTATTTTACTGTTGATATCTTTCTTTTTTGGTCATGAAATTCAATTATTTTGACTGCTGGTAAATGAAAAATAAATATACATTGTAGCTTTAAGTATCATGTGAAAAGCCTCTTGCTGTTAGAAAGCATAATTAATCATCACCCAACCAAGTGTCTGTGTGGGACAGATGGAGTGAGACACTTGCCTTCAGCTTTATGCTTCAGGAGAGCCTCATTTCTTTCATATTTCACTCGCAAAAAGAGGACTGCACCATAAAAAGACACCCCGCCAAGACAGTTTACTTGCAGGGCTCTGCTTATTGTTGCAGTGCTATGATAACTATAAATACATGGCTTTTATTCACTATGATCTGACAGTACACTATGGGAGAGGGGCTCTCCTGCCATCAGGACTTTGAGTCAATTTCTGTGCCCTTTTCATGTTCCTTTGAATGAAAAAAGATGAGGTAGAAAACGAGGTGGGAGGAGCAGGGAATTCTCAGACGAAGGTAGCTCCATCTGGAGGTTTTGATCTGGATGGCCCTTCTAGACCACACAGAGGTCAGAGCCTTTAGATGTAGCTGTGGATGGGAATACAGAGTCTGCTTTTGATATACTGTGTCTCAGTGTCTGCCCCCAAACAAACAGGATGAAAGTGTGACCTCTAATCCCTCCCTGTGTGTTGCCCTTTCCTCACAGACCGCCTGCTAAACAACCAGGAATTGTCCAGTGCTCAGGCTTCGAGGTAAATAACCATGCAACATACAGACCAGCAGCGCTGCAATTGTGAGTATGGTTATGGTTAATCTTTTTTTAATCAAAGAACAACGACAAAGAAGAAAATTTGGATTGGCAATTGGACACAATGAAGGAAAATTCTTCCAAGGTCATGGAGCTCATAGGAGGAGAAACATTTATGTTGCATTACCTTTGCGAGCAATGCGGATGCAGTTTATTCTGGATTCCTGAAAGAGAAAGAAAATCAAGCCATTAGAAGAGAGGCCATCACTGTGCATCTTGAAATAAGAGAGTTGCGATAAGATAAAAGAGAATGTTAACACACATTGAACAACATCCATTTATCACACTGAAAATATGACCACTGCAGATAAAGATTTCTTCTGAACTAGAAAGGCACCGAGCTAAGGTTATACCTCAAAGAGCAGAAATATCCTACATGTTTGTCTTGTCATATATAGAAGCAGCTCTGATTTTATTTACTATGTAAGACATGAAAGGAAATGAAAATGAAATAAAATCAGCTTTTGTGATCCCCGTAGGGAAATTATTTGTCCACTCTAGTTAGTTACATGCAAAAATCACATGGCATTAAACTGAGGCCTCAGTTACACAAATCTGTGTACATCTGTTCCACTCCAACTTTCTGTGTGAAGGCATAACAGTTGTCTTTTTAGTACAGCAACAGACAAAAGACACATCTGCTTGAAATTCACGTGAAGACCTGTGACCTGTGTGGTGTCCCTGCAGCTACTCCAGCTGCTACTTCTTCCCACTTACAATATTGCATATTTTGGTAACTCTACGTTGACTATAGGCATGACTGTGAATGGCAATGGTTATTTGTCCTTCTATTTCCCTGGCAGAGGCAGTTCATCACAGGTGCATCCAGCCAGAGTGCCCTTCTCCTTTCCCCACAAATCCAATAATCAAAGCAGTGTGCTTGAGTGGGTTGCACTACTCTTCTCAAAAATAATAAATTACTGTGTGATAGAGACACAGATAAAACTCAAGCTTGAGAGCTGAGCTTAAGTGTTCGAAAAAGAATTTCTGGCTCAGTGATAAAAAGTGAGAATTGAAGGGAGAGAACATAATTAGGAGGACTGTTTCAGACCAGTGCATCACTATGAAAAGGAATTAATTTTATTCAAATTTCAGCTGATGACATCTCTGTGTTGTGAAATGGACCTCTGTAAAACACAACTGATGAGATCCAAGAATATAATCCAATTTTATCACACCACCTCCTGGAAGAAACGCATTAACAAAGTAGAATTTACAGATGCTAAGTCAAGCATGTTCAGACAATTATGCAAATTTGCCTTAAATGAGCAAAAAAATCTATCTCATTTCAAGCCAAACAATTTAACATTATTTTAAGCTAATGACTTGATGAGAAAGTGAACTTCCATACTGTACAAACTTGTAAACTACACGAAATGTAGAAATGTTTAAGCACATATTCATTTTCAACTTAGAAACAATTTGAAAATGACAATTTATTTTCTTGATATATAAACAAATATCACAGGATTAAGGTGAGATTCTTTCTTTCAGAGAGAGGAGTTCACAGGTCCTGTACAGAATCTTAGATGTCCCTATGACTGTGTTCTTTTGAGGCCGCATGGTGCAGTGGTGCTGTTGTTGCCTTTGGAACAGTAAATGCGGGATCTGAAAGAAAAAATTGGAGTTCCCAGCTGAAAGTAACATCAGAGAGAAGGACCATAAGAAGACAGGCTAGTAGAACCTTCCGAAGGCCAAAGCAGTCCCAGTGGTAATAGCAGCATTAATTTGAAAGAAAAATAGCTGTTTTTACAGCTATGTACCAAAAAGGCTATTTTTCTGTTCATAACAGCAGTTCATGGGTGAATATTTACATAACTCCATCAATTACACTAAAGGAAGGCTTTTAGTTATTTGTGATTAAAGGCATGGCTGGTTTAAACGACAGCAAGCGGAAAGCTGTTTGCCAAGCATCACCTCAGCTAATTCCAGTCACTGAAATTGACCTTGTGGTTGTGTTTATAATGCAAAAGCTTATTGGAGAACCTTCCATGCAAATATCATGAAAATAATATGGCTTGCTGTTCAGTAAATTATACTAACAGTCCAGAGTAGAGGGGCAGACAGTGGTGTTTTGGAACATGTGACCCCTATCCACTGGCAGACAGCTGATGTGAGCTACATATGAGCTACAACGGACTTTTCACAAAGCTGTGTAAAATGCTGGAGGGGTAATCTGGTGTTGATAGGTTTAATCGGCATTGTGTGAACTTGTTTGGCAAGGGATTCAGTGTAACAGACAATATGTGAGAAACACTCCAGCTTTCATATTTGAGAGTGTAACTGATTAATTTCTAAGTTGCTCCTCATTAACTAGTCACATATTTCTCTATTGTCTTGCATACAGATGTTACCATGCAAATGCTTAGCAGCTATAATGATCACTATGCTCTCCATCTTATCCTAGGATGTCACATTTAGCTTGGCCCTGAATATGAAAGGACTTGGCGCTATTTAGGAAAGGTGAGGTGGTGGTGCAGAAGGGGGGAGGCACGTCAAATTAAAATAACTTTGTACATTTATTTGCAGCTCTTAAGATGTTCTAAATCTATCGTTACACATTTACTCACTAAATCAAGATAGAAAAGAAATTCAGCCACACACCAACCATCTGTTTCTCTCAAAATAGGGAGTTACTAGGTAGATCTCAAATTCATAGAACTGATGCAGTATTTCAAAAATTGGAGAAAATTATTTTTTCCCAGATATTATTGCTATTTACAGGTAAGGGATTGTCTAATGAAAGCAAAGATCAATGTGTTTCCCAAAAGTTATGGTTTTCAATCCAATATAATAAATACAGTATATAGAAGATCATAGTGGCTCAAGAAGAGTCATGACACACAAACTCAGTGGGGTTGATCCTCTGACATCTACAGTAGAAAGTCAACCTAGAGTTGTTCATATTTCCCCTCTGATGTGCTAATATGGTTAAAACTGTTAAACTATTTGTTCAACAATTTGAGATTAGTAATATAAAAGTTACAAGGCATGGCAGTTGGAGCCCATCCCAGCTGGCAAAATCACCAAAATCACAGCAACAGGCAATTTAGACTCAACAATTCACCCATTTTAATAATTTTGGACTGTGGGAAACTGAACTACCTGGAGGAAAGACAGGCGGACATAGGAAAAGCTCCAAACTCTACACAGACAGTTGAAAACTCACAATTTGTGTGTTTGTATGTTGATGTTAGTAAATCTTATATTACACAAAGATATTTTAAATACTTATGAACCCCAGTAGACATACAAATAAATCATTGAAAAATCATACGATGTGATTTCCAGATTTATTTATTTTTTAGATTATGTCTTTAACAGTGGAATAGGTCTATGATGAACATTTCAGGTCTCTTGCAAAAAGGAACTTGCAAAATTGCAGGGGCTGTAAATACTTATGGTCCTCATTGTATAAATGATTGTTTGGAACCTCAACTGGAAGATCTAATTGTCAAGTTGTAGATTGCAAACATCACACACTTGCCTACACTGAGCTGGCCTAGTAGGTGTGTGTGTGTGTGTGTGTGTGTGTGTGTGTGTGTGTGTGTGTGTGCGTGCGTGCGTGCGTGCGTGCGTGTGTGTGTGTGTGTGGTGTGTGTGTGTGTGTGTGTGTGTGTGCGTGTGCGTGTGTGCGTTTGCGTGTGTGTGCCTGTGTATGTGTGTGTGCGTGTGTGTGTGTGCGTGTGCGTGTGTGTGCCTGTGTATGTGTGTGCCTGTGTGTGTCTGTGCGAGTGGTAAGGTGAAAGATGTGAAAGTGGATGTTATAAATGACTATCCTGTCTCCTGCTGCACCACAGTCTGTAACCACAGTCTTTAAAGTATTCCTTTAGATGAATCAATCACAACAATTAAAGAGATTTCACAGATACGCTCCAGATAATTGGTATGCCTAATTATCAAATATTAACGGACCCATACTGTTCAAATTATCCCTGTTGATCCCACCATGCTACAGGATGACAAACAATGTTGTTCCACCACAAACACATTCAAGACAATCACAAACTCAAACACAGCACGATGGCTGGATTTAATACACTCCATAATTAGCACCCCTTTGGTAGAGAAAGTACTTTTCTTCTCGTTCCGACGGTTGAATGTTCACTGTGCAGAGAGATGCAGGTGCACAGTCTGCCATTTCAAGGACTTTTTCACATCTGCCTGTCTATGTGTGCCCCCTGAAAATCAGATACACGACTACAGTGCGCCTTCATTACTTGCGGTTAATGCGTTCCAGGAACCACATGCAACTAACAAATTCTGCAATAGAACGACAAACTATTTATCTTATTCTTTATGACCCTCCCCATACTGATATTAAACCATTTTCTATCTGTATTATCTTTGCCCACACTCTTATTGACTGTTTAAAGCACTTTTGTGTCTCAGGTAAGTCCGAGACTCACAGAACATAGCACACTTCCGGATGCAGTCAGCCAATAGAATGCACATACAGTATCATGTGACTGCCCACCATAAATCCGCGAAGAGGTGAAGTCGCGATCTTTGATGCACGAATGCGCGAGGGCGCACTTTACATTCATAATCTGTGATATAAGAAAGTGTCTGGAGGGTATCCCTGGTCCGCATGCACTCATGTGATGTGGACACGGGAATATTTTAGGATTTTAATTTTCTGTAACAACCTCTTCAGACTCACACTGTAGAAGTTTGCTTTATGTCTTAATACATATGTGGAGGGAATTTTTATATACCTTTACTACCAAACATGACAACCTTCATCTCGTACATTATCATGATTATCATGACATTATGCTGACTTCAGCTCATGATTGTGTTTTCCTGTGTATTTACGTGTTTCACAATGCTTACCCACATATCAGTCGAGACCAGAAAAAAGTGCTCTTTAGACACCTGCAAGACTGAACCCACAAGTGATGGACCTTCTTTCCACATTTTTGACCCTGTCAAAAATACAGGGGTCAAATTTTTGACCCCTATATTGGCAACAAAAACCAGACAACTATATCAACTTCACCATAAGTCAAATCAGAATCAAGATGGAACAGATGTAACCATCCCAACACCCTGTACAGGAGGCTCCCCACCAGTCGCCCTATGGGGTGCTTCTAAGGCGGCATGCTACATGCTATAAAACTGATTAGCTTCTGGATGTTGAACACCACCAACTGAAATGGTTTGAAATATCTTGAACAAACTCAAGATGGGTTACCTGGTCTCTTCTCTTGAACCTCCCAAAACTGTGCCTGTAAACTTCCAGCCATAAACAGCACTGTCAACAGAACTGAGGGCAGAGAGAGCTCTCTGGGCTTTACCGGTGCAACATCAATGTCTGGTGGGCATTTGACCACATCCTAATGCCTGCTAGCCGTGCAAACAATGTGAATAACATGACAGGGTCATTTTCATCGAATTTTGGAAATATCAACTTTTGGCAATAAACACAACTCTTCAGCAACATGGAAGTCATGACTACCCTCATTCATTAGGTCCAACCTCAGCCTTGCTACTTTAATCCTTTCCTTCTCTAATGCCATTGCAGCTCTCAGCTTCTCCTGCTCCAACTCAAATTGAATCAGCTCCCCCTAGCTTAGCCTTTTTTTGGCTCTACCTCAGTCTTAGACCAATCCAAATGTAAAGACACATCCACCAGATCTGATTTGGAAAAATGAGCTGTGAGTTGGACACTGGAAGAACTCGAAAACCTATGTATTACTGTGCTCAGTCTCCATGCATACTGTCAGGCTTAAACAAACAAACAAAGCTGGCATATGTAAGGAATTGAATATGACTTTTTTCTGATGCTTCATCTCAGGATGGTGTATTTGCAGTCACAGGACTTACAGTTCAAGAGCAGGTACTGTGTTTCTTGTATTGCACACACACACACACACACACACACACACACACACACACACACACACACACACACACACACACACACACACACACACACACACACACACATACACACACACACACACATACACACATACACCACATGCATCTATGTTCCTAAACAAAATCAGGTTTAGAAAGCTCAAATTCTGCTTTTTTGATCTTTTTGTGATCACAGGCCAAGCATACAAAGGTCTGACAAACATAATTGTGCGTAGAAGGTAAAATGAATTATGAAATACAAAGTACAATAAAAAAAGAACACAATTCAATAAGTTTTCAACATTTCCCAGTAACACTAGGCAGCCTGAGTGAAAGCCTGAAGTCTGATGAAGGGTTTAAGAGTCCCTCTCCAACGCTGGGATATAACTGCTGTCAAAAGATTTTGTATAATTGAATACATTTATGTAATGGCAATTATATAATTAACAGGAAAATATGGCATCAGTGTCATAATGTATTATGCGTTGCTTTGTTGGAACAAAATACTGCTTTATTATTCTCTTAATTTTGATCTTTCTCCTGCTCTTACGTAGTAATCACTTTTACTGCTTCAGCCTAGCAATTATCTGTCCTTCAACTGTTCTTGACTGGTTGAATTAATCTTAATACTGTAGTGTGTATTGACCGATATAACAAGAAAAGATTATACCCACAACAAAGAACTGACTTTGGTCTGCAGTGTTGACATTTGGCACTATAATAAAACAGTCAAGAAAATGTTTTTGCAAAAGTACAGTAACTTTTTTTTTTTTTTTTTAACTTTTCTTCTTACTGAACTTCCTTCTAAGGCCATGACTAGAGTTCATGCCCTTCCATACAATGTTGTTCCTTCAAGAGTAATTGTTTCAGTCCTGCAGCACTAACACTGGTATGATGCTCAGGTTCGGTTTGTACTGTGGCAGTGACTGTATTCAAGGCTAATGCAGCAGTGTTTGGAGCACCAGGGACAGTATCGGCTGTGTGATTTTGCTCTGTCTCATTGTAGGTCATGGGTGCTGGCCCCCTGCCAGGCATAACAAAACCTAATCCTATCCGCCAGTAAAGCCAGACCCCGTTGCCACCCCCGCATATTTAATCCCATGCTTAGTCGCCTTGTTGTATGAAGTGCTCACTCTGCAGTCCCCCCGTGTATTTATCAACTGGGTTGGAAAAAGACGCTACTGGTGGGGTGACGCATCTGATCCTCGGGACCTCCGATACATGAATGTCCAACGCAAAAAAGAAGGGAAAGATGGACATTTTTATGTCAAAGTTATCAAAACAGAAAGTCAGAAAGACCCAATCCCAGGTGCTATGCAATTTATTTTCCGTTGATGATCCCAGAAGGCTGCGTTTCAGCAACATTCCTCAGAATTATTGTCACAGTCTGTGAATATTAAAGCAGCAGCTTTCTACCTGTGATCATCTGCACCTGTGCCCAATTATCTTTAAGTAATTGCTTCACCCAGACAGCAGCTCTTCCTGTTATTGAATTTGGAATGGTAATGCGGTATCCTCTAGGTATGACTGGAGACTTTATTTGCTCAGTGAAAGGCATGAAGGTATAATGGTGTAAAATAATGTGCCGCTTCAACACTAATGAGGACTGCAACCAAGATGCACAACCCTAGTTTGTTTTGTGGACAGAAATGCATTGGATATCTTTTCAAAGATTCTCAAATGATTAGGTGCATTAAGAAACAGGATTCGATCAGGTCAAAAATGAAAGCACCATTGAGGGACAAACATGAGATCTCACACCAAAAAAGTCAGGAATTAGACAGAGCAGCAAATCACTGAAAGTTTAAGACAAATCAAATGATGCAAGTTTTTGATTCTCAGTAATTCCAGCTAATTACAACTTTGCTAGCTGTAAGTCATGCATGAAAGTAATTCCAAGCTTTGACATGCTTTGTTTGAAAAGAATCAAACTGATTGGATGGAAACATACATCATTTCCAAGTAGTTACTCTGCCAGCTCAATAAATTTTCATCAATGACACCTTTCACATGGGACAACAACACATTCAAGGGTTGTAATCTCAGACAATGTTGACAGGAATGCGGTGTCAATCATGACATTAGTAACAACAGATACTTATTAAAGCTACTCGGTACTGGTTAAGAATGAATTCAGAACTGCTGCACTCACCCCTCTGAAGTTACTCATAGCCTGGAAGTACACAAGGTAGCTTTTGCGTGGGTCCAAAGGGCTGTTCCAGTAGCCATTGTACGTGTGGTTGTCACCCACAGTGAAGGGACTGGCCTCTGGGAGGCTGCTGGGCGGAAGCTCGGCTGTGTAGTAGTGTGGTGTACCCCGGGCCTGTGCTTCACCGTGGGACATTGGCAGAGGAAAACACTCCTGAAGCCCCAACTCCCGTTTCACTTTCTTCACTGTCTCCTCTTCAACCACTACCTGGTACGTACTAAACACAGAGTGGATGCGCACCTTTAATTAGTCACGTGAAATATTCATGAAAGAGTTATTGTGTAGAGTTCAGATGCCTCCCTCACCTGACAGGCGCCCCTCTGCCTTGGGCAGGACGCAGCAGAACAGTGATTGTGCTCTCTGTCTCACTAAGGGGGGATGGCATATCCCCGTAATCAAATGTGGGAGCTGAGGACAAACAGAAACACATGTGTATGTCAGACACCGTTAGGGCCTTACCACTGCTTCAGCTACTTTGATTTTAACAAAATAATGACTCCTTTTTGTGTCCACATAAACTTGATCAGCTCCTCAGTGTTTTGTGCAAATGACAAGTAAATGGCGTTAATATAACCGGTGTCAAAGACCCGTGCATTACCTACACCATTTGAATTTCCCATCTGGTTCTTTTGAATAGAAATACTTTTTAAGTCTTGGGTGAGAGGCTAAACTAAATGGGTTTTTCAAAGGACTTGGCTTAAGTCACGCTCCTCCCTGGAACTGAGCCAGTACATTTCTCTTAAATATTATTTGCCAATTAATGATGGGGCAAGGGAACAAATTATTTGAGAGGAATCAATGATTATGATATTAAAAAAACAGCTTTGCTATTACATCAGCAAAAAACAGTTGACATCGTCAAAGATGACTGAATGTGCATCATTTGTTGAAGTTAAAGGTCTATTGCAGTTTGTAAAAACAAACGCCTGCTGCCAAATAGACTGTGAAGGATGATTGTGAATCAACTGCAGTGGCAAGTACGTCTGGATACATGTGCATGCGTGTGTGCGTGTGTGTGTGTGTGTGTGTGTGTGTGTGTGTGTGTGTGTGTGTGTGTGTGTGTGTGCGAATGACGAAACGTGTAGTTTTATACTCTGTAGTGAAAGTTGCTTGAAGATGCTGACAGTAGTAGCTCTTGAAGGTGTTCAGTGTTTGCTAGCTGTCAGTGCAGATTTGGGAGATGCTCAGTGTAAGTGAATGTTCTGCACCGTGGGCCAGTGGAGGAGGTTGAGGCTGATTTGCAAAGATTTTTGGGCTCCATCTGCAGTCTGGCTTTGTGCCAATACTTTGCCCGACATACAGCTAGTAAGCAGTGATTGTGCACTAAATATTTAATTGCACAAAGCTGGCCTCTCTGTGAAGAGATGGATAGAAGAAGTGAATAAATGTGTGAGCATGACAAAGTGGGAGTGGCTGTGTTCCTTAGAGGTGTAATCCCCTCCCTTAACAAGAGCAAATGCATCATTAAATGAAAATAGAACCACAGAAGCTGGATTTCTATCACCAGTAATAAGCTCTGAGACTCTCGGAGGTGACATTCCAGTCCCAAGAATGTACTGCATCTTTCTTCATACAGAACACACAGCAGTTTGTTATGTTTGTGGTGTTTCTCTGCCTCCTACAAGTTAATTTATGTCCCGAGGACTGTGAGATGACAATGTGTCACTGATTTAGAGAGGCAATGGAAAAGAGCTCTTTCACTTTGGGAGCAGTAGTTTTGCCTGCACAAGAGAAGAAAGATACTGAGGTCAAAAAACCTAGATTCTAATTATAGCATTGCAGTGGGTGAAGCCTGCTTTTGTACCTGCAACAGTGATAAGCAGTAATGACACAGACAGCAGCCCTGCCATTGTGACAGGAAGCATTCCATGTCTCCATGTCAAAAAGCTTGATAGTCAATCGGCTGCTACTACCTGATATGTTGGTGGTGATTTCAGTGAGGGCAGTCTGGCCGAACCCTTTAGTGGTGCGAGCTCGAACTGAGATTAGGTAAGTTGTTCCCGGGTGGAGGTTGGAGAACATGTGGTATGTCTCATTCTTCAGCTTGGAAACGGTTCTTCTTGGTCCTGGGACATTAATGCCTGGATCGGATGACTCAATACTCTGGTAACTGATCTGTTGGAGAAAAAAAAGAAACATTTTCTTGTTCATATCCTATAAACCAGAGTCACCCCAGCACTGATTTTATACTCGGTTACTATAGCTACCAAAACTTTAATTTCTAATTAGTAATGGTCTTGCATGATTATAAGGAGAGGACATTTTCAGAGTAATAGCTCTGTCGTGAGGAGTAATTCTAATTCATTGATATCATTCACTTCATGCAGAAATGAATTTGCTTCACAAAATCAATTATTGTTAATGTAGATTTATCGAATTAGATGAAGAGGACTTGACTGGTATTGTAACCATGAGGTCACAGTCATAAAAGCAAACAGGATTTTTTTTTAAAGTACTGTGACCAGTAAATGATTTCCTCAATAAGTAATGAAAGGCCAAGATTGAGAACACAGCTGAAAGCAAATTCAAGTGCTCAAATCAATAGCATTAAGTGCTTATGAGTTCAATTAACACTCGAAAATGTCTCTGCATAAGTGTCCTTTAAAAGTAAAATCTTTTATAAAGTTTTTCCTGGAGAGGTAATTTGCTTCCATGCGAGGCGCTCTCATGAGAATTTCCACTTATACTCTTAAAACAGTGGAGAGCTTAATGAGATGACCTTACCGCTACCAGAACAGGGTGAACCTACTAAGACTTATGAAATCAGTGCTGGAAAAGATCCACTTCATCACATTACAAACACTAGCGGGAATCGTGGAAATTCCATGATAAAACAAAAATATCAGACTTCATGCCAAACATATGAAAACAATTGTATTGGTATTATAAATCAAGCGCTCCCAAACGTAGTCGAAAATCAACGTGGTGACTTTGTGTTGGTAAATTATGGATAGCGCTGGGTGAGCATTGTGAAGCTGTAGATGAATGTCAGCAGGCTGACTGGAGAAAGAAAGCTAACTGATCGTGAGATTGGGAAAGGAGCTAACGTTAAAGGAAAAGGCACCTGTCAAAAGAGCAAGTGGAAAAGAAATTTTAGAGAAGTGTTAGTTCTGTTAGCTGACTACATGAACAGAACTGTATGTAGTTCCTTAAAGACCGTTTTTGTCAGATGCCCGAAGAGCATTTTGGATACTACATGGATTGTCCCATAGCAACTATAGCTGGAGAGACTGTTTGTGCTAGCCAGCTAGTTTCACTCAGAAATCGTTGCCGTTTTCTGTGTCGTTCCTGCTGTTTGGACTTTCTGCTCAAAAACGTGACAATTGTTGGAACAGTTATGACACTCTAAAATCATGTTAACTGGGAAGTCCATGTATAGTTATTTCTTCTCCTAACATAGCAGATGCCTTACACCATATTCTTCACGTGATTCCTTCTAGCAGGTGCTCCTTGATTGGTTGAGCACTGTGATTGGTTGGGTGCTTGATTGACAGATAGTGGGTGTAGTTGGTGACAGCGTGAACATTTTTGAAGTGAGCTTATTCAAATATTTATGTGATGAGATATGCTTACATATGTGCCTGTTGAAAATGCAGACGTATGTAACATGCACAAACACGCACACACACACACGCACGCACGCACGCACGCACACACACACACACACATACAGCTAAGATGCCACTCTGAACCAAAGGATTTGCTGATTATCATAACTTAATTCCCACTCATGTCTCCTTACTGAGACGATAGATTCATGAGCCATTTGGTGACTAAACACAAACATCTGTGATTCCCCTACAAAGGCCAACATAAAAGATGTCCTACTGCGCACAGAACACCGCGGAGGCCTTGCAGGACAGCATGGTGGTTGATGGGCTCTGGCAGAGCGAGTCAAAGGTTAATGCTGAGAGGAAAAAAAAGAGGATTTCTACAGCTCTTTGTACAGTTTTTCTCAGCCAGCCAAAAGAGATCCACACGCTACAGAGGAAAATATCCTGTGCAGCACTTTATGTGTGAAATCCTATTTAATAATATCCTTGGGGTGACATTGATTGTTTACCACACACAAACAGTATGCAGCAAATACATATCCATTGTTCTTCTGAATCTACTGTGCAACTGATGCACATGACTCAGTCATTAACGACTAAAGGGCTCTACTGTGGCGGTACAAGAACATTGTTAGATTGTATGCCATGAATGCAATATCAGTGAGAGCATTACCATGCTTTTCACTTTCTTTTATTCAAACTGACATAATACATCATGTTCTTAAGGCCTGGGTGAGGAACACGATAAATCAGATGTCTGTGGAGATTCTCACTCATCCAGGTCATGGTAGATCTCTCTCTTGAATAAAGTCACCTTGACTAATACAAAAGATCAGAATAGCAACACAAGTTAATCACTTTGTCACCTGAATGCTCAACAAATAGACAAAGTATTTTACTAAAGGTGTAATATTTTAAATGACTAGAAAATGTTCACATTTAGGGTTAGTATAGTTTTATTTCTAAGTATAGCATCAATATTATAGGTATTACTGGATAAGTTGTATACATTACAATAGAATTATACATAGGGACATATGTGTAAAAGACAATAATACAATAACACATCTGCTGAAAAACAATTTTTGCTTTCTGTCAAATTCCAACGTAACAGAAGCGCAGATGTTTAAATTTGCTCTCTTACACTTCATCTTTTCATCATGATAATTTTCAATGTGAGATCAGATAAACCTTTATTAGAGATTCATTTCTATCTATGATGGAAAATATATACAGTGGTACCTCTACTTACGGATGTATCTACATACGAAATTTTCTACTTACGAAACACCTCAACAGGAAAATATTGCCTCTTGTTACGAAAGAAATTTCAAGTTACGAAAGGTAAAAATACCGTATGGGCTGCTACTCGCAGCTCCCAAAGGTTCCTGAACGCAACATTCTTATAGCTGCTCTGCCATTGGCTATTACCTAGCATCCTGGCATCCCATTGGCTAAGAGGGACCTCTGTGTGTAGATAGATAGGTGTCTATGCAGCGTCCTCATCATTCAGACCTCGACCCATGACGTGTTCGCCACGTTATTAAAAACAAAAGGACGTTTAAGGAGTTTAAGGCTTTGCGTGGGTGGTTGGAGAAGTTCAAAAGGAGGACTGGAATTCACTCTGTTGTTCAGCATGGTGAGGCAAGTGCACATGAACCAAAGAGGGCAAAAAACAATGACAGCAGTTAAAAGGTAAATGACCATCATTTTTATTCTTTACTCTATTCTTTGTTTTTTACGTTATGCACAACTCTCATTTATTGTGTAATAATCTAATTGTAACAAGTATTTGTTACATGTTTTGAGGCATTTTTATGCTTTATAAAACATTTCTGTCAGAATTTTTGGGGGCTTGGAATGAATTAGGGCATTTGCATAGAAAACGCGTCCCTACTTATGAAATTTTCTACCTACGTAATTTCTTCTTCAACCAATTAATTTCGTAAGTAGAGGTACCACTGTAATTTAAACCTGTGAGTGGCCAATTATAGTGCAGCAAAAGCAACCGAGCAAAACAGGCCTGAAAAGCACATAACCCATTCCCTTTGAATAGATTTTGTTTATCTGCACCAACCTGAGCTGCAAGACTAGTACCAATGCTAATCTGGAGACAGAAATGACTGTGTGGACCCTCAAGGGAAAAGGATAGAATTAGTTTAAAACATATTAGGCTAAGACTCCATAACCTAACAGGGTTTCAAAGCCCCTTTCTTAATGAATTCCACAATTATAACACTCATAGCCAGAAACTATGTTAAAGGAAAATATCAACAGGTTTTCAAATTTCTGACAATCTTGAACAAGTCATGTGTGACAAAGGTTTGCTTCAGGCAAGACAACTGAATCTTATATTCTACATATTACATTCTGTATATTCTGTTAGCATTTGTTTGATAATTGTACAAAATATTTAAATTAACTTGGAAAATACCTATTTAAATTCTGCACTCCACAAAGCAAATGGGAGCAAAACATCCTTAATCACATATTGTTGTTTTTTAATGCAAAGCAGAGAGAAGAGAGCAGTCTAACCCTGTATAGTGTAATACTTAAATGTCATAATAGGTTATTTTCATTTGTGGAAAACAACCTATTTAGGCAGTCTTCTTTGACAAATTATTCATCAGTTTGTTACAAATTTGATTCAAATAAACTCAATTCGATTTTGCAGGGGCTGGGAGAGATATGCCACCTCCTAATGGTGCTCGTTTGACCCTCCTGTGACCCCCTACGATAGTACTAGCAGTTACTCATCATCCTAACAGACAATTCTCTTGGGAAAGACACTATCTGAATATATGAGCATTAGAAAATCACTAACACCTACTCTGCATCTTCAAACACATGAACCAAGCTGATAAATAAGATATCAACAGTGGTGTGTGTGTCTCTCTGGGCTCACCTCATATTGAGTAATAAGGCCATTGGGCTCGAGTGGCTCCTCCCATTTCAGGAATATCATGTCATCCAGTGGGGTGAAGGTGAGTGACTCTGGTGCTATGCCTCCGGGAACTAGAAGAAATGGAAAGAACAAGCATTTTTCGGGGAAATTGAAGCACTAATCCCTCAGTGAGCCTCTTGTCAGTATCACAGAAATGAATGTCTCAGCGGCTCAGACGGAGACACCGCATGAGACACGAAGACAACCAGGGAGCAGAATGCAGTCAACGTCAGATAAAGATAATTGAATTTATGAGCTACACCAAAAAACTGTAGCATAGACCAGACAGAGAAAATAGAGTATAAGCAGGGAATTATAATTACATATCATTAAAGCTGAAATATATTGATGAACTTGCTGGTTAACATAATTCTGAATGGCAGTGAAAAGAGAATGAATGCCCAGATGTTCAATACGAGACTGTGTTAACAGTTTTTTGGGGCCATTTGGCTGCCGCTTCAGTCCCCATGGTGTATGAGAGCTCTGTAAATAGAAAGACTGTTATGTGAGATTCAAGCCTCAGGCTAAGACAAGAGCCAAACAGCTGAGTCGACAGTTATTGTGAATCAACTGTGTCTGAAAGGACACAGTTGCTTATTAAGGCTTTTTTGAAAAAATCCTTCATAATTGACTTACAATGAATGTGTATTTATCTTTTAACATTTTTTAAAAAAAAACTCTCCTGCTCTCCTACTTTGACAATCTTCTCTACATTTTGTTTTATCATGTTTTATCTTTACCTCTTTCTGAAAATTCTTATTTTATGGCAGAAATCATTGATCCCTCAGACACCATGCAGACGATGTGCTGCAGCACAAAGAAGATAAGAAATAAGCACAAAATCCTATCTCAGGGTTGCCAGACTTTCAAATATGTTTTTACTTTCATGCTATTTTCATCTGGGAAATAAAAGGGTCAGGTGTAATGCTTATTCAGCTCCAGTATGATGGCCATCCCCTCTGTATTTAAGCATTAGAGGTAGGTGTTAGGCCCCGTCCACACGATGACGGATTTGTTTGAAAACGCAACTTTTTAAAAAAACCCATCGAAAACGATTTGTGTCCACACGACAGCGTTTTCCAAAAAATCTCCGTCCACACGTAAATGCACTAGTGCGTTTTCGAAGATGGCTATAAGCATGCCAAACCATGTGGTGGCAGTATTGAGTCAAATTTCATCCAATAGGAATCCTCCGTGTTTTGTTGTCACAACACACACGTCCATAAATATGACGTCACAGAGGTTTTCGTCGCAGGCAAGACGTCAGCGTTTTTAAAAAGTTAAGGATACATCGTCCACACGACAACGCAGACCCAGCGTTTTAAAAAAAATCCACCTCGGCCAGCGTTTTCAAAAAGTTGCGTTTTCGTTCTGGATATCTGCATTTTCGTGTGGACGGAAGGTGTAAACGCAACAAAAAAAGTTGCGTTTTCAAAAAGTTCCGGCATCATGTGGACGGGGCCTTAGAGCAGGTAGCCAGAGGAGCTGAATGGTTAGAAGTGTTAATGTGGCGAGATAAGCTGAGTGCTCCACACTGTCCTTTGACTTGATTGGAGATACTTTTCAGCCTTTAAACCGTTAAATCAGGTTAAAAAAATTATAGGTTGTGAGTTCACTCTTGTCTTCTTTGGAGAAGATGTGACTTAGTCTTAACATCCTCAATGTTAATGTTTTAAAATGTTCATCAAACATTAACCAAGACTGATTTGCATATTCCCCTTGTTTATTCTAAAAAAAAACCCTAAAAAACAACAACTTCTAAACTATAATCAAAGCACAAGCTGAAAGTCATAGCATGCTTCTGCATTACACTCTAACTTTATAATAACAGTAGCAAAAGTATTTAAGTATTGAAATAAACTGTACATATTTAAAAAGAAAATCAAGCTGGCAAATTCCTTGTAAACCTGCTCTTAGAGAAATCCATGAGATTTGGCGCTAAATCTAAGACTAATCCAAGTGATTTTTATTTTCACTGAATCTGTTCAGGAAACATGTTAATTCAACGTTATGATAATTTCTGAAGTCATTCCTAATTTTTAATGCTAAAACATGTTTCTATTCTGCATACAGTATATGTTTTATTAGACTTGCCTGTACAGTAGTTTTATCTTGGCATCCATGATAAAATCATTTAAACATTCTGTTAATTTCACTCAGTTAAAGCAACTTTTTGTAACTTTGAAACACTGTGACCCAACCTAGTTATAAACCATGATAAAAAATGAGATGTAAGACATATGATAATATAGATTTCCTTTTTTTATAAAATCATTTATTCAAGTTCATGTAGTAAAACGTTTAAAAAAATGTTTTATTTTCCATACTGTCTTTTCTTCATCTTGAGACTTACTGTCCTCCTCTGTCTGGAAGGTGACCTCTCTGCCCTCTTTCTTCCCCTCTGGGTTGGCCAGTGACAGACGAACATAGATGCTGTGGTAGGGTGGCAGATCACGCAGCGTGAAGCGTGAGGCGTTGTGTTCCACCGCAAGACACTCACGCACAGTGGTGTTATGGCCTCCACCACCTCCCGCTGTGGTGTAGCGGTAGCACAGGGACACTGAGTAGGTGTGGCAGCGCGTCAGGTTGAACGCCAGATTCTCCCACTGCAGGGACAACTGCCTGGATTGGATATCTGTGACAGTGAGGCCCCGCAATGCACGCATTGGCTCTGGGAGAATGATCGAAGAGACAAAAGAGAAGACAAACTGTCAGAAAAGCAGGAATTCATTTACAAAAACAGAGTTGGACAAATCCTGATGGCACAATACTGAGTTTTAGGAACTGAAACACCTGTAATTTATTTTATTATTTCTAAATATTTAAGTTCAGAAAGAGCTCTGATCCAGGACTACCCTGGCAGTTTTTCAGTTGATCCCCTTCTACACGCTGCCATACTGTTTGCTGCAACATGGAGGTCAACTTTTTGCTGCCAGCACAATACGCCCACATTCCCCATGGCAGAAAAGGAATTGTGCTAATTAATTGGACAGGCTGCAGGTTGCTGTCGCAGTCCCAGCAGTCCCTGCCTCCATATCGCAGAGCACATTGACTATCCAGTAGTTACACTACTTTACCCTGAGGTTTAATCCACTCACAAAAATCTCAGCACTATACAAGGACATTCACTTCCACTGGTCACTTTTATTGCTGGGTCATGGCAATGGACAGACACATATTTTTAGAAGGCACCAAGTTAATTCTGGTCACTGCTGGGTTAACCTTGACTATCTCTGACTCAGACAAAAAGAACAACAGCTCTGTATTTGATATCCTCCTCAAGCTTAATGGCTGGCTGAAAGACACAGAGAGTCTTTCTACACTGAGGCACAGACACGTCTGTGTTCAGGAGGACCTCTGGAACTGAGGGGAGTCTGAATTAAGACAAGGACATCCTCGCCATCAATAGAAGCATTTATCTGTGGCCGTTATTAACACAATCAATGCCGTTACCCAGCAATATGCTGCATAATATATTGAAATTCTATATTCTATATAAGAGGGCGTATTGAGTAATGATCCAGAGAGGAGGGGAATAACGACAGAGATATGGGGTACAGGGAGAGATTAGTCCAGCTTGAGGTTACTGACCAAGGTCTTCATTCCTCGCACACTCAATGGAATCCTTGCTGCAGTACAGATTAGAATAGGGAGCTCAAATATGGCATTTAATTATCATTGAATAAGGGCTAATGTACTTAAACAAAAATTATCAAGGAAACTGAGATATACTCTTGATGTGAAAGGACATAATAAAAAAAAAAGAGCACAGACACGCTGCATAAAATAATAATTTGCTCTGTGTCTTAATCACTCTCTATTTCCCCTTCCTTACCCCTTCTCTACCACCTTTCTCTTTATTTATTATACACGTACACATGTTCAAATACGCAAACATTTGCATGCTAACATTCTGAAATACAATATCCCTATGTGTACTTCATACTCATATACACTGTGATTCAGCAATTATTTTAAGGCAACATTTTATGACACTTCTAATTCATACTGAGGCCTCACTGTCACCACCTTTCTCTTTTGATTTGCGGCCTGGCATCTTATGTCGTATGGAAAAATGACCAGAGCGCCGATCTCAATCGACTAAAATGATGACAGATGACAGGATGGCCAGGGTAATCATAAAGCAGCAGACTATATATCCAGCAAGCAATATTCATGTCCCATTGTTCAATGTGATGATTATCTTAATGGTGCAATTGATAGTCTGCACAGTCTTATAGCTAAATAAAGAGAGGCATTTAACTGCCGAGCTAATGAAAGTCCAACCAAAGAGACCACAGTGGTGCACATTGTGTGATTTCTCACAGTGGGATGTTTGTGCCAATCTCTTCTTCTTCCTTCATCGTATTCGTCTAAATGGTGCAGGCACCCATACTTGTGCACCCTGTGGTGAAAACTGTAGCCACCCAACATTGCCAAAACCCAGTGATAGGAGATTGGAAGTTTGAGTGGCTGTGGCAGGTTCTGATTTATTATCTACCTGACGTGTGACAGAGGACATCAGGACAGAACAGAGCTACAGTACTTTGGACTGCCTGAGTGTGGACAGAGACTACGGAGAAAAAAACTAAATCCATGCAGAGGGATATCCATACACATCTGCAACCATCAACACCACAAAATGCTAACGTGCAGGGAATACTGGCACAGAATGGAAGACTTGATGAATGACATGCCAAGACAGGCAAGGCACTCATGTGCTTAATGTGTATAATAATAGCCAGGATCCTGTTGCTCCTTCCAGCAGACATGACCATCAAAGGCAGAGAGTTTCAAGAGAGTTCAGTGACCCAACAGCAGGTGGAAGCCCATTAATGTAGTTTGGGGACCACCTGGAGAACAAATGCTGCCCGCTCCTCTCTGATTTACTTGAGAGACTTCAAGCTGTGTTAATGCACCGTGCTGATAATCACAGCAATGGCTCATCAAGCACACCTGGATGGCCATCAGAGCCAGCCGGAGGCCATGTTCACATTCATGGCCATTAGTTTTACAGCAACTGCACGAGGACAGTCCGGTTCCACAAGGACTTGAATATGTACGTTAAAGCCAGCTAGCCAACACGGTTGGGAGGAAGCTGAACAATAAAGATGACTATGGAAGGGTGAGATTAGGCATGTTGGCAATGCACAAGTTCTGGAGAGCAAAAAGAATCAAGGTTCAAATAGTCCTTCTGTTCACTGCACAGTTAGTATCTCCCTAAAATATACCACAACCCCAAAGCTAATCAGGCGAACAGCAAACGGGGTGATCAGGATTAAGAGGTAGAATGTAGGGTTAGTAGGGTTGGTGTAAACCAGATGGTTTGGAGGTTTGGAGGTAGGGACAGTGGAGCTCCATATACCAAGTGGAGTCAAAAAGGTGTAATATACCAGGTGGGGAAGATCTTCATTGTTGCAGTTAACTGTAATGTGTCTACTCGATGACCACGTAAGTAAGGCCTGTGAACACAGAGACAACCAGATACAGTAGTATTTCGAATCTAATTCAACCAGCAATCAATCACAGCTTTCCATCAACCAAGGTGTGACCCACAACTAGCAAAATAAATTTCACCCATACTTTTGTCTTAGTCTTTTAACAAATGCTACATCTTAATACCCCCTTTAATAGCTCAGCAAACACAACAGTATTACTTGCAGTATCTCACACATGGTTGGACAAGCTAATGTCACAGTGGTTGAAATGTAAATACATCGTTAAAGGCTCAGTTGTGTGACTTTAAGTCATCCATGTCATGCACAGTGTGAATTCTCCCTCGCTTCACCTCTTCAGTATTCACTCTTTTTTCCTGTTTCATTACCTTACTTTAAAAAACTACCCTCACTCCCACACACATAATCACCGCAGCCTTTCGTCTGCTCTTGCTATCAATGTCTAAAAAACATGTTTTTGTTGTTGTTTTGTGAATTTTCAGTGTCTTTGATTTGGGGTAGGGTGTGTTGCACAAATATGGGGTTGGGGGTAGGGTAGCAAGCTCACTCTTGGATCCTGATGAATGAGGGGAGTCGCTGGGTTTTGGGAGAGTAGGTTTAATATGTCATTGGAGAGGGAACCAGGAGCCTCTACTAGAGCAGTGCAGGGAGATATATGAGGGATGATGTGTGGCAGGAAGAGACCGTTGGGCATATAAAAGAGTGATGACCATAGAAGGCAGAAATCCACAAACTGCCTTTGGGTACACAAAGCTCTCCATATCATGTGCCTGCACACATAGCAGATGCTGGCAGTAATAATGATGGCCTGCATCTTGGTAAGTGCATCTGCATCAACACACTACTGTGAAATACTGTATATGTGTTCATATATTTAATGGTATACACAAGTATGGCCCACCGGATTCCTGCTCATCTCCCTGTGTGCTCAGACTCTGGTACTTAGTGACTGAGCAGCCAGTACCAACACCTAAAGTGAAAGCTAAAATTAAAATGTGAATGTGGGTATTTTAAAATTTTAATGTGTGATACATTATCTATATTTTCAAGTGTTACTGTACTTTCCCACAACTCTAAATACAGCCTAAAGCTGCTTATCTACACTGCGGGTCGCGGTTCTGCTGGAACCAGAACCTTCTTGCTGTTCTTTCTCTTCTTCCGAGAAGGCAACAGCACTACCCATTGTGCCACGGTGCCACTTAGTAAAACAGAATTATTAATATTTATTGAATTTATTTTTAATCATTTACTTCATTAAAACGTTTAGCATCTGATGACTACAGGCTGATGTAAGGTTTTGTTGTTTTAAAGTGTAAAAAAAATATGTTCTGGTTGTGCAATCTGATGAATGTAGTTTTTGTAATTTTGAGAAATGATAAAATGATAACATAGTATAGAAGGTTAATGAAAATAATTATCAGGTGTAGCTCCACAAACATATCGTTATTATTTCAGGTCATTCAGACAGTATATTGTTCATAGCACTGCATCTACATCATTTTCTGCAGACATTCATTCAAAACTATTTGAATGGGTGATGTTCCCTGTGTCCATCAATCACCTACAATTTCTTGTCCATTTAATTGTTTCTTACAAAAAATTTTTTTTTCAAAATCTCCCCTCTACAGGAGATAATCCTGCTTTAGGATAGCTACTGTAGTCCGCCAGCTGTTATCTTTTAAATAGCTGTTAAACCAATATTGCCATGGTGGCAGTAAGAAATTCTCTCTTTGAGTCTCTTCAGCTTCAGAGTTCTGAGAATGCCTCTGTTGGCAAATGTGCCTTTTCTCAACAGATAAGTACATCCAGCAAGTTTGTTGGAACTTTTGGTCTCCTTTCCTTCTGAATTTTAACAGATTAGCATGACAGATGCAGCATCCTTACTGTACTCTATAAAGTTATGTTGTGTGGGCTGATGGGCATTATGACTTGAAGAAGCACATTTGCATGAGGAAAAGAAGAAGAAGAAGAAGAAGAAGATTTTTTTGTTGTTGCAAAAAACACTTTAATCGCACTCAAATATTTTACAATTTTACATTGGATTAAAGCGCTAAAGTGCTTCAAAATACTAAAAACCAATAAAAATAAATACAATTTAAAAATCAGTGCATTATATCAAGAAATTTGCAAGAGCGATTTGTTCATCAACTAAAGTGCATAGGACATTTCTGTGACAACAGATGTCCCTGAAGTTATTTAGGTCTTTTGAAGAAGAGAAAGAAGAAGAAATATACAGTTTATAAATATGTGTGTGTGTGTGTGTGTGTGTGTGTGTGTGTGTGTGTGTGTGTGTGTGTGTGTGCGCGCAACCATATATATACACACACATACACACACAGACACACACAGACACACACACACACACACACACACACACGCACACACACACACACACACACACACACACACATACATACACATACACAAACTAGCGGAAACCCGTGGAAATTCCACAATGAAACAATAATATCAGACTTCATACCAAACATATGAAAACAAATGAATTGGTAGTCAAAAATCAACATGGTGACATTACTACTTTGTGTTGGCAAATTCTGGATTGCGCTGGGCGAGCATTGTGAAGCCGTAGATGAATGTTAGCAGGCCAAACAGAGAAAGAAAGCTAACTAATGGTGAGATCGGGAAAGTAGCATGTAGTAGTAAAGTAGTAGTAGAAAGTAGTAATGTTAAAAGAAAAGGCACCTGTCAAAAGAGTAAGTGGAAAAGAAATTTTAGAGAAGGAATAGTTCTGTTAGCTGACTACATGAACAGGACACATTCTGTTTATTCTCTTTTCTTTGTTTTAGATAAGATACTCAAATTGTTTTCTACAGAAAACATCCCTTTTAGGGGTCACATATAGCATGGTGATGTATTCGCAGTGGTCATGGGAGCGAGTCCATCCCATGCGCCTTTGCCTTTGTCAACCTCCCACTCTTTGGCCCTTAATTTCTGCCACTATCTTCAGCTGGCCTACTATAAAGGCTTGTTTTGTTTAAAATAAAATCACTTTTAGTGAAAGTCAATTGAACTCACGGACACATTAAAAACATAATAGTGTATTTGACAGGTCCACCAGTCACGTTAATAGTCAACAAGGTGGTGTTTCGGGTCAAAGCTCACCTGCACACTTGGTCCTGCTCACAAGAGGAGGTCCAGGAGGTCCAGTCCCCCCCTCTCCAGGACGGGTCAACAACACACTGATGTGATACTCTGTGTCTGGATCCAGGTGCCACAGTTTGTAAGTGACCATGTTGACTCCATGCACCTCAGACCAAGGAGACTGGCTGGCACGGTACTCGATCTCCTTCCTAATAATAGGTCCGTCGCCCAGGATAGAGTTGGTGTTGAGCTGGATGATCAGATATGTGGAGCCAGCACGCAGCAGCTGGGGTGGTGCAATAGGTGATGGAGGTACTAAGAGAAAAAATAAAAAGAAGTGTTTTCCATCATGGCATTCAAACAGGTGTTTCTTGGTCAAAGCATTTCCTCCTATTGAGCCTTATGTGAGACCGCAGAGACTGAGGGGGTTTAGCAGGTCAAACTTTGCTCAAATAGCAGTTTGTCATACTATTAATGAGATGTTCAGAGTTTGACACACTTCTGAGAAAAATAGTGCGTGAAATACAGCTATTTATTTAGAGCTTTAGACCTGGATCTGATCTTTGTAACCAAGGTATGAAGAGCATACAGTATTTTCCTCTGAATGTTCTGTTCTCATACCCTGATAAAGGAAGAATCTGCTTTACCATCTGGTACAGGTTGCCATAGTAAGGCTTAAACGTGAAGCCCACCATTCAAATGTCACTAAGTGGCAGATCCAAGAGACTGAGCGATTACATGGTCAACATGGAATAAGGACAAAGCACAAAAAGATCAGCCTTAGATCTGTGGCTGTAACTAATCCCTCGTTCCCACTGCAGTGTCTCTGTCTATTATGACCCTGCTTTCTGTGGGCTTTCAACATTTCTAGAATCTAACCTCTAGTGAGAAATTCTTCACCTTGACCTGCAGCAGCTCATCTTTGGGCTGTCAAAGACAGGATCCAAATTTGGTTCAAGGGCAGTAGTCATGGGTCAAATTTAAAGCATTAAAGCAAATTCTTTCAGATTTCACAGCTCAGAAGTCATTCTCTTATTTATTCTATTTATTTTGAAATATTATATGTTTCATTGTTTGGTTGTGTTTACAGACCCATTTTCAAATTAAGCCTTGCTCCAAGAGCTACTTTTGTGTTTAATTACGGTTTTCTTCATACTGGGATATATGCATTGTAACAGACTACACATCCCTGAAAAATGCAGCTTCAAGTGTGCTCAGGATCAAAATATAATTAAAGCTGCTGAGCAGCACTGGGTTGGGGATGGGCGTATTAGAGAGGAGGAAGAAGAAGAAAAGGATGAGGATGAAACAAGGAAGAGAAAGGATACAAATGAGAAACACAGGCAGGTCCATCAGCAGAGGCTCTGGACAAAAATTATGATTAAACCTTGCAGTTATGTCTATAATTCACATGGCGGAGTGGGAATGAGCACAATGTTATTCAACCGAAATTCCAATGATGGGGTCATTATGAGAAAAAGCTTGATGGCAAGTTTATGATTTGACTGAGGTTTTTTATGAGGAAAATATTGAAAACATGAAGGACAAAGGGTTCCAGGAAAATCAGCCATCAGCCACCATCCAAGTCTAAACCTGGGAATTTAGGACAAGAAATGATCCTGTGGAGCATTCTTCTGAATGAGAACCCACTTCACACTGCCTTAAACAATCACCCTACCTGCATGTGAAGGCACATTTCTAACTAGTGTTTAATACTCATGAGATTTATAGAGAGTTATAAAGATGCATTGCTTTATGAAAAGTCATCTGAGTAAGATTTACTGACAGATATGTAAGGTCATATTTAATTCAAAGGCACAAAACTATCCTATTCATTAAAAAAGGCATATTTCATTGATAAGAGACTTGACATGCTAAAAAACTCAAGAAACCGTCTTTCATGGTGAAATTCTAGCTTTTTGGTCATGGGCATTGAAAAGTGGTTTGATACAGCCAATGCAGATTTTAGCTGTATAAACAAAAATGAATAAGGTATGCGTGTATAGGTACTAAAAAGTAGCCATGAGTTACATGAAAGAGTAAGCCCTTATCCTATATTTTATCAAAACAATTTCTATATTAGGGAGGCAAGGTGGCGCAGTGGTTAGCGATGCCGCCTCACAACGCGTGGGTTCTCTTCGTGTTCTCCGGCTTCCTCCCACCTCCAAAAGCGTGCGCTTCAGGTTTATTGGCCGGTCCCAAATTGACCGTAGGAGTGTGTGTGTGTGAATGATTGTTTGTTTCTATGTGGCTCCGCAGTACACTAGCGTCGTGCCCGGAGTGTCCCCCGCCTCATGCCCTGAGACTGCCTGGATAGGCACCAGCTCCCCCGCGACCTGCCTTAGCGGATTAAACGGGTTAGAAGATGAATTTCTATATTATTATTCTTGTTAAAATGTAGACAGGAGTCTTTACACCTTAATGATGGTAAGAAACATAAAAGACACACACCAAACATAAAGGCTATGGCCATGGAAAATGCTTTGCTAAGAAAGAAAGAAGTTATATTTGAGAGGCATGTGAAGATCAGACTCTTATGAGCGGGCATGGCTTGATGCTGGTTGTGGTAGAGTTGCTCTGAAATGCTGAATTCTTTGCAAATCCCAACAAAGCGCATATGAAACGCACATCCAGTTCCTTTGACATGCATGATACAGAGTAGATGAGAGCAACTGAGACAGCTTTGTAACCAGCCTGTCCTCCAACCTCAGCACACTGCTGATGTGCAGAAATGTCCCTAACACAGCAAAAAAGGATATTAACAAGACGAAAATTCAAGTCCATGCAGATACCACCACACAATCTAGTGGGTCGTAAGTATGATTGACAGGTGATGCTGACACTTCAACTATGCACAACATTTTGACAGAATTTGAGTTTTTTTGGAAATACACCCAGACACATGGCAACATATAAATAGGTATGTGCTCGCCCACATACCCTTAACTATATGGACACATTGTTGTTCCCTAGGGACAAGAACCGACCTTTACCATGATACCAAAATGAGTGTATCCAACTCATTAAGATGATGGTTAGCTTCCCCTTATCTTTACCGGTTATTAGCATGTTGATGTGAACATGATTTACACAAAGCCACCGTATATCCATTCTGGGTAGAGAATGAACTGAACCACAACTAACAATCTCTGTAAAGATCATTTTAAAAAATAAGTTAGGAAAGCAACAACCATGTGGATACAATTATACTGAAATGGTTGCTGAGCATACTAATGGGATTTCATGGCCTCCTATTTCTAGCTGTCTTCACTGCCAGTGCTGGTGTAACAGTTTAATATGGCAGAGGGGCTCATTTCTGTCCTGTGGCAATCAGGCTAAATCACAAAGAGTCGTCAACCAGATTTATTTCAACAAAACAAAATGAGTCTACAACCACGTTAACTCTGTTAGGCTATCACAACATGATAACATGTAAACACCTAGGACAGCTGACGGTAATGAGAATGTCATGAACTCCGTACAGAGCTTGACTCGAACCCGGACCCCCCGTGTTGTGAGGAGACAGCGATAACCACTGCACCGCCTGACAGGGATGTCATAATTCTGAAATATAAGCTGCTGAATGTCATACAAATAACTGATAAATTATTTGATTGACTTTTTATTCAGTTTTACTAATGCAAATAAAAGGAGTTAAATTCTCTTCTCAAAACCGGGTAAGTACAACCAAATGACATAATTGACTTGCGCAAGTCGCAGAAATGTGGAAATAGAGATGGACGTGTAACATTCATTTAGTTGTTTTTTTTTTATGGATAAAATGAAGTGATTCTAATACTTGTAAATAGTACTTTAATTACTACATAACAATGGAAGGTTTTAATACTGTATATCCTCTGGTAACCACGAACGCTTTAAAATAAATTTCCCAAGCAAAGTATGCTGGCTCTTTAGCTTTGGACCAACTGATGCCACTATTAATTGAGTCCTGCAGCATTGCTAAAATGCATTTTACACATTAATGCTCTTGCATTAGTCAGTTGTTTTCTTTTTCGAAAATCGGTACAGAAACATACAGTTGGAGACAAGCAGATGGGAATTCTTATCATTTTCCCTGCCTCATCTTTCTTTTGCTGAGGGCTGGATTTTGTTATGCCATCAAGTCATCCCACAGCCACGTCATTAATACACTGTCAAAATGGTGGCTGTGGGGTTTGGAGTGAGTAATGGGAGTGAGGTCATGATCTGCGATACATGATATGACAGAGGCTGCAGGAGTCCAAGTCAAGTGAACAGCTTTTTGACATAGAGCTGAGAAACTGAGTGTGGCAGCCTATTTGACAACCCAGCTCAGAAAACAACATGTCAGGGAGATTGTATTTGCCATCCAGACAGCCTTCATGTGTTTCGAGCACTATAAAATTTGAGATAGAGTTTTATTGAGATCAATTTGAAGTAGGTGTCTACAATTTCACACATCGCACACAAATTATGTTATACTGGTAATTTTAAATGCTTTGAAAATGAGTGGGTACCATTGCTCTTTATAATCAATTTAATGTTTAATGCTCAGTCAAAATCATTATTGTGACTGAGCATAACAAATAATTTTATCATCAAGAACAACAGGTTGGTATGAAAGAAACAAAAGAACACGGACCAAAAGAGAACAACAGGAGACAAAGATTTACCTTTCACGACAAGTTCAGCAAAGTTTGAGACCCCAGAGCCCCTTGGGGACTGAGTAACACAACGGTAAAGGTCTTGATCCATTCGCTGGACACTGTCCAGTTGAAAGGACACCACAAAGCGCCGGTGACTCAAGTGCTTGACAGACGCTGTTGTTAAAATGTCCCCATTAAGTCTCTGGAAAGCAAGAGGACAGTGTCAGAGAAAACAGAACAGGTCATCATATTCTCTACATCTCTCGCTCACACACAGGTATTTGTGGTATGTTTCATCATGTGCAAAGGTTACACGCACATAAAGGATGCTTATATGAACTAAAACACACTCTTACACTTACACTCTTACAGTTGTTGAAAAAGAATGGCTGAAGCTGAGGCATAGGCAAAGATATCTCGAGCATAAGGTAGCTCTGAAACCTTTAATCCTACACTTCTCATGATTTAATGCAAGACATGCACCTGATTAAACATTGCCTCCTGTAAATCTGTTTGCACAATTGCCTATAACACTCAATGTGCCAGCTCACCTTAACTGTACGTGTAAAGATGAGTGCAAAAAAGAATTATGTGTAAAATAAGATGGTTTGCTATAAACAAAAAAAAAAACTAAATATGTGTCGGTATTTAAAAAGCTCTCCATCGCTCTTCAGGCACAGATATCTGTACTGTTGTAAAGTTATTGAAGCGGAACTAGACATTATTTTTCCATAAGACCTAATTGTGTGAGATCTAATGTTTTATGTTGCAATATTATTTGGATAGAGCCAGCTGAAAAATTTATTTGTACTGTTTTAGTGGACTTGCTCTTTACTTCTGAACTTTCTGTCCTGTTTTCATATTTATACTTTGTTCTGGAATACCTTTATATATGTTAATTTTCTTAAATGAAGATACACACACACTTTATTGCCTTTTGCCTGCGATGAAAGTGGAATGCAGTTACTGTCCAGAGAACACCAGTGACAATCAGCTTGCTATCTGAGTTGATTCTTATTGTAATGTGATTTAGAAGTCCAATTGTGTGCAATTTGATTAAAATATCACGGCCATCTTTTTTGATTAAATCGGGCAATATGACAATCATACAGGCTTTACTAAAATACAAATTAAGTCTTGTTAAAATAATAGTGATTATGGGGCCAATACATGTCATGAGTGCTGTCCCTTAATGGTACACATCTATAACCACCATCATCCTTGGTGAGAAATGTTGGTATAACAGAGGATTTAGCTGCTCTGCAGTTACCCTGGGAGGCACATGGGCCTAATGTATTGAGGTTTAATCAGTAAAGCAAATAGGTGATTGAATGAGAGGTGGTGAAAGCTTTGTGTTCTCGTGTGAAGCACAAAAAGAAATCATAGTCACATCTGTTTTGTCACACAGGGTGATAAACACTACCACTAAGTTGGGGAAGAAAGTGAAACAGAGAGAAAGCATGATAGAAAAAAGAGAAAGGGCATCAAACTACACTGGTGCACCATGAAAGGAATTCTTGACATTGTTCCCCACCATTAATACCACTGTGAGCATCTGTGAAGTCCCTGTAGCCTCAACAAACTCACAGAATCTGACATTTGTTCTCGTGTTTTCAGGCCATGCTCTTAGTGTGAAACGGTGGATGTGATACTTGTCTTTTTCATCAACCCTTTGGGTTACACTAGGTCATCTGCGATTTGCTTGTATAGCACTTATGAAAAAAGCCTTCAAAAACCCAGACAAACCCTGTGCCCAGGCTTTGCAAGGAAAACACAACACATGGTCGCTGATTACAGTAGGGCAAGAAACAAATCTTGTGACCACAAGAAAAGAAAAAAGAAAAATACTTTTGGACATCCTTGCTGTGCTTCATCTATCTCCAGTTCACTGCCTAGCCTGTGGATTATAGGAGGGAGGAGAAATCAGGATAAATGAGATCACTTCATGTCACGTAAACAATCTGGCTGTGGCTAATTGGCACGGAAACGGTAAAACGATCTGCTAATCCATCAGGCGTGTGAAGCCGAGACTGTGCCGCAGCTGGTATGGCAAACACAAAAGGGCACAACAGAAAACAACATAGATATGAACTCATCCTGCAACTGTTGAGACAGACAAAGCAGACAGAAAAATGATGATGAGGATGATAAAAGGTAGCGGAGAGGCAAAGAGGGAGCATTCCAGTGGCCTGGAGAATTATTAAACAGGCATATGTATGGTTTATGCTAGCTAATTACCCAAAGCATTTGTCTTCCTCCTTGAGTTGTGACCAAATGAGAGGATTTGATGAAGCATTCAGAAGGATGGAAAGGATGCCTCCATTACATAAATCACAGATTTTCCAGTATCAAGAACATGGTACTGGTGCATGAGGTCAGCATTGAAAAAAAACAGGCTGTTATCAGCAGTGGCATGTTGGTGAAAACAGCGAACATACGTATGTATATTCGAATATAATATATGTATGTTTACATGATGACTGCAATGAAAAAAATAACTGCAAAATGATGTGTGGTCCTTTAAGAAGGGCTAGATGAGGAGGAAGAATTTAAGACCACAGTATTATTACAACCAGAGTTAATGACTGTACCTGTATCTGACCTTCACTGAGTAAGACAATTTAGATGAAAAGCCACAAATCTAAAGCATAGTGCTTCATCTGAATATAAGCATGAAGGCAGTGAAAAAAGTAAAGAACAGAACGATCCTAGAAGGAACAAGACTTTTCAAAAGCAGTGGAGCAGAGAGACACCAAAGCCATGATGGCCTTCACAGCATTAGAACTCTGTCTAGAAACTTCATTTCAGCACAAATACGTCTGGGACACATAATGAGAGAAAACAGGTTTTAATAGTTATTAAGGGCTCTCAACTTTCAAACATCGTCATTGGATACACTCGAAATGTGTTCAACCAAAGATTTACCTCAAGTGTGAGCAATTTCAAAAGTCCAGGGCAAACAGACACAAAAAAACTCCAAAGACATGACAAATGGCTGCAAATAATTCCACAAAGATTTAAAAAGATGTAAAATGTCACACATTTTCCAGTATCAGGAACACGGTATGGGTGCCTGAGGTCAGCAAAAGTGTGCCAATCAGACACACAATGCTGCAGTGAGATGCAATACCCCAAAAAAGAGACATTACAAAGAATAAAACACAATACAAATGTGTATAATGACTGTGAAGAGATGCAAAATGACAAGAAAACGGCTAAACACTCAGAAGATTTCATAAATATACAATCACTTTGTTTGATTTCATCTTGGTGTGGTATGTTTCTTTGTAGGAGGGATTGGAGGCTTTGGTCTGTCAGTAATGTGAAATACTTCAGTCAGGCATCTATTAACCTAAAACTAGGATTATTTTTGGAATGTTAGTTATAGTTTAGATGTAAAATATATGTAAAATATAAAACAGTGCCACACCCACCAAAATCAGACACACAGGTTCAACAGCTTTAGCTTTGAACTACTGACCTCCAGGAGAAATTTCTCCGCCTCTGATGCCCTGCCAGCAGCAACACACTGGAAGGTTGCATTTTGACCAGCGTTGACTTCTTCATCCCCTAGACGGGAGAAATGTGGTGCCTTATCTAAAGATACAGAAGTAGACAGAAACACAGTGAGATCGAACAACTCCATTACCTTTCAGCCATTCACAATGTCAGTTAAGAAGCAGCTTTAACAAGACTTTTGTTTTTGTTTTAGTTGTTTTTTTCTCAAGTGCATAGAGTCATTTCAGGCATTTTTCCTTGAGGTAAAGCTACTTTAAGCCAGCGCTTGATCATAATTTATTCACCAGCATTAACCTAAATCATAAAACAGCTCCCTTCAACTTGTCTTTCTATGGGGTTGCACACTTCATCATTTCACTATCGGCATCCCAACATTCACAGCTTCCCAGGCTGACAATGGGCAGTAGGTAGAACGCCCTGGACAATTCAGAAGTTCATCACAAGGCCAACAAAGGGAAAATACGCTCACCAATATATTACATGTTTTTTACACTGTTGGCAACCAGGCTCCTAGTACCTTCACAACAAATTCCACTTCTCAAGTGGATTCAAACCTTGAAAAGTGAAAACCATTAGACCATCGGTCACCCCTAAATCAACTGATGTTTCAACCTTTGCGGATTTATATAAAATGGACAATAATTGCTTCCTTGATTTAATGCTCCTATTGTACATAGACTTTCATTTGATTAGTTGTTTGTGCAGTATGGGGAATGTGTAAAGGAAAATATTACAATGTCTGCAATTCCTATTTTTCACCAAGCACTAATTTATCCTCCTTTTGTATTTAACTCCACTGGTCACTTAAACTTTGAAGGTAAACTTTTTGTGTAAACAGTTTTTTTGTGTTGATAGTAAAGCGTGTCTAAATGTGTCTGCTAAGAGGGTCACTGTGTGTCCATTACTTTAACTTGACAGATTAGAGGTAAACTACAGATGAGCAGAAAGTGGGAGCAAATGTGTGGAAGGTAAACCACAGAGAGGGATCAGTCCTCCAAATTTTGACATATAACTTCCCAGCAAGCTGGCTGAAGCTCCCAATGAGTCACTGTGTGGGAGTAACCTCTCACCCAACTCTTTGATTAACAACAGAGCAGTGAAAGCCAGACCCATGCAGAGACAAACCACAGGGTAAACGCCAGCAGCACCGCCTTGCAACTCTGAGAAGTGGGATAGTGGAAGTCAACACGTCACTCTGGATGATTGACCAGAGGAGGTGGAAGAGCAACAGTGGAGCAGAAACATCAGGAAGAAGTAAATGTTTGGGTCTCACACATCCCCCACTTAGTTTTGCAATATTCTGTGTTATTATCTGGCAGAGGGGGAGATGACAAATGGTTTGTTTGCAGCATGTATTGTAGGTAGGACAGGGTGCCTGTATGCGGCCCACAGGTAGTCATGGGTCCTTTAAGTCTTTGAGATTCTCCCTCCTAGGGTTAATTCATAATTCATGCTTGCGAGCTAAAAATAAATAAACACTGTAACGAGTGTGGATGAAATAAAAACCCTTAAAGTTGGCAGTTAAATGTGTCAGATTTTATCCTCAGGACTCTTTAGCGAGGTAAATATTTCATGGGAGTGCAGTGATGGTTTTGGAGTCAAAGACTATGGCTCAGGAGAATAAAAAGACAGAAATGTCAACCATGTTTTATCCAGAATTTATATAAAATAGAACTTGTTGATCTACTTTGGTTGGTTTTTCATTCCATCCTTCCTCACACTGTGCCCTGGCAAGCAATGTAAGCTGGCCATGTGCCACATCATAACGCATGCTCAGGTCTTGATGAGAGTCTTAATTATTTAATGGCTACAGTGGGAGTACTCAGAAGATGCCATCTGCTATCTCTGGGAGAAGCAGGTTGACGGAAGGAGTGGTGGACATACAGCAGGGGCACCAACCAATATCACAGGTGTTTTTTGTTAAATAAATCACTAATAATTCGAGTATCTCCTAACACTAATGTTGCTAAGGTACATTTGATAAATGCATTATGAGCTCTTGTACTCAGCAGTAGAGTCTGTAGGGAATGTGCAAGCGATGCTGAGAACTTTGTCCAGGTATGAGTCCTGTGGGCTTAATGGATATGTTTTACACAAGGTCTTCAGGGTCTGGCAACACACTGAACTCATTTTTCCACCACTGACAGAAAAAAAGTCCTGCACAGCAGGGAGCCATCAGTTACAAAATAAAGGTCTGAAATGCAGTGCTTGATCGGAAAGACCCCTGTATGGTAGGTGATTTCTGACAAAGAGCCATACTTCCCTTCCAATCAGGCTGGAGAACATGAAAGTATGCCCGACTTGAGAGAGAGAAAATTCAAGATTTCCCTGATTAATACATTCATTTGGATGTCAAACCAGACCAGAGGCAGAACAGCAGGTATGTTTTCAAGTGGAAGGGAATGTTGGCATTTGGATGTCACCGTGTTTAATGGCACCACTGCTGTCGCAGTGAGCCTCAGGACAACGTGCAGTATTAATGTAAAAGGATGATCACCCATCACTCATCTTCTCATTTTCTTCAAGCTTCATACTACTTTGAAGTACATTGTCTTCCCCAAATCACTAAACCCTGGTTTCCTCCAGCACACTTTGCATTTGCAATATGTTATCACAAGTGGCACTTACAGCATGGGTAGTTGAGCACCATGATGTCATCTATGGCAATGTAGCCTCGCCGCTCCCTGGAAACTGTAGCCTCGATCAGTACCTGTAGAAGTAAGCGTAAATATGTGAACAGATGTCATTCATAAGCAGAGACTCTAAAGCATGCACATGTAATGACCCCAAACTGAGATAGGTGTGATTCTCCAAAGAAAATTTAGGACTGTCCCCTTTTTTAATGACAGCAGCTTAAATTCCACATAGCCCTGAATTCAAAATTTTATATAAAAAATTTAATAAAAGACTAATTTTTTCTTATTTTAACATCACGTTTATTCATAAAGGTCAAATTACAAAATAATCAAGTTGACACAAAATCCAAAAGAGATTCACATAAAGAGTATTTTCAATAGTACTGTACGTTTTCTGAAGAAAGAAATCACAAATCAAAATCATTTAATAAATGACCCATGATCCAACTAAAGCATAGACTAGTGCATATGGAGAAGGCCAGTGTGAGTAGGACCATAAATCAAAGCTAGTGCATATGTAGATCAAAGCACTAGCTTTGATCAATGGTCTTACACTGGCTTTTTCCCTCTTCTTTCTGTCTTATTCGGTTCCTGAGTGTACAAAAGTTGAAATTTGACCTTGACCTAGTTTTCTCAAGGTCAAGGTCATCATCTCACTTTCATCCCCTTTGCTGCCTAAATAATGTGTTTTTTGTTTTATCTTTCTATCTGCAACGGTTGCGAAGATATTTGGTAGACATCAGAAGGAACGAAGGAACCAACAAACGAACGGACGAACACACAAACACAGACAATCACAATACATCACCGCTTTGAAGCAGGATGTAAAAAACAGTGAAACAGATAAGCTTTTCTTGTGTCCGCAGGGCCAAGAAAAATAATAGTTTTATCAGGAAGCTCACAATGTGGCGGCTGAATCATGAGCCCTATTTTACATTCAAGACACCGCACTGTTGTGAAGCTATAACAGCGGAAAATACAGCTCGCACAGGGCCATGAGACTCAAGGGGGGGACAAAGCTCCATACCGTCCAGTAGAACAATAACCTGGGATGTGCCGAAAACTCTCATAAAACCTAATCAATATCAAATCACCATCTCCAGTAATGGTGAGAGACTTATGAGACACAGAGGTGATGTTTGTTTTTGCAGCTCCAAGGACAGTCTTCCTGACAGGTTTGATTGAAGGCCATCTTTGATTTATTGTTTCTCATAGTACTCACACCAAATTATTACAACATGGTTACTACCACTGGCTCTTGGTTTTTAATGAAGCACACACCCACAAAATATCCTCTAGTCTTTAAATGTGTGTTTCTGATGTCTCTGTTTACACCCATGTGTCGCCGAAGGAGATTATGAAAAACTGAGGTTCATTCTGCTGAAAGTCATTTAGCCGGATTAAGACACAACTACAGAGCACTCAGAGAACACACACCTTCGCTAACGCCATGGTCACTAAACCCCAAACAATCAGAAAATAGTTTCCAAGCTTTGTCAAAACAAAATCCAACTGATTATTAGGCGAGCTCTGAAAGTATAAAAGGGAGCGCTCCTGAATGTAATTCATTGATTGAATCACCAGTCCTTGCACCTAGGGCAGAGCACACGTTGTGGGGATGTCATCTTGATGACCGCGGTTTGTCCCGATCTGTACAACACCAAATAAAGTAATCCAACTGGAAACCAGCTCTCGACATTTGGAATGAGGTTTTACCAACTAAAGTTCGTGAGTTTTCAATAAGAATGGGATTTTCTATAACGGTGGGTCTATTTTTCCTCAAGATACAACATCTTACCTTTTCACAGATGCATGAAATCCATTTCAATGGCTGTGTGTTATCTCAGCTATCTGTTTCTGTTACTGTAGCATAAACCATGATTGTCCCATTCCAAAGGTCGCCCAGATTCAGATTATGATCTGGATCTAGACCCAATCATGAGTCGTACTTGTCTCAATATTTTTGGTTTATATTAACAAAATGTTGAAACGGACCTAAAGTATCTCATACGATACGATACACAATCAGAATAAGATAAGATCCAAAGTGAAGTAACTCTTCCAAAACCAAAATTATTCATGCACAAATTTCATAAAAGTTTGCTGAGAACTTATCAAGAAATGAAAAAGACGCAAATTAAAGAATGAACAAATTAGACTGGCATCTCCTTTACTTCAACCAAGCCTAAAGTAAAATTAAATTCATGGCCTTGTAACCAAAATATAAGGTTACTGGATTTGTACCAGTCAGACATTTAAATGTGGTGGATCCATTATTCATTTTGGATCAGCACCAAACTGCACATGGTTATAGATGCCTTTTTTTTCATTAAGGTCTGTGTGTTATTCTGACAGATATTTAAGTTATAAAGAGCCATCCTACAATGTTAACAAAAGCAGAGGGGAAAAAAATATCTTTCAGTCCTCCCACATATAAGTACAGTATATTGAAAATTAATTTGGTATATTTGCTTTCAACATTATTCAAATTCATTATCATTATGGAGACAGTAGACAAGCACATAAATTCATAAGAGTTCAGAATTCAGTTTATCCAAAGATATCAACCACATCTCTGCCACTGCTAAGATTTAATTCATTCAGAGCATTCTTTTTCATGTGTTGGTGATGTGTTTTTAACACAGGGTTGTTGTTTTTTTTTAAAAAGTGGACCTTGAAGTAAGTTTCTTTTTTTCTAAAAATATTTTTTCATCATACACTCAGAGGAACATCACAAGTTGTTTTAATGGAATAATCCAAACCATTCCAATATATCCCTCATATAAGAACATTATAATATATTCTGAATGGTGATTTTCAGCAGTGCACATCATTTATCAGTGTAATGTCAAAAACATATCAGTATTTAAATTTTTTGTACAAATACTGTATATTGATAATACTGAATAGTGAACATTTTGAAGATATTTTCTTCATCCCCATTTTCTTTTAAACAATGTGTCCGCATTAAAAATAATGTAAGACAGGCATCGTTCTGATTAAAACATATTAAATACAAAAACCCAGAAGGAAATATTAACAACTGCACAATCAGTTTCCTGTTTTAAAATGCAGGTTTTACTTATGCTGTCCCAAAGTGTTTATTTTTGTGGGAATACTGGATGCCCTAAATTAAGCTGCTGTATTAGTGACTGTCATGAGATATCCTTTGTCGTTTAGCTTGGTACATTAGAAATGAAACTGACAACTTTTTGTATTCAACTGTTTCCTAAACACGTTGCTCAAGGCACATTTCAAAATGTTTTGATACCGACACCAACAGCTCACCCTTATTATCTTCACCACCACAATCCGCTTGTGCCTGCACACCCAATTTCAGTCATGACAACATCTCAAGGACCTCTGGCCTAAATTTCAGTCACAGCCAGCAGGGCAGAGATAGTCTACCTTCCTTGACAGAAAGGAAGACATCTGATTATGGCAACAATTGGCATAACAGCAACCTAGGACACGCACAACCCTGAAGGCACCTACGGAGACACATCATGACGGGATGTGAGAAGATTGGGGTCAGCCAAAAAACTCCTGACAGAGTGAGACAGAGAAAGCCAGGTGTGAAGAGAGAAGAAAGAGAAGGTAAAAGCTGAAAGAGGTCGAAGTAGGGTAGAGAGAGGATGTGAAAGGGTAAGCAGGAGAAAAGGTCCTGGCTGCTGGGTCCCAGTATAGGGGTGACCCACTCTGATAGCTGAATGTTCCCCTCCACCTCCAAGACGGACACCAAGGCTGTTCTTGTGCCAGAGTTAATGGTGGAAACCGAGCTGAAAGAGATGCGCTGCTTATAAAAAAAAAGGTATTTCTTGTTTTCATCATTTTCATTTTTTCACTTTTTTTGTGCCCCTACATAACCATACAATATTTACAGCAAAGATTACATAAAAGATCCTTCAATATTTTGTCCTAAATTGGCTGAAAACAAAAACACACTCTCATTACAAAAGTCTATCCATAAGTAAGCATCAGCACCAGCCAACCCTGATTAGGCTTAATAGTGTACAAACAAGACACAAAAAAGCTCTCAAAAATCTGATTAGAAGAGATTGATTATCGGATAATTCTTTGTCATCTAGGCCATTAGGGAAAGGGGTTATTTAGGATAAATTTCATTTTTAAATGAGAGCCACTTTCCCGATGAAACTATATAAGTCTGAACTTTGTTGAAATTAATGGCTCCTTTGTTTCAAAATGATAAAAATGTAGGAAGCACTTTCCAATGAAAAAAACAAAAATGTGACACACAGTGATTTACGACTGATATAAAATGCACATTAGGAGGACATATTACGTTACTCTGTGATATTGGCTTTTAGAATCATTTGTAATGTATACAAATCTAGAGACAATTTATTTTATCCTATAAAGCAGCTTTTAACTTTTCCACTCCGGTCAGGAAACATCATTAGACACAGAGGGCTTTCACTCACCATTAAACAGAGTCACAGATACGTAACTCCTTAAATATTCACAGACAAAAGGTCACATGCTGAACTAAATCTGTTCAGGTAGAAAATGCCAAAGGATAACAGTCTGTGTCTGTGAATACTTGTGTCTAAATTTATTCATTACAGTATTTCACTGAGGCCTTTTGCTACATTCATAGATTCAGGGCCTTTGGTACGGGAACAAAGACATGAAACATAGCAAACACATTTTTACCTCATGCCACTGAGAGCTGTCTTTTAGGTTATGAGATTGCCCGTGCTGACATGTATTTTCATTTGTTTGCATGGATCAAGGGCCAAGGAAGAGTTGATTAAATTTAGAAGCAGACCAAAATTCTGAATCAATTGAGGCTTGTGAGACTTTTATATCAACATGGAGTCAACATATAAAAAATAAAAAAATTCCCCAGACTGGAAATAAAAATACCCAACACTAACAAATGACGATGTTCCACTATGAAATGTTATATCCAGGAGTGGGTCCAAAGTGTCATCATGATAATGACATAACAGGGTGTGCATAACGAAAGTCCTTCCTAGTCCTACATTCAATGAGCAATAGTGGCTTAAACCCACAGTCTTTATCCATTTTCCCAGCCTGAGTTTCAGCTGTTTTGAGGACAGAACCAGCTACTAAATAGCTGGAATATGCTGCGTGCTACTGTGTAATACCAGCTCTTCTCGACTCAAGTTAACTGAGCTCAGCAGTTTTCTGCTGCTTTTCCATTGTAGGTTGTTGGCGCCTTAGGGTACATGGGATGCTGTGGAAAGCTGTCACGGTGCAGTCTTCAATGTGAGACACACACCTCTCATGATTTTCACATCAGCTGTTTAACATATGTACCTCCTCAATGAGCAGTTGCAATTTAAAAGCTAGCATTTGCTAAAGTAACATGCTTAGCATCAAACAATTAGAGTTCTGTATGATTTCATTTGACCTCTTAGTACTTGCCCAGCTCACATAGTACAACAAAATAGCTACTAAAAAATTAGCACCATGTACCAGATATTCTTTTTTCAGTGAAAATGCAGACTCAGAAAATACAAAGTCTGAACTTTTTCTAGCCACTGTATGGTGTTTGTTTTTGGCACAAATACTTTGGAAGCTATGCTTACTGATTTAGACATTAGAACCACTCCAGGCCTCCAGAAGAGACTTTCGGTTCCTAGCACGCACACTGATGCACCACCCTCCTGACAGATTGGATGAGATTGGACAGGAAATGAACCTGTACTCAACTTCCAATGAACAATACCTGGGAGATAAATCGTATGTGGATGAAAGTAAGGTGAGGTTTTGATGAAGTTTTTACTTTTATCCTAAAGTGAACTCCTGCTATATGAGGCAATTTAATGACTTACAGTGACACAATTACTGATTAGACTGAAAAGACAGGTTGTTGTGCACTTTTCATATGACTTCTAATATGAGTAATGTACTCAGAAAGACTACAACCTAAGGCAACAGGAATGAATAATTTATAAAACATCAACACGTGGACAAAGTAATGTGAGACAGGGAAAGCAAATCGGAAACAATTTGACATCTGAAAGAATAAATGGTAGTAAAAAAATAAAGTTATAGATGGAAAGGAGCAGAGGGGAACATGTTTCTTGCTCTTGGCTGTCTTGGCAGGCTGTATAACATTTTTAATATTTGATGGCAGATTCTACAGGTACTGCAAACACTTCTCACAGTCACAGAGAGAAATATACAAGGTCTACCAGACACACGTATCTTAACTGAAGACATCTCAAGGTGATCTCTTCAATTTCCACCGCAAAATCCATTGAACTCCAAATCACAGTTCCACAGCTGTGATAGGAGGAAGTGATGTGTGTCTGTTGACTCTGATATGAATTTAAAAGGCAACCTTTTAGTGATTGATTAGTGGGCATTTCTGAACTCATGAATTTTGACACAACAAATGGCAACAAGAACATAAGAACAAGACTGAAAACTGTGCACTGAAACTTTTAAAGTGATTAATAATGAAGTTGTAAACAATCGAGAATGTTCCAAATCATCAGAAAGGTGAGCAAATACAATCTGGCTGATTTTCAGCATTTTTTCAGTATTGGTGATTATGACAGATGTTTTTTTAATCACACAGACATTGGCAGGACATAAATAGCAATAGCACCATTAATTATGAAAGTAGTAATCTTCAGAGTAATTTAGCGGTTGCTTAATGCTGCCGCAGCACACAGTACGTTATGTTGCACAGGCCACCCCAAATTTGTATGACATCCTCTCCTTCATCTGACAGATGTTAAGGGACCTCAGGGAAATAAAGACTGCTTTGTCCCTTTTTGTAGACTGGATTGACGCTCTTAGAGAAGATCAATTTATTGTGAAGGTAAACCTCCAGCTACTCTTCCACAATTTACACACGCATTCCCTGGGTAGAAACAGGGATTGGTACCTTGGCCCTCCTGGGGTCCAACTCAGACACCTCCTGTGTCTTTGCCACAGTGACATGTAGATGGTTCAGATCACATCATGTGCCAACTGTCCCCACTACAGTCCTGTATCGTCCTCATCACTCCTGCTACTGCATCCAACTATCAGAAAATTTATAAAGGTGGTTGGACTTCATACAGCTGTTGAAATGTGTTGTGTAGTGGGTAAAGAGGAGAAGAGGCTGGACTCTCCTCTGCAGGGAGTTTTTAACCACTCTGTTTGACTCATACATACTGTGGTCTGCCAGCCAGGTAGTCAACAATCCGGGACATAAGTGGGAAATCCCCATGTATCATTATTAGCTTCTGGGTGGATATATTGAAGGCACTGGATAAGTCAAAGAACCTGACTCTCACACGATTCGCCAGCCTGTCCAGGTGAGCACTGACTCTGTTCATTGGGAAGATGATGGCATCCTAAACTCCTAGCGAGGACTTTTCACTAAACTGCAGGGCCTTACTATAACCCTGACCTGCTCCAGAACAAGACCCTCCATCATCTTCATGAGAAGCCAGGATCTACTGGGAATAGATTTCTTAGGCACTGGAATGAGGTAAGATATCTTCCATGGATGGACCCTCTGAAAGTTCATGCTGTAGCCACAGTCAAATACTCAGTTGGGGAGCACAGACTTCAAACACCCCTGTTTGGAGATCCTTCAGCTGTCTTCTCACATTCTTGATTTTAATTTTTTTTTGTCTTCTCTGAGATATGTGTTGGTAGACTCTTGTCATCCCACAGAAAAGAGGTTTTCAACTATTGAAATAGTAGCCATATAAAATGTGGTGTAAATGACGGGTGGATTCTTTTGTTATTTTGGCAATGGCAATCAGAACAAGCCAAGCTCAGGTTATGCTGAAGACACAGTGAAATATTCCACTCAGCTGAGGAGCACAGGCTGTGAACACCCTGGGATGGTCACCATTTGGGCCAGTAGTCTTCCTGGAAAGGAGATTCTTCAGCTGTTTTGATGCTTGATTTTTACTTTCAGTGCCACCTGTACTATTCCAATCTCTTCTCAAATGTGCTCCTCTTATTCAGACTGGCCTTGATACCATTTATAACCCAGAGTTTATTGTTTGCATGTCATGACATTCTAAGTTACGCAGAAAATAAAAAAGTTTCTGAATTTTTGTGTTCTTCTGGGACTAGTTACTCAGAGAAAATGATAAGTGTGTATTTGTCACCTCTGCTTTGAAGGAGTGCTTTGTAAGTTCAAATAAATCTTCCAATGAACTGAATCTGTACTGATTCAATTTGACTTGCTCCGTAGCCAATAGAAAAAAAACCCTTTCGCACACAAGACCCAAAATCTTAGAGTTAGTCTCATGTGAATTTCAAGAGAACTGCAGTGATGCTTGCTGGGATATTAGAGACTCCAATTACTCTCCTTTTAACATTTTCATTGCGTAAAAAGCATTAAAGGGTATTCATTGTTACACTTCCTCCTATAATTTTTCTGTGTTCAGGGGGATAAGTGTTGTCAACATAAGACCCTGTGTCGTCCCACAGTGAAGAGGTTGTTGACTGCCGAAAGATTAGCTATATAAAGTGTGATACAAATGACATTGACGAGCGGATTGTTTTGTTATTTTAGCAGTGACAAGAAGCACAAGCAAAGCTCAGGTTATGTAAAATGTGAAATAATATTTCCTACATACCACAGTTACATTTGTTTTGTCTAATGATGCCAATACCTGGTGATGGCATTTAATCCAATAAATCTGAACCCTATGTTCCCCCATCATAAGAATAAAGTTAGGGCATTAGCAGTTCAAGGTGTTCCATTAAAAGGCTGCACTGTTGATACTAATTTATCTAATAATCTAAGTGTTTGGCCCATCTCCCTCTTCTGTACTGACTGGCCTGTCTTCAGCATCATCTCCTCCTCCTCATAAGCCCATTATAAATATCCCTCTCCTGACAGGAGCCTCTCATTGGAAGCCACAGCACAATTCTGAAATTCTGACTCACCAATAAGCCCTCAATGTTTCATGAGATATTTGCAGGTCTGTGTTACAAGATAGAAAATAACTTTAATGGAGTGGAAAAACGAAGATGAAGAGAACAGTGGTGATACACACACAGGCAAATAGCACTTGACAGAGAAAGAGAAAATAAGCCAGAACATGTTAGTTTTATGTTCAAGATTTCATGACTTTACCTGGCTATGTGATGATAGGGTAGGATAATGGTTAGTGTCATAAGAGAGAGATCACAGCTCTGTGCTCAATGCATTCAATAGCAGTAGTAAGCATGTAAGGAAAACACTTAACCTTAATTTTACTAGATGTTTATGTGTGAGTGTTCCTCTACGTGAACAATTAACCATACAGTTATAGTCTGTTTTAGGTTGGTCGGATAGTGTCACCTTACATTTGGGCAATAACACAAAGAACTACTATTTACATCATGAAGGTTAGATCCTGCATGGCTACAGAATTTAATTAAATCAGGGAGTTGCCAGTTCTTGATAAAATACACAATACTTGACTAAATTGCTTTTTGACAGATTTGACAACAGCTGTAGACAAAATAAATTACTGTATATTAATAGATAAATAACCCTCCTGCTCACCTAACTGTGCCATCTAAAAGCTATAGCACATAAGACACCCATAACAGACGGTAGTCAATGTTCATGTGCTGTAAGTATTCGTATTCCATTCACATTCCTGGGTTGGCTGAATAAACACTACAAAGGCCTCAGTGGGTAGAATCTCCATCAGACACGGTCACAAGAGGCCTAGTTAAAGCCCTCCAGTGCTAACATTAGCTGCATTCACTAGGGAATCAATGCTTATTAAATTCAAATGTTGTAATTAACACCAGATTCAGCTCAAGGCTAAAGTAAGTGGTAATTACCAGAGCTCCGCGGTGCAGCAAAACTGTTTGAGATGTTGGTCAATGGTTAAGCAGGTCTTTATCTAACAGTTAGAAGATAACCTGTTTTCATTAACACATGTTGAAATCAAAATCACTGCAGATCTGATCAGTTTGAAAGATGCATCAGTGCCATCATCACATGCAAGTAAAATACATGTCTCAGAAGCCAGAATGAGACCTTTTTTTTTTCTAATTTTATGAACTAATCTGATCCCCGGAGGGAAATTAAGAGAAATTTGTACCTGGTATTCATTAGGCCAAAAGGTGCTGACAGCCAGTTCAACCTGGTGCCACTGTTTGGCATGAGATCCCGATGTGTTCCACACCGGATCACCAAGTAGACCGCCATTGACTCGAACATAAGCCCGCAGAGCCCCTGGACTGTGGCCATCACGACTGTACAGGAAGTAGCTGAACTGGATGCAGTGTGTGTCATTTTCACTCAGTGTCTGCAGCAGCATCTGAGCTCGATGACCCACGGCATGTTGAGAGGAGTTCACCAACATGTAGGACCCTAGAAAGAGCAGAAAAAAAAATAATTCAGCTATAACATTGCCATTTTTATAGACCACAACAGCGCACCATCTGTAAACATTGTCACACATGTTGCCTTATCTGTATCAAACCAGGACCAGAACAAACATGTTGCCATCCTTCTTCTGCGCAAGCGCGAGCAGGCTGCAGTTTCATTTGCTCAGAGCGAGTTTGTTTGCATAATTTTGCGTTTTTTTCCTATATTTCTGCATGTATTTTTCTAACGTAATACTATTTCCTCCGGGATTAATAAAGTATCTATCTATCTATGTATCTATGTATCTATGTATCTATCTATCTATCTATCTATCTATCTATTTGCCAGAATCATCAGGACGATTGGTTTGAAAACATATCATCATATCATCCAAAGCTGTTTAAATCAATCCACTGGACTTAAAGAAAGTTTCTTGAAAATGTTTCGCCTCTCATCCAAGACTTTTCGTCAGATCATCATATCAATAAGTCATTTGTTAGTTATTTTTGGCTTATTGTGTTCCTCCTAAACAAGTTGTCATATATGGTCATGAGTGGCAGTGAAACATGTAGTTTAAAATATCTGCAGTGCTTGATGATTTTTAATAAATGTACATTTAAAACCATCTGACATTGGTGTTGCAGCGAACCCTGTCTCCACAGGCGGCTGAAAAAAGATACTCATTGGTCAGAGTTCTTTTAGTTATGATGTGATCTTTTTATGGTATTTATTCATGGTATTTGCAGGTTATTCAGATGAAGAATTTTCAAAATCTTTCTAATGTGAAAATTTCAATTAGACGGTTTCAGATAAGTGATGGGAGTTGTATATTAGCAAATGTGAGATTTGAGTTAATGAGCCTAAGCAATCATGTCACAAAAAAGAATCCACAAAATAATCATTTTAAAAGGGTGAATTAATGTGAAGAAAAATGAAGTAATTCTTCTGGAACTTACTCATCTGTGTAAGTTCCAGGTAGGTGGTTGATAACGTGAGAAAAATGTACCCTGTTGAATAAAACCGCACAACTGATGTTGGCTAAGGCATTAGTTTGTGTGAATACTTGAGAGGATCACAGGAACATGTGAGGAATAGGACAAAAAGTCAAACAGACTGAGCAGAAATGAACTGATGGCTCTTTTCTCCTCTCCAAGGCGATGCTGAGGTAGGAAACGAGATTCTCAAAATCCCCCAAAGCCTACTCTAATCAGGATAACATAACCCTATTGCCCTTTGCCGAGCATCTGTCCTGCCTTGAGTCTGTGCTCGCTAACGTGATTAGCACAACAATGTTGGAGACCTTCCTGTGTACTCACATAATCAAGCCTGTTGTCTTTGTACTCCAAGGTCTTTCTGTTCTCGGTCAGAAATGAGCCTCTGAGACCAGGCAGTCACAGCCTTGGCGCCAGGTGTCCTGAAGACATTTATTCTAAACTTGATGTAATAGCACGCAAATATTGAATGGCAGGCAAAGAAATCTCTACCTCCCACACCAACCCCATCTCTAAATTGAGAAGCATAACTGGCAAAGGATATATACAGTATATACACATATATGTATATACAGTATATACACACACACACACACACAGTGCGCCCTCGTTTTTTGCGGTGAATTTGTTCCAGGAACCACATCCGATTGAGGAATCCGCGATCCAGATCGTGATCTATTTATCTTGTTATTTACGGTAATTTAAACATTTATGAACCTCCCCATACTGATATTAAACCACCTTCTATCTGTATTACTTTTACTCACACTCGACTGTTTAAAGCACTTTTGTGTCTCACGAAAGTCCGTGACTGACGGAATGTAGCGCACTTCTGGATACCGTTAGCCAATAGAATGCATTTACGGTATCACGTCACTGACTACCAAAAATCCTTGATGAGGTGGAGTTGCAACCGTTGGTGCACGAATGCGTGAGGGCGCACTGTGTGTAAGTGTGTGTGTATATTTAATTTCTTTTTTCTTTTTTTAGATGAGGATGATGGTAATTCAGATACGTTTACCCTGAGTTTTAAAGATGTTAAACAGAGAACCTAAGAGATATAGGGACGGTCAATACCTGATGGCAAATGCGTGGCCTTTCTCACCAAGCCCCATTGCCCTGTAGCCCACTGTCAACAGCCCCTGATTTATGTCTCATCCTGAGGTGGGGATCTCAGCCCTCTCATTTTGCTTTGCTTAATTAGATCTTTAAGAATTCTTCCCTCCTGCACCCTCCAGGCCCACAAGGGACTCATAAAATAATAGCAAAGTGCTGATGTGCTGCAGCAGTACTGTCCTCACCGCTTGTTAAATCCTGGATGTGTGCCCCCTATTTTATATATAGACATTAACACCTCTATGTTGATTTTGCAAGTTACATTAATTTCAGAGAGGGATGTGTGAAACAGTAATTCTGCTAACCTCAAGCAGGTTTTGAGATTCACCTGGAAGGCAGGTAAAGTGATTTATTTATTTATTTAATAAGGTATTGCTGGTGTGTGCACATAATCTATTCAAATATAAAGGTCACTGAATTCGACACTGCTATGATGATAAAACATTCAGTAACGACAGTCCAGGCTGTCTGACTGGCTCTGGAGCCAAAAAAACATGATACTTCAGGCAATGTCTGCGTCTTAAGTGTTGCATGAATGTACTACAAATAGGTGGAAAAATATTTCAAGGCAACTTCTTTTAAAATATAAAATGTAATATTATTTCCATCATTATTTTAGATTAAATGTTTTTAATAGAAATTTGTCTGATCTCACTGCTATGAAACCCACATCCAAATATTTTAAAGGCTCAAAAAAAGTACAATTTTGATTGAATATGTGACAGTAGCTAGTAAATGTGAGACATGAGGTTTAAATAGCACATTGAGAAGAAGCTCTGGAGGTGAAGAGCTGCAGAGCGACTAATACTGCCTTACTCACAGAGACGGTGCTCCCCAGATACCTAAATCTTTGGACTTTTCTGAGAAGTTGTCAGCCTTGATTTCATCAACTTCATGACCGTGAGACTGTACCTTGTAAACTTTAGTCTGTCATTTTCATTTAAGCCTTTATATGATTCCCAAAAACGAAAGCTATTGAAGTCTTTTCTTTCTTCTGCTTGAAGTAATTTCTACCATCTAATCAGTGGCACATGTACCTTCTGTTAAATTACCCTTCTAAAAAAGAAGATTGCATTAGCCAATGAAATAATATTAATAATAAGTAAATTATAGGATTCTAAAGGGTATCTACTTTTTAAAATTCATATGATGACTTTGGAAACTGAATTAGTCATTGTAATTATAATATTCACATCTTAATCAAATGTTATAATTGAAGATAATGTGCTATTACTGAAATTGATTAAATGAGCTAAAGCTGAGCTGAGCCTTTAAATCTTCTGTCTAAACAAATTGCAAAATAAAGGATGAAAATAATTAGGTGTATAATTTAAACAAATACAAATCCGCCCACTTACTTGGTGGTGAACACATTCAAAAGCATCAAGGAATTTTTTGAACAAAAATTTGGGGGAAACACTTTAATGGACATGACAAGAATAAAACAAACATGAAAATGGACATCAAACTGCTCAGGATTCACAAAACTGTTTTTCTTGGTGTGTCTCCCTCACCTGTGGTGTTCCTCCTGGGTCATGATTAACATCACTGTTATTTTCTTACAACACACTTGTACTAAACCCCGGCCATGTATAAAACATGCTAAATGATTTGCTCTTTATTTCTATAAAACATATTATTTGCTATAAAATTAAGTGATCTCAAATACAGAATTTTGAATCTTCCAGTTAAGGACCATAGCCTAAACCTAAATTGCTTTCAACATTTGTGTATCTGTGTGTGTGTGTGTGCGCGTGCGTGTGTGTGTGTGTGTGTGAATTTGGTGTAAGCAACAGGTATACGTTTTAGACTCATGTTATATGATGATATGATCTCCTAGTTTCCTGCTTTTAAATACTGAATAATATCAGTATAATCTGTATCACAGCTGTATAATTAAGTTTATTAAATGTTTATTTCTTTTGTCACTTCACTACCCTGTTTGATTTTTATTTGCCATGTCAAGTAAATGTCATGTTTCCAAGAGGTAAATTATTCTTAAAAATGAATAAAACCCATCAGATCAAATTGTTGTGTGCTACCATATACTGTATGTCCCCACACGAGATAACACATTATGAATTATGGAATAAAGCACTGTGCAATCTGATAAAGTTCAACCCGTCCACTGCTGCCCCTCCCAAGGGCAAAAGGACATCCATAACAAGATTAGAACTGATCTGGCACATCATAATTCATATGCAGCTCTGCTGGACAACAACCTGGTCACAGGCTGGAGGTGACACATCTGAGGTTAGTCAGAACAGATGAAGAAGGAGAAAGTGATGATAACGGAATGAGCTGTTTGGTTTGTGCAGCACTGATGCTTCAGGTAAGGTCATAACCATGGTGGAAAACACAAACTCGAGGAACATGCAAATAAAAACAGTCTTTGACATGGGAAATAACATGACGCTCAAGGCTAAAGCAATTTTCTTCTGTTAACTTTCACCCTGTATCAAATGTACCACACCTTTGACCCATTCAGCAAAACTAGTCTTCTGTCATCCAAGGTCAGATTCTGACTAACCTCAAACACAAGAAACTTTAGGGACCAGAGCTCTCAATATAATGGGATCCTTGATGGTTCTGGCTGTATCATTGATGTTTGTTTAAACCCTGACCTACACATGAGCCTAAATTTAAACTAATCCTGGAATGAAAATTCAGATAAATTCTTTGAGGGTCTGATGTGCCCCTATTTATTTCATTCAGTCCACAATAATCTGTGGCACATATAAATAAGTAAAGGAAAAAATACTGAACTGAGGGAAGAGTGAATCCTTGGCCATTGGCCTGAAAAGCATATTAGTGTTGTTTCCTGATGTTTGGTTTCATTCTGAGACTTTGGATCACAAATGGGAAATTGTGTCATTATGTGGTGAAATTCACAAAGCAATGAGAGCTTTCAGCAGTAGAAACTGTGATCACAGACATAAATGCCATGTTGCCATCACCAGATGTCTGTGTGTTTATTACCCATCATTGTATAAGGTAAATCACAGGGCGATTCTTTGATTATAAGTTAATGTAGCCGCAAGAGGACACAAGCCAGTGTCTTATTGTGCCGGTCCCAAGGACAAATACAGAGGGTTGCGTCAGGAATGGCATCCAGTGTAAAACTTTTGCCAAATCAAACATGCGAATCAAACCTATGACTTCAATACCGGATCGGTCGAGGCCCGGGTTAACAACGACCGCCATCGGCACTGTTGACCTACAGGGCGCTGGTGGAAATTGGACTACTGTTGGTCGAAGAAGGAGAGGAGGAAAGTGTGCCCGTAAGAAGAGAGAGAAGAGGAACACCAAGAGTATAGGACTGAGAGTATGGATGTTGAATGTTGGAACTATGACAGGAAAAGGTAGAGAGTTGGTTGACATGATGCAGAGGAGGAAGTTATACATACTGTGTGTCCAGTCCAGGAGACCATGTGGAAAGGTAGCAAGGCTAGAAGTTTAGGAGCAGGGTTCAAGTTGTTCTATCATGGTGTAGATAGGAAGAGAAATTGAGTAGGAGTTACCTTGAAGGAGGAGTTTGTCAGGAATGTCCTGGAGGTAAAAAGAGTGTCAGAAAGAGTGATGAGTCTGAAGCTAGAAATAGAGGGCGTGATGTTCAATGTTGTTAGCGGGTATGCTCCACAGGTAGGATGTGAGCTGGAGGAGAAGGAGAAATTCTGGCTGGACTTTGATGAAGTGATGCAGAGCATACCTAGAAGTGAGAGAGTTGTCATTGGTGCAGACTTCAATGGACATGTTGGTGCAGGAAACAGAGGTGATGAGGAAGTGATGGGCAGATTTGGAATCCAGGACAGGAACGCAGAAGTACAGATGGTAGTTGACTTTGCAAAAAGGATGGAAATGGCCATAGTGAATACTTTCTTCCAGAAAAGGCAGGAACATAGGGTTTGTAGGAGCACACAGGTAGACTACATCTTATGTAGACGGTGTAATCTGAAGGAGATCAGTGACTGTAAAGTAGTGGTAGGCGATAGTGTAGCCAAACAGCATAGGATGGTGGTGTGTAGGATGACTCTGGTGGTGAGGAAGATGAAGAGGACAAAGTCAGAGCAGAGGACAAAATGGTGGAAGCTGAAAAGGGAAGAGTGTTGCGCGACTTTTAGGAAGGAGTTAAGACAGGCTCTGGGTGGTCAGGAAGTGCTTCCAGATGAATGGACAACTACAGCTAATGTGATCAGGGAGACAGGTAGGAGAGTACTTGGTGTGTCATCTGGAAGGAAAGTAGATAAGGAGACTTGGTGGTGGAATGAGGAGGTACAGGAGTGTATACAGAGAAAGAGGTTAGCCAAGAGGAAGTGGGACACTGAGAGGACTGAGGAGAGTAGACAGGAGTACAGGGAGATGCAGCGTACCGTGACGGTAGAGGTAGCAAAGGCCAACAAGGGGCTTATGATGACTTGTATGCTAGGTTGGACAGTAAGGAGGGAGAGACTGATCTATACAGGTTGGCAAGACAGAGAGACAGATATGGGAAGGACGTGCAGCAGGTTAGGTTGATTAAGGATTGGGATGGAAGTCTAGGTGCAAGTAGTGTGATGGGAAGATGGAAAGAGTACTTTGAAGAGTTGATGAACGTGGAAAATGAGAGAGAACAAAGACTAGAAGAGGTGACTGTTGTGGACCAGGAAGTAACAAAGATCAGTCAGGATGAAGTGAGGAGGGCATTGTGCTGTATATGTGACAGAGGAGTTCAAGGTGGAGGTGGGACTGCATCAGGGATCAGCTCTGAGCCCCTTCTTGTTCGCTATGGTGATGGACACGCTGACAGATGAGGTTAGACAGGAATCTCCATGAACTATGATGTTTGCAGATGACATTGTGATCTGCAGTGAGAGCAGGGGACAGGTGGAGGAGAACCTAGAGAGGTGGAGGTTTTTTCCTGGTAAGAAGAGGAATGAAGGTTAGCTGCAGTAAGACAGAGTATATGTTTGTGAATGAGAGGGACCCAAGTGGAAGAGTGAGGTTACAGGGAGAAGAGATCAAGAAGGTGGAGGATTTTAAGTACTTAGGGTCAACAGTCCAGAGCAAAGGAGAGTGTGGAAAAGAGGTGAAGTTGCGTGTACAGGCAGGATGGTACAGCCGGAGAAAAGTGTCAGGTGTGATATGTGATAGAAGAGTTTCAGCTAAAATGAAAGGAAAGGTGTACAAAACTGTTGTGAGACCAGCGATGTTGTTTTGTCTAGAGACAGTGTCACTGAGGAAAAGACAGGAGACAGAGCTGGAGGTAGCAGAGATGAAGATGCTGAGGTTCTCTTTGGGAGTGACCAGGAAGGATAGGATCAGGAATGAGTACATCAGAGGGACAGCACATGTTAGAGGTTTTGGGGATAAATTCAGAGAGGCCAGACTGAGATGGTTTGGACATGTCCAGAGAAGAGATAGTGAACATATTGGTAGAAGGATGCTGAGTTTTGAACTGCCAGGCAGGAGGCCTAGAGGAAGACCAAAGTGGAGGTTTATGGATGTAGTGAAAGAGGACATGAAGGTAGTTGGTGTGACAGAAGAGGATGCAGAAGACAGGGTTAGATGAAGGCAACTGATTCGCTGTGGCAACCCCTGAAGGGAAAAGCCAAAAGGAAAAGAGAAGATTCTTTGATCATCTGTTGTGCTTTTCGTTCAATCGTAATGAGAATTTGAGCAAAGCAGACGGATATATTAGAACATAAGCAGAAAGAGGCTTTGATCAAGAAGATGGTGGTGGAGGTTTTTCCTAATTATACAGGGACAGGTCAAACGTAACGTGTCACAAACATAACAAACTCATGATAACATGCAGAAATATCGTTAATCTGATTTTGTGATGTGCATTTTATGATATATTTATTATTTTAGTCACGCAATTTTTTCATATTTGCTCATGTTAGACAAGTAAAAATATGACACCTGCATTTGAGGCTTCTCCTTTGCAACTGCATCAATAGAACAGCCAATCAGTTTTGCATCAATGCATGACGGGCTGGGAAGTTTTCTATTCAGGAATGAGGCTGACACATCACTTGAAGTAGGAAACCTAATCTTATTTTTACCCTCCACCCATTCTATCACTCACCACACCACTTCTGTCACTCTCCTGTTCTTACTTTCATATCATTTTTCATCATCACTACTGTCATCCATCACGAAGCTATAGTCTCCCACAAATTTAACATATTCAAAGCAGTTCCTTGTAAGTACTGGCATTTTATTTCTTAGAAAATATTGGTCCAACCAGCTTCACATCCAGCTTCAGTTGTCTCACTAACCAGAGATCAATTTCAAACACCTCCTCTGTCATGAGCATACAAATGCTAAACAAAACAAAACACCAGCATTCACTATATCAGTCATTGTTTTACATTCACAGACCATCTATTGTCTGTTGACTTAAAATTCAAGTCAGTCAGCCTCTACCCTCCTTTTTTTCATTTCCAAAGCCCTAATTTCAAATTCCAAAAAGACCAATAGATGGCAGGTGGAAGTATTGAATTACTCTTTCGCTATGGGGGTCTTTTTCTTCCTGTGCTTTTACTTTGTCTATACTTTTAACAACTCATCTTGACTTTTTGCTCTTAACTTTGTCTTATCCTCTCATAGAAAGAGCTGTGACTGGTTTCTATGTAGGTCTTTATCACCTCAAGTAGAGGGCCAGTAGACTATTACACATGCCTCCAGGGACAGTCTGGAGAGTATGTGGAAGAAATGGAGAGGGATGGAGTAGAGGGCCAGCTGGAGACTGATGTTCAAGCACAAAATAAATGAAATACAAGCAGTTGTACTGTTGAAGTAGTCTGTGCCTTCGAGTCTTTGAGAAAGATAAGGCCACGTCAGCAAGTGTTGTTGTCTTCTTTCCAGGGAGAGAGACGGAAAGAGGTAAGATGTAATTTCCCAAAAGTCTGCTGAGCTGACCTTTGAAGTTGTCCTCCAGATAGTTTGGGATCAACTGCCAGATTTACCAGAACAAAGACAGAGGATTGTGCATGCAAGAAATCAGAAAGAAGTGGAAGGAAGGAAGGAAGGAAGGAAGGAAGGAAGGAAGGAAGGAAGGAAGGAAGGAAGGAAGGAAGGAAGGAAGGAAGGAGGGAAGGAAGGAAGGAAGGAAGGAAGGAAGGAAGGAAGGAAGGAAGGAAGGAAGGAAAGGAGGGAGGGAGGGAGGGAGGAAGGAAGGAAGGAAGGAAGGAAGGAAGGAAGGAAGGAAGGAAGGAAGGAAGGAAGGAAGGAAGGAAGGAAGGAAGGGAGGGAGGGAGGGAGGGAGAAAGGATTTGATTTTGATTTTTGCAAAAACACTTTAATCACATTCAAACATTTTACAATTTTACATTCAATGAAAGCACTAAAGTGCTTCAGAAGAAGATTTTGTGCAAACTTCAATCACATTCAGAACATTTAACAATTTTTCATTAGATGAAACTTCAAAAGCACTAAACACCAATAAACAAAGGGAAATACAATTAAAAAATTAGTGCATTATATCAGGAAGTTTGCAAAAGTGAGGTGATCATCAACTAAGGAAGGAATGAAGGAAGGAAGGAAGGAACAAACAAGGGAAAGAAGGAGGGAAGAGAAGAAGGAAATGAAAAAAAGATGGTAATGTTAGCATTTAGTATGCCTCAGTCTTTACACACACACACACACACATACACACACACACACACACGCACACACACGCACACACACACACACACACACACGCACACGCACACACACACACTCACCTACAGTCATTTTAGGGTTGGTCTTTGGAGGTAAGAGGAAGCTGAAGAACGCAGCAAACATACAAACTGCACTGAAAGGACTCTGACCTGGAACTTTCTTGCTGTTGCCAACTACAGGTTTTTCCCAAGCCACACAGAGCCACAGAATAAGGATGAAAGAGAGCATGTGGCCCCAGAGCCGTGGGATGCCCACCCCTGCTCTATACACAGACACTAGTAGTAGTAGTAGTAGTATTCTATGTAGAATAGTTTAATTAACTGCAGACGGTAAATTATAGCTAATTTACATCTGACAGATAGTATATGCTTGTCAGCAGGATTTATTGCACACAGCACGGACACGGTGGCCATGAGGTTCAAGAACTGACTGTGAATATACTGTATTAAGGTAATTATACTGCTGGAACATAACTTGTTTCTAGCCTTTTTACAACCAAATTATTCAAATTGTTGACGTTATTACTTGGTTTCCTAGCTCTGAAGGTTTGATGTCAATAAACCTTGCAAATACCAGGAAAAGTGTTGAGTCAGTTCACCCATTGTAGTCGTGCATACGCTAAGCACTCCCTGGTGCATGATTACCGAGCCTTGATGTAGGCCGAATACTTATGTGGACATTATTGTAGCAACTATATGCAAATGTGTGTGGAGGATAGTGTTACTGTATTTCATTCTGCAATCAGTTTGCTAAATATGTAAATTATTGTGCAACTGCATGGTGAAATTTGTCAATGTGTAAAGGAATCTGTTAGTATGTTTACGTATTGAAAATCATGTGCAACACTTATTGAAGATATAATAAAAACAGATATGTTTATGTTTCAGTAAAAGCTAAAGAAACTCAGCAGTTACTAAGGATTAGCAAAACTTGATTTCCTGTTCCTGTCCCACTAGCAGTCCATCCAAACCACAGCCAGAGAGACAGAGGTGCTGCCTGCTGCAGCACAGTTAACCAAAAGTAAATCCTGCACAGATATAAAACACATGACTGAAATTAGCAACTCATTAAATGAGATTAGTGCAGCTTTAACCACCAGAAATGCAAATGAACATAAAGTAGATTTGTCTATTAATACATGCTGGACTGTCAGCATTCATGAGAGCTCCTTAAAACTGTGCCGTTACCATCAATGGACTGGAAGTCAAACCTTTGGTCCACGAAGACATTTTTGTGAGGTTAATTCTGCAGCAGATATTCCAAAAGAGAGCTGCTAAACTGAACACAATTCAAAAACAAAAAGCGTTGATAGATTTTGCTTTTAGTTCTTTTGGCTGTAATGTAAAAGCTCACACTTGATTTCCAACCTCTTTTTTATTGTTAAGAAATGCATGGTTGCATTTGACATTGAGGATATGAGCACCTCAGGGCTCTGAAGGTCAGTCAGGTAGGTAATTGACAATGTGTGAAGACTGTAACCTCCATCATAGAGAGAAAAACTGGTAAAACTGGTTTTGTCAGCATGTAGTCAACATAAAAAGTTTCTCACCTATCAGCAATGCATCTCAATTGGCATGTAAGTCTATACTGTAGTGCTGTTCTGAAGAATTAATACAACATGAGCTCACATGGACCAGCAGGATACTGAATGGGGTTGGTGTCATAAATTAACCGCATATTATTAATAATCGAAAGACAGATGTTTCTGTGGAGATAGAGAAAGACTATACAGATTTTTTGGTTGTTGTTATTTATTATTCCAGTGTGGCTTTGCAGAAGAGCAATTGCCTGTAAATGTTTTCTTTCTTATGTCCATACTATAATTCTACAACTATATAGACAGCATAGAAGGCCTTGTGGTCCAAATTTTGGAGTTTGTAGCTTAAGAACGGCTGTGCTGCATCACATTGGTTCACAGCCTCCATCTGGAACACACTGCAGGCCAAGAAAGCAGAGAAAAGGTACGGTCTGATCATGTGGAGAAAGGGGCCAAGACCTTGCTGTAGTGTGCTCAGCTGTGGTTCCAGGGTATTATAGAAATCTATAAACCTGGCCCTTTAGCACTCAGCAGCATTTTATCAGCAAGTCATCACCTCTGAGAACAAATCACATGTCCCAGGAAGACAATTTCTCCCTGTGCCACAATTAGCCAAGAGATTCCATAACAGCAAATAAAATATTGATAAGTACTGCGGTTCAATGTGGGTTCATGGGTCTTTTTACATCGCTAGCTGTCATAATCAATATTACTTTTTCCATTTGGTAGGTGATATCATATCACTGAGGATTTAAAAGCTGGAAACTGTAGGCATATGCTGAGTTTGTACTTAATGAATTCCATAAGATCTTGATTTTTGAGTAAAAGTGTAGATGTTCACATTCTGTGAATCTCTACCTTCACAGAATTCAACTTTTAACATCATGACATTGTTTCTAATCATTGTGCGTTCAGCAATGTGTGTGGAGAAGATCAAAAATGAATATTTACACAACATCTAATTAAATTCATGCTCAACTGCGGAGCATATGTTCGAATGTAACTCAGGTGTGACTCAAAAGTACGATAAACTCCAGACAATACACATATGGCTCTCTGCTGCTGTCCTACATTTAACGCCTGCAGGGCATTCACACATTCCTCTTTAAAACCTGCCCATTTATTTAACAGCAGGCCCCGGGCCTTGAGGGCTTTAACCCAGATTGCTATGCCCCTGAGCAATACTAACATGGGAAGACATGAGGGAACACGTTTCCCCCATCATGACAGAGCAATTATATGCAGATTTGAATATAGTGTATCTCCTTAACTGTAGAATGATCCATATGACCTTGTCTGCTGAGGTGTTTAAAATGTTGTTGTGGACTTGCCCTTAGTTTGCTCAGTGTCCTGTCTTTCAACAACCTAGGCGGAAATGATAAAGTACAATAAACTATAATAGCGGCACATTAATTCCTTTTCTGCAGAAAAGCTGCATCAAATATTGCTGCTAAAAGACGCTTTTACGTCCTAAAATGGTTAAATTGACTAAATAGGGAGAGGAGATGAATAAGCAGAGGCAGAGCGACTCTGTGATATTCAGAAAAGGAGACAATGCAACAACAGACCACTTTTCTGATTAGATTTTCATTAGCTACTTCTTATCAATGACTGATCCCATTAACATGTCAGCATGGCGACATGGCGCCGTGGCTTCTGGGAATGCAGCAACATTAAAATACACACCATGGTGTGGTCATCTGTACTGACATGGAGCTAATGAGATAGTCACAAGAGAAAATGAATGACAACTGGAAAATGTTGACATGCTGCAAAGTCCAAATCATTTCGCAAGATTTGTTTATAAAAAAATATACAGGCAATCGTCACACTACATGTACTTGAAAGATATTTGTGGTTTCTAAAGCTCCACTCAAAGTCAACATTGTAGTGATTTAATTGTATTGCTCTAGGCATACTGCATCCCAGGATATTACAGTCAACAGCAATAAATCAGCATAATAAGCCATTCAAGCAAAACAGCCCTATATACAATCTGCTTGGTTTCTTTCTACATAAACACAGTTTGCCTGCACACATACAGCTAATCTGGAAAATCATGTCATAGTTGAGTCAACGGATGCATCTTAAAATTATTTTTTCTTCATTCATTCATCCTCTTATCTGCTTCTTCCATTTTTCCAGATCACAGGGGTTGTTGAAGTCTATCCCAGCAGACACATGGGCAAGAGGCTGGGGACACTCCTAGCACAATGCCGTTGCACCGCGGAGACACACGAAAGTCAAACAACCACTACCACTCACACATGCACACACACACAGACAGCGGTCAATTTGGAACAGACCAATTAGCCTGAAGTTCAGACTTTTGGAGGTGGAAGGAAGCCGGAGAGCCCGGAAAGAGCCCACGCAGACATGAGGAGAACATACAAATTCCGCACAGAACATGACTCGAACCTGGAAGCGTCTTTCCGTGAGGCCACAGTTCTATCCACAGCTCCACCATGCCGCCTTCTTTTTAGTTATTATATTTTAATATTAATAACACCTCTTGCTTAAAGAGCTTTCACCAGTACCATAAGCAAGGTTGTCCACCCACACCATCCCTCCCAAAACAGTCAATTCCCAGTAAACTCTCAGCTTGCTCCCTAGTACATCTCACATGGCTCCAACAGTGACAAAGCATCTCTCAGGCTCCGAAGCATTGTATTATATACACAAATCACCACATCTGCCAACACTGTGTAGCGTTTATGTAGCTATACTTACCAAATGAACGGTGTGAACAATGGGCTTGCATGACGGCACAGAAAGAGAGATTGAGTCCAGGGCTTCATAGTAAGGCTTTAGAGGCTGATGGATGGGCAGGTGCCAACCTCAGCCTAAGACGAAGCCACAGTCTATTGCTGGATTGATAAATGTGAGGCCAACACTGATAGGCTGCAAAGTCATCATAATGACAGGCAGGCTTAAGCCTAAAGCAGGAGGCTGCAGCTCCACCTATCCCAGAGGTGTAATGTACTTGTGATTAACTGTCAACCCCCACCCAGGTTTGGTGGAAAGACATTCCATCTCCCTAAGAACTACTCATCATTGTGACAACCATTGCAGCCCTGACCTTGGCCCCTACCAAGAATGACAGACAATAATGAAGGAATTCTCAGAGCATGTACAATTAATGCTGAATCATTAAAGTGTGTTTGTTGTCTCTGAAATGGAAATGTGTGCATCTAAGCAAGAGTGGCAGAAGGTTGACCACTGTGCAATCAGGTACAGTAGTACCTTGAATTAGACAGAAAAAGAGATATGAATTTAATCTGTTCCAGGACTGTTTCAGGACTGAGCTTGTAAGTCAAACATTTCCCAATTAAAATAAATAAATTCATTTTAATCTAGTCCAGCCCTGTAAAAAAGCCCCATTCCCTTTCTAAATTATATATATAAAAAACTTATTTTTATCAACCAACCAACTTTAATACTTTACCTATGCATAATTAATTATATATAAGTTCTATATACAATTATAAAATATGAAAAGAAAATGAGAAAAAAGGAAAGAAAATGAAATTGAGATACGGTCTCAGATGATGTATCCATCTAGCGTTGGTGCCCTGAAGCAAGACAAAATCCTTGACTTGGATTTCATTTCTTTGTCAAACAAAAATATGGACAGAGCGACGACTCGTATCTCAAATAATTTGTATGTTGAGCAGCTCATATCTCGAGATACTACTGTATATATTACAAATCTTGTATACTTAATAGTTCTCTTATGTAACAGAGCCTTTCTTATAATCTTGGAAAATTATTTTCTTTAACAAAAAGAGAACACAGCTGTGCATTGGTGACATTAATTACACCAGCAGCACAAGAAAAATACAACAGAGAAAAAGTTCACAAAAACAAGTAATTTTCAGGGGAACAATACTTTGTAATACTGCCTGGTTGAAAGGGAGCGGCTTCTTAATGTAGCAGGAGTCACACCAAGTGTTTAGTCTGACTTGGTTTCCCTTCAACAAATGAAATGGCCGACACTGCTACGTATGTTCACTTGGCTCCTGGAGACGCTATAATCTATTCTCCTTCTGGTTTGAATATTACTTACATTGGAGTCAAAGTTAGAATATGTTTCTGTAACACTAGTTTCTGGTATGGTTACATGTTTGTGCACTTACATCTTATAATGAGTGACTGCGTTTACTGTGACACATGAGTGAAACATTTTAATGGAACACTTCAAGTCTGTTGTGAAAGGGTTAACAATTCACACATTGAACAATCAACAGATCAACAAGCTGCTTTCAGCCAGCATCTCTTCCACAACAATGTCAAGGTTGTCATTAAAAATCCACAGTCTTCACTCTCAACTGCTTTCAAAAACACTTTCTACTCAACTGCACGGTGGTGCAGTGGGTAGTGCTGTCACTTTTCTGTAAGAAGGTTGCGGGTTCGATTTCCTTCTGTGTGGAGTTTGAATGTTCTCCCAATGTCTGTGTGGGTTCTCCGCAGGCTCTCCAACTTCCTCTCATCCCCCAAAACACGCAGCTTAGGTGAAGTGCTCACTCCACATGGTCTGTAGATGTGATTGTGTGTGTATGTGTGACCCCATCATGTATTTGTGATGTGTCCAGAGCGTACCCTACCTCCCCACCCTTAGCCACCTGGGATAGTTTCATGCATACAAAATAAAGACAATAAACTGAAAACAGGGTATACTCATAGCAAGTAACAGGACTGTGGTCAAGAAGGAAATCTCAAAGTATATTAATTTAATTTAGGTGACCAGCCAACCACATATTTTCAGAGTACCTCTGCTCTCTTGAAGTGTCCCATTTTAATCATTTCAACATATTTAAAGCGAGACCCACTGGCATTACATTAAAAGTCAAATATTAAAAACGAATGCCTTATTGACCCTTATAGGGAAACTTATCCATAGCATTTGACTCGTCTGCCAGACAGCATCCCTGGTATTAATTTTGTTGTTAATATAATCCACAAGACGGTGAAGGAGAAACTTTTTGTAACACAGAAGATCCTCAGGTTTAAACGCTTTCTGTGAAATCCTCACCAGGAAACCATTGTGTCGACAGTCAAATCCAACCAATGATAACCAGCTGGAGAATATAGCTCTGCATATGCAAATAGTAAGGAATTAAATATTCCTACTGTGGTATTTTGGAGATATTTTATGCAAATAAACATGCAAAAAAGTGCCATAAGGAATGCTTAGTGACTGTGGTTGTCGCTTGATGAGAAATGCCTGTGTCTGCATACAAACACCTGCTTTGTTTCGATGGCTCAGTGACATCATAATGGAAAGTGTGATGGCGAATTACGCCACCATGTTTAAAACAACAGACGCCACATTTGCTCTCATATCATGCATGACGATTCTCTACTGGTGATAAATCTCATCTTTATACAACACAGAGGCATAGCTAGTCGAGGCTTTTTTCCATCATGAAAAGGGCTTTATGTTTTCCACAGCTTGCCAGAAATTATGCCTCTCTTTCTTTTTTCCTGTGCTTTTTTTTTTTTAATCCCATCGATTACTACCTCTGCTGAGCAGACTGGATATTTTTTTTCTGGCCCTCTTTGTGGTTCCTGTCTGTGGTGTGACATCCTTGCCCTGACAATGCGAATGTGAGAAAGAAAGAAAAACCACCAGAAAAAAAAAAGATAGAAATGCACTAAGGCAGCAAATCAGCACAGCCAACTTCTCAGTGAGCCTTTATATTCACCACACTGCCTCAGGTGTGCAACTCTGCACTATAAAGTACGATGAAGACTTATTAAAAGAGACAATGAAAACAATTTGGACTCGATGTTCCTCATGACTCCTGCTTTCGACTTCTTGTGTGCCTCTTTTTCCCCCCATTTATAAATATTCATTTTCCAACCACAAATTCAGCTTTGCAGGCTACGCCCCCTAATTCTCTCTAGGTTGTTTGTTCCTTGAGGGAATTAGACAGCTACCTAGGCATTGCCAAATAAAGGGAAAGTCCTCCAGTATCCTACACATCTGTTGGACTGGATGTATGTTAATTGTGCATCTTTGTAAATGTTCAACTTCTACGTTCTTACACTGTCAGTATTCTGTAGATCTGCTTTCTATTTTTCTGCAAACCTTGAGGGAATTTCATGCAAGCGAAATTTGTAAAGTGGTAAATTTACAGAATATCACTATAGCAATCTCTGACATTTCTGGAAAGACACATTCATTCTACAAAGCTCACTTTAGAATAATCAATAAATCACATCCGACAAAACCTTATTTTTCCAAAAACTCTCCAAGTTTCTAAATCTCTACAGACAACTCAAACTTCTTCTTGTCTGCCAGGCCTTTATCTCTTGCTTAAAAAGAATCAGAAACTGTCAAGTGCCAAATTCTGAGGAGCAGCAGCATGGCCATTAGGCAACCGTAGAGACTGCTGTGCTCGTTTGCTCGGCTCGCGAGAGAGAAGCTCTGAAAAGCCCTGCCAAGACCCAGCCTGTGAGCTCAGGACCCCAGTTCTTCCTCTGCATCCAGGCTGCACTCATCAGCCAGACTGTCTGCAATAAACAATGGAGCCAGATGGACAGAGAAGGATCCACCGTCTGACGCTGTAGCGTACGTAGAATGACGGCTTAAGCTTGACAGGTTGGAAAAAGGTGCACTGGCAGAGATCTGTCTCATCTTCAGAGAGTTTGTTTTTAACCTCATCTGGAGGATGGATGTCCTTTTAAGTATTTGTTCAAAGATATGTGCTTTTCACCATTAATGTCACATATATCTGCACAGTACCACCACAGACATTTTAGGTCAGTCTGGAGTCCTGCTCTATCTCACTCCAGTGTCTCAATGAGGGGGAACCTTATGCTAACCAAAGCAAAACCAAAGGGGTCTTTCTATTCAGAGATACTGACAGGAGAAGGAGTCTGTGTGCTTCAATGTAACACAAGTCTTAATTGATGAACCTAAGCAGTTGAGAAGGAGCCCACCTGTGTTGTGCAGACAGACGTTTTAACATGTTTACCGTACTTTGAGTTAAGAAAGGCAGCGATTTGACTCACCATCAATTTTGGTGGAGTATGACATTTTCTCTGGAGTTTTGCACCATATGCTCAGGTATCACTTAACTTCCACTAAGTGCACAATAAACTGACTATGCTATAGCGCAGTGCTGAGAACTATCCCCTAGTTAAAGTGCTCTTTGTCATAATTTCAACATAAAATCAGATTTTCATTTTTCCACATACAGCCTTTAATCAACTGAATTCTGGTGATTTTGCTCACACAAAAAAAAAGATGGCACACTGATTTCCTAAACAAAGCTTCTCAGCCATCTGCTTGTTGGTGTTTAGAGAGACTGAGGTCTTACGAGACCAAATGCCAAGTGTGCTCAGAACAAAGAGTGCCGGCTGTAAATTTCTGTGTGCTGCTGCAGCCTCCAAGCCGACCAGGGCACGAGGTCTTCATAAGATGAAGCTGAGCAGATCCGCAAGGGAGGAGGAAAAAAAAGATGAGCCTGAAAGTCAGCAGCATTACAGAGGAGCCTTTGAACTGGGGAGTGGGCTAAACCTCCACGCTTAAGATGTCAGAGGGAGGATTTACAGCTGCCCCCTGCAACTGCAAACAACCAAGCATGTGTCCATTCATATACACATATGTAGACTAATAATATCCCCCACGGGGTCTTCTTCTATCTCACACTGTGAGCACACATACTCACGCACATGTACTGAGAAACTAGACACAGTAATTACACTGTACCAACAGGAGCTGATTTAAGCCTTTCCTTATTCGCTTCGCCTTTGATGTGCTCCTCTGCTCCTCTTGGTAATCTAAGGAGGTTCGACCCACTAAAGCCCATGGAAACAGGATTAGTCTAGTCCTGCTATCTAATTAATTGTCGGGATGTTTGGCTATTAAATTTCAGTTATCTTGTCCTCTAATCGTAGCAGGAAATAGCACGACTTTGGCCGAGCCGTTAAAATTGGAATTTGTACTTTCTGTAATCAAGCTCAGAGAAATGTGGAGGAAATATCAGCTTTACTTTGCTCCCCGTCTAATTCAATTAAAAAAAGATAGGCTAGGGCATTGTGGAAATTGTTCAGCATCATTAGATAACTCTGTAATTGGTTGCATTCTGCAGCAAGTTTGTTTTTTCCATTTTTTTCAAGAAGTTTTTCTTGACACATGAAGTGAAACAGACAAGATTTATAGGGGAATCTAAAGAACAAAAGAAAAATAGTTTCACGGCAGATCACCTGAAATCCAACGAAGAAGGAAGCGATTGTCTTTTGATTTACGAATGATTTAAAGACATTTGAGTAAATATTAATAACTATATACCTGTGCTGAGAAACCAATGGTCCCTTTAATTAATTCAAACCCAAATCCAGGTCTCCCTTTAAAGCTTAGTCTCGAGAAACTGGTGTCGTCAGGGGTATTGCACCATATCCTGTTTAAATGGAGGTCAAATAACAATACCACTAATGCTATTACAGCTGCAGCTGTTGTGGTGCTACTAGTAATTATAAGAATAATAATAATAACAAGGCAGTCAGAGACTGCAACATCCAGTGACACCCTAAAATTCAACATTTTACCCTAACCTACACATTTTTGTGCCTCTGGCTTCCTGAGAATGTTGCTTTTTGTTTTATGATTATATCTCATCAGGTTTCACAGATGTGTACCTAAAAAGGTATACAATGCACTGTCGTTCCTTGTGTTCCAGGAACCACACGCGATGAATTCCACGACAGAGCGAGTAACATCCAAAAGCAATGTTTTAGCCGTTACACGAGGACCTTGATTAAAAAAAAAAGGTCTGTATCTTTCACTACTTTTGGAGTAAAGAATACAGGGGCCAGTAAACGAGTCATCCTGTATTCCCAGTCTGGAGATTAGACACTATCAGATATGATAATGTCAAACCATTCTTATCTTAAGTGAAGCAAGGGATGTTAAATTGCACTGTGGTTAGACTGAGACAGTGCAGAGAAATAAGACCTCTTCTTAAACTAGTTCTTGTCAGTGCACCATAGCAAACATTGTCCATCAGCTGAAGTCTTTGGAGTAGTCTTTGAAGAGTTATTGGGGCAGACTGATAAAACAAATTGTAGTACAGCCTAGAAGTAATACATATTCTGTACTAATTTCACTGCATACATGCCCATAGGGATGAGCACAGATTGGATAACAGTGGCTCGTGTTGGACTGCTCCCACCCTGACACAGACAACTTGCCTCCTCTAGAGAACTGCAGCCGAGATTGTAGTCTAGCACTCCAGTTCTGTTACAGCATGTCGAGTAGGCATTTATAATTCACCAGCCAGAGCTCAAGAACAGAACTGGCCTATCATCTTATTCTCAATATCATGCTATAACCGGGTGAAAAAAAACCTCAAAGAGTTTGGCGGGAGAGGCATATTTTTGGGGAAATAAAGAATGATATAGAGAGTGAGTAAATGAGTGAGTGATAAGCTGAGATACAGGTAGTGAGGATAGACTGAGAGTCATTGAAATGATAAATGTGTGTGCGTGTGTGTGTGTGTGTGTGTGTGTGTGTGTGTGTGTGTGTGTGTGTGTGTGTGTGTGTGTGTGTGTGTGTGTGTGTGTGTGTGTGTGTGAGAGAGAGAGAGAGAGAGAGAGAGAGAGAGGGAGAGATGGAGCGAGAAAGACAGACATCCTGGGCTGGAACGAACCCTCTGCTACCAAAAAGGCCTCAAATAAATTAGGTTAAGCAATTTGCAAATCCCGCAGCTGTTTGTAAAAGCCGTCTGCAGCCCTGTGAGGGGCGTCCAGCTGAGATCCACAGACTGTCCCTGACACCTCAAAGGAAACACATCACAAGATGAGGAAAGCAGCTTGTCACTTTCAGGAGAGACACTCTGAAAAAAATATATTTGTCAGAAGCTGCATTCAGAAATTCACAATTTTCTCTGGAAAGGAAATCATCACAAACATATGAAAGAATATGGGTTTCTACTGAAGTTATGGTTATGGCTTTTCTATTGCTCCCTTTAGAGAGAAAAGTCCTTTGCAAGGTAACAAGTAGGCAGCCCATGTAGTTGTGGGCGAGGGACATTCATAATTGTGCTGTCACAATAAAACTGATGCAGGGTTTCCACATTTCCTTTTATGGTGTTGCCTCGAAGCCCACATTAACTGACATGAAAGCAAAGCAGCAGATTCACCAAGAATGGAAGCTTCATGTTCTCATACATTATTCAATTACTGTTTATACACAATGTAAGTCAGAATACTGTACAAGTGTGTAAGAGGGCTTGATGGTGTGCCTCCAAGTCCCCAAGCCAAGTTTATATACGCCTGTGTTAGATTTGTGTGGAACAAATTTACAGTGGGTGCCATTGTCTTCGTTCCAATCGTCTGATATTAATATCTGAGCAAATGCTACCAGACAGCTCCTAGTGAAGAACCCCCAACGGTCATTAGCTGTAACATCCTGGGAGGGTTCCTCCGAGCGACATGCTCTTCACTATAAACAACACTGAGAAAGCAAAGGGGCCATAATGCCCCGGTTCAGCTTCCTTGCCTGCATCACAAAACAAATAAAATGACTTATTTTTTCCTAAGAAATTGTGCAACTTCAAACTGTGGCTAACTCAGGCATCTATGGCCACATTTTGATCATGATCACAAAAGACAGTCACTGTTTTATGTGATTCACACTCAATAATTGCAGTGAATATTTTTGAGAGTAGCGAGTACTGAAAGAAATTCAAGGAGCCCATAAGAGAGACTGTGGAAAGGGACCAAACCAAATGGTAGTAACCCATGATACTAAAAAAGCACACAAGGCACTCCACAAAAGTAATACCTCTCATTTAGGAGGCTGTTGAATACACCAGTGAAATAGTTATAATGTTTAAAGAATAATGATGGTTTGAATAAAATGAGTACCGTATTTTCCGCACTATAAGGTGCACCTAAAAGCCTAAAATTGTCTCCTAAACCCGTAATGCGCCTTATAATCCGGTGTGTCTTATATATGGATTAATATTCATATTAATATTGGTTAAAAAGATGATCGTTGAAAAAAAGCCGGCAGCCTGGCCGCCAGTCATGCCGCACTCCGCCACCAGAGGCGCACCCTCACAAGGCACTCGGGCCCACGCCCCCTAACAACGGTAGTCAAGGGGCGTCACCGAAGTCCTGGCTCTGACTGAGCTGCTCTTAGACGGTAGAGCAGACTGTAGGAGCACCGGTGATTACGTAGCAAAACATAAGGAACTTTCAACAATTCTATTAATAAAGTTTGACTGACTGACTGATCTCAGTATTTCCTAACTATTTGGCGTCGGAAATAACCCACTTTAAACTTAATTGGTCTTAAAAATGCCATTGTGCTGTCATCTGGAATCTAGTGACGGTCCATTCTATTATTCTGTGGAAACACACGGAGAAACTGGCATAAAGGTGAATGAAAGACCCTCAAAGCTGAACTTCCAGCCTTTTCTGAAATTTCAAGAGCAGAGTCACTGCTAGACAAAGGTGACAATGGGCGTGCTACAGTTGATTTACAAATGTAGTTGATACCTGAAACAACACGTTACGGGGGAGCAGGGGGGCGCATTCAGGCTTGTGTATTCTGTCTGCAGCAATGTGCTGTGAGATTCACGGCGGTGAGACACCGACGTTAAAGTCAGTTCTAGGAGTAAAACAGCGTCATATTTTCCAGTAAATTAGCAGCCTGACATTAAAAACTAGTTAAAAAATTCTTTAGGACACACAGCAGCAAAGAGCTGCACCTCACCTCCGACTGGACTACCGATCGATCGAAACAATATTTAATTAATAAACGAAGACGAACGTCGGAGCTTAAATATCTGCTTCGAACTTCAGATCAGGAAATAATCCGCTCTGTTCGCACTCACTGCACCCATAATGAATTTAACCAGTTTTTAATGTCAGGTTTTTTAATATGCGTGTTGACTTCTTTCTAAGACGGCAAAGTGATCAAGTGATCAGGTTTCCTTGTTGAGGCTCAGAATGGCTTATTGACATAACAATAGGAGATATTCAAAGGTAGTCAGGAAGTCATGAATGCAATCATGACCGCCTGAGCAGCGCGGCTCTATCTAGTGGACAGATTGTGCAACTACAGCCGCTGCAGTTTATCAAATAAATTTTATTTATTTTTTATTTTGTGCGCCTTATAATCCGGTGCGCCTTATATATGAAAAAATTTATGAAACAAACACATTATTGAGGGTGCGCCTTATAGTCCAGTGCGCCTTATAGTGCAAAAAATACTGTAATCCAAATTTATAAAGTCAACAACTCCACTGCAGCTAAGTTGTCTTTTTTTAAGATCATTTTTCATCCAAGTATTACTGTAAATGTTATATTTTTTCTATGTGAAACCAAAAGACATCTCACTTACATCATTTTGAGAAAGCTCAATATAATGCCTGTTAAACTACAATTCTGACATGTCAAATACATGTTTTATTTAGTCTCACCTGTGATGCATTTCCACACATTTCTAGCTTTCCCCTCATTTCATATTCAGAGTAGTGAGGAGAATGAGGGTGTGAAGGATAAAAAAGGAGGTGCCAGCTGTGATACACAAAATTAATACTCAGGCAGACAGGCCGATCTCACTAAAAGACAGGTGGAAAATGTAGTTGTGGACCCCAGAGACCTAATAAACAGCCATCCATCTCCAGTAAGTCTGTATTCTTGCATTTGGGTCTTATAGCAGTTAGCACAATTTAATGTAAATAGCTCCACCTAGAAACAGTACCTACATATCAATTACTGTGTTGCGCGCAGCAAGAGTGATTACGATAACACTTCTGAATTAAATTGCACCTGAGAAGAAGCGTGTGAATAAAAATGGTAGAAACAAAGGAGAGCCAAAGAAAGGACAGGAAGAAAGAAATGTTTCAACACACTCCACACCCACCACTTCTTGGCACTTCATGGATTTTCAATGAGATGCCAAATCATGTTATTCCAATAAATGGAGTTGAAATAACATACTGTACATTCCAAACCCCTCCTGGCAACTGGACTGTCACCCACTAAGTCTGGTGAGAAATACATGGAATGAAAGGATGAAAGATTGAATACAAATTCTTAGGCCATTTGCAGAGATGCTGTCAACCTCTTTCACCATGTTAAAGTCAAGGCTGCTTAAAGTATGTACAAGTCCTCAAAATACAGACATTTAACTTGTGAACATTCAGAGATACAAACAAACTTGTACCGCCAGATTTGACTATTGCAATTCCCCTTTTGCCATAACCCCCACTGAGCAGCACTGCTGTGCTCACGCATGTCCAACAGGTTGAGGACTGTCTGTACTACAGTTTCATTCCTCAATGAAACATTTGTCTTTTAATCCACAATGACATAAATGGCATAAATATGGCAGGGATTTTTTTTTAATAAATCATTTGTGTTTAAAAAACGTATACATAATTTATTGTTCAAGTTTCAATGCATTTTCATTAAGTCATTTATGGTTATCAAAATTTTAAAAACATTATTGTTTAGTTTTGTTCAAGTGGAACAGTATTCAATGGGAGTTCAGTTCCTCTGGGTGCACAGAGCACGGTATTTATACAGAGATGTTGGTTACCTCACACTCAGAGTAGAACACAAAAAACTTTTTCTTTTTTTACCCTTAGAAATCCATTAAACCAACAATGAAAATTGAAAACATGATAACATTCAAATACTTAGTCAACAAGTTTACAGTAAGGCCTGCAAATCTTCTGACCTCATAGTGAATCAGTGTTGTCAGAACCTGTTTCTATAGACAATTTTAACAATTTTGAGCTCACTTTCGTTAATTAAAAATTTGCAGCACTTTGACAAATTTGAATGTGTTTGTGGAGCCCCATTGTGTTTTGTTTGTAAAACTTCTTCATGGTTGGCAGCCCTCTTGCAATTCTCAGCACTGACACGGTTTGTTCTCCCTTTCACACCATTAAAGGCTTTTTTCTCTTGTCTTTCTGCAGCATACAGACATTTCTACTCTGTTAATTAACTCAGCCAAAGAAGTTATGTTTCCTTGGCATTAGTGTGTATGTCTGTTTAGGACTACAAAAAAAATTACTTTTGGTGGCTGTCCCCTGTAGGTGCCTAAACATGTGCCAAACAAGAACCCGTTTAATTTTGGTGCCAATTCAGCTAGAGGAGCAGATTTTGAATTATAATTAAATGCTACATTAATATTTGGTCTGGAGGAACAGATCATACCTAAAAAAAGTTTCTTTAAACCCTTCTGCAAGTTGTTTTAGGCCTAATGTGCAAAACTGAAATATCCGTATGATGGAGGTATGAATTTTTTTACGTGCCTATGACACATTTTTATTTCAGGTACATTTAGCTGCATAATTGCAAATGATAATTCTTTGTAATTTTTTTTAATTTTATTTTACATACTGTTATGAGCCCCGAAGGGAAATTAAGAATGCACACTCTAGTATGTTAGTGAATAACACGCATGCATATATACTGTACAGTATGTTAGTGAGTACAGGCCCCTGTAATACACACAACCACACACAAGGGGGCCTGTACACATGCAGGGGGAGGTAGAGTGGTGGGCAGCTCCTTCTTGGTGCACCCCAAATGAGCAGCTTGTGAGGGAGACGACACCTTGCTCAAGGGTGCCTCGGCAGTGCTCCGAAGGTGAGCTGACACCTCCCACTGTCAGCTCACACTCCAGGTGTTTTTGGGTGGGAGCGGGAATCGAACCACCGACCTTGGAACACTGGACAAACCGTTCTACCACTAAGCCACTTCCGCCCCCAAATATCATACTATACATGTAAAAATCATGCATAAAAGAAATGTTCAAGGATTACGACTGCTTTTCAGAATGAAGTAGTGACTAAGTGCAAAAAAGTAAATAAAACGTATGTCCCAGTCTCAATAATAATTATATTATGGCTATAAAGACATCCAACATTTCCTTGTTTGTAAATTGTACTGCTATTTCTAATTTGTCTAGAAAAGGCTACATACAAGATAAACATAGAGTTCTTTTAAAATATCTGTTCTGTTTTTACCCAACTTGCCAAAGACCCACCAGCCTGTGATCTGTGAAAATTCAGAGACAGCTGGAGCAAAGTGTAGGCACAAAAGAGCAGTGATGTGCAAAAAGGTTGGGAAATATCCAAAAACATATGCTAAAACTATCTGTGCTAGGCACACATACAAAGCATATTCCAATCTCTTGATCACCAAAGAGGGAATGTGTGATTAGCAGAGGATAGAAGACGGAGGACATCAGAGGGAGAAAAAAAAATGCATTTAAAGCCAGCGGGAGGGAAATGTTGTTAAACTTAATTCAAGTGTTCACATGTGATTTACAAAGATGCTTTAATTCAAATCATTAGCTAGATAAAGTGATTAAGTGTAGATTCTGGGCAATTTTGAAAGCATCTCTGTGGTCGAAAACTAAAGCTCTGGAGATCAATATTAGCTCAACATACATTATAAGATATATGAATTAGCAATCATCAGTCCTCTGTAACGTCGAGTGCTTCGCAATGAACATGATGACATTGGGATTTGTTTCCCTCTAAAACCTCGAAACAAGTGCTGTGTGGGACTAGTATCATTCTGCTGAGTGATGAAGCCATTTTACAATTCAATTTACATTTAAATTTTACAATGGTACAATGGACATAAATATAAGCCTTGATATCAACCACGAGAGTTAGAGTGGAACTTTCTAGTCAAAGACTGACTATCTTCAAACAAACAAAGTCGTTAGTAACAGAAATTAGAGTGTTTCTTAGTTACAACCAGTTTGTGAAAATAAATCAAGACTAACCTTCCAGCACATAAAGTTGAAATGGTAAAATGATACACGCAAAACATCAGCATATTAGCTACATCATATCATCATGAGCAGTAAGTAAAAAGCCACGCTCTCCCTCCAAGCATTGTTGTAGATTCAAAGTGAAATCCACAGCATTATAGAATATTTAAACTAAGAGATAGAGATTTGCTCAAACTACATTCACAATCATTATTTTTAATTTTCTTTTCTGCTCGGTTCCCTAACAAATATCACTGAAATTGTTCAAATAGCAAAATAACAATAACTATGGCAACTTGAGTGGAATTAAAATCTACATTTTGCCATTTTACGTGACGGCGATGTTCCAGCTTCATTATAGTTGTTACCCACATGGCCTTTTTCAAAACGGTTAAAGTGACTGGCCACTTAACTCAACTGTGTTAAGGTGTTTTGCCTGGTGAGTCCATTTGGCTATGACCCACAGTTCACTTCCTGAGCCTCTATTATGTTGTTAAAACAGCAGCCTTACACATAAGCACTGTACTCGTCCCTCTAAAGTAAACTAATTACATGGAAACTACAGCCTAACAGGTGCATTTAAATATTTACCCGTCACCTGGGCTTCTATGTGTGGGTGAGCAAAACACAGAGATCAAAAGGGCTGGTTTGAAATTATACACCAGCTAAACCGCAGACGTCAGCAATGGGCAAAATGTCTGCCCCGGAGGCCATTCGCCAGTGTGTCTATCATTCATATTAATGTTTCCTCTTCACCTTGTTGAGAAGGCATTAAGGGATCTGTAGCTCGCTGCCCTGAATAACAATTCAATTAATTTCCTATATTCTGTGAGGTGATGGCCATAGTGGAGGTGCTTTAAATAAGCCTGAGCTGAGGCATTAATATCATACATCAGTGATCAATAGACATAAGCTTTTTGGCGTAGAATAATGAGGCATGAGCAATTATCCCTGTGAGCCACTGGTGTCCAGTCTGCAGTCAAGGAGGGTGCTGTTGGTTTTAATCCCCACCAAATGCTGCAATGTTATGACACAGAAAGTGTGTGTGTGAGCTTTTACTGCTTCAACGTCCTAATTCAGAAGGACGAAACTGTAAAATATCAAGGCGCAGTAGTATGTTCAGCAAATAAGTTTATCCTGGTTAAAATAACAGCAGATTTACTCAGATGGGTCTATCCATTCAAGATGTATTTTGTTTAAGCAAGTCTTCTGCTGGTGGAAGGGTTTTCACAAGTCTGTCGTCTCCACATTTTGGTCAGAAACCATTCGGTTTTTATATAATTAACCCGATAATGGAAGCTGTCATTTTACAGTTTAATATATAAGGACTCAAAGCTCTGAAAAGATTTTAAACAAATGCAGAAAAAAGTGAAAGACTATTACATTCATCCGTTTTCTTGTAGACAAGGCGATCGCAATCATCCGCCTTTGGGGTTATGGGTCTGCTGGAGCCTGTCCCTGCTACACCCCGGACAAGACACTAAGTCACCACCGGGCCACACAAAAGACAAACAACCATTCACACACACACTCACACCTACGGATATTTTAGTGTGGTTCCTAAGCTCCTTTTTTTTAGAGGTGGGAGCTTAGCAAGTCAGAGGGAAAAATAATTTGTTAAATAACACTTCCTTTTCTTATCGTGCATTTCTTTTTACAAGATAAATACTAACCAATTATTTCTTTCAAGTCAAGCAGCAAATTTACAAGCCATGGAGGATATTGTCTGTCTAAAAATACACAGCGAACAAGATAAGGCTAAAACCAACTGAATTTTGAATCTACAATAAATAGAAACCTTGTAAATTGAATGATAAGAGGGGGGCAGAGGAATAGTGTATTAAATGGGACTGCTGGTCAGCTCTGATAACAGCACATCCCCTACAGGAGATCTCTCTCTGCTCTGCCTCATCCTTTCACAGATATGGAAGAATCTCGACTCGCTGAGCATTTGGAGCCGGTTTGCAGTAAGTGCTGCGGACCAGGTAGGGATGAGAGGTGACAAAGAGCAAACAGGCTGTAAATTCAAATGCAAAACAGCCTGTGTGTTTTACTGTATGAATTCACTCGGCAAAAGTCGTTGCATCGAGGTTGACGCTACTATATGTACCAGTTGACCAGGCTCTGACCCCAAGACGATGCTCAAAGCCGTGTTTCATGTTTCTCTCTACCTTCCTGAGACCCATCCAGCCTTAGTCCATTCTGAATGCCTACAGGCATCTTTACAATGTATTATGTATTACTTCATAAAATAACCAACCAATTGAGTTTGTCTTACTGTAATGTGTCGTAGGAATACAAATATGGGGCTGAATTGTAGACTGTAACGTTCATTGTATGTGTAAGTGCTACTGAAAGATTGCAAATTTAGGATGTACTACATAGGAAAAATACAGTTCCAGTCCATTTCTGTTAGAGGCTAAATAAGGCTAGACTAAGGCACACATTTTATATTATATTAAATAATTTCATTTTGTTTACTTCAAAAAGCCCATTTCAACAAAAAAGAAGAAGGCACCAGCTTTAAAAATGAGTCCCTCAGCAACAGTTCTTGGGGTGGGAAGGTAGCACTGTCCAATGGCCAATTCATCAGGAGACAGTCAAGACAGGTGCTCAAATACTTAGTCTCCTTTTCCACCTCTGCATGCTTCCATTGTCCATTCACACAGCAGAGTTAAATTAAAGTAAAGGCAACTCTGCTGTTGTTTACCCGTGTGTCATGAAAGCTCTGATTTTATAATATGCATCTACTGAAAAAAAAAACAACTCAGAATCTGTAATTAGTTTCTGGTTTCTGGTCCTCTGGATTCTTCATACTTGGAACTGTTTTGGCACTAAACACTAACTTTGCATAATTAGATGTGCTGTCATTGTACTCTTACTGTATGAAAGTTGGCAGAATGCTGGCAACACATTTCCAGTCAAAAATACAGAAAACTGCTGTTGCATCGAGACATTTATATTTCTTTGCATTTACATTACTCAAGATGTGGCTGCGTGACTGAAGCACTGTTAACACTGCCTCTGCTATTCTTTAAGAGGTATTTTTTCTTCCAGTGGGCTGACAAAAATCTGATATTTTCTGTTGGTCTTTACAATAATTTGGACACCACACTTATATATCTAAATAAGAATAAGAATTAGAAAACAACAGCAAATGACAAGGCGATCAAGGACAATTTTAAATTTATAAAATAAGATCATTGGTGTTGTCCTCAGGGCTATTCTAACCCATGTAGTATAACTGAAACTGCAAAAAAAAAAAAAGTTTTTCAAAGTAATGAATCTTCTGTTCGGGAAATGAGGTACACTTGACATGCAGCACATTATTCTTTACAAGGTCATCATCAGGCAATCCTGTTTATTAAAATGAGGAAGAGGACCCAATATTATCAATAGATACCAGGCATCTCCACTTCCCTTTAAATTAAAAGAGATAAAAAGGTCAACTCTTATTGAGATATCACCACCTTCTGTCTTCCTTCCTCCATTCTCTGCCTAGGCAATAGTAGACTCTTATTTCTCTGGGGACACACAAGCTGGTTGTACCTCTGTGTTATTTACTAATCTTCTCTCAATACCAGTTTCTCAGTCCCACAAAGTTAATACTAGTCCAATGAGAATGGCTTTGTATCTCATAAACTCTTATTATCTTACCACCTTGACTACCCAACATGTACTTGCCTAGAAACAAACACAGCAGGGATTAATTTACAGAGAGGGGAAAAAAATATTTCCTGTGTCTCCAGTAAGGTTATCCACCTAAAATAACACTGTGAAAATGTCATGGTGGAACTAACAAGGGAACACAGCTGTCACTATTAAATGATAGCAATCAGACAGCGAACATGAGTAATTCACTCCTTCTAGTGTGAGGCTGAAGGATGAGCAGATAATAATTTTCACAAAATTTGTCTTCTGGTTCTCACCAATCAATCCAGAGTTGACGCTCAGAGCCCCTCCTGCTGTCTCGTCATGTGTAGATTACAGTACCTCTCTCATTCCACCTGTGCTATTCTGTTCCACTGAAGGCCCCAGAACACTTTAAATGCCATGGCAGTAAGTTTTAATTAAACCCAAAGGGAAAAGTATTAATTATCTCATTGCCTGTCGTGAATTGGCTAGCGGCTGCAGGCAGATTCCCTCTCGAATGCTGATGATGTTGCAGCATATCAGGTGAGGTTTAAGATAAATTTTTGAGTTTATCAAGTTCAGAATTTAATTTGGACAGATGCCTGGGAACAGGAAAAATTTTAATCTCTAAATAAAAATCATTGCTATGGAGCCATTTAAAATATCATCATTTGTCCCTGCAGGATGTTTTTCACCAATCAAAGGCTACATGACATAATGTTTTTCCGAAGCCTGTAGTATCCCCTGAGGTGTACAATTATTTCTTTTAAAAGTATTTGCTTGTTTTCCAACTACGTATACGACTTTACATACTGTATGTTCTGCCTTTATCTGTGCTGCAGGTGCTAAATCCTATGTTGCCAAACAATGTAAAGCTGTCATAGAAACTACTAAAATTGCTGCTGCCATTTACCTTTCTCTTCTTTCCATGTGCACTGAACAACGAAAAGCATGTTTTGTCATGCACTGTTTGAATTCTCATTATTACCATGTCATTGACTGCCTGGTTATCAGAGATGGACAGAGTACTTGACCCCAGTACTTGAGTAAGAGTACAAATACTTCTGGTCAAAATTTACTCCGCCACAAGTAAGAGTAGCCCAGTCAATACATTACTTGAGTAAGAGTAAAAAAAGTACTTGCTTTTAAATGTACTTAAGTATTCAAGAGTAAATGCTTTTAAATGTACTTAAAGTAAGAGTAAGAGTAAATTCCTATTTTTTTAAATCTTTGATGAGAATGGACCTGACTGAATTACTGTCATTTTACAATTTTATATATAGTACCTTGTATCTCGTTTCAGAGAAAACTCTTTGAAACCACCTGCACTGATATGCTTGCCTGTAGAACCATTATATTATACTGTACCAAGCCTTCCCCAATATCTATAAAAATGGAAATAAAATTAATGGAATCATCAAAGAGGACAATTATGTCCTTTTCACATTTTATTAAACAATTCCCCCCTTCCATACACACACAAGACCAACCAACTCGTTTAACTGGGGACCAACTGGAACCCCTAAAGGACACACTGGTGGACTACTGGTTGAGAACCACTGCTTTACAACAAACTAAATCTCTGCTTTCAACAACTCAATGTTTACAGGAAGGACATATCCCAGTACCACAATATTTGTCTCCCCCAGACTGTCTGTCTCCCCCCACCTGTCTGTCTGTCTGTCTGCCCCCCCCCCCCAATCTGTGTGTCTCCCCGTGCCCCCCAGTCTATGTGTCTCTGTGACCCTGTGTCCACCAGTCTCTGTCAGTCTGTAGTACTGTAAAATTAAGTGACAAGAGGTTTCTAGGTGTGACTTTTGTCAGTTTTTCTTCAGCAAACACAAAAGCATTTGAAAATGTAATTTTTCTTGTCTGAGTCCGCGTTGTCCTTTTTCACTTCTACAAACTCGAACATATCTTTAAGATGAGGCCATGGATTTTCTTCCTCCGACTCATAAAACTCCGGCTCATCATTTTCATCAGATTCAACGGAGGCTTCTTCGGCAGTCGCCATTGCTACCGCGGTCTTGTTTTGAGCTGATTAGGTAGGGGATGACGTATTTCTGCTTTTACGTAAATCCCAGTTGAGAACATGTACTGATAGGTTTCCTTCTTTGATGGACACTGCGTGTGGCCAATTGCATTTTTTTTTTTTTGGGGGGGGGGGGGGGACGACAACAGGCAAACCTAAAAGTAACGAGTATTCATGAGCCTTCTCAGAAATTAACTCGAGTAAGAGTAAAAATCTTTGCCTCGGAAATGTATTCGAGTAAGAGTAATAAGTATGAAAGAATTCTAGTATTTGAGGAAAGTAAAAATCCTCAGAATCTTTACTTAAGTACAGTACTTAAGCAAATTTACTCCGTTACTGTCCACCCCTGCTGGTTATTCCATTGTGAGGTTAGTTTCTTAACCATATAAATTTCCACAGTGGAAGTACATCTACAGACAGTCCACTGTTACCACTGATATTTTGAGTGTGAAGCTGAAACAACCCACTCTATCTGATCCCTGTATTTGTTAATGCAGATATAAAGGAGCGCCTTATAAACTATGAATGCCTTCTCCCTCTGGCAACCATCGGTAGAGAAGATGATTGCATGGAAATCCTGTTTCCATTCATCCTGTGAGACTGGTTAACATAAAACTATCCTTAGGGTTAAGGGTAAAATGGACACTTGACATCTATAAAGACTTGCACAAATCAAATTTTTCTGATATGTCGACCACACAAAGACATTTTTAAAGGAAACAGAGTGACAGTAGCCCAAGGAATGTCTCAAACAGTAGGTCCTAACCTGGTGTTTCATGAGCTTTTACTGTGTTTCAGCACCAAGGTCATACATAACGACTATAGAACTATAGGGACACTTACCTCGTAAGAGGTCTGAGCTGGCATACGGCGAACTGTATGTTCGAAACAGTAGCCAATCAAAGTCATCATCATCCCCCTGGGAGAACTCACACAGACTGGGGTCTGAATCCTCTTCAAACGTACATCCTGCTGATGGAAGAAAGGAAATAACAAAACATGTAGCGTTTATTTCAAGAAACAATGTCTGTAGATCAGTTCTAAAGAGGTAGATATACTGAACAGGTGACAGAAATGATAAAGAAAACTTTTCTTTTTTTTGACAGTGGCAAATCCAAAGATATTCGCATCATCATAAAAAGTAAAACATATCCTAATAAAATGTAGTCCTGATTCAATCACACCTGCTACGTATGTGCTACAATGTGTTGTGAGTGTATGCTGGAGCCGGTGAGAGAGTGTGTTATAATGAATATCAGTGTGTGTTGGTATGTGTGAGTGTGCAAGTCAACAAATGAGAATCCCTCTCTGCTTTTCAATGGCAGCCTTCAGCAGTGAGACTTTATCTTTTCAAATCTTAGCCCCACATTAGTATATGTTGTTATATCAAGTGAGAAATAATCAGTGCAGTTGAAGTCTTGATATACTGTATGTTTGATCCATCCTGATTTTACAGTTTCATCTCCGTTCTGTGTGATTGATTTGCTAACATACAGCCGGCACAGTCGCACAGTGGACATGCTTTTGCCGCACAGCAAGGCGGTTCCACATCTGCATGTTCTCCCCGTGTCTGCGTGGGTTCTCTACAGGTTCTCCGGCTTCCTCCCACCTCCAAAAAAATGTGCTTCAGGTTAATCGTCCGGTCCCAAATTGACAGTAGGTGTGAGTGTGCGCGTGCGTGTTTGTCCTTGTTTGTCTGTCTGTGGGCTCCACGGTGAACTGGTGTCACGCCTGGAGTCTCTCCCACCTCACACCCTACGCTAGCTGAGATAGGCTCTAGCTCCCCGTGACCCGCGATGGATGGATGGATGGGTGGATGGATGAATGGATTTGCTAACATTCTTTAGTCAAACCACAGTTTAATTCTGACATATTTGTGTTCTGTTGTGATAGCTAACTTTGACAAACACTAACATTAATTTCTTATTATCACAATTCTTTCTGTAGGCTTTTCTGCTTCTCAATTAGGTTCAAGTGCTGGGTATGACATTTTTAGTACCACCTCTGTTGCTGTTCCTGAGCAGTTAGTAGACGAACACGTGGAACACTTTTTCTGCGTTATCACCTCATCAGTGTCTGGTTAGCACAGAATTACGTTACTTTTCATGAATGAAATTTAATTGCGATTTTATTTCTAATTTCCCCTAAACTTCTTCCTCTCATATAAACTGGGAGAGAAAAATTACTTCATTCTGCACTAAATTTTGAGATGTAGTAATAATAACAGCTTACCACAAACTTTCACTGCAGCCACACTGACCACTTCTTCAGAATAAATCATTAATGTATGTTTCATATTGACTTTATCATTTCTTCACATGAGCAGAACTTAAATGTTCAAAATCTGCCCATCTGCGAATTCACTATTCCACATAATAAAAAATGGTTTCTGTCTGAAAAGAAATAGAATGTCTCGCAAAAAAACAAGCTTTAAGATATAATTACTTCAAAAGAAATGAATAAGAAACCCTGGCAAAAGCAATAACTGCCCTTGGACCTGAGGTGATTTCCCCAATCCCAAAAAAAGCGTTCACAAATGAAACAGCATTGTCTCAGAGCGGAGCCTGTGCATTAGTGCAACATGCAACATGCTAATGACAGGAATTACTAGGAGCAAGTCCAGCAGGAAACTCTGTGGTCTTATTTCCTCATTCTTTTCTCTAATCTTCCATTAAATAAATTGTCTCAATGTGATGCTGTAATTACAATTCATAAGTCATTATTTTCACCATTGTGCTGATGTACAAGACAACCACAGCATCCAATCATTTAAAGATTATTGTTGGACAGGTTTGTTTGTTTGTGTGTTTGAGGACCAACACAAAAGAAGCCACAAGAAAGACTCAGACACTAAATCTATATCTAGATATTGGCAGCAACACCTAAATGAATTGTGAATTTTTTTTTAAAAATATATAAACAAGTCTTTCTTTGTAACCCTGTTAAAAAAGTATTAAATTATACCATATATGTACAAGTGTTAAAGTTATTAGCTTACAAACATTTCCAATTTCAATTTCCTGATTTAAATAGAAAATATATGATGAAAGGTGTGGTGAAAAAAAAAAACAAGCCTTCAATGTCAGCTTTTGATATTTGAAAGTTTGTTTTGATTGATATCCTAAAGGTGTTGGTCAACCCAGCTCTTACTTTTGGGCAGATTTTCCTCAAGCTGCGTAGTTTGCTTTAACTGCAGTGTTTTGCATCAAGTCATCGATACATGCTTTTCAACTTCAGGGGAAAACTGATCCACCACTTTCCTACCAATCCTAGTTCCAGGGCAGACAGAGGTTAGTAGTTTGTGTCTTGCTTTAAACTTCTTGGCTCACTGTGGTTGTAATGATGACTAGCGAGACAGCTCTCAATACTTTTGAGGTATGTAACTGAACGTCTGTGGTTTGAACTTTGGGGTCCCTTCTAGCCAAACATCCTCATTTTACTGTTTATAACTTTCTGTGGTACAGAACTGCGGATGAGGACTGAACGCTTCCTGGTGCTTCATATTAGTTTTCCAACAGGAACCCAGCTGGAAGCTTTCACTGTGAAGCTCCTATGGAATTTTTTAATCTTTCAAACTATTTTTACTTTCATTATTCAAAAATTGCATAAATTATGCTTATGTATTAGATAGATAGATAGATAGATAGATAGATAGATAGATAGATAGATAGATAGATAGATAGATAGATAGATAGATAGATAGATAGATAGATAGATAGATAGATAGATAGATAGATAGATAGATAGATAGATAGATAGATAGATAGATAGATAGAAGGGACTCTAGAATGATATCCACATGTCATCAAGGTAACAGAAACCATTTAACTTGCCGTGCTGCGGAGCAAACCATTTGTGCCTTTGCCTGAAAGCCACAACATAGATGAGTCAATTTGTTGCTCTTTGGTTGAAAATGTTGCAGTTGGTTGAATTTTCTCCAGATTGTGTATTCATTGCAGCACAAACACACTCAGGGCACACTAGCCCACAGCCAGCCTATTAGATCACTCTTGCACCTCCAGTGATTATATGATAACACCAGAGCGTATTTACCATCTTGTAAGCTTGGCCCAATGGGTGATAGTAGCAGCCAGCCAGCAGGGGAGGGAGTGTGAGTTTCTCCCTGTGGGTTTGATTTATTGTCTGGTGTTCGGCTGTTACTGCACAGATCTGCTGCTGAGGCCAGGGGTTAATTGTCCCACACTGGGGTCTACTTCTAATGGAACAGCCAGAGATATGGGCCCTGACACACCCAAACATTGGCACTATATTATTCCCTGCTGCTTCAGTAAATGAAGCCTGCAGACTCCTCCCTACAAGTGTCATCATCCAGCGGAAGCAAGCGGGGATGCAAAGCCGGCACTGCCCCGGCAATGTCAGCTCCTCACATTGCTTGGGGGAGATCCAGCTCATATATCATGACAGACATATTCCCTCCCCACCTCTTTCTGGAAGACCAATGGGTGTGAGATGTCAGTGGCCATTTTTTATCTGTATAATTACAGTATAATTTAATGCAATGACCAGTGAAAAGTCAGACACTGCCAAGATTTTGTGGCTGAGTTCAAAACATGTTTCAGTTTGTTGTTCATGCTGCTGTAAGATGACATAAATCAACCTCTACTTTAAACACTTTATACTCAACAGAGTAACATGGCAGCAACAATAATTTTAGTCAGACTCACAATGAAGGAGTTCAAAAATCTTGTTATGAAATCAGGTCCTGTCACATATTTAAAAAATGTGGTTATCTAAAAATTAAATACCGGTAAGTTATTTTCAAATTATTTTTTATTAAAATATAAGTCAGAGACTGATCTAAATGATGGAATCAAACACAATTGTGTTTCAATAAAACCTGTTTCTGTTATCTTCAGAAGATCTCTGCAGAAGCTAAAAGAGTAAATGAAATGATGAAATTGCCACAATGATTATCTTAACAACAAAACAGATGAAATGTGTGTGGATAAAGAAGAGACAGTCAACATGGAACTATCATCAACATCATTATTATTATATTATATTATATTATTATTATTATTTGGAATTGTTATTATTTGGAATTATTATTGTCATTATGTTTGGAATGTATTAGAGCATATCCAACTTAACACGATCTGTGAATGTTTCAGAATACCAGACAATACCAGCCAACCTGGGTCCTCATCAGAGAGGCGATTAATGCCCCTTTCTCTTCCAACTTGATCTTGGCTTTACCTTCACTTTTAAAAAGTGGCAGATCTTGTCCTCTGCTTGACTTCCTTCATACCCCCCTCACTGGCTCTACAGACTTCGATTTGGCACAGTTACTGCCTCCTATAAGGGACAACAATGGCTCCACTCGCACCTTTTTAGTGTTAATACAGAATGGTGACATGCAATAAAGGTGTGACAGTCCTGCCTTGACAGGCTATATAAAAGAGGATAGAGAAAATATGTTGCATCTCTTCTTGGCAGCAAAATATACGATCAGATACTGTAAATCAAATCTTAACAAACAATCCTGGAAATACTCGTTTCAAGCATGCAATATCAGCAGAAAATAAAACACCACAGTAGGTGCCAAATCAAACCTGCTATGGTGCCCTGCAGGCAGTCCAGCACTGAGAGTTAGGAAGAACTGAGTAGAGCACAGTGGGGACAGGCAGTTTGCTGTCTGAGCTCATCAGCTGTGGAGCATCCAGCCTGAGGAGCTCTGGATAAATCTGTATCCTCTTTTAAATCTCAGCTGAAGACTTCATATCAAAGGGGTTTCTTTTATATTTCAATGTTTCTTCAGATTTTTTTAGGTCTGTTTATATCTTATATTAAAAACACAGTATAATAAATATTTCTGTTTCTGAAATGTTTGTATTCTCAGCAGCTTTAATTTAACTTGTTTCCTTACATTTATGCAATACGATAAATTATCTGTCTTATTAAATAGCTGTCCATGGATGGATGGATGGACGGATGGATGGATAGGGTTAGTGTTAGGGTTAGACTACCGGTCATTTATCCATATGCACTCATTTAAGCACTTATATCTGTGTTCACTGAGAAAGGTATCACAGCAGAACTCTCTAAAAATATATTAATACACCCACTGTCAGATTTCACAGCAGACCCAAATAACTCCAGATTCACACCGTGTAAGTGATGAGCCATGCCAAACAACAGAATGACTGACTTCTCCGAGATTTCATTAGGACATAAAAGAACGGGCACTTGTTTACCAGACACTCTCACTCACTGCCAGTGTCATGGGGATGAGTAAAAATGTTCCTTGGTTTAATACTTGCCGTTAATGGTGGCTGTGAGTCATTCTCCACTCACATCAATTGGTGAAATCACACGTAGGCCTTTGTGTAAGAACTGGTATCACTTCTTCTGTTTACTTGTAAAATTCCTGCCTGGCTATCTAATTAAAGTGACAGTCAGCTATATGGAATATGAAAATGTAAATATTGTCAGAACCTCTGCTTTTCCCCTTTATTTGCATTTGTATATGTATAAGGATTTTGGCCCAAGCTTACTTAAGGTGCTACTACTTAGACGACTTTCCACTTGAATAAGAGGGAATGGATGAAATTACAGAAGGGACTGATTCACAACCACAATGTACAAACAACAAAAAAGGTGATATTCCAACAGAGCCACAGTCAAAAACACCAATTCCAAAATCAAGTGTGTACTTTTTTTTTTAATATTTCAAAAAAGGAGAATGATCTGTCCCTATATACAGAAAACAATCAATTGCTGTGAAACACAGTGGTTAATCTTTTTGCTGGCTTCTAAAAGATTGAGTGCTGTGGGTGAGCGGAATAAAAGAACAGAGAGTCCAATTCAACAGGGAAGTCCTTTAACAGACTGTAAATTAGTAGCATTTGTCTGAATACTGACTTGTCATGTATGCCACTAACAGAAAATTGTAAAAAAGCTGTCTGTGAAAATAATTGTCCAAATTAGCTCGATACAGTGTGCACAGGAGTAGAAATTCTGGGCCACTTGACAGCAGCTCACTGGGGCCTTAAAGCAAGAACGTTCATGTTATAAAATCCGTGAAAATCAAAAAAGACACTTACTCGCAGATGAATAGCTTTAATGTCTATTTTGAAGAAAACATATAACCTGTTTTCTTCAGCTTAAATGAAGTAAACAGGTTAAAATATTTTATCATAAAGTCAGTATAACATTTCCTGATAGTTTTCAATTGAAAACAATATTTATCACAATCACGTAAAACAAGAGCTGATATGTTCCAAAGCCCATCATAACAAAAAGGACAAATATATTTTATGATCTCACATTATATATTTACTGTAATCATATTACCCAAAAAGACATCAGTACGAATCCACTTAATATTTATGAAATAGATGAAAATGTCAATTTAGTAAATAACAGCTTTTGCCATTTCAATTCTCAAATTTCCAAATTCTGAAGGACGTCAGTGAGTGTTGTCAGTCCTTAACGGTCCATTCAAATGAAGCAGCCTGATCAGATAAATGTTGCTATTAGACTTAAATTAGTCAATCATTGAGCAGATGTCCAAAGGCTCTTTCTAATATATTCTAAGGACAAATCAGACAGCAGTTTCATTATTCTCATTGAATTCTCAGGGGGGCAATATAAAAATCCAAGTTGGAACATAAGAGTACTTATCATTTGTAATGCTCTTTGAAAATTTAGAATTATTTATCTGCTAGTTAATATCTGAAATTGTGCTTACATTTACATCTTGTCAGAGCAAAACAAAAATTAAGACACACAGCTGTGTGATTCATATCTGAAGTTCAAAACACTACGAGTCTCTCATTTAGTACAAAAATAGCTGATATATGCGCTCCAAGAAACCATCACAGCCTTCGCTTTAATGTCTGGCTGTAGCTTGTGCCCTTAATTATCTGGCAGTCGGGATGGATAATGAACACGGGGACCTGTGATGTCACCTGGGAAATGCAGCATGATGATGAGGCACGGATGCTTGTCATTTCACCAACAACAAATGGGACCAAGTCGTCCTGGGAAGACAGGCCGTTAACTGAGCGCTAAGGAAGCTTCATCTGAGTCCGGTGGTTGGTGGGGATCCAGGTGGGAATAGGTGAGTAATACTGGAGGCAGTTAAGGGGAGGAGTGTAGCTGATTTGCATTGCAATAAGTGTGGCCTGATGCATCAGGCAGGAGACAGGTATATTTATTCTCTGCAGACGCTCTCCTCCCCACCACTCCCCTGGCTGCCTCTGAAAGCCATCCATCCACACACCTGAATACACAATGAAATCATCTCTCTGCCTCCCCGGGCATTAATAACTCAACCCTGGTCGCTGGATGGGCCTACTCACACAGAGAGGGCCAGGAAACAGATTGAGGAAAGAAGAAGGGCTGGAGATGGTGAGCAAGTACAGTAGGAGTACTGAGCTTCAGGGTAAAACTGATCTGAAATATGCTGTCACTGAGCATCTGGAGGAGAAAAAGAAAATAAGGGACTGAATTAAAACTACGAGAGCAAAGAGTGAGGCCGTATGGTAAACCTTTATGACTTTCTCAGCATTATTAATGTTTTCATTACTGAGAAACTTTTTTTAACACTTTCCCTAAAATATCTTAAAAGGATATGACACAACTGAATTGGTAAAACTTCCTCATTATTACATTAAATGCACAAAGTATTTGGGATACTATAAGCATTTGAAGATTGTTTCAGGTGATTTTATGTCACACTCTTGGAACCAGCGTGCCCCAGCCATAGCTATGGGCAGGGTCACAGATAGAAGAAATATTGGATTGGAATAACCCATGAGAAGAATGAATTTATAAGATTCTGTCAATTTCTCTCCAATTTTATGCTTCATTCTTGTTATCTCAAGTGAAATTGTTTTGTTTTGTTTTTTTTCTTCAGTTGTTTTCTCTCTCCACTGTGTGCATCTGAATCACTGCCTCCAGTTGCGGAATGCGCAAATGTGATTGGCTGAACAGTGACTTCCAAGGGCTAGAAATTGCATTAAATAAAAAAGCTCTGCAAAAAAGTTACAAGCCTCAGTCAAAATTTGATCATCTTTAATAGATTTTAGAAATATACATGTCCAGATCTGTGATATCAGAAGAGAAGAGGACGGGTAGCAGATTAATAAGGGGGCAAATTTTGGCTATTTAGCTGACATCCCCAAACCACTATCCCTTAAATGCTAGTAGTAGCTAATGTTGCCGTAGCTTCTTAATGTTGAACAAGAGTTTTAAAAAAAAGGTCAAGAAAGACTTTATAAGTTCTAGCCCCAAACAAAGCTGACCGTGGCATCACTGGAACCAATGCTGGGACTCTCAAAGTTTTCATGTGCAGAAATACTCTCCACAACCTGTAAACAGAGTGGGGATTTGAAAATAATTTCCACAACAAATCCATTCATGATTCAGTCGGCCGGTCATCTGTCTTTTATTTCATCAGTCAGGCTGTCATTTGTTTGGTTGGCACATGATGGAGTCGATCTGGATCAAGATCATTTGCTCAATCTAACTTCCTTAAACATTATGAAATATGAATTTAATATGATATTGTGGAACATGACCAAACTTGGAGGAATGGAGTAATCAGAATCTTTGAGAAGATTTGAGTAAAATATGGATGATTTCTTTTTTTAATTTACTTCAACAGAAAATCGGCTGCTGTTTGGCCCTGCTACAGGCATGGACTCTGCTGAGCACCCTTCAGTAATAAAATCTTATGAGAACAGGTTAAAGGGCGCTCCCTTCTCTCAGTAAAAAGATAAATATATAGTCTTCACCATTTCTGACCCTCCTATAAAAAATTAGATTTAATTTCAAAAAACTGTGAAATTGTCAAAGAACATTTCCTCTTTCATTTGTTCAGGATTCCTGCAGCTGTATTATGAAATATCGGCCCACTGCCATTCATCTTGAAAAAAAAAATTTTCTTCACTTTAAGGGACTGGTATAATATTTCATTCTCGATCGTACGTTGCTGATAAAAGTATATCAGATGTCCGTGGAACAAGAGTCAAAACATTATTCTTCCAATATCAGCCCTTTCTGTGCTATTCTGGGGTCACCACAAATGAAAAACAGGGAAGCAAAGACAAAAGCAATCTGAGCTTCTATTCTCCTGTTTCTCCTTCACTGAGAAAGAAAAGAAGGCATCAGTTACTCCACTTCCCAGTTTAAAGTAGGGGTGAGATAATTTTCAGTTCATTCGGCTACTAAAAAGTCAGTTTTAATTATCATATATTCTGTTTTTCCCAGTTAGTAGAGGTGTATTTTGAGTAGATTTCTTCTCACAGGTGCAATGGGATTGCTTCACTTCATTTCTATTTTAATCTGATCATAAGATGTTGGGTACTAGAGGTACGTGGTAGCAAAGTAAATTTTAAAGGTACATAACAAATCAATTTCATTAGCAGGAGGAAAGTGCTTATGGCTTCAGTTTCCACATCTGTTTTTTTTAATATAGTCTCCTTTACTTGTCAGACACAGCAGTAAAGTAAGTATTGAACAGATCATTTTTCTCTGTACTGTAAATATATTTCTAAAGGTGCCAATGATGTGATTTTCACCTGAGGTAACAATGAGACACTTTTTTATAAGCACAGTTGGAACTGAACCAGCTGATATTAATTTTCACAGACAAGAGGAGACATAACTTTCTAATTACTGGTATATTTCTGCTAGTTTTTTGGCTTTCTGTATCTTTTTTCTACCTTCATTTCTTCAAGTGTTTCAGTCCTTTTTTTCCCTGGTTCATTCCATTTTTGTGCACATAACTTAATATATCAACATGTAAATTTTTATTTCTTTCTATGTGTGGTGTGCATGGAATCTTACCAACATCTGGTGAAAATCTTATGTCAGTAGCACTTTTATAAACATATTTATTGAGGAAAAAAGGCAGAATGTAAAAATACTTAAATTACCAGTTGTATATAAATATGTCATTTGTAATTTAAGTTCAAAGACAGGGAGTAAAAACATTATGTGAAGAGTTTCTGAGGACGTGCTTCACAATGTGAAGGCTCAAGAACATTCCTGTTGAGGAGTGAGTGACTGACGCAATTGTAGCAGAGTGACATAATAAATGATAAATATTTTATACTTGTTATGAAAATTTAGCAGTTGGCTAAAAACAATAGATTGTTCAGCGATTACTGAATTAAACTGATTATTTAATCAACAGAAATTGAACTTAGCGTCACTGTCTGTCAAACACTTGCTGATTGTTGCCTGGGAGAGTATTTAAATAATGTTATCCTGGGTCCTCTGGGTTTTACTTCAATATATGCAATAAATTTGCTGCAGAAAAACAATCAGCTTTAATGATGGATTAAAAAACAAAAAAAATCAAATTAAAACACTACTTCATATCATGTAGAATGCTCTGTTAGTACATATGTGATTAAACTAAATAACACAAATTTTTGGAAAAACTCTTGGCTGGTTAGGAATAAATTGACTATTTGAAGATGTCCCCTTGGCTCAGAGATATTATTAATGCTATTTGTGACATTTCAAAAGAAATTCAATTTCAATTGGGAAATCAAACAAAATGGATATGTTAAATATTAACCACAAGAACAAAGACTACAAAACTGTACTGAAAAATAAAGGCACATAAATGGGACAAAATTAACCTACACTAGATGTTTTTTTTTCCTCCCTTAATCTGTTGAATTTTATCTCATTTTCTCCTTTTGGGACTAGCTATGTCATACTGGGACAAGATATGAGAGGACATGTAAACATCATTTTTTTACCCCCACTGTTCATAAGTCAGGATGCAGGATTTTGCCATGCCTCCAGCTGCTTTTTACAAAAAAAAATTTTCTTCACATTTTTCATGAGTCATCTAGAGAATGAACAACATGCAGACCCTGTTTGTGACATTTGTGATGGAGCCATCAGAGTTAATAATGCATTATTACATGTGGATTTTATAAAACCGTGTACTTTTGAGTTGTCTTTCAACTAATGGTGATGAACTGAACTGTCATGGGGTTTTCTGGTCTGGGGATTTGTTATACACGACTGGCAGCCCTCGTCATTTAATTGTCAAATGTACAATACTAAACATTTTCAGAATGACTCATTCTTTACAGATATTTCAAATCATCTGGTGAAAATTCGTGTATTTTCATAGACCAATGTATATAAAAGATAATAGAAACATTGCAGTATTTTTTTAAAGTATGAAGCAGCCCAGGCAATAGCCTAATCATAATCATTCAGTTCTATGTTCTCATCATGAATCATTTTATCACATTTTTAGCACTACCACGGACTGAAAATGCATTTAAGAGGTAATTATGATGTGACAAAAAAAATCATCAATATACCTCAGTGCATCAGCACCATGGTTAAAAAGCAGGAGCGAAAATGTGCAGACCTGGAGTGACTGAAAATGGCTTGAAACTTTCCACGTGTTAATACTTCCTGTGTAATGTTGCACAAAATGAATAGTTGAAATGAATAATTAATTGGTTTACCGGGTTTGCTGCTATGGCTAGAACACCTGTTTTTGCCTCACGTTTAGCCAACCACCTGCATTATGAAAGGATTCTATGATCACTATCATGACTAATGACAGCCTATGGTTATTAGAAACAGAGAAGAGAAAGTAAAAACTTCTCTGAATTCTGTATAATTAAGGTGCAGTTTATATTAATAACTGGTGAGAGCCGTGTAATATATTAAGTGACTGATAGAAAGCTTCATCACATGATGCAACGACAATTACCCGAAATACAGGTGATTGCAACAAAAATATGGAACATGTACAAATATTGCTGTTGCTGCACACAAGCTTTAATAAACAGTGAAATCATGCACGCTTCACTCTTAGTTTCAACACAAATGTGAACAACTATTTCTCATTCTGTTCCTGAGTTATGATGTGAAATAATGACTGGAAAAGCATTTTGCAGAAAATTTTAAATTACAATATAAAAGTGATTATAGTGATCACTAAATTAATTATCATTAATTAATTGTTAACTATTGAAGGATTATGTGTGCTCATGTAATAAAATAACACTCAAGATTGGTAGATGGTGTTTTATATGAATCATTTGATAGGATTTCTTGTTCTGTATGCACGGTTGTAGCAGCAAACAAAAGGATGCAGATGCAATCTCAAGCCCTCCATGGTTAGTCCTGCATTCCAAGAGGGCACCAACCTTTGATTGTATTGCATGTTTCTACATAGCCAATCATATACTTAGTTTAGGAGACACCAAATCTGGAGTCAGATTGGTAGTTCTTAGAGAAAATATATTATTCTGTTTATTATTCTGTTACTATTCAGCTTGTTCTTTTGTCCGGGGTTCCCGCTTCGTGATCGCGACTGAGTGTGACCTGAGCTGGAACCCGAGATCTCTTATTCTGTCATTAATTCTGACCACTCTACGAAAAAATCAACCATTTGAACTCTGAGGTAAGTTCTACTGGTGATTTTTAGCATTTTATGAATTTTCTCTAAGAAGAGGGGGATATTCTTACACTATTAATGCTTTGATTAAACAATTTTTCATTACAGCAATCTTGAGCTATTGTATTCATGACAGACAGATCCCAGTAGTCATGCTCTTTCAATTTTGACCGTTGAAATCTGAGAAGCTAATTCTTGTGTGTAACCACGTCTGCTGCCTGTTAATTCCACAAACTCCAACCAAACTCCAGCCAACAACTAAGTTGTCTCCACAGCCAGAAACCTTTCAATTACAGTCACCCACATACTGAAGGGAAGTGGGAGACGAGCGTTTCAGCAAGTATATCACTTGACCTTACTTTCTTTTTTCCCTTTTTCCCTCTAAACCTGAGTACATGTGACATAAGATAGGTGGGCTCAAAATTTAGCACCAGTGAAGAAAAGCTGAAAACTTTTTTCTCTGTAATCAGTACTGATCTGAAACCAGTTTACCAAGTTAACTCGACTCAGAAACATTACCTTTAGCTGCAAATGCAAGAAGAACAATGTTAGCACATGTTGTTCTCTCTTTTACAACACTCATGACTGCAGACATCCATAGCTGTTGAGCATGTTTGCATAGCTCGATGCAAAAAACGGAAAAATCTGTGTCACTTACAAGTGTTGTACTCAAAGAATTACAAAAACAGTGGGAATAAGAACGTGTTTACAAATGTTTTGTGAGACCAGCCAGTATTTGAATTGTTCTATAAAACGGTGAAGCTGTAATGAAACATAGTGTCTGCTAAACATGAGCGTATTTGGGCATGTATCTGATTTGGTTAAAGCATTTCTGTTGAACCAAGTCTTAAGTCATCATGACGTGTTAAGAGGCTTTGACAGTTGAAGATGGTGGGAAATATGTTATTTTCAAGACTTTGATGCTCAAGAGATTTCAATGGTTTGATCATATTTGATTGACTAAAGTATATGACGTCACATTTTTCTAAATGAACCCACACTTCAAACCAGTGAATAAAGTAAAAAACAAAAATAGACATGTCTTATGAAATGAATTTGCCTGCATTTGTTCATATGAGAAAATTAAACTTGATGTTCAGATTTACAACACATGAAAGAATTAACTGGACCTGTTCTCGGTTAATACTAAACTAATCTAATGCTGACTGACAGAGCAACCAACATCAATGAAAGCGAGGAATCGAGATGGCAGTTAATGTCACAGGAATAGAACACAGTGTTGATCATTCAGTCAAAAACATGCAACTGATTAATTATGACGCACAATTGTTTCAACTTATCATGAACTGAAACCTATTTAAATAATTCCTGTGACTCCACAGCTAGGTACCTTCCATTTAGTCTTCAGGGTTGTCAGTGATGAAAGTTGGTGGAACCTGTGCTACTGCTGCACAGTAGGGAAGGGAAAAAAGTCATGGCAGTCTATCCAAAACAAGAGGGTAATCTGTTCGTTATTTGTGAAGGAGTAGTGACATGATCGCTGCACTGTCTAGATGATTAGCAGACTGAAATGTGTTTGAACGCAGCTGTGAAAAAGTGTTCTGCCAGAGTTTCTCAATAATCGTTTTCCATCATCAGTCCCATTTTACAATTGAGGTGAACAAAGACAAGTTTAGCAGTTAAAATTCATTCTAACTCACTACACAGTCTAGTATTTTTAATCTCCTATGAGCAAATGTGTTGTCACATGCACACTTCCTCACATTTTTTTTCTATTAATAAAATAAGAAAAATGTCCACATGGTAATGCAAAGCATTATTTAAATTCCAAAATGAAGGTTATTCAAAATAATGAAATTTAACCTTATATCTTACTACACTGTTCACAAACAGTTTAATGAACTTCAAGCTTCATTGTAGTTCAAACTGCACACTGAGGCCATAGTTTATTCTCATTTTATTCTATCATTCAGACCTTTCACAGTCTTAATTTCCTGTTGTCATTGTCTGGAGCTGCCACTTGAGATATCAGCTGTTTTCATCAAGTTGTCACATTTATCCAGGAGCACACCACAACCTTCATTGTAAGTTTTTTAAATATGATTCTTCTTGTCCTTCTAGTTCTTTCATACAGTTGTTACACACAACCTCCAGCTACCCACTCCAAACCACAGATTCATTGAGCATTATCTTGTCATCAGTCTCAGCGGAGTCATCAGCCATTGTCACCACCAAAGTGCAGTCTGCAGGGGAGGGGCTTATTTTGTTGCTGACAATAGTTTATAGTTACTATCGGCGATAAAAATTGCAATAAATACTTTTCCTTAATTTTTCTTAACTTGTTACTACACTTGTTTCACCAGATTGAACTATAATTACAAAAGACTCCAGCTCCTATACAAACAGATACTCACTTCTCTAGATGACCCTGCACACTCCCCAAGTAACAGTCCTAGCAAAATGTTTGAAGAACAGCGCTAATATTATTTGCAATAATGTCAGCAAACACAGTGCTAAAAAAATATTAAAGCTGAACAAAATTTTCACGGGGCAAAAAGTCAAATTCAACTCAAGAGACAACTTTATTCATCCTTTACTGAGTTTCTTCCTCTCCTTGCAGCTTCCACCTGCTCTTCCACTATTTCTGGGCTGTCACCCAGCCAGCCGTCAATGTCAACCTGAGTATCCGGGCAGTTTCTATGAGCACATGGTCCTTTGGCCCACTGTGGGCCTACTTCCTGGTGCAGCTGCCACCTGCCCAGTCATGTGTTTTGCATTTATCTCACTGTGGCTGGGGCAAAGTGGATGTCCAATGTAAACTCACATAGATATACATTCTGAGTGTCTACAATGCGGTCCTCCATCTGTAACCATTAAGTTACATCTGAGCAATAAATGCTGCCATCAGAGACCGTGTGCATATTAGCCATCAGTGAAAGATTGATGTGTAGTAAAATTGGGCAAAAATTCAGAAATCCCATTTGGATATGTTTTCACAGTCAGCCCAAGAGAGCCGACCACAGAGACACCAACTAAACATAAACATCAATTGTTCCAACTACCTTGGCACCTAAATATGCCTGCCTCTGTGGTAGTTCTTATTTTTTGGTGAGCAAAGACGTGATTATAGGCTTCAGGTCTACCCAGACTCTTAGTGTTAATGTTTGTGTTGGAGGCTTTCAACTGCTCTTGGTTCAGTGTTCTGCCACATATCACGTCCTGAACAGCTTCTTCTGCATTGTTGTGTTTATGCCCAAATATCCACACTGTAAGACTAGACTTTGTTAGCTCAGCTGGTGTTTGGAGCAGATTGTCAAAGAGCAAAAAATTATAGTCAGATCTAGTAGTGGAGACCTAGCAGCCCACTAGTACTTCACATTACATTTTGATCCTTTATCCTTTAAATTTTATATACAATTTATTTATTTATTGGTCATCAATAATTCCAAATATAGAGTACAGAAAGAAAAACACAAGCATCACATCGAAACAAGGTTTGATTCTGGGTCACACTGTGTTTTTAAATATAATACAAAATCATTTGGGACAAGTTTGAGTGTCTCCGCTATTCTCTTGGGAACTAATCAGTAAGATTCTAAAAGACCGAATACTTCCAATACCATGCGAAGAAAGAGGTTAGATGATTGGGGGCATAGAGCTGGATGAGTGCACCAGCAACAAGGGGAGAAGAGTTAAGGACAAAGCTGTGCTGTAATTGCATTGGGCCAAGGAGTAAACAATTTGAACATATGAACATATTAAAAGTAAAGGTGTTTGCAACAAACTAGACGCAGAGAGGAATCGAGATGACTGTGAGTGGCACTGTCCACTGGACTTCAGCCAAACAATCGAGGGCAGAGTATGAGGTGGAAAGTCCTGATAGGAAGGAAAAGCGCGATAGCAGCAAAGATTTGCTGTTCGAAAGCTAATTAAACTATTGACTCGCTCCATAAGGAAGGTCATGTTTGAAGAATGGGCTCAAGCTCCCTCCTGGAAGCACCTCCGGCTGCAGATTGGCCATAGCTTCTCAGGCAAATTTTCCAGTGAGTCTTACAAATAGGCCAGTAACTGCCTTTTCAATCACTGATCTGTCGCTGAGCTGATCATTGGCTTTCCTTTCTCTCTCTTCGAGTTAGATTGAGCTTCAACTAAAGTAATACCACATATTCTCCACCTCAACAGTCTCTGTGCTCTGATAGCAGGAGTTCTGTAAAAATTCTCTGACTGTGCTTTCGGTGCAGTGCCAAGGAGTCGTACTGTCTGTGACCATCTACCAATGAGTGATAGCAAGAGCTGTTTAAATATTATGGAAATGCATTTTCTAGACATTGACATAATGTTACATACATACTGACAGACTGCATTCAAACTTAAATCAAGGAAAAGAAAATTCTACAGGCAGGCCTTCAGCACATTTGTCAAGCTCTAAGGGAGAATGGTCACTTGGTCCATTGAAAGCCAAATAATTCTTATGCTGAAGACAACTTAGCAGATCCAACAATTTTTCTTAAAAATCTGCAGAATAAGTACATTCTGTTGGCAGATATACACGGCCGCTGCTGCAAGATAGCGAGCTTTTGGTTCATTTGTTATATATGGCTGCTGGCCAGAGTTATAATGGCATTGCACAAGAACGTGGACTCACTGTGGAAATCAGACTTCATCTGTTCATTTTTTTTCCTCTTTCACTGGCTCTTATAGTTGATGTAGTCTCACTTTACTCCACTTCTGGATGTATTAGAAAGACATTAATTAATTATTATTGATTTTGTTCTTTCTTTCTTTTTTATACAATACATATGCCAAAAGCATAAAATTGTAATTAAAATCTTTTATGCTCCAGACTGGCCAAATGCTTCTCCCAGATGTATATTAAAATATGCACCTGAAATAATCTCCATTTAGTTTAGAGTTCAGGGATTGGAATTAGTATGACAAGAATGTCCAATTATCCTTAATGCCAGCAGCTAACTCTCTGATTAGCTGAGTAAACACTGGGTCCAACTCTGTACTTTAGGATAAATCTGTGCCCTGTTGGACCCCTGTTGTGATTCTTCCCCAAGCAGGTTTGCTTTGTTGATGGAAAAGCACAGGAATTACTTCAATCTCCTTACATTCATCCATGTCTGAGGGATTAATAAATAGGGAAACACAAGTCAGTAAACAGGTCAGCACAGTGGTGCAGTGAGTGACACTGTTGTCCACAGATAGAAGGTTCTGGGTACAATTCCACCTGTGACATTTCTGTACAGTGATTGCATGTTCTCCATGTGTCTAGATGGGTTCTCTCCAGGTTCTCCGGCTTCCTCCTACTGACCAAAACATGGAATTTGGATAACCAGGTCACTCCAAAATTGAGCATAGGTGGGTGTTTGTCCTTGTATAGACAAAATGTCAATTAATCTAGGGCAGGGGTGTCAAAAACATATACACGGGGGGGCAAAAAAACAAATTTGCTACAAGTCGAGGGCTGGACTGGTTCAATGTTTATTAACTCATATTGAAATGAACATAGCCTATTGAACCAAGAGCTTACACAGTGTAAAAAAAGCAATATTTTGTTAAGGCCCTGTCAGTAACTTCAAGGAGAAACATTAATATCAAGATAAATGCATAAATGAAATTGCATGCGGTATAAACTGAAAATGCAGTATTACGCTGCTCTTTGAGCCTACCAATCACTGCTTTCAAAAAGTCAAATAAAAAAATAAAATGAATACATGTAAAGTGATACTTCTACTTACGAATGTCTCTAATTACGAAATTTTCTATTGACGAAATTTCTCAGCAGGAAAATATTGCCTCTACTTACGAAAGAAATTTTGACTTACGTAACATAAAAACAGTATCGGCTGATACTCGAATCTCCCACAGGTTCCTGAACGCAAAATACTCATAGCTGCTCTGCCATTGGCTATTACCTATTATGTATCTTCCTGGCATCCCATTGGTTAAGAGGGATGCCACTCCACCTCTGTGTGGAGCTCGATCGGTGCTTATGCAGCTTATGCAGTGTCTTTGGCATTCGGCACTCGACCCGTGAGGTGTTCTGATAGTTTTGCGCAACTATAGTAACGTTTTGAGTACGTATTTGCTATGGACCCCAAGAAAGTGACGGGTAGAAGAGGAAAAGAAAAGACGAAGAAAAAAGTTTTTTGTCCGTTCAAACAAAGCACGAGATCATCGAAAAGCATGAGGAAGGGATGCGTTTGGTTGATCTCGCCAAAGAACATGACCGAAATATATCTACAATCGCCACGTTATTAAAACAAAAGGAAGTTTAAGGAGTTTAAGGCATTGTGTGGGTGGTTGGAGAAGTTCAAAAGGAGGATTGGAATTCACTCTGTTGTTCGGCATCGTGAGATAGGAGTGCATGAACCAAAGAGGGCAAAAAACAATGAGGACAGCAGTTAAAAGGTAAATGACCGTCATTATTAATCTTTACTCTATTCTTTGTTTTTTACGTTATGCACATCTCTCATTTATTGTGTAATAATCTAATTGTAACATGTATTTGTTACATGTTTTGATGCATTTTTATGCTTCATAAAACATTTATGTTGGAATTTTTGTGCGCTTGGAACGGATTAGGGCATTTGCATTGAAAATGCGTCTCTACTTACGTAATTTTCTACTTACATAATTTCTTCTGGAACCAATTAATTTCGTAAGTAGAGGTAACACTGTAGTTTGAAATATTCCCAATTCTAATTAGAAGTCATATTACCCAACCCCAATTCAGCATATTCAACCATCCAAATGACAGAAATATGACTGGTATGCTATTACTTCTCCTAGGCCAACCATATCAAAACCAAACATTCTAACCTAACTTCTTCTCCTTTCGGCTTTTCCCTTCAGGGGTCGCCACAGCAAATCAGTTGCAGCCATCTAACCCTGTCTTCCAGGACAAACCTTCACCTCTCTAGCTTCTCCTCCATCTGTTCCCTGCTCTCACTACAGATCACAATGTCATCTGCAAACATCATAGTCCATGGAGATTCCTGTCTAACCTCGTCTGTCAGCCTGTCCATCACCATAGCAAACAAGAAGGGGCTCAGAGCTGATCCCTGATGCAGTCCCACCTCCTCCTTGAACTCCTCTGTCACACCTACAGCACACCTCACCTCATACATACACCTCATACATGTCCTGCACCGCTTTAACATACTGCTTTGCTACAAAACCTAACATACAGTTAAAAAACATCTAGGACAATTAAGCTACAAAATTTTTGTCCATGTGCACAGAAGCCACTGCTACATAACTGTAGCAGTTTTGGAAAAATGTAAATCCTTCCACCACAAAGAAAAGCATCAGTTCAAATTTGCCTCAAAAATGTCAAAATGAGACAAATGAAAAATTAATTATTAAGGTCCCCTACAAAGCATGTGTGGAATTTCACTGAATTGTGCTTTGCAGCGTTTGGGGTGATATGAAGTGGATAGACATGATCCTCTTTACATACATACATAAAGATTAACTAACAAGGGTAAGTATGTTTACCACCTTTGAGGAAGGAATAAAACCCTTATAATTAAGTACAAAATTCTTGATTAAGTTTCGATAATTGGATTAAATTAATACTTTTTAAAAAGCCAACAGGGTTTTGTTCATAAAATAAGTAAAACCTCCCTTTGCCATGCCCTATCATAAAAGAGAGATTCCACAAGCCATTAGTGCACCCTAAATACATTTCATTGTGGTTGCGAAAGGCTTTATGTGCTTTCAAAGACCAATGTGATTTCGTAAAAGGTCACAAAATAATCCATTCCTTTCAAGAGATGTCTGCTTGCAGTTCTTTTACCCTTTACTAAGTTCTGCACTTTAGTGTAAGAATATCTTCTAAGACGGTGCAATATTCTTCTATTAAGGGTCTTGAAAGGGGAAATAATTGTCATAATGGAGGAAACTCTGTTACCCTGTGATGGTCCATATGGTGTGGAAGTTATAGAATTTGTGTTGAAGTACAATCATGTAAAATCTAGAATACAGTACGATTCTAGTATTTTTTGAGCAATTTCCAAATACGTACATCATCCATTTGTACGTATTTGGATGATGTACACATCCATATACGTATCCATATATATGGATGTATATATGGATGTATACATATATACATCCATATATGTGTATATAGATGTAAAGACAACATCTAAGTAATTCCAATAACATTCATACTGTGACTTTTTCAGTCTCATTAAACAGCCAAGTTAGGCTCTTAATCATGGATCAATTGGTTTTAGACCACTCACAGGGAAGATTAAAGCTGATAATACCAGGGGACACCTGGCTTTAAACTGAAGTGGAGGGCTGGGTTGTTTTTTGCTAATAGCCTCCTTCCATCATCCGATTGTCTTCTTCATAAGTGGAGTGTCACTGCTGGTACACATTTCTTTTACATGCATCTATGTAGCATATGCTCAGAAAGATGTTCACCAGATTAATTTGTTTCCAAATTACAAAATTTAATCATGTTGAATTTGGACTGGTTTTGGCACCTCACCTCTTGCTGGCACTCTGAAGTTTCATTTTTTCTCTAACTGAAAAGAATGATGGAAAAGTGTGTCTTCCATAAAAGCAGAAATACTTTGGTATTTCTATTTGTATTTATGTCAGAGTGTAAATATATCTCTACCCTCTACTGTTGCAAATGTGTTTGCAGACTGGGGGCACAATTAGTCGTCATTAATGGTACATCAATACACATCATTCAATCATTAAGCAGCATTTCATACAGCTGTTGAAAAAGCATCAAACACAAAGTCTGACCAGAAACCAATACACATCTTTTACCTATCTGTAACTTCCTGAGGGTTATCTCTTAATGTTAATTGCACAAGGAACTCTGGGTGGCTCTCTCAATACGACATTAATGTGCTTCAACGTATGCACACATCTTGAGGATGCATCTAAAAATTAAGCAAAATGTCTTCTCTGTGGTACTTAAAAAAAAATCAACTTCTTGTCGGAATCTCTAGAACAACCTTTTAAAAGGAGATAACTGCTGAAAACCAGTTGGAACTCTCCAGCTGCCGTTATTTGAGTCTCCATTTTATTAACGATGCTCACACAAGGATGCAGACAGACCGGATTCCAATCTCATGTCTTGGAACAGAGATGTTTCCATCATGATTTCCTCTGACAACATAATTATGCATTGTATCTCACTCCATGCGGCTCGCCAAACCACATCAGCTGCAGCTTAGAGCGCAGCATCCCAGAGCTGAAAGAGGGAGTGGGGGTGCAGGGTGAAGCAGAGCCTGAAGCTAAGCAAATGGAATGCAACAGCAGTAGATTGGAGACCAGACGCATTGGGGGCTGAGCAGCGTTGTCGGAGGAGCGCCAGTGGAATTTCACTTTGCATCAACATCAGATTAAAGACATTGCCAGGAAGAGCAGGAGCTAAGGCACCGAAGGGCAGAGATGGCGAAGAGTGAGGGGTGCTGGAGAGTAGAGTGTTAATCCTGGAGCCAGTTGTGCCACTGCACTCAACTGGAAGGCCATTTTAGAGACTGGAAACATGATGAAAAATGATAAGTAACCTGTTATCACAGAGAAAACCATAATTAAGACAAACAATATGATGTGTTCATGAAAAAGCTGTGTATATTAAAAAACACATGCAAACATACAAAGACTAAAACAGAAATCCATGGCTTTTGACAAATAAGAGTTGGTTTCTGGAGACCTCATTCATCCTCTTCAACAATATGCAAATGTCGGTAGTTTTCTGTAGAGTACAAATACACCATCTGCTCTTGTCCTCCAGAAAGGCCAATATTTACCCAAATTGAACACTGGAGAAGCCAGAATTAAACTAGGATAAACAATAAAAACAAGGAAATAGGCAGTCAGAGACTGCAACATCCCGTGACACCACTGAATAAAGATCTCTGACTCACACTGGCTTTCTTGCACAGGTCAAAGCAAATAGGTCAGAGATCAAAGCATCTCTGACCTACTTGCTGACCTAGTGCTCTGACCTACTTAAAATCAAAGTTAGTGCTCTGATCTACTGGCATTGATCAAAACACTAGCTTTGATCTATGGTCTTACTCACATGGCCTTCTCCCTCGTCTTTCTATCTTATCTGGTTCGTGAGTGAACACAATTTGAAATTTGACCTTGACCTAGTTTTCTCAAGGTCAAGGTGATCATCTCATTTCCATCCCCTTTGCCTCCCGAGTAATGTTTTTTTTGTTTCATCTTTCTATCTGCAACAGTTGCGAAGATATTTGGTGGACATACGAACGGACGGACGGACAAACACATGAACACTGACGATTAAAATAAATCACCACTTTGCAGCGGGATGTAATTCATTGATGGAAAATCATTTCAGAAAGATCGATCCATGATTTCTTTTGAGTCTGCAGCTCAGAGGTTTATAGTGTAGAGATTGAAACTGTCCCCTGGATAATCATGTGCACTGTACCAAACCAAGTTTCTTTGGTTGTGTCCCTCTCGATTTTCTTCACTTTGAAGACAAGCAACAACAGAGCCACAGACAAAAGTGAGTAGAAACTACAAAGCCAAATGAAATATAATACACCAATCTAAACACACAACTCCTCACTTTTACTGCTTCATCCGGCCCAGAAGGAGCTGGTTTTTGCCACAGTAAGGATCGAATCATTCCTTCTGATGCATTTGGTCACTTATCTGAGGATGTCGTTGTGGAAGTGAAGGTGGCTCATCAACACTGCCACAGCAAATAGGGGATGCTCGGTAAAAAGAGTGGGGGCTCCTTAAATCTCCACCTACATTTATCACACTTTACACACCCACAGCCCACCGAGCAGTGTGACAGTGACAGCACTGAGAATGATTAATACTTAATGCAGCGTTTAAGAGAATGATTTATGCCATCTGTTAGTGGATGACATGCTGCAGAAGTTGGTTTCACCACTCGCACACACTTGTCAGCAAGGATTAGGAGAATGATACATAACTTAATCTCTGGAGCAGCAGGTCACCTCCAAAATTAGGCTGATTTTAGACCATGAACACAAGGGGGACAAATGGATATGAGGGGAGGATAGAACAGGTTGGATGTACATAACCTGAGCATCAAATTAATTGGAGCCGGTTAGGAATCCATCCATTTTCTGCCACTTTTCCAGTTGGGGACCAGGGTGCTGGGGTTATGATTGATTGTGTCCATCCAGTACCTCCTCCTGGGGAATCCTCAGGCATCCACATAAGCAGATGGTACATATAATCCTAGGCTCCGTTTAATCCAGGATCAGCAGTTGTATATTTCTTAAAAAATCTTAATCTTAATCTAAAGCATCTTAAACATGCTTAAACCATGCTGATATCCTCTAGCACATTTCAATAGGAAATTGCAGACGTACATCCACTGACCAACAATTTCCGGCACGTGACTCCATGATGTAAAGTTGATTTAATCTTGGAGTAAAGGACTGACAACAATTATGAGAGGGTATGCCAACAGACTAGGTATTAAATAATTAATTAATGACAGCAGTGGATATCACACAAAGGATACATGACAAAGATGTGTCATGTTTGACTACATCCCCTCAGAAACTGCTGATATGATTTTATTTGATCATAATGTGGAACAACTGTGGGCAACATACAGTATGGATATACAGAATATATGTAAGGCTTGGATAGCATCTGTTACTGACATGAAAGACAATCAGAGGAAGCAAAATAATTAAAGAAGAAATAGCTTTGCTACAGACGTATTAGAGAGCTGTATTTTAATAAGAGCTACTATTTCCTTCAATTCTAATTGTATCTTTATTATTATCAGAAACAAAAATTAGTCAAATGAAAAAGGTCCAGTTCTCTTAGTGTTATTTCCAAGGAGGTGCCATCAGCTACAGTGTAGTTAACAGCGTGGCTACAGTAGCAGCATATGTATAGTCTTCATAGCTACATCACAAACCCAGAATGCAAAGCAAACAAAGCAAATCCCAAAGCTGATAATTAGATAATAAACTTATCACATAAATCAGCTGGTAAGTAAATGGAAAGCCATGCCTTCACTTTGGGATAACACCAACATCACTGTGGACATTGCACCAATATGTACAATCCAACAGTTTCACACATGTCAAGCTGCCTTCAGATGAAATGTGTATAAAATTGTGTCTTTTTGATGACATTGAACTTTTATATTTAACATATTTTTGTGTACACAGCTTTGCTTCATTAGAACAGGCTTATTTTGAATATTACACTGTAAAATAGTGAGCAGTGTTTACTTAAAACATAATGAAAAGGAAAGACATGGGTGATTAAAATGCTTCAAGCTCAGGCTATTCCAACAAGTCTCATCAAATCTCATGTCTTCCTGTCATCTCTCTCTCCCATCCCAGAAATATTTATATATTCAAACAAACCGTCAAAGTCCAAAAACAAACACTTTGTTAACCACTAGAGTTTACAGGGTTAAAAATATCTTGCATCTAATCTGCATAAATAGCATCGGTCTCTCGTCAAAGATTACTGCCATTCTCTCCTTGCTTTTGGATGCCAAGGTGAACAGAAGGGTACTCAGTTTGATTCCTGCTTGGAATCAGTCTGTTCTGAAGGTTACACTCTTTTCCTATCTGATGTTCCTGCTGAGAAGAAATTGACAAATAAGGCTTTAACTCAAACCAATAAACAGCCCAAGCAAAACTTTGTTTTTACTTCAACATTGTGCTTTCATGAAAAACAGATTGTGTTGCACAATGAAAGTAAAAAAGGGAACTGTCATTACTGTATTTAAATGAAGAGGAAACGTGTTCGAGTGCATCATTATTCAGTCAGAACCATTCAGGAACCAGTGAGGAGATGTTTTTCAGTCACAGGCTTGTTTATCAGCAGATTTCAATGGTGAAAGTAGTACCAAAATGTGCAGGAGAAACGTTTACCGTATTTTCTGCACTATAAGGCGCACCTAAAAGCATAAAATTTTCTCCTAAACCTGTAGTGCGCCTTATAATCCGGTGCGTCTTATAAATGGATTAATATTCATAGCAATATTGGTTAAAAACATGATCGCTGAAAAAAAGCCGGCAGTCTGGCCGCCAGTCATGCCGCACTCCGCCACCAGAGGCGCACCCTCACAAGGCACTCGGGCCCACGCCCCCTAACAACGGTAGACAAGGGGCGTCACCGAAGTCCCGGCTCTGACTGAGCTGCTCTCAGACGATAGAGGAGACTGTAGGAGCACCGGTGATTACGTAGCAAAACATAAGGAACTTTCAACAATTCTATTAATAAAGTTTGACTGACTGACTGATCTCAGTATTTCCTAACTATTTGGCGTCGGAAATAACCCACTTTAAACTTAATTGGTCTTAAAAATGCCATTGTGCTGTCATCTGGAATCTAGTGACGGTCCATTCTATTAGTCTGTGGAAACACACGGAGAAACTGGCATAAAGGTGAATGAAAGACCCTCAAAGCTGAACTTCCGGCCTTTTCTGAAATTTCAAGAGCAGTCACTGCTAGACAAAGGTGTCTGGTGTGCTGCAATTGATTTACAAATGTAGTTGATAGCTCTGGGCGGGCGGCGGAGGGGCACATTTAAGCTTGTGTATTCTGTCTGCAGCGACGTGCGGTGAGATTCACGGCGGTGAGACACCGACGTTCAAGTCAGTTCTAGGAGTAAAACAGCTTCATATTTGCCGTTAAATCAGCAGCCTGACATTAAAAACTAGTTAAAAAATTGTTTAGGACACACAGCAGCAAATAGCTGCACCTCACCTCCGACTTCACTACCGATCGATCGAAACAATATTTAATATTTAATATTTAATAAACGAAGACGAACGTCGGAGCTTAAATATCTGCTTCAAACTTCAGATCAGGAAATAATCGGCTCTGTTCGCACTGACTGCACTCGTAATGAATTTAACCAGTTTTTAATGTCAGGTTTTTTAATATGCGTGATGACTTCTATATAAGATGGCAAAGTGATGAAGTGATCAGGTTTCCTTGATGAGGCTCAGAATGGCTTATTGACATAATAACAGGGGCCATTCAAAGGTAGTCAGGAAGTCATGAATGCAATCATAACTGCCTGAGCAGCGCGGCTCTATCTAGTGGACGGATTGCGTAACTACAGCCGCTGCAGTATATCAAATAAATTTTATTTTTTATTGTGTGCGCCTTATAATCCGGTGCGCCTTATATATGAAATAAATTATAAAACAAATTATTGAGGGTGCGCCTTATAGTCCAGTGCACCTTATAGTGCGGAAAATACTGTAATTTATTGATAGAAATATGCATAACAATTCCAAGATCTCAAAAAGATCCAACACAACTTCATCCCTTCAGGTATTCATCATCCACAATTGTTGTGGATATGAGGGGAGGATAGAACAGGTTGGATGTACATAACCTCATAACTACAAATTGCTAATTGCTAAAAAGACAATAGTGCCAATTAAGGTGTGTCATGGGTCAAATACAGTCTGTGACTTCTGAGAAGTAAACCCTTTAGATAATTTAGATTGGAAACAGTGGTCCCCTCTGCACCCGAATGTGGAGCTGTCTGAATTGAAACCTGAAAATCTAAAAGCTTTATTTTCTCATGACCTATCTCAATATCACTGTAACCTTGTGCAGTAACTGAGTACATGCAAGATGTTACGACTGCTACGAAAGTGGAAAGGAAAGGAATGCTAAGTAAACAAGGACACTGTTGACCAGAAACAACCCTTGAAAGGAATAACAAAATGAACATTAACAAAATTTGGACTCTTCTCAAGAATTGACAAAGAGGTGTGCAAAGATGCATGTCTATTGGACTAAATAGACTAATTAAAACAACAATGTACCAAAATAAAATAATTGAAATTGATTTGTGACATGCAATGTATGAATTGGTTGACAATGTGCTGTAGTGAGATGTTGATGATTTAGGGGACGGGAACCTGACAAGCCAATGGCTTCTACCCATCAACCCTTTTTTTTTTCTTTTCGGATGTTGTTGCTGATGTCTCAACACTGATGAAAATGAAGTCTGTTGTACTAACATGTCTGGAAAGAAGAAAATAAACTGAATAAACTAAACTAAAACTTTTCTTTCACTTCTACCTTTGTGCTTGCCAGTGAAAGTACCTCCTTGTTGTCTGCACATACAGGGCAACACAGAAAAAGAGAAAAAGAAATAAGCACTCTCATGCAGGGAGTCTGAAGATTTCTGAGAGAAAATTACACCATCACAATGAACAGGGTCAATGGAAAATACACTGCCCAGCCCAAAAAAAGTCACCGTTTGGGTTTCAGTAAGCAAATTGCAGTGCTATGATCAGGGGTTACTTTGTTGGTCAAGTCTAGGGTCAGCAATATTATTTAGCAAAAAAATTAAGTCAGCTGAGTATCTGAATGTACTGAATGACCAGGCTATCCCATAAATGGATTTTTTTCTCCCAGATGTACTGGATAAGACCTTGCAGAGTGGTTTGACTCCTATCGTCAACACAAGAACTCGGCCAAAAATTAATGCAATTCTGGACAGAAATAAACACTGTGACGTTGTACGAGGTTGTCGAAACAATGCCGCAGCAAATGCGCACTGCAATCAAAGCTACAGGCAGTTCCACAAAATATTAGAGTGTGTGACTTTTTATTTTGGCCGGGCAGTGTACCTGTCAAGAACGTAGCGCAAGGAGGCAGGATTCAAGTGCACGACACCGAGCGGTAAAATCAGAAAACAAAGTTTATTCCAGGCGGGGTTCAGTACACAGGTAAGGCAGTCAATCCAGGCAGAGGTATCCAAGGCGGAAGGCAAAAAGGCAAGGTCAAAATACAAGCAAGGTTCAAACACGATAACGATAACGAGAGCAATGAACTACAACAAACTGGCGACAAGACAAGACACAATGGGGGAATATATGCAGGACTGATGGGGGTGATAGGAGACAGGTGTGGGAAACACAACCAGGGATCAGGTGCACGCAGACGGGGAGGGGTCAGGGCAGACAGGAACCCGGAACAGAGACAGGGGTGAGTGATCACAAAACAAAACAGGAAGACAAGACATGAAACAGGGAAGTAAATAAAACACTAAACAAACAGGATCATGACAATACCAAACCAATACCAAACCAATACCAAACCAATACCAAACGATACCAAGCAAGTCAGCATGTTCCATTAGCATTTAATCATATGTTAAGGATCACATTTTCTTTTTCTCAAGCTAAAGGTGCCTTGTGAAATCATCAATGTACTGTATGTATTTGTTGAGAGAATGTAAGGCAGCTGTGGCACAAGTGTCAAGTCTTGTGAGTGCTGTGAAAACAATGAAGCACAGCTGTTTCAAAGCTCTTCGATCGATTGATTGATTGATTGATGCACAGTGGTAAATCAAACAGAGGGATGCTTTTTGAACCACAGCCAAAGTCTTTGAAAATAAATAACAGCTACCATATTGCATGTGGCAGTTACAGCTCAATATAAATGGTTTGCACTTGGCAGTCTGTTTGACACTAAAACAAAATTCTTCACAAATGCAAATTTATGTACACCCATTTCACACGTTCCAATCTAATTGGTTTGTATATGTCTGCACCAATGATGAAACAATGTGGCTGAGATCCGGGTCCATCACAGGTCTGCAGCGACACAGTCCAAACTAACAGCACAGAGACAGAGCATTGTCCAGGGGAAGTAGGGTCAGGTCGGTTTCAGCTCCTTTTTGCAGTACAAGCATTAACTGGTTTATTTTCATGCAAGCCAACTTTTGTCATGTGTAGGTGGAGGTCTAGTTAGCAGAAGCTCTGTGATTGATGATTATAGTGATGTTTCTTCTACTGGTACCGTCTCTGCTTGATTCCACTTTACAGGCTGTTTTATTTTTCCATTAGTTAAATACATCGGAAAAAAATCACTTTTTTTTTAATGGTAATAGGTATATCTTTGGTCATGTCTGTATTTGAGAAACTGTTAGCAGTAAACTAGAATACACAGCTTGCAATCAAAATCTGGCTACTGGTTGATTTTCTCAAGATGTCCTTAACTTAAGTTTTTCTTTTTTTTAGTTTTACTTTTAATGTGAGTTATAATTTTGTTGTTAAATTTTTAAGGAAAAGAAGTTAGCTTTTGAGAAAAGAAGATTTTGCATTTTTATAACTACAGAAGCTTCAGTTATAGAAGTCATTTTCTGTAAGTTTTTTATTTCCAAAATATTAGAAATACCATTCAAAGTTTTAGAGCTTGGAGAAATTAGTCCAGAACTTGATTGTGATGCAGTCATGTATGTTTTGAATATGAAACTATAACATTTCTGTACAAGGACAAAGAAGTCCCTGTTACTTAAAAAAATTCAATTTGTGTTGCAGTGGATAGATCGTAACTTCTACAACAGCTGAATGTGGGCAAAATGATGTGAAAATCCTTTCAGTTCAAATATTATATAAAAATTCATGACACTAAAAAAATTGTGGAGACCTCCACAGCGAATATATGAAATTTCACAGAACTCGATCCATTGAGGAGATGTGGATGGACTATATCCTGGGAACATTAGTGAAATGTCTCTATTATTGCCAAAGTTACAATTTGTCTAGAAATACGAAAGGAAAAACAAATTCAAGGACTCAATTATGAGATGCTTTCCTACAATCTGGTGTAAAATTTTGCTTCCTGGCAGTTTCTGGGGAGATGTGGGCAACCTACCCTCCATGTAGACGTACTGATGAATGGGCAAGAGTAATCATATATCTTTATAGCCCCTTTGGCAGAGGAAGAAAAACAACCACCAAATTTACAGCAATATCTTCTGATATTTGTCAGCTCCTGCTGTACTTTGAATGAGGCATTTATGCATGCCACCTTGACCGTCTGCCAGTTTGGCCATTAATGGACCCAGCTTTGGAAGCACAGCCAAATAAATTACTTTAAAACAGTTCCAATGACTCTAGATTGTTGTTTATTTTAATATATTTTGACAATGATTTTCAGGAGTTTTGCCAGTTCCCTAAGCTTGAAAATGAATAATTTTTTGGGAGGACTTGATGTTTTGAAGAACAAGCCACACAGAAATAAATTCAAAACTACTGCACTCAACAACAAGAGTCAAGGACAAACAGCATGATCATCCATTAGTAGGAGTTTCTGCTCACTGTTGCAAATGAGAGCCGAAACATACAAAAATCAATAAATGGACAAGACTTTTGTGCCATTCTAAATTAAACCATTAAGCCAAAAGTCAGTTTCCTAAAACTTTTGAAATCTATCATTTATCATTTACATAATTCTTTCCTTTTCATAAATAGGATTTACAGTTTAATCGAAAGTGGGTCATCATATCTCCAGGCACAATTACAGCCAAAACCTCAGCGTGACAAATTTGCTGTCAGTCGCCCTGCCACTTTTATATATGAACAGCTAGCTGTCAGTGGGCCATGCAGAGATAAAAGGGGAGAGAGGGAGGAGGAGAAGCCTCGTGGATCATGAGGCAGGCTCAACAGGTCGATGGGAGACAAACGGATGTCTAATAAGCCAATGATGAACCCAGAGTGGTCCCTTTCGTGGAGGCGATCCCCGCTTCTAACAAATGTGTTATTGACTTCACACAAGCAGCCAAAGACATCACTCTGTAGCTGAGAGGGAGGAACAGTGTGAGAGAGGAGACATGAGAGCAGGTTAAAGTATCGATCACCCAATTCTGTTTATATCCTCCAGCTAATGACGAGCAGGACATAGGCTAATTGACACACGGGAGTGTGACAGCTTGAACGCTGGAGGAATCATTAGAACAATTCAAATTACAAACGGTACGGGCGTGTTTCAGAGATTCATACGAGGACGCTTCCTAATAACCAAAAATGCAGCTGCCTCCATGTTTTGCATGTTAAAAGAATCAATTGTCATATCAGGCTGTTAGAGCCACTACCTTACTGTATATGCCTGCATTTGCTGAATGTGTAATGGTGTCACTTTTAAACAACCAGTAAACCAGAAAAGAATTAAGGCTAACTTTAATATCCTTGTTTTCAAGGTCACATCCTAAAATGCCTGGTTTGTCTGACCAAAAATCCAAAACACAAAAAAACCGACATTAAGTGTCAATAAATGCAGTAAGTCCTCACACATAGAAAAGCTGAAAAAATGACTCCATATAATTTGATCAAAGTGACTAATTATTTCACTGCTACACTGATGAGTCTGGAGGCTGAATTAACTCCATGAGTTAATCCATAATTCATGTCTGATGTAATGATTGCTTTTGAACTTCTTAAAAATACATCTAAGTGACTGATAACACAGACAAAATGACAAAATTACTTTTAGAGAGATTATTAATATGTTGGCACAAGGTAGGATTTCAAATGCATTATCCAGGGTTGTGTTTCTGAGAGGGTTATCGTGCACCGCCAATGATAAGTCAGGATCGCATTAAAGCCATTTCATCTGCTGCTATTCATAAAAATGATTCATTAATAGGAACAAACTCTATGCAGTTGCATGCTGTGCAATATGGACATGACTTATAGAGCTCTGAGGTTGAATTACAGCCAGTGAGTCAGACTGCAATGGACCCAGCTGTGTGTGTGGGTTGTGTGGGTTTGTGTGTGTGTGGGGGGGGGGGGGGGGCTTAACAAACATAAATAAATAACTCCCGGGTCTGCACAGAATTGATGATGACATTCATTTGAAGTACCGCTACTCACTCTCGGCCTTCTGTTTATTCAATTTAAACTTAAAATTTTATTAATGAGTACAATACATCTGATATAAATGCTGTTTATATTGCCTTATTTTTGTGAGCCGAAAAAGATCATTAAACAAGAAGGTTCCCATATTTAAAACTACTTTTCATAATCTAACTGGTGCATTAAGCATTGTAACGATAAAAGGTTATTTCATTCATGTTACATTTTAAAAATATATCCGTCCAAAAGTCTAAGGTCTTATTCTGTGTAGGGTTGTGGGGGGGCCAGGGCCTGTCTAAGCTTGTGTTGGACATGGCCGGGAGGAGTACACCCTGGACAAATTAACATTTCTTCCCTCTAACAGGAAATTGCGGTTATTAATTCACCAATATACCCTAAAAGAACCAACATAGACACAAGAAGAACATGAGAGCTCAACACAGAGGGACCCTGGTACTCAAGTGGATCTGAAGCCCTGTCACTGTGGGGCGATCAACGAGAGGTCCAGAAGCCCATCCTGCTTCACACAGAGAATGCCAGTCCCCCACAAAATAGGAAAAATTATGATTTATGCTATTTTAGTTCACTGTTTGCAAAGTGCTGCATGACACATATGTAAAACACCCCTGGGTGACACACCTTTGTGTCACACTGCAGTTTCTACACTGCCCAGTAAAAAAAAAAGTCACAGTTTGGGTTTCAATAAGCAAATTGCAGTGTTATGATCAGGGGTTGCTTCGGTTAGTCAAGTCTAGACTCAGTAATATTATTCAGCAAAAAAATTAAGTCAGCTGAGTATCTGAATGTACTGAATGACCAGGCAATCACATAAATGGATTTTTTCTCCCGGATGGCACGATCAATGCCAAATGCCAAAACAATGCCAAAATTTATCGGACTCTAATTGTGAAAGAGTGGTCCAGGGAACACGAGGAATCATTTTGACACATCAATTGGCCCCCATAGTCCTGAGCTTAACCCCATTCAAAGTCTATGGGATGTGCTGGTGAAGACCTTGCAGAGTGGTTTGACTCCTGTTGTCAATACAAGAACTCGGCCAAAAATTAATGCAATTCTGTACAGAAATAAACGCTGTGACGTTGTACGAGGCTGTTGAAACAATGCCGCAGCAAATGCGCACTGCAATCAAAGCTACAGGCAGTCCTACGAAATATTAAGAGTGTGTGACTTTTTTTTTGGCGGGGCAGTGTATGATTCAAGGCGTAAGGTCTTTTCCACGGTCAGTGATGGAAATTAGTACTTTGGGGTTTTCTTCTCTATCCTTTTGTATTGATAAGCAAAAACAAGTACATGAGATGTTTTCCCGACATGTCTGTGTGTCCTGGAGAAATATGGCTACTGTACAACACATTCTCCATCCCTGGTGGGAATACAAAAATGTACAGCCGAATCACTACCCACTTGTGTTGACATTTTTTATCTGCACATGGACATATCTATTGTCTATATATCTGTGTTTCTCTTGCAGTGTTTGCATGCAGTTTATATACAGAGATATAATCTTGATTCCATGGTTTGAGGGATTGTGGGATTTAGGTGGAGCTTGTGATAAATGCCCTATTCCATGCTGACAGAGCAGCTCCTGGAAAGCTATACAGTCCCAGGGGCAGAGGGCTAATCACAGCAGTTTCTCTGGAGCCCTCCTGCCTGTAAATGACAAACTGTAACCCCTACTTAGTAGGAAACACACACACGCTCACTCAAAAGCGTGGTTCCATTTCTGCTGTCCAAATATTACTGATGGCACTAAGCCACCAAATGTTTGTCTGTATAAAACCTTTAACAAATAGGTTTATCACAAAGCGGGATGATGAGGAAATGAACAAAGAACAAAACTGATAAAACAGGCCATTTGGTAATCTGCTGCAATCAGGACACATCCTTAAACTAATAATACATTTTATGTGAGAATTCAAAAGAATCCAAATGACTCAAGGAGAAAATAATGAGATGTTCAGATTTTCAATACGCAAATTTAATCACCTACGGTCACCACGGTAATGAATGTATACGGAAGCACTGTTTAGCCCATTGCAAAGCATTTTTCCATGCTTATTCTTGTGACAATATTTACTTAGTAGCGATCAAAGCTGATACTGTGTGTGGACGCAGTTCTGTTTAACAACGCATTAATTATGTAAACTCAACAAAAGCAAAGCTGACTCCTCCGGCTTCTGTTTTTGTTTTCCTCTTTTTCCATCTCTCTCAGTTCCTTTTTCTGCACCACTCCATCCCTCCATCCAGCAGATGACACACACATTCTCTCTCTCTCTCACACACGACACACACACACACACACACACACACACACACACACACACACACACACACACACACACACACACACACACACAAACTAAATGCAATGATGCAGAACTCATCTGACTACATGGCTCCTCCATCTCATGATGCTGTGTGGCCTTGCTGAGAGATGACAGGGGTCCTGCCCAGTCTTGCTGCTGGTATGGATTTGAGGCTTCACACCAGACAGCAAAAGATCCCACAGAGCAGGGGCTAGAAATATACAGTATAAAAGAGATGGGAAACAGAAGGAGAGAAAAACAGCAGGACAGGACAGAACGACTAAAGCGACAGAGAAACCCTGGGAGACCTCTTTTCAGCTACAGCAGCACCAAAGACATGCAAGTAAAAAGCAGTGATTGTGGTTAGTCCTGCAAAAACCCTGAAAACCCCTCTAAAACATGGCACAAAGAAGAATGAAGCGGTCTCATCTCCTGGTGCCCTGTGCCATGGGTGCTGCATGCAAAGTTCTCACTGTAAATAACATGCCATAGAACATTTGAAAATAATGTGGGGGAAAAAAAACAGCAAAACGTGTAAATAGAGGCCCCCTGTGAATGTGTTGCCGGAGGACATGCGGGGTGGAATGGTGTCAAATGAATGGATCTGGTCCAGGAATGAATGGAGCATCTTGTAAAAGAAAAGTATCACAAAGAGAGCCAAAGTGTGATGAGTCTTAACAGCATTGCCACCTCCTCAAACCTCCTGCACTCATTCCTCCTCTAAGTAAGGATAGCTTCTGCTGAGCACAACAGATTGAGAGGATGTATTAAAGAAGTTATATGGGGAACGCACAATACAACGAGGAGACCTCTGGCAGGTAATAAAGGAGTACTTCTCTATATCTTCATTCAAATCTAGCTCCTTCAGGTACATGAGAATACCATGAGCTACACCATCCCTATGATAACACTGCTCTTTGTGGAACTACAGTACAGACAAAGATAAAGACAAAAGGAAAGCACGGATGTATTTTTACATCCCGCTTCAAAGCGGTGATGTATTGTAATTGTCAGTGTTTGTGTGTTCGTCTGTACATCAGTCCGTTCGTCCGTTGGTATGTCCACCCAATGTCTTTGCAATGGTTGCAGACAGAAAGATGAAACAAAAAGCACATTACTCAGGCATCAAAGGGAAAAAACTAGAAAACTAGGTCAATGTCAAATTTCAACATTTGTACACTCAGGATCCAGATAACATAGAAAGATGAGCGAGAAGGCCAGTGTAAGACCATAGATCAAAGCTAGTGCTTTGACAGTAGGTCAGAACACTAGCTTTGATCTTTGACCTATGCAAGTAGGTGAGGGTAAAATTTTGAATTATCGCGGGGTGTTGCAGTCTGTGACTGCCTTCGTTCTTGTTTTTATTGTTTTTCTGGTTGTATAACTTTTAACAAGTTGTGCCTTGTATAAACAAAAACTGCTTTAAGTAAATAGATGTGCATGATTACTTAAAAGTTTATGATTGTAATTCATGACATTTTGTACACATAAAAAAGTAATTCATCAATTTTCAAAACTAAAATTTAAATGTATTTTAAAATTTAAAATACACTTAAATATATCAAAAGGTATTCATTCAGTGTACAAGAGATGAGTGATTAAAATTTGGTGAAAAAATTCCAAACTGGTTTTGAGTTATGCCCCTGAACTCCATCTTATCTCATCTTACTCTCATCAAATCCAACCAGTCAATAGTCACCACCATCCAATAATGGGCCCATCCTTCTGTCCCCTCTATAATAATAATAATAATAATAATAATAATAACAATAATAATAATAATTATTATTATTGTTGTTGTTGTTGTTGTTGTTATTATTATTATTATTATTATTACTATTATTATTATTATTATTATTATTATAAGAAGAAGAAGTTGTTGTTTTTTTTGCAAAAACACTTAAATCACATTCAAACATTTTGCAATTTTACATTAGATGAAGCACTAAAGTGCTTCAGAAGAAGATTTTTTGCAAAAAAACTTTAATCACATTTAACATTTAGAACATTTAGAACATTTTACAATTTTTCATTAGATGAAATTTCAAAAACACTAAACACTCAAAAACATTAAACACCAAGAATCAAAGGGAAATACAATATAAAAATTAATAAAAAATTAATACATTATAACAGGAAGTTTGCAAAAGTGAGGTGGTCATCAACTAAAGTTCATAGGACATTTCTTTAACACCAGATGTTCCTAAAGTTATTCAGGTCTTTTGTCAATTTATAGAAACAAAATTGTAGTTTTAAGCGACATCTGATGTTACAGCAAAAAACAGTAGCTGCTTCTTGAACAGCATTGTTTTCAATTCTCTTTAGAAGAAGAAGAAGAAGATTTTTTTTTTTTTTTGCAAAAACACTTTAATCACATTCAAACATTTTACAATTTTACATTAGATGAAAGCACTAAAGTGCTTCAGAAGAAGAAGATTTTTTTGCAAAAAGCTTCAGTCACATTCAGAACATTTTACAATTTTTCATTTCCCAGGTACACACCGAGATATTTGAGACCATCAGTCTTCCAACACAAGTTTTGAGGAAGAACCGGGAGGTTGCTATGCCACTCACCAACAGCAAGGGCTTCACTTATGCTCCAGTTTACTTTTGCAGCAGTTAAAACATTGAATTAGTTTGTCAAACCCACCAAAACATCAACATCCCTTTGGTTTTTGATAAGAACAACAACACCATCAGCATAGGCAGATAAAAGAATGCTCTCTCTAACACCAGGTTCATTCAAACATTTTACAATTTTACATTAGATGAAAAGTACTAAAGTGCTTCAAAAATACCAAAAAACCAATTAAAAAAAACACAATTTAAAAATCAGTGCATGAAGAAGAAGAGTAATAATAAGAATAACAATAACAATAATAACTATAATAAAGCTTTTGGCTTGTCTCATTAAAAAATACAGTATAATAAGTATGAGATAAAAGGAAGTTTTATCTTATTTTATTTTTAATGAAATTACATTGAATGTAAATAAAATAAGACAAAATAAAATAAATTGGTCAGATGATCTGGTGCAATTCAACTGCAGATAATAAAGCAAGAAACTGGTAGAAACAGTAGGTAGTTGTAGCTCATCAAACACTGATTTAATTTCTAACAGATCCTGTAGAAACAGTATGTATCCTCAAGTCAGCCTGTTTGCAATGATGCTTTCTAGTCAATTGTCATAATGTACTTCATCAAGCGCCAGGGAGAGAGGGTAGTGTTCCTCCACACAGACAGTCGACCCCCAGCTTTGGAAAGGTGGCACTGAAAACCAGACCTATGGCAGGAAGCACTCCACCCTGTTTAATGCCAGAGGCAACACCACCTCAGCACGGTGTTTGTTGAGATAATAATACAGTATGGCATATTACGGGTTTTCATGTTGACATACCCGCTAATGATCTCCATGAGAGACTGTCTTTGTCTGGGTTTTGCAGGTGTCTAGTGGCGCCACATTAAACCAATGCCACATGCAGATCCATGATAATGAAGATGTGGCTAAGGGAATTTGAAATATGGAATTCTCTTGAAATAACAATCTACAATTATACGCATTTTATTCATGTCCATATGCTCACTCACAAATGTGATCTTGGCTCCGCATTAACCAAAGACTCTTCCCAGTAACCGCGATTAGGACACCTTCATTTATATGAGAGTCATGTTTTGCAGCCAGAGGTTGCAGTCAGCTCAGTTTTCCTCATTACCTCCAAACATTTTATCAAAGCAGCGAGTCGGCAGAATGCCGCTGACTCTGGCGTGTTGGAGAGTGACAACAAAAGGGCGGATGTCAACATGAAATGTGAGGGGCTGTGTTTTCTATCCTTGTCTCATCTCCATGTGTCTGCATACCTCCAGCTTCACCTGCACCCTTCACACCTCTTCACCTTGACCGGGATACATGACTAGAGAGTTGACAAGCCCGTGCATGGGAGCGGCAGTGTGTGTTCTGAAGAATTTGTAGGTCAGAATAAATATCCTGTCTGACAGAGGGCTTAAGACTACGCTTTAGTCTGGACTGCCTCTGAAAATGTGTCTGTGTGAGACGAATTCAGAATATGAAGCAGTTTCCCAACTTCAGTGGGACACCACTGTTCTATTCAAACAGGTGAGTAAAACACAAAACTATAGCAATGCCTTACAGGAAACTATTCATGGAAGTGGCCTTCATGACAACTCCCTCAAGAGGCCTAAAGTGCTTCATCTGAAGCATAGTATGTGCCCCCACAGGCTTTCACAGTTTTAATCTCACTGAGGAAACTAAATTCCTCGATTTTCTGGTCAATAATGTCTTAAGAAGCAATGGCGCAAAAATCAAAAAGTGGCCATGAAGATAAGGGAGTATTCAATGAACCGTCTCCTGTAAATGACAGGAACTCTTCCCATAAATTGTTTTCTCCAAGGCCGATTGCTAAAGTCAAACAGGCTCCACTAACTCCACTCTAGACTTGTAATTTTGTTGCACAATCTGTATATTGACAAATAAAGCTGCTGCTGTTTCTTCTTCTTCTAAGGGAGGCAAAAAAACTGAAAATGGATTTTATCAAAGCTGTCTTTTAGAGTTCGAGTTTAATTACAATATAAATAATTTGGTTACATCAATGTTGTGGCACCGGATGTCCTGCGTTGAACCTCCACCAGTGTTGCTGGAATGAGCAGTGATCGTTGATTTTTTTTTGGACTGTCGTCACTGGGTCCCTCAAAGCGTCCTCTTCCTGCCCAAGGAGGATGGAGGGCAGGGATCATCCATCCGACCAGCAGAGGCGCTTTGTTCCGGGGGCAATTCATTCAGCAGTTCTGACTGGCCCTGACAACATGCTGTGGTGGACCATGATGCAGGCAGTACTGGCCCAGTGCTGGGATCTTGTTGTTCTTAATGGACCTGAGCAGCGACAGACTGAAAGATCTTCCATGTTTTTTATCAGAATGTTTTTACAATCTGGAGACTTTTGTCCAAGGGGAGACCACAGGATTTTAAATCACTCTATTAGATTTTAAAGGAACCTGTTATCAAAGGAGGACTTTTCAATGCAAAAACTATTGCAGGAGCATCAGTGGAGTCCAAATTCATCACGGCTAAAATCTCCAATATTGGATGTGTAGTGGAGATTTGTGGACCCACCCCTCTTCTTCTTCTTCTTCTGCTCCTGCTTCTATTTCTTCACCACTCTTGTCACCTCTTGGAGAGTGTAAAGTCAATAGGTGACGTGGATCAATTCAGCTTAGTGTTTAATGTTGTCAGTCCTTTGAGCACTGAAAGGACAAATGTATGACTATGTCAGGCTATAAATCCTTGTGCTTATTGTTTGCAAAAGATAGGTTGAGCGTCACCACAGTAACCGTCTTAGTGGAATACTTGATAGCTATGCTTTATGTCACTAAAGAAGGAATGTTAAAATAAAAATTTTAAAATAATGAATGTAAGAGCCAAGAAAGGGTGCTTAATGTGCCAAATGCATGCACGAGCATGTGTTAAAGCAGCAGTGTGGTTTCCATTAACCAAATTATGGAAAGGAGTTCCTAAACCGGTACCTGCTCATTACCTGAAGATGAGTCACTTTGCAAATTACAGCGCAGCCAAATGTCCCAGGTGTATCCGTCTCTCCCTCCCTTTATTGCACACACCTACCCACATGTCTGACAACACACACACACCTGCGCACACACACACACAGACACACACACACACACACACACAAACACAGGCACGTTGAAAAAAATACAATGAAAAGATACGTTTCTTAGTGCTAGAGGGACATTAGCATACCACAGTTACCATCCAGACATGATGAGAATGATGAAGTTAATCGCTACACTAGTATTCAGCTAATGAATTCAACTTTTTTTTCCCATCATTCCAGGAAAGCACAAAAGTTTCCCCCTAAACATACACCATCAAAAACCGAGGTAATTAGTGGCTGCTGAGGCAGACAGACATCAGACAGTCAGACTGACAGACAGAAACACAGACGTGCACACACACACTAGCTGACAGATTTGCTTTGCGCTCACACTCAGTCTGCCTGGAATACTGAACCCTTCCCAGGAACATTGAGCGTACTGTTGATCCCAGAGAAGCCCTACGGCTGAGAGGACAAGGACAAAGATGGAGAAGAAACACAGAGGCTGGTGAAACACACAGAGGGGATGATGGAGCGGTGAAGGCAAAAAATTGACAACTGAAAAGCACCTAGATACAGGGGAGGGTATGACAGACATGTCTAATAGAGAGCTCAACAGTAGCAGGTTTTTCTTCGAGACCAGGTCACATGACCACCTGAGAATGAAGGAATCATTTTAATAAAACGACTGAAATCAGATAAAAGTGTTACGATGATTTATAACAGATTCTTGTGTCCATTATCAATCTGCCCAATGTCAATAGGGGAAACACTACAATCAATCCGTGGTGCACTGGCGTCGTGCCCGGAGTGTCCCCCGCCTCACGCCCTATGCCGCCGAGATAGGCTCCGGCTCCCCGTGTCCCGCGGCGGTGTATATAGCGGTGGTAATCTGAAGATGACTGACTGACTGACTACAATCAATGAAAATATATGCATTATATTTAAGTAACATGGACTCTGTAGAAACCATCTCATAAAATCTTAAGTTGAGCCCAATGTAACACAATGACTGGCTGAACTTGGCTGAAGAACTAAAACAGCAGACAGCAGATGTGAGAAAGCAGATGCTTTCCATGTTTGTCTTCCGGTAATTCAGACTCAACGCTTTCTGCAGCTGCTTCACCATAAAAGCCTTCAAGAAAAACAAACAGATGGTGACCGATTACTTTGAAGCAAATGTATCACAAGTTGCGCTAAACTCACTAAAATTAGCTTAACTATTAGGCTAAATCTACATCCAGAGCCTTTGCTGTGCTTCCTGTGAACTCAGGTGGAATGTTTGAAAGGCTCATGTTTGGGTGATTACCTACAGCAGCTCTAGGTTCTCTTATCTGTGGCTGGTATCTCAACTCCTCTACCATTTGGCTCAGCTATTCTCCAGAACCCTGCTCTGATCGACAATTTGACCTGTGAACCTGTGGAGAAGAGCTGTTGGAACAACATCCATCCATCTCTTATTGGAATTAAAAAATCTTTAATGACACTAGATTAGAATTTGAAACTGAAGACAGTGCAAGTATCTAAAAAAAATGTTAACTACATTACTAACGTTAAAGAGTTTGTTTTTTAATGTTTTACCACAGCATAAAGCATTAGTAAACTGTTGATTAACCATTAAAAAGCTATTAGTTGCTGCTCTGCTGAAAATAGACTCATGGGAAACGGGTGGCTTCTAAAACTATTTATAAAACTGTTGTGTAAAAGCAGAAACGTTATTATCATTTAAAAAGAAACACATTTTAAATGTGATATTTTCCAGGAATTTCCCCCTGGACTCACGTATGAAATTATTCATTTCAACCAGAGCTCATTAACCGCAGACAGACAAACATGTTTCTTGTCTATATAGACGAAATGGGCAGACAGAGAGAACAATTTTAAATCCTTTAGCAGGAGTTTTGCGGTGCCACAACGACTCACTGCAAGACTGGGATAAATCCTCAGTTCTCTGGCCTCAGCACTGAGTGAACCCCTTCCCTCAGGAGCACATGAGCCTAACCAAGCCAACAGACAACCAGCGAAGCGAGGAGCCCTCATATGAGAGGAAAAACCTTGTTAATTCATCTGCCATAATGACAGTCTGAGCCACCTTTCCATCTCCCTGAACAACCCAATCCCAATCAAACTCCTCATTTCACTAATTAGATGTTCTCTCCCTGCTCTGGCACTGAGAAATCAATTAAGAAATCAAGTTGTCTGGAGCTATTTTGCTTTTCCAGTCAGGAGTGTGTAAAGACCAGTTAGCCAGACAAACACATTCCTGTCTGCCTCTGATTCTGGGAGCACTCCCTCAGCCCTCCATGCTGTGCACTTCCTCTGAAGGGATTAGCTTCTAAAGCCTGTGGAAAACAATTCCCTGCTCCCTCTCAACAATGTCAAAAGAAAGCATCGCTGTGTCATGTCGTGTGCTAGTTATTTTGCCAACTATACACCTGCAACAATGCTTTCCAGCTCACAAGACCCAATACCTGGAAAAGTTTAATTTAAATAATAATGTACCAAATTAGATGCAGTATTTGATACATCCTTCCTATACTTGGATGAATCCTCTCCTTGTATTGCTAAAATTCACAGTGGCCAGCTTCCCTATATTCTAAGGGGCAACAAATGACTTCCCTTATAATGCAGACAATACTGTACAAGCATTGGGTTACCTCTGTCAGGCCGCTCTAACAAAGCAGCAGTTTTCTTACCATTCATCCTTTCACATGTAAAAGCAGGTGATCGTTTTCAGCAAACTTGTTTCCTGAAGTAAAATAGGGCAAGGTAGAGAGGGTAAGGAGCCTTTAGTTCTGCCTGAAAGCTTGCTCACTCAGTTAATGAGAGCATTAATTATATTCAGCGAATGGATCTAAAAAAATGTCTCAATGTGAGTGTGTGTGTGTGTGTGTGTGTGTGTGTGTGTGTGTGTGTGTGTGTGTGTGTGTGTGTGTGTGTGTGTGTGTGTGTGTGTGTGTGTGTGTGTGTGTGTGTGTGTGTGTGTGTGTGTGTGAGAGAGAGAGAGAGAGAGACAGAGAGAGAGAGAGAGAGAGAGAGAGAGAGAGAGAGAGAAAGAGAGAGAGAGAGAGAGACAGAGAGAGAGAGAGAGAGAGAGAGAGAGAGAGAGAGAGAGAGAGAGAGAGAGAGAGAGAGAGAGAGAGAGAGAGAGAGAGAGAGAGAGAGACAGAAAAGAGAGAAGAGAGAGATTAACAAAGACAGATATGTCTGAACAGCACTAAAATGCCTCCGGGAGGTATACAACAAAATATTACCACTTTCTTAATAAGGTGAACAAATTATGAAAAGTTGTATTTGTTTGGGAGGAAGATAAAGGAAGACGGCAGGGAGTGCATTGTGGGTAAACAAAGTTATCAGGAGTAAAGCCTATTATTGCTAAGTGAGGGATCTGAGCGTCAACAGGATTCCATTGTCAGTTGTCTTGTTGTCACATGATACCACTGCTAAGGAGAGTAATACCCATATTAACCACCATTTTCCTAATGCCTTTTCTCCTGTCCCCTGTGATCAGCCTGCTCCCAGCCATAATCCCGGTCTAAGCTGATTCTTAATTACCCTGGTGGTCCAGACAGACAAAGGCCAAGGCCAACCTGCTCCGAGGTCCCTGACATCCTGAACACTCCACCTCCTCTCGAAACACAACGGCCCCCGAGGCCCGTTTCTATGGCAAAGCCCAGCATCTCGATCTTGCAGTGCATCGTATTTATCATCAAACATCCCAAGCACAGTATGCTAATTCATTCATTAGCATTTTTACACTGTGGAGGAATAAAGCAAGCAAAAGCGCTACTATAATCCACATGGCTATGATTTATTAAAGTTCAAAATGGCCAGTGGAATTAAGCAAATATTAACATAAAATCAAGTGGAAACAACCACAAATCTGCCCCTTCCAAATATAAAAAATACACACCTTGGCGTGTGGGCTTGAATACAAACACCCACTTAATCAGCCACACATAGACACAAACAGGAGGGACAAGGAGCTTGTCAAATATTCTGTTCGTGGTTTTGAATTAAGCTCTTTGTTAACGATACCCTGTGGGCTCCCGAGACATTCTTGCATATTTTTGGTTTTGTCTTAATGTGAGACACACAAGCAGCGAACTGCCTTTGCCTGCAGAAGTGGCACACAGTTTAAAAATGCAAAAAAACTAAGGCTTCTCTCTGTAATTTTCCAAGATTCCCTCAAAAACTTGATATTCAAATGCAACAATAAATAACAAAAATCCCTTCTACTAGAGATGCACAGGTCGCGCTTTTTTAAACACTAACATCACGTTACAAGGGTGATGTCAGTGTTTAAAAAAAAGCTCCTATTGTTTCCATTTATCTGATACCGGTTTAAGAGTCATCCACGAGAATCATTTTCAAACAGGCCATCTATGAGTTCTACCTTACCTTACCAGGCAAAGAATCTGCTGTCACATTTCGAGGAAACTTGACAGGCTCTTCAGCCACTTCAATCAACCGAAAAACTCCCATCTCTTTGAAAGATGACCTCGAGTTCCAAGCCTCCTCTTGACTGGTAGGTAAAGCTCCTGTTTCTGAGCTGCCAGATTATGAATTACTTCTATGAGAACACATTCAGAACTATTCAACCATCCATTTTCTTGTAGACAAGACGATTGCAATCAATTCACAGTGGGAGGAAGCTGAAGAACCCAGAGAGAACCCGCATAGAAAATACAGACTGCACACAGAAAAGAATTGAACCCAGAACCTTCTTCCTAGAGGGCAACAGTGATACCCACTGAGCCAGTATCATTTTATCCTGTATCATTGAATCTTAAATCAGAGGCAGTACTATTTGAGTGGAAAATCACCTCTTTGGGAATGTTAACATAAACACCAAATTACACACGCAGGCATTATGAAGCATCTTTCATCAGTTTCTGGCCAATGCAATGACAGCACAATGGCTTAAAGATGAAGGACGAATATTTCTTGGTCAGGAACTCTCTTCATTAACATCCCTGCGCAACTGACTCACGCTGCCTAAATGCACTGGGCAGCAAGTAGATATTTTCTTTGCCCTCAGGCAATTATATCACCTTGTCAAAACACATGAATAACAGATGCTGAGTGGCTTGAGTCATGCATATTGAATACAGTGACATGACAAAAAGAATCACTGAACTGTTTGCCACAGGAAGTTCTGACAATAGCCCTGTTCACACAAGTGCCACACAGAGACCCTACTCCACGTTGTCCTTGTTAGTTCACACTAAACAAAACCACGCTGGCATTCATTGTGTGACAGTATGCCTGCACTCCTCAGGTGTAACAAAACCATCGCCAGTACATACTTAGTGAATAAGTTAACAATGAAATATTAGAGCAACAACAATCATTTACCATTTCTGTTACATGTGAATCCAGACCTCTGTTCCAATGGTAACGAATTCCCAGGCTTCGCATTGAGTCCCTCCTTGAACAGTGTGTGTGACGAGGGCTAATGACACAATGTGTAACAGCCCAAGGGGACATGGATGTTTTTTCATAAAAAATGTGCTTGCAATCCCCTGAGAAATTGCTGAAATATTGGGATGTCAAAGTAAGGAGGACTGCAATGCTAGGTCATGCAGGATCGAAAGGAGAGTTTCAAGAGGAAAAAGACAATAAGCTGACTGTGACAGGCCGTGTTTGAGAAATCAATAGGCTCTGCTTTTGTTCTCTCACTTCAACACCTGAACCAGAACAATGCACTCAAGCCTGTGCGAGTTCTTAAACTCTCTTTTCTATCTCTGCTTGAAAACTGCTTTCTAACAGTCAGAAGTCAGTGTGCTACTAGTATATCACAGCATACTTCCATATTCTCCGTATCCGCTGCTTCTATTTACATTTAAATAAGATACACATTCAAGCGCACCACAGTACTGAGTAGAATAACGAGGTATGAATTCTGCAATAATAAAAAAAAATTACAACTTTTTATATAGATACTGGCAGACTATGGTAGAGTTTTCCCTAAAAGGAGCTGTGATGAAATGGGCTGCAACACTCTCTTCGCTTGGGTGAGTCTCATGTCTTCATTTAATTTAAAGATTTTCAGGACTTTCCAGGTGAACTTTGTTGAACTTCCAGTAATTTCAACCAGCCAAAAACAGGTAAGTCAGCCTAACATTAGTTTTAATAAGACAGTAAATCAGTTACTTTATTCATGTTTTATGTGCTCAACAGGTTTGGAATCCATCCCTCGAGTGATTTACTGCCAGCTGGCACCTGTGATACTACAGCTGCCATGACCTATCCGTAATCCACAGGAAACAGCAGCTGTCACAGACGAACGTCACCTTTGTGCTACACAACTGCACTGCAAGAATAATGGGACAAAATGCTTTCAATTCAACAGAAAATAAGAGTAAGTAATGCAACACAGAGATACATTATTTCTTCAAAGAGCTCTGTTTTACTTAGATTTCATGCTGAGAAGGCCTCAAATACAACACTGTTTTAAATTAGCACTCCAGACATTATCCACGCTTTGTTACACTTTAATGTTTTTCACATTCCACTTTGCAAAAAAGTTTATGCAAAAAGCTGTCCGTTTAATAAGTGTCAGGTACATCATGTGGTTAAGAATTTGGGTTCCTAGTTGGGGTCTCTGAGAGGATATTTCTTTGCATAAAGGGACTTATGAAACCAGCAATACCACATCTCCCTCAAAAGCAACCACTAGATCCTGCATCCAGTGCACCACCAGGGTGAAAAATGTTCTGAAGAGAATGTTTTGACTTTTAGGATTGTCAGTGGTTTAGATTTCAACAGGGTTTCATGTGCCAAGAACCATAGGAAGCACAACAACAGGCCACATCTCACGACACATGACACTACAATCCTGGCCTAATCCTGAACCGTGACTTCAGTGACCTCAGCTTTTGTTTCACATTGCCTACACCACAACAGAGGGCCGAAAGAATCTAGCTATTACTTTGTTGACAGAGGAAGAATGTAAAGAACTGAAACATGGCCAGTGGCCTAAATATAAACTGCTCAGGAGGCTTTCTTTCCTCTGGGTAGGGGATAAAGAGCAGCACCAGCAGCATCAGTCTTGGAGACCCACTTTTTTGCAGTCTGGAACTCAGTACCTCAGGGAAAGAACACACAAGGAAAGAAATGTATGCAACTCACACCAATGTTTGGTTCATCTTTGGATGATTACACATCTGTGTGTCTATTTAAGCATTGCAGTCTCACCCCCCTTCATGCCCAGGCTATAAATACTGGCCCATCTGTGTTGAATGATAAATTTCACTGTCTATTATTCACATAAAACATATGCTTTTAAATGATAATGAGTATAATAGTTCAGTCACTTTAAACCAGAATATCAACAGGATACTCTGCTATACCGCCTTATTATGGAAATGAGGCTTACTCTTTTGATGTTGAGGATCTGTACTTTTTACTTGTCCTTTGGTCTATGGAATACTGCTCACATGCTTCTGCTGCAGCCCCATCACCTTCTTCGATGTTCTTAAATCATTCAAGCACTAGCTGACTAATTCCCACTCCTACAAGAAGCTTACAGACTATAGGCAGGATGCCAATTTGATCAAATTTAAGTAAAATGTACTTGCTGGAGTTTGAAAGATCAATACTACATTAATAACACCTGGCTGAAAGAGCTGAGAAGTCTGTATTGTGGTTGCTGTTACAGAGCGGAAAGGAAATGGCAGGCTAAAGCTGGCCGCTGACTGTAAATTTCTCAATCTTGGCATGTCCTCCAGGGCCCTGGAAGATCTCATAGTAACCTTGAGGAGCTCATATTGGTGGCAGCTCCAGCCTCTGCTAGCATCAATCTTCCTGTATGATGAAGCATTGGCATCTGATTTACGGGTCCAATAACCAAAGACAGTAATAATTAGGAATACTGGGTAGCAAACGGCATACACACAAAAAGGTATTGCAAGCACACACATATTCATTCACTGTATTTTCATCAATATGCTAAAATATTCATAGCATAGAGTCCAGAGTGCAAGTTTCAAATTAATAACACTAACAATTCCCACCAAGTGGATCCTTTCATAGCCTTGGTTTGTAGAATTGGCCAGCAAGACTTGATATGAAGGGGCAAAGGCACCTAGAGGATGACCGGGCTGAATGGCAGAGGACGCAAACAGAAGGAAAAATGGAGCTTCTAGGCACAGATCTCTTTTCAAAGTCAAAGAACTGATCTTTCTCTGAATCAGAAAAGTGACTCCCAACCTGTACTTTGACTGTCTGAAGAGAAGAATTTGACCTGCATAAGTCACATCTTTTGAGGCCTTAAACCGATAATAAATCAGTTGGGGCTGATTAGGACATAGACCAGTAATGTGGTAAGTAAAAGAACATGGCAAACGCTTTGATTATCAAGCACTAGAAACACAAGACTTAAGTATTTTACAGTCTTTCATTGAAAGCAACAACTTCAATCTAATGTGATACACATTATAAGAAACTGTGAAACTAGACCAGTTCAAGACAAATGAAGCCTCTGACTGGGCATGTGTTTCAAGTGAAGAGGAGCAGAAGTAGAATTCTTTGAACACATCCGATACATGGTTGTGTTTCTTCTTCCACTACTGTGGGATGACCGAATCAACTGGGGGTGCCGTGCTGTAATAGATCAGAGGGAGCTGCAGAAAGAGAAGCATCGCAGAGCAGATTCCTCACACACACACACACACACACACACACACACACACACACACACACACACACACACACACACACACACACACACACACACACACACACACACACACACACACACACACACACACACACACACACACACACACACACACACACACACACACACACACACACACAGACCATGGTTAATCAAGTGCTGAAGCCAAAATGGCCAGCCCACAGGAGTCCAGCTGAAGTCCTGCTGTGCCTCGCAGTTGCAAAATACAAAATCCTGATGAACTATCTAAATAAATCCCTCTGCCAGTCTATGCTTCTCTGTCTGAAAAAAAAAAAATCTCCATTTTCTTACCCTTCAGTCCCCTTCCTCCCCTCTGTAAAGTTTTCCATCTGCTCTCTGAATTGCTGCCCGTGATCCCACAAGGATGGAAATCAACCAGTCTTTTCAGGGATCTGATTTAGGCCCAGTCCCTACTAGGTCCCTTCCATCTATTCACAGACAGTGGTCGGGCTCCTGCAGACAAAACTATGCCGCTTTGTTGCAAATCAACGGTGAAAGGCAATATTTTTTACATGATGATGGCATTTTGTTCTCATTGCAATTCAAATATGCATTTCAGGATTTCTTTGCCAATCGGTTAGATGCCTATTATAGTAAATATAATTCATGGACACCAAAGGACAAATATTTAACAGCTACAAATAGGCAGCGTGAGATGAAAAATGCAATAATCACCTTTTTGGTGTGCAACACAAACATTTAAATAGTGCCAAGATGATTATTTGGACAGAATATGTTTGTTGTGAAGCTTGTTGTAAAGTAGATTAGTCCTCTTCAGTAGAAAGCCCTTATTTCCATACCTTTTTAAACCTCCATTCTGTCTGCCCACTGCTTTGTCTCCATTCAAACTCTTTTACCTGTACATCTGAGTTTGTTTGTCTACAGATTATAGATTACAATTATTTGCTTTGGCTGATCAGTAATCACAAGAAATATTCTGTTTCATGTTATTTATGATGAGGAAATTAAAGTCACATTTCAAAAGATGGCAATTCCTAATGTTTCGCTTTTTTTCCCAAGAAAATAGTCAAAGGATTATTAGATGATCTAAATATCATTGCTGTTCCAATCCCTTGGTGCTAATACATGCTGGTTTCCCTGTGTTACGTTTCCAGCACTGATGATGTTTATGCAGTTTAAACTTGAAGCCCTGAAGACTATTCACTGCATGAAACGGTTTGACTACACTTTCTGGACTTCACAGGCCTTTTCATCTCGATCCAAGTGATATCTTATTCACTGAAATAAGCAAAATTACATTCTGACTTAATTTAAGATAAAAGTAGGAAATGAGTGATGAGACATGGGAAAATGAAACCAGCTGACATTTGCTGCAAAATAGAAGAGGCGGATGATAAGTCAACAGCCATTCAAATCCCATGAGAGACAACAGAGGAGTGGAAGTCTCACATAGGGATTTAAACCACCACCACCATCACCACCATCACCCCCCCCCCCCCCCACGTAGCAAAGCACTCTGGAACTGGATTTCCATTTTCAGGACCTTTATATGTTTGATAAAATATATGACACACATATAATACTTGTTTCTCTTCTCAGCCTCAATACACTTACTCAATACTGTCAGACCGGCGCAGCAGAGGGCCTCCATATTTCATAGGCTCTAATAATGTCACATCTCCTCAGCTGACAGATTGAACCAATCACAACACAAGGAAAAAAGAGTTATGGAAAATATGGATTACATTGGGTGAGAAATATAAGAAATTCACTGGTCTAAGCAGACTTGACTGTTGTTAAGCATTCAAGGTTAAAGTGGTCTTCATGCAATCACGGTAATAAAGGCAGTGTTGATCAAAGGAGACACTGTGGGAGTCAAAGTCGCATTTATGCTCCTTGATTTCTCCTTCTATAGGAGGGATGCAGGTGGCATGGGGGGGTTAGGTCAAGGGATTAGCAAACCAGAGGAGACGCTGCAAAAACTACCAGCAGCTAATATCAAAGGTGATCCTGAAGATGGCACTCCAGTAAACAAAGTAAAAATACCCTGCATAGATGTTTATTTGCTGACTCTCTAACACAACCACACTGAAGTATCGCTGTTCCACTCAGCTCTTTTAATTACCTGTGTCTGACATAATCCTTCATATGTTTCAGCTAATTCCTTTTAATAATTTGTTCCGTTCAGCAAACATTCTGCTTGCACGCTTTTGTTTTATCATTATTGCATCTGTTACAGCGAGTTAAACGTACAACTATTGAACTGAGCATTACTGGGTTCTTCATTTCCATCTAAGGAACATTTATTAGCCCATTTTCTATTAAAAATAACAATATCATAAGACATTTTTACAACATCCCGATGACAGACCCTGCCTCATTGTTATACACTGTTGAAGCCGTCTGCAGTGGAAATGTTATTACTGTGTTGTTACCCTTTTTTATGCTGTACCATGCGTAAATGTGTGTGTGTGTGTGTGTGTGTGTGTGTGTGTGTGTGTGTGTGTGTGTGTGTGTGTGTGTGTGTGTGTGTGTGTGTGTGTGTGTGTGTGTGTGTGTGTGTGTGTGTGTGCCTACAGAGAACGTTTATATTCATGACACCATCTCCACATCTATCTGTTTTGCGGCTGGTTTTCTAATACACAAAGATGTGTGTATCCTACAACAAAGCAGTGCAGTGAAACTGATTTCAGAAAGAGTTGTGATATATTTTTCAGGAGCAATTATTCCATTTTTTGTCCCTTTATCTGAAAACAGTTTCAGCAAATATTATAAGCCACTTTGAAAAGAACTTAAAGCTTTTTTTCTGGAATCGTGTGAAAGTGTCTTTTTGCCTCATCTTGAAAGAATTAGAGCAGCATAACTGTGTCTTCCACAGCAAGACAACCCCAAAAATACCACAGACAGTTCATCACGACGGAAGAAAAATCCAGCAGCTTTGTGAACATTTTCCCACAGTGGCTGCTGATGTACGGTTACGCAAATTTAAATAAATAAATAAATAAATAAATAACCTCTAGAATTGCATATCTTTCTAAGATTTAAACTTTTTACAGAGCTTCTGTGTAACTATGCGCCAGTCAGGTCCAGGTTCTCGTTGTCATCAGACCGGGAGAGATTAATGCTCAAAAATAGTGATTAACTTAAAATGTCATATCATGTTCAAAAGGAATAATAAAACCCCGATCTTTAATAACTAAGGATCTTTAATACCTTTATGCCACCTGGTGTATTTAAATACGCTTGAGGGGGGGGGGGGAAGCAGATGTACCGTGCGTCAGAGGAATGTCCTGTTTTTGGGAGCTTTCCTCGGAACACCTCGATCAGCTCCTCCAGACCAACATTTTGCAGCCACAGTGAAAACTTACCAGATTCATTTCAAAAGTTATTAGAAGAACTTTCTATCGGAGGAATACTAATATTACCCCATTCGTAGGTCATGGGAAACAGGCAGTGAACCTCGGATTAAACGCAGCAACGTGATAAAGAGGATACAAAGTGCGCACCTCTGCGCTCTGCTTTAGGGTTCAGTGGAGTTCTATCAACGTGTTTTGAACTTTCTAAGTGCGTTCAGGGCACCGACATAAACATGCGCCTTACCTGTTGGCCCCTCGATGCCGTCGGCGTAGATCTGGACAGCCAAAATCAACAGAAAGACGCAGGTGTTCATCGTGTAGCTGTTTTAGTCCACTTTAAATGTGTAGGAGAATCATGTCACTCCGTGTGGTCCGGGCGCGTCAGGAGTGGAGTGGAGCTCATCCACTCCCACAGTTCTCTCTGAGTGGAGTTTGAGACGCGCCGACTGACACAGAGAACAGCGACTTCTGCAAACTGACGTCAGGGTAAACAGTTCAGGGAAGAGATCTCGTTCTCAAGCCCTCTTTTCCCTCCCAGCTTCTACTTCTCAGAACACAAAGTACGAGCCGGGCGCCCCCAAGTGGGCGGGTCCAGAACTGACAGCGTCAGTGGTGCCGTCGGTCCAGCAAAGACACACTTTGATAGTTGGGGCTCCTGTTCTGGCGTGTTTGTGGAGCCCAAAGAGGAGCTGCAGGCCTAAGTCTGTCTGTCTGTCCATACAGTGAAATTTATTGGGACTACACCTCAGATTTGAGATACAACCTTCATCCATACAACACATACTAGAATTAAGAGTTTGTGTGTTTTATTTGTGAAATAGGTGTCTAGTGGTTCTGGTTGAGGCTAACAAAATCTAAAATCTAACATTAATCTAAGTTAATGAGATGTTTTTTAAGAAGGGGCAGTGCTCAACAAACCCCCCCCCCTATAAAAACCCTCTCCTGGGGCACAGGCCTGCATTTTTGTTATTTATTTAATGCGTGCTGCATAAATGAAAGGTGCTCTACTGTCTGAACTAGCCTGGCTTTGCTCACCGTCACTCCTGCCAAATAACAGTACGTCTACTGCTAATATTAAATGTTATTCTATGGGCAAACACTTTTTTCAATATAGATAATAGACATTCTCAATGTGGATGATGATGTAATTTTTACACATTTTTACAAATAAAATAACTAGTATTAGTGTCATTCTGTTATAAATACAGTTTCAATTCACTATTTTTTCCAGAGTATGGTCTGTGAAATTCATACAGTTTGAGCTTCTACATTTTCCAGTTATTAATTGGTTAGCCATACAAGCCATTTTGTTTTATTACCAAAGTATAATCATCTATATGTTCTCAAACGTTTCTATTGTGTCATTGTGTCATCATATATTGACAAGAAACAACAACACCCACGGTGCAGTGCATGGTTGTGCAGACTATGATGTTTGGTACTGGATAGTGAGACACCTCACAATTTATATTTCAGTAATGCTGTGTTCCTTTGACATTTTGGATTTGAATTCTTGGACACCAAATCCAATAAAATAAGCTCGGCAACCATCCCTACCTTTATAGTGACAACAAGCACTGATGTGCATCTCTGGAGAACAGTCTGCAGGAGCACAGATAACTACAGGTTTGTCAGTCTGACAACAGCTCATTATTTAAAACACCTATGTGCCTTTGGATGGCCTATTGACATGTGATTAAATGTAAGCTTATATTTCAAAATCACATCAGCTATCTAAGATCTAATTATTTCAGTTAACAATCCAGAGAACAATGTTTTTACATATTAGTAGATCTTTTACAGCAGAGGTTACATAGATACTGACAGCGCATAGATAGACAAGCACATCTTCATCACCCTAATCAGAGCTGTAAATGCATTGTGGTATTCATTGAGTTTGCGTGTCATTAAGGGTGCATTTTATAACAGGTAGCCTGTTCGCTTGGGATTACCTCTCTGATTTCATTTGGATTTCATTTAATATGTAAACTTAAATGTGGGTGTTTTCAGGCAGGACTTTGGCACAGGTTGTTTAATATTTGGTATGGTTATATTAAATGTATAAAGCATCTGAGGTGTGTATATGACTGAATTGTTGGACACTAGTTGCGGACTGCAAGGTGTCCTCTTACACATCCTTAAAACATTAGCAAGGCTGAGAGATTTATCTTTTAAATTAAACATCTTGCGCTATTGCTGATGCTGCAGACTTTGCTCAGCGTGAGTCGAAATGGTGTTAAAACATAGCCGGGCTGACACATTTAACTGTGGCTGAAGGAATCTCAATTGGATCTAGATGCCATAATGGAGTCTATTCATCACTCATTTTGTTGTTGTGTGAGAACATTAAAGATATGGATTCAATTAAAGGGGACCAACAGATGCATCGACGGCTTCCAGCATGAGTACACATTTCAGTCTCTAATGTTGTTAGCCCTGAATGACAGATGGACAGAGATTGCTCAGCAAATTACTTAATTTAAGCAAAAAAGCACAGCATATGCGTACTTGTAATTACACCTGCTTGATACATGGCAGTCATTTTGCACCTTATTTAAGACACACAGTAGTCAGTTACTTAAAACTGAAAGTATTTTGGTCTTTAATTTACAGTAAACCTAACAGAATCAGCAGGGATGCTGACGACTGTATTATACAGAAAAGGCATTTTATCTTCTATCACTCAAAAATAAAATGTGCACAGGAAGTTGTATTTGCAATACAGTAATTTATCATAACAGTTCTGATTAGGCTGGCTACTAAACCATTACTGCCCACCATACAAGCAAAGCAGTTCTTCAGACTGTGAATCATAGATGCTGATGTTCACTGTTACTGGTGAGGTAGAACCTTAAAACATGGAGCACTTCTGATTTGGCCACACATCAAACAGCAATGTAACAAAAGTCGATTTCAATCATCGTCGGACAGAAAATGATTCTTTGACATCAGTGATTGATTTCTTGGTGCACACAGGTCTCACGTGATTGTAAGGTGAACCCAGAGAAGCAGAGATTTCCCTCCCGTATGATTTATTGGATTAATCTATGACCTTCTGTGTTTATGAATGGAACCAAACTAACATGGTATTCACACTGGAAGATAGCTGAACATGAAAGTAAGAGAAATGAACCATTAATACCAAGAAGAAGGAAGGCAGAATAATCATGCTGAATCTCAAAAAACAAATCTGATAGCTTACATCAGTGAAAACAAATCATCTATGATGCCAAAAATTCAGTGAAATATAATCTTTACAATTCTCATCAACAATAAGTCAGATAACTATTGAAAACATGTCTCCGTTAAAATATCAAACAAAAAGGTTTTTATTTAAAATGTATTCATCATCATTTTGGACCATCAATTCCATTTCCCTTTCATCACAGTCTCATGTGCACGACACAATTTCATCTTCATCATAATGTGAAGGGTGAGATAAATTAACAAGATTATTTACTTCACGCATGACAACAGTTGCAATTTTTAATTTATATTTAGTGTTCCCTGTCAAAAATATGTCTTATCTCCATACATTGAATGTCTAGAGATGTATCTGAGGACTCATAACAAAGACCTAAAAGCAAGCATGAATATGTCACAAATTAACATTACTGTACATCAAATTCGATACATAAATGACACTCACAACGTTTGTTTTTTTAATTACAAATCTCATAAGCAATCAATTACAAAAGTATGAGAATATTTTTATCACAAATACCTGAAAAAGTAGCCAACTACTTTAAGATGAGGTAAATATTGAATGTAAAAGGCATCTTAGGAAATTTTAAAAACTGCAGAACATACCTGGTTTATAACAGAATAATCAATAAACAAAGATAAATTTAGATTTTGGGGCAACTAATAAATATTTACATTATCAATTAAACTATGGGGTGTTTTTTTCAATCATTCAAGAAAGTAATCTTTATAGAAACTGGAAAAAAACTTAACAATCATTTACATTTAACAAATTTGGAACAGTCAATTGCTGGCCTACGGGAAAGAAATGACTTAAATTATTGATAAAATATATCAGAAATGGTTGCAAATTAATTTTCAGTTGGGAATAGAAGAGCTGTTTCAGATGATGTTATTGCCGAGTTGTTCTTGAAATGCATATCCAGAAGGTTTTTCTTGAACATGTCTACCAGGAGAACAAAGCTACACTTGTGTCCACTGGCGTTAAGACAACCGAAGTGACCACAAGATATGACAATACAAAAAAAAAAAAAAGTTTGACTAAGTTGATTTGAATCTCTCATCTTTTTATTCTTGGACACACTCCCTCTTCTTATTTACTTCTATGTTTCTTTAATGTCATTTTTCCTTTAACCACCTTTTCAACAACATGCAAGCCCTCTTTATTCTCTATTTCCTCCCCTCCAAGCTGCGGGTCTTCTTGAGTCCTCAGTATGGGTTCTCTGTGATTTCCTGAGTCACCTTTTTTCTTCTCAGCCTCCTGTTTACACCCATGAAGCTTCTCCTGGTTTCTCGTCTCATTGAGCTCATGCTGCCTCTCGTGTGTGGCTCTATGGTCCATTCTGTCAGCTCTGGTGTAGTGACTCTGGCCGATGGAGGCCGGGAAATGAGGGAAGGGTTGAGGGCTGGTGCTGAGCTGAGTATAAGATGTAGCAGATAAACCAGTTCCAGAACAAGGCTGGATTGCAGGGCTTGTTTTGACGGGGGACAGAAAGCTGGGGCTTAGGCTGTTTGACTCACTGTGAAGCCGAGGGCGAAGGCATTTCAAAGTCTTCTTTTTGTTAGTTGTGCTTTCATCACAACCCTGCTTTCTTTTGTCTTCCGAAATCTCATCGGACCCTAAGAAAAAACATATTAGTTCATGAAAACCAGTGGGATATCACAGTGCGTGGTGTATGTGAGCTTCAGTGGTATTCTCACCGTGGTCTTTCCTATGGACTTCATCCTGGCTGAGCTTCAGATCCAAAGCCTGCTTCACTGAGTCTAAAAGTCCAAACATCTTACACAGGGAATTAAGTATAACGGCATCTGACAAAACAAACCCAGTGAAAGCTTGTCTACACCAAATCAAACAAAAATCAATGTCAATTAATTTCCTACTCAAACCAGCCACATGGTAGCTGATGAACCCATTTGTGAAAATATTAATGCATGACTTTATTTAAAGCATTTCCGTCTGTTCACACCTCACCTGTCTCATGCAGGCTGGAGTTCTCACTGCGAGCCTCCACTCCTTTAAGAGTAGCAAAGAGTTCACTCTGGAGACTGGACAGGACTGCCCCCATAAGACCTGCATCTGTCACGCTCTTCCACAGCCTCAGTACTCCATCTGGAGGGATTGTCATGGTGGACATCATCATATGCGGCAAACTGTGTACAAACGTGTTTATTCATGTGCCACATGTGCGCACAGAGGATGTAGCCATTCACGTGGGAACCACGGGTTCAGTTCTTGCTTATGGTTAATTGCCCTTTTTGCTCAATGGTAAAACAGCCCCAAAAAGTAGTTTAGTAAAATAGGTCTTAAAGACTTTAAAGAGAAGAGTGGCTGAACAAGTCATTGTTGAGGTGATTTGAATATGTTTGAGAAAGCATGCATTTTTGTAGTTGAAGAGGGAAAGACAGAAGTTATCTAAGTTGTTCCTGACAATTGAAATTCTTTTAAATTGTATGTGAAGAACAGACAAGACAGACAGACAGACAATCCATTCATACATCCATCGCCTCACTTGGTTCATGGCAGATGATAATAAAAAATGTGTGTATAGAGGCTAGAAAATGTCTGAAAGTGAGATCTGGAGATCTGGAGAGGCATAGAACTGAAATCGAGCAATAAACTGTGGAGTGAAACATGGGAAGAAGTGTCAAGGTTGGAGGAACAATGAGAAAAGATATAACTAGATAGGGGAAATGGAAGAGGTGTGGCACTCAGAACACGTTAAATGGGTCACAGAGTTAAAGTGAGAAAAGAAGGAGAAGACTTTTGGAAAGAGGTATTCTAAGAGGTGAGAAAGGAGGACAGGACAGATTGGAGTAAGGCTGAAAATTACTTTGGATCTTCACAAAACTGAGCAAACTTTGAGTATAAAATAGTCATGAAATGTCAGGAGGGCTTGATATCTTATCTTGCAAAAAATCTTCCAGTTTGACATTTCCTTCGGTGTTGATCAGAATAAATCCAATATTTCCAGAGAGAATATAACAAAGCCCACTTACAGATATATGATGTGAAATCCATCTATCTCTCCATGGTGGGAATACACATTAATATATACAGACCTCTGGAGATAGAGCATAACTAAGGGCTGAGTGCTTTCATTGAGGGTTGTCAATTTGTTTTAAACCCCATGACAAGCAATAATGCTTGTGCAGTGAGGCACTGAAATTTGCCATTCACACAAAAGATGGCTTGAGGCTGTGTTACCCACTGTGTTCCAGTTGGAATGGTGTCTCATCAGGTCACCTTTAAAAGCCCTTAAATCAAAGCTCAGGTCCCTGTTAGAAATAGCCACAGTTAGAAATGTCAAATTCTGTCGATGGTAATATAACGGGACATGATTCTCTGCCTTCCGGTGGTCAGCAACTTTTTAAAGCCATTCTGCAGGAATGGAAGAATATCCCTTAACTGCAGATTCAGAGGTTCATTCGCTCAATTTATCAGAAGTGTCAAGCAGCAGAGGCTGCAAGAGGTGTGGAACAAACAATTGAGAGGCCTGTAGGTCAACTGATGATTATATTCACAGTTGACATTTTTTTCTGTTTTTCTTTTTTTCATTTATTATTCATTTAATGATGGTTGAAATTTGATTTCTTATCCATCCAGTTAGATAGTATTTCAAATAGATGGCCACATCCTTTAAAAGGACACAACTAATGAAAGTGTGGCCCCCTGAGGATTGAAGGTCAGGACGATGAATGTGTGCATCTTCCAGTAATAAAAACATAACTTTCAAATTTTCCTCTAGGCCAAAGACCTTGGTCAGCTTCTGGCTGCCAGAAGTAAACCTTACTTCTAATGTTTAAACAGGCAAGTTATAACACATAAATATACAGTATATCCTGTTCAGCAGTTTTACGACTGTATCTTCTTTCTTTTGTATACCAGGTGTGTTAGCCCTCTTTCTCTTTGCAGGACGTCCATTGGCCGACATGGGATTTACAGGCCAGGCTGAAACAGAGGTCCACTCTGATGCTGTGCTGAACTTCTCCCCCAAAGGCTCCTCTGTGTCTGCTGCATTGTGTACAACCTCTCCTAAAATTACCACAGAGAAGGATGTACTGTGAATGTTGTGAGAGCTGCACTTGCTCGATTAGAAAGGTGCTGCTTTGTTCGACGTGTGCTTGTTCTTACCCTTAAGATGTCAGGAATTAATAATGATGTTTCACTATCAATGTTTCAGTAAATAACACTATTAATAATTAAGTTTTTATCTTCATCACCTTTTGATATACTAAGAAACAGGAAATGAAGCATATGTGGATAGAAAAAGATAAAACAGTAAATGCCATCTGAACTCTACCTGTCAGGAGAGACACCTGCCCTCGAGAAGAAGGAAGTGCCAGACAAGACGGGCTTTGCTGCTTCACGTTCACTGGAGGAGCCCGTGTGCTGTTGATCAGCACATCAAATTTGGTGCTGCGGCAGGTGTTGCTGCACACCGAGTCATGCTGGTAGAAATCGATCTGGCCAGAGTCCATCATTTTCCTGTGTGGGGAGAAGCAAATTAAAGATCACAATACATGAAATCCAAGAAAATATTATTGTTTCACAGCTGCAGAGAAGTCGGGAAAGTATGGATTGAATCTGTTCAACAATTGAATTTTAAATAAGTTTGCTTGACGCTAAGTCCATTGAGCTAACCTCTAGAGGAATGAAGATGTAAAGGGCAGATATTGAGCTGGTATATTGACTCGCTGTAACAAAAGAACAAGTGCAAACATGATAAAGGGGTGAGAAACATCACTCAGCAGTTTGCTTGCATGTTATTTGATCTGGCTCTGATAATAATGTGGCTTACTCATTGAATGCACTGCAAACCCCCGAAACAGACAGACTTGACGCAAGTGAAAATTACACAAGTGAAATATGCTGTTGACTGCAATAAATTGTAGCCTTAAAGTCTGTCACTTTACCCCCAGGACAGTGGAGTGGATCTCTTCCTTAACAGAGCTGCATTCTTGTGTGTCACAGCAGATATGAGGAAAAGAACAGACATCCGATTTTTTTTTTCTTCTTTTTTCATACAATCTACCTGAGCATTACCCCTCCAAGTCTGATGGCCCTTTTCCAATCCTTCAGAGTGGCTTTCCCTGCCAGATGTACGAACTGCTTTGGACTGATGAGTTGGTCATTAAACTGTAAGGAATGAGAAAAAAAAACATAAGATATGAGACAAGATATGAAGATCATCATGTCTACATGAGTGTGTATTGTTAACTAAGTCATTCTGTATTGATGATCAATTAAGAATATATTTACTTTGACACATCTGACGTTGATTCCAGGACACACAAACTTCTTAAATAGCAGAACTGCTCTGCTGTCTCCACAGGTGATGGGGTAGCCATACTCAATCTCCTCTCCTCCTGCTTTGCTGTCTTATAATGTTGAGAAACCAAGGTTAGAAGCATTTCCAGCAGTTGTGAAAAGTTTTAGAGTAAACAGAATCATCAAGTCTAATGTGTTGATAAGAATACCTGTCCACCTGCTTGTGGACATAGAAATCATGTGACAACATAATCAAAAATATCATTGTAAAAAAGGTGTGCAGCCCAGGCAATATTGTGATACTTTCATAAATAATACATGCATAAATAATACATCCAGTGTTGTAAAGAATTCTATACATTTTAAAACTATTTTATTCAACCCTCATTTTAGTTTAGGTTTATTAACAACATAATCAACTTATAAATCAATCAATCAAGTTTTCTTTATAAAGCGCTTAATCATGACAACAGACATTTCAAAGGGCTTTAAAAGACAGAAAAACCCAATTGAACCCTCCAGAGCAAGCATAAGCGACAGCAGCGGGGAAAAACTCCCAATTATTTCAAATAGTCAGATCGAATAAAAAAAGTATAAATGGATAATTACAACAAATATAATAGATTACACAAAAAACTATTTTACTGACTGGTTAGGGTCTCAGATTGACTCAACCCCTTAATGATAATATATCTGTAATACTTTGTAGAGACCCTTCAGCTGTTACATCATGTCGAAAATATGATGCCTAACCACATTGTGGGTTCTGGTGGTGTTCCTGAGGAAACTTATCCCATTCCTTTCCGGCAGATGCTTCTAGTTCTTTAATAGTCCTGGTTTATGGACTGCAACCTCCTTCTTCAAATCCCAGAAGAGGTTTTCTATGGTATTCAAGCAATTATGATGGATACTAAAGAATGTTCCAGAACCTTTTTTAGAGTCTGCTTGGCATGGTTGTCCTTTTGGAATGTCCAGTGATACTTAAGCTTCAGTTTCCCCACAGATGACAAGAAGGATTTCCTGATACTTAATGAAATCTATCATTTTCACTGCATGCTGCAGGTTTCCAGAGCCAACGGAAGCAAAGCAGACTGAGGGAGCTGAGTGAGCCACCACGTACACTATATCTTTTCAACGTACAGTATGCCTCATTTCTTCCTCTGCACATACCGCTGATCCGTGGCCCTGAAAAGTTAGAGCTTTGTTTCATCACTCCTCAGAGCAGCATCCCAAACTTTAGTTTATCTAGACTTTTCTTGTATGCCTGGCTCAGCAGCATCCAAAGTCTTTCAATTTAAACATAGAGTCTTGTGCAAATTTAACCTTTAACAGATTTTTAAAAAATTGGACCCCTATTGCTGGAGTAGGTCTTTAAAGGCCAGTACAGTGCTACAACAGCGATGTTTGTGCTCATGCTAGTGACTGTTTTGTGTCGAATACGGAAAACCACTTTATATCTGTTTTGTATTGAGATATTTGAATGGGCCTTGCGTGAATTAGTTACTGAATAGTATGCTCTTCCATTAAACCTTGAGCACTGAAATAGTATTTAGTGATTTTGTCCCCAACTGCGTACCTCTGTCTAAATTGTGCAGATTAGAGTGAAGCGTCTCAATGTCACATACCGTGATGGGCCTCTATGGCCAGGACTGTGGTGGCAGTGTCAGCAATGTCCCTGCAGGGGGCGACAGATGCTCATATTAACCAAACAATTGCTTAACAAAATATTGCATCACTAACCTTTCATGACCTTACGCGTTTTTATTTTTCTTCACATAACGGTCACTTTCATTGACTCAACACTGCTTTATATAGATTATGGACAGATATTAACATAAAATTATGTCACATGATTTACCTGCTGTGAATAATAAAAGAAAAAAATGTTAAATCATGTTGAAAAAGTAAAAACCAGAGACATGCGGTCAAGGGAGGCAGGTGAGGCACGGCCTCACCTGCCATGATGAGAGAAAAAAATGAAACATGTAAGAAATAAATTAAATGGTTATATTTATCCAGTGATGAGTATTATAAAGTTATTTTATATTCAACATCACCAATTTTAGGTTATTTTTACTCAAAATCGCTGAATTTTCACATTTACCGCTGAAATACTGAGAAGAGACCTGCGGTGAGGCACCAGCCAGCCGAGCCACACCATGGATTGATCAATGGTTCGACTAGCTGTGCTGGTATGCTATACAATGAGACCATTATGCTATCTCTCTATATGTTCCTACTAAAATGTTCAAACACGTTTGCTCGATGCAATAAATTTCCATAATGTACAGTGTTCTTTGTCAACAACTGCATGAGTATAACGTCTTTCTTGAGTTGAGCGGTCCTGAAACCGCTGTGACAAGGCATGACGTGAGGCACGATGATGTCGTGCCTCATTGGTAGGGGGCACTGGTGATCCCAGGGATTCGGCCAAGGGGTCTTCTTCCTCGGCCGTAGAAGAAGTGACAGCAAACTACAGCCATTCATCTGTTTTCCGCTCGCCTTGCCTTACTATATAATTTTTTTCGCTGCTTTTGTTCAGAAGGAGTGGCGCGTGGACTTCATTTATAAGTAAACGTAACATATAAACAAAAAATGTAGGTAACAACATGTTTGTTGTTACCAACAACAGTGCCTCACCAGCCATGAACCTCACCGCACGTCACTGGTATAAACATATGTACATTTTCTTAATTTTGTCACAAAATAAAATATATATCGGCCCATAAATAATTTAAGTTACATTACCCATGCAGGATGGGCTGCAGATGCAGGATGACTTGAGTCCTGTGGTCAATGCCACTGGGATCACCTTCCTCTTCTTTCACTGTCATGAGATCCCTTGAAGATACAATGACCTCAGCACCTGCCATCACCACTCTGCACAGAGCTGCAAGCACGGCGAGCCAAGAATGCACATTAACATCCAGATTACACATGCAGGGATACTATTTAATGCATATGCAAGTCAGTGAAAACCTCCCCCATCTGACTTCTTTCCTGGCATACAACAGTCAAAAACAAGTCTATGCTGGATTTATTAACATAATCCTCATATAAGCAGAGCTTGTTTCCTACACTGGTGTTCAGAATGCATAGAACTGATTTGACTAAAGATATTAAATGGTTGTAAACTAAAAGGTTATAAGAGCTGAATTGTGAAACTGGTGCAATAAGTAGTGTACTGTTATGCAAGCATTACTTTAGGGAACATTTCTATAACTTGGTTAACATTTCTATAACTTCTTTTCTATAACAAAAAAAAGTCTAACTGTTGATACAAAATCCAATCTTCACAGTTGATATCCCTTTTTACATGAACAGTTGCAGTCTGGAGACAGTTATATAACCACTAGTCTGTTCTATTCCTGAAAAGATTATAGTTAAACTGCTACAATGAGGTAAATGCATGTCCTTATTGGCAATATGGCAAATCGTTTAATGCCCATAAACACATTTTAAAGGGGCCAAAGTGAACTATCATTACGTCTTGTCAGGAATTAGGAGGAAGATAAACAATAAATTATCTAGATAATTTGTAGTTGCTGTGATTTTGATCAAAATATTTTTATACCAGCATAGCAGTTGATGCGTTTAAGACTTATTATTATAAAAGTACAGGAAAAATATTTACAGACAGTGCTATATACTCCATGGTAAAAAAAAAAAAAAGAACAGGCAACGTTTCCATCCGGAGAGCTGCATTCTACAGTAAACTGATCAACCTGTTTCTCGCTGATGTCATCTAGCCCTGGATGGATCATTAACACCTATACGGACATTTGCGGGTGTCATTCTTATTTGCGTTCACCCTCTCAAACTGACGTCAGTCGGTGCGCCTCACGCACACCCTGACCCACAACGCGAGCTCCTGCTCCACAGAGGGGACCAAAAGCCCGCTGGGTCTATTTTCTAACTTAAAAACATAGTGGCTCTTACTTTAAAAAATACAAAGAGTTTTACCTACCGTATTAGAGAGGGAGATTATTCATCCTCAGCTTGTCGGAGTGACACTAGAGCATGCGCCGTGACGCTGCGCTCCACTTCCTGCAGTGCAGGCGGCGTTCGCCTGAGAAGCATCTGTCCCTCTGTCACGAGAAGCGGTTCGTTCTCACGCGATGCACGGATCGCTCCAACTGCTCTCATGTGTGAGTGCGCGGCCTAGTTTGAGCACGTCTGAAGCATTTGGAAGCATGCATTCTATCCCAAATGAGGTCAGAAAATGTGAATTTAATGAGCTGTTTTCTCTTGGTAGTTTTAGACTAAAACACAATAATGTGTCACTTGGCTCTTTTGTGTGTTGAATTGTTTTGATTCGCTGTTGTCATGCAATACACTGTTGCCTACTATAGTGGATTTGTTGTCCCTGTGTATCCAGGAGGTGGCAGGATTTGTACATATTTTTAAGGGAAAAAAAGACACATATTTCAAAATACAGGGATTAACTGACTTTTGAATATGTTATGTAATATTTTTGGATTTCGGCTTTAAAAAATAGGTTCTATGGAAAGATATAACAATCTGATATGTAGTTCTAGCTTTGTCATGTCAGCTAAAGAGCATCAAATTGTTAAAGATGCTGGGGGCGCTTCTCAATTTGAAGAGACGTAAAAATCAGCCCACCCCTATTTGGTAATGAAAGGCCTGGAATTGTTTGATTGGCACCTCAGATTAGCCAATGAGAGGTTGACCACACCGTTCACGTCCAGCCAATGAGAGGTCGATCTCTCGGCTCGGAGCCAATAGTAAATAGTCAGTACTTTGCACTACAACTTTTTAGTTGACCGAGAGCCTGGAAACAACTTCGGAAGGTATTTTTAATTTTCACGCGGAACCCTGGAAGTCATGTTTGCAACTTCCAGAAACATCCAGGATGCTGTGAAGTCCGTTCTTGCAGTTTTGTGGATAATATTTAACATATTTTTAGTCTATGTTTCCGGCCAGGAGGGTAAGAAGCATTTATTTATCGAGCTGTTTTGACAGGACAGAGAATACGATGCCAGAATTTACTGTTTAGTTCTAACTAGCTAACTGCTGCTAACCTAACATCTGGTCGGGAGTGACAAAAACAGATAAATGAATTGTTTACTTTAACTTTATGGCGTGTTTGAGCACGCAGTTGACATTTTTTATTAAGGTTAAACTACCGGTGGACTGTTGTCACCGCGGTTCGCTGTCAGAATCCTTCAAATGACTAAACGGTATTTCAGGAGCTGCATTCACCGTCAGGTTTATTATCTGTATTGTGCAAATGTTACTTGTAATTTTTCTTGTTAATCCATCATATGTATTTCTCTATTGATTAGTGGGTCCAAATCGCTCACTTTTGTATAAAAATACCGTATTTCTTATGTTGAAATAGGTGTAAAGTTGGAGCTGGTGATGTCATGGTGCCATTCTTGACATACTCCTTTCTTGTTCATGTTTACCTACTGCTCCCAGCTATCAGTCTTTCCCACAGGTTGTTTTGTTGAAACAGCAGCCGTGTTCCAGTTCAGTATGAATCACAGGGACCATACATTAACACGGGCAAACAAATTATTTAACTGGCCTCAGAATTACACTTACTCATATTGGAGATCTTTATTGTTTTTGTCTGTGTCAGGAGCTGGAGCTTTCTCATGTCTGTTGATGATTACAATCATTTAAACCTGGTTGGAATCATGCTGCTCTTACTGGCACAAATACAAAGAGCTCACCAAGGGTTCATGTAAATGAGGGGAAAACATTTCACCCTTACTGGTAATATTATACTGTATTTCATGTGCTATAGTGAAGCAGAGGCATGTACCGCGTTCTAGTTGTTAATGTTAACCTGTAGAGCAAAGACAGTATCAAATAGAATATAATGTAGCTGGATTGCTTCTAGTTGTCATTCTTTTGTCTAGTCATATATTTTGAGTTCAGCTTTGAGTAATGTACTTACATTTTGTAATCTGGATTAAAAAAGGGTGAACATACAGTACCAGTCAAAAGGTTTGGCGATACCTTCTCATTTAATGGTTTTCTTTATTTTCATGAGTATTCACAGTGTGAATCTTCACCGAACCTAGCTTTGCTTTGATTACTGCTTTGCACACTCCTGGCGTTCTCTCGGTGACCTTTGGGAAGTCATTTTTGTAGGAGTTCCCAGAGGTGTTCAACACTTGTTAAACCTTTTTCCTTCACCCTGAAATCCATCTCAACACAAACCTTCACGATTGGTTTCAGGTCCAGCGATTGTAGAGGTCAGGTCATGTGGCGTAGCACTCTATCACGTTCCTTCTTGGTAAAATAGCCTTTATACAGCCTGTAGGTGTGTTTGGGGTCATTGACCTGTTGTAAAAGAAATGATGGTCCAACTCAACACAAACTGGATGGGATGCCATGTTGTTGCAGGGTGCTGTGGTAGCCACGCTTTTTCTAGCAAAGCATCCCCACATCATCACACCTCCATACATGCCGAGACCATCAGTCACCTTTTCTGTGTCTCACAAAGACACTAGAGGTGAAACTAAAGAGCTCAACTTTGGACTCATCAGACCAAAGCATGGATTTCCGCTGGTCTAATGTCCATTCGTTGTGTTTCTTGGCCCAGATAAATCTTTTCTGCCTTTGCTCTTTCTTAGTAGTGGTTTCTTAGCAGGTATTTGACCATGAAGGCCTGATTCGCTCAGTCTCTTCTGAACAGTTGATTTGGAGACGTGTCCGCTACGGGATCTCTGTGTGGCATTCATCTAGGCTCTAATCTGAGGTGCTGTTAATTTGTGATTTTGGAGCCTGGTGACTTGGATGAACTTCTCCCCATTGGTTTTCCATTCTTGGGGCAGCCCTAATGTGAGCCAGTTTAAATCTTGATGGCTTTTGCGAGTGCACTTGGGGATACATTCAATGTTTTTGCAAATCTCTGGACTGACTGACCTTCAGTTCTTAAAGCAATGATGCAGTTTGTCTTTAGTTACCTGATTGGTTCATGCTTTAATATACTGTAGATTCTTATATTTGTCAAATAGGGCTGCCGACTGTGAAACAAACTTTCTGCACAATATAACTGAAGGGCCCAGCCCTATTAAGAAGGCAAGAAAATCCACAAATTAAACATGACAAGGCTCTTCTGTGAAGTAGAAACCATTTCAGACTACCTCATGAAGCTCACAGAGAGAAGGCCAAGGGTTACCGGTGTTGTCGTCAAAGCGCAGGGTGGTTGCTTTAAGGAAACTAAAATATGAAACACATTAAGTTCCTTCACAATATTTTATCTTCTACATAATTCCATATTTCTTGCTTCATAGTTTGGGTGTCGTCAGTATGTGTCTACAATGTAGAAAGAGAACACTGAAGTTGTGTCTAAACTTTTGACTGGGGGTGTACATCTTATGCTGTCTGAAATTAAAAACAGCCAGGACACAGACTGTCTGTGAAAGGGTTCAGTGAGCAGGAGAAGATTACCGGCCTCCCAGAACCTCCTCAGTATGTCGGCCTCCATGTCTTCTTCCTACAGGAAGGTGACAGGTCCACGCTCTATTGCCCAATCTTAAAATATTTTACTGTGGCATTTCCTCTGTGTGTGTGTGTGTGTGTGTGTGTGTGTGTGTGTGTGTGTGTGTGTGTGTGTGTGTGTGTGTGTGTGTGTGTGTGTGTGTGTGTGTGTGTGTGTGTGTGTGTGTGTGTGTGTGTGTGTGTGTGTGTGTGTGTGTGTGTGTGTGTGTGTGTGTGTGTGTGTGTGTGTGTGTGTGTGTGTGTGTGTGTGTGTGTGTGTGTGTGTGTTTTGTGGAGGGTCACCCCCATGTTTCCCCTCAAGCAAAGCTCCAGAAGCCTTTTATGGAAGACCGGAAAGATGTGTCGGCTCAAATGGACCCTGGCGTGTCTTTTAAAATTTTGACCATTCTTGGAACACGTCAACACTTGATGTTGGGTTGTTTGGTCTGTGCCTGCCTCCCCCACAGCACTTATCTCACAAGATATTAGAGAGCTAAATATTTGTGGTTTTAGTTACACTCACCAAATGTCAGAGGTTCTTATGAATCAACGTAAAAACATTTATACAGAAGGTTATCCACAAACATAAAATTGAAATTAATGTTATCGCCTTTTCTTCCAGGAGCACCATATCTTTGGAGTCCTAAAAAAAAATACAATTTGCAATTAATTTTACAAGAACATCCTTTTTGCTACATCCATTGTAGAGGTCATAGTCTGTGGAACTTGGTTTAGCCTCTGCAAGTTGGTGGTTGTCATGTCATAATTTTGATCAGATGAGCACAGACATGCCCTCAACTGTCATGCATGTTCAGAAGAGATTTATTACTCCATTATTTACTGAACTCCAATATGTTCTCTGGATTAAAGAGAATTAATGAAGAACTGTCTGCAGTGTGATGATTGAGCTTCACATCTCCTCTGTCTACAAATTAATGTTAATTATACAGTAGAGTGATATCCTTCTGCTGTGTAAAAATAGATATATCTGGTAATCAGAGGTGAAGGAAACACACCAATCTTCTACTGAAGCGAAAGTAGTCCTACAAATCCAACAGTACAAGCAAATTTGTCTGAAAATATACCAGTTACCAAAGTAAAAGCACACATTCTGCAGCATTCCTCATTGCTGGATCATGTCATTACAGTCATGTTACAACTAGTAACGGTGAAGCTGGGATTGATCTCTTCGTGCACTGAGTAGACGTTATGTTTTCTTTCTGGAAAATAAAAATTTGTAATCAAAACTATTGTATCATAATTTATTTTTTCCTCTGAATCCGTACAGTAACTGGTAACATTAGCTGGTCTTTCTTCAGGTAACGGCTGTGGACACACAGTGCTGTCCACAGAGTCTGGAACACTGGCCTCCCAGAACTACCCGGGCACCTACCCCAGTGACACCTGGTGTAAGTGGAGTCTCCGGGTGCCACAGGGGCAGCTGCTCAGACTGCTGTTTGGGGATTTTGACATTGAGAGCAGTCCAGGCTGCAGGAATGGCTCTCTTGTTATCACAGACAAGAATGGAGAACTTATTCTGGGTAAGCTTGTTGACTGCTCACGTTTTATGTTTTTCAGTCCATGACAGGTCGGTACAGATGTTTTGTAGCCTCCTCTGTCGACTCCTTTTTCATACCTGTTCATTTACTTTTTATGTACCATGTCAGCCCTGATGTTGTCCCAACCTTGATTGGAGAATACATAGAATGCCATTCCACTGACATGTTGACGGAGGAGTCAGACCTGATCTTGCAATAGACACAAGCACATCTTCAGACCAGGTGTATCAAGTTGCGTCTCGAGGGCACACACACCAAAATCTGGCTTAAGACATTCATGAGATAAAAATGTTCTGTCAGGCTGCCTGTTGTGGTTATCACTGCTATTCCACACAACTTGAGATACTTTTATGTGTCTGCTCGGGAAGTGTTCTTACATGTAGGTTTTCCATGTGACGCGTTATATGTCTCTCTCTCCAAAACAGAACAGGATATAATAAAAGGCTCAGACTGACATAAATCATTGTTACAAGTGCTGACAAAGGAACTAACAGTATTCCTTAAGTCAGAATGTAATTTTCAGTTTTAGCATCTCTGTTTGTGTACTTATTACAAATGTTGTTTTGGATTGTTGTGCACAGGTCCAGTGTGTGGAAAACTTGCTGCAATGCAGAATAATGTGACGTTTAACAGCAACGAACTGACCATAACTTTCCAGTCAGGTCCACACCGCTCTGGACGAGGGTTTTTACTCTCCTATGCCACAGACCAGTATCCAGGTACAACAAATGTTACTTGTGAATCCTATATGTGTTTATGTGGTTAAAATGTATGACTGATGTTGTCTGTGTGGTCACAGCTGAAGAAATGGCTTCCATTAATTTTAAGTTTAGACTGATGTGACGTTAATACAGTGTCTGTGAATATTTGTCCGTGTGTGTGTGTGTGTGTTCGTGTGTGTGTGTTCGTGTGTGTGTGTGTGTGTGTGTGTGTGCGCGCGCGTCCATGAGACCTTATTGCCATTCAAAATCCATTGCAATGTTTGGTTGTGTTTATTTAACAAGCTGAATATGTTAGGCTTCAGACCAAACTTTTAGGCTTTGATTTGTTATGGTTGGATTTCTTTTTCACTCCCCTCCTCTTCATTGGCTGATCAAAGGCCTTGAAGGTGACTGCCATCATATCTTCTCCAATCCAGAGTTGTTAATCAGTAGTTATTAATCTCAAGTATTTTAGGAGCATGTAACATATACTCATCACTACATTTATTTAGCTGCTGAAATTCAAAGAAGTTTCAGGATAATACAGATTAAATTACAAAATGATATATAAAGGTCAGGGTTCTTCCTATTTATCGTTTTTTGAAAAGTCATAAATTTCTTGAGTCATATTGGTCATCTATATTTGGAAATAGTTTCCGTTTCTCTAAATGAAGTCATCATGTCACAGTTTCCTGTTTTTTAGCTGAGTTGTTTATGAAATCCAACTGCGTCTGAAGCTAAGCCCATGGCCGGATATACAAACCACTGTCTGTTAGCAGTGATCACACAGTCACTGTACTTGTGTGCTGTGGCAAACAGTAACAAAGGGCTTAGTCACATGAACACTGATGACTGCTCATCTCCTAATATAGCACAATTAGACCATGTCTCGAATAGAACCTGTTTGTGTGTGTTTGAGCGAATGGAGGGGAAAATTAGGTAACCCAGAGATACCAAGTCCCTCAAGGTACAATTCAAGTCCACCAACATTATATTAGAAAGAAACAAATTCTCTGGAGTGTTAATTTTAATGTCCGTTTTGCTGTTACAGATCTCATTTCTTGTTTACAACGAGGATCTCATTTTAGCTCGCAGCAGTTGAGGTAATTGGTTGACCTCAACTTTTCCCATAACAGAATGTGTTTCAGTAGAAGAGTGAATGTTTTTCACATGTTGTTCTGCTGTTCTTCAGTGTGTACTGCCCTGCTGGATGTCAAAATGTCACAGGAGATGTTTGGGGAAGCTCTGAACAAGGTTACAGAGATGTAAGTATTCGTTTCACAAAGCTGCCTGTCACTTTTTTCTGATATGGGCACAATCATGAATTTTCTTGACATGTTTTCTCTGTGGTAGACCTCAGTCTTGTGCAAGTCTGCAGTCCATGCTGGAGCTGCATCTGATAGCCTGGGAGGTCGAGTCACTGTGACCCGTGGGAGAAGTCTCACTCTCTATGAATCCACCTTTGCCAATGGAATCCTTTCAAAAACGTTCGTCCGCTGATCCTTTTAATTTCCAAGAGGCTGTTGTTGAGCTTGAGATAAATATAAGCTATATTTAATTTTGTTTAGAGGTTGATGCACTTAATCACTGAGCTGTCTGCTTTTGACAGGGGATCATTATCAGACAAAAAGCTGCTCTTCACTAAAGGTATGACTGAGCAAGACTCAACTTCTATCTCTGTTGATTTCTTTGAGGGTTAAACCCGTGATTTGTTTTTTAGGTTGTCTGGTTTACTACATGTAAAACATGGACATGGAGTATTGTATTTATCAAAATACAAACGTGATGTATATGTATTATTGTTTTAGATGGGATTCGTCACTGTGAACAGTTAAGTCTTGTGAAAATTAGTAAAGAATGTAATTTGCTTTGTATAACAGAAAATATGTAAGATAATATAATTAAAATATGTAAGATAATATAATTACAATATTTTTAAGATAATATAATTAGCCACATTCATTTGTTCTTTAAGATGTCACTCTATGGCCCGTGTGTCAAACTCAAGGCCCAGGGGCCAAATGTGGCCCGCCACATCATTTTATGTGGCTCGCGAAACCATAATTGGTGCTTTGATCAAAAACTACATTTCCCACGATGCAGTAACTCAGCCCATTTTAACATTGACAAAAAAGTTATACAGGTAAAAGGATTTATAAAAGGATTATAACAAAGTAAAAAGCAACCTGTAAATTTTGTAAATTAAATAAGTAATAAATTTAGTTACTTAACATTAAGGAGCACTTACAATTATTTTATATTACATTGAGTTACATTTAGTTACATTTATAAGTTACATCTGGCCTTTGAGGACAGATATTATGCTGACATGGCCCTCGGTGAAAATGAATTTGCCGCCCCTGCCCTATGCCATGCAGCCAGGCCTTACAGCCGTAAAACATAGATAATTGAGATAAATACAGACAAATATTATAAAACGTTGTTGGTATACATTAACAACATTTATGATGTATCTAAATTGACACTAATTCATATTTTTGTCTGAAATGTTTGGAACTTCTAATTTTAATGAAAATGGTTATTATTTTCCATCCATCTATTTTCTTTTAGACTTCTCATCTTCAGTTGCTTATCCACCTTGGGGGTCACAGGTCTGCAGGAGCCTATCTAGCAGACCTGTGACCCGCAAGGTCACAGGTCCCGTCTCCCGCTGGCTACGGGTGGGACATGAGGTACACCCCGGAGGCAACTCCAGCATGTCACAGGGATATTGTTATTATTATCCCAGGATGATTATTCATAATCATGTCATAAACAAATATTGTAAATATAAAACTGTCTAAAACACTACATTTGAAAACACAATGCATTTGAATAAAACCCCCTGGACGATTATAAATGCAAAAATATGTTTCTAACAAAAGGATAAATATGTGGAGCAGTTAGCAGGTGGACTTTCTAATTCTTCTTTTACTTTTTTTTGGGTTGTGATTACAAATTGTCTAAAACTGACAGTGATGAGATATTTGATTACTGTAAATCCCAAATTGTCAATAGCTCTGTTTTTTATATGTTCATTTATATTGTTAAATAATGACCAAAAAAACTGAACTATACTAATCTGTACAAAAGCAAGTCATTACACAATGAATGACTGTCAATATCCCATCATCTCCTCTGTTTCCTAAACAGAATGCAACAGTATCCTGAATTTTTCTGGTTTAAATGGGTCATCTGTCTGGGAGAAGAATAATGGAGAGCACACAATGTCCTGGTCATCCGGACACCAGGGCTCTAAGCTCCTACCAGGGATAACAGGCGATAATGATCCAAAACCTTGGATGGAACTGGAGCTGAGTGATAGGAGCACTATAACAGGTAAAGGTGTTCAAATTTGTATCTGGGTGTTTGTTTTGTATGTTTTTTTTAATTGAAGCTGTGTTTTTGTTCTGTTTATTTCCCTCTAGTGTGTTACTATAACAAATGAAACCATTTCCATTGTATCTCACATGGTGGAACATAAGCAATATTTTGTTTTTTTTCCCAGGGATGGTAACAACAGGATCACATGAGGGGTACATCAAATCCTACGTTCTTCTTTTCAGCAGGGACAGAACAAATTGGAAACTTTACAAAGGAGCTCTCAGCAAAGAAAAAAGGGTGTGTAAATATATACTGAACTAGAACGGACTTGACAGACATCAGATCTGAGATGTTTACATCTACAGCATGGGTTGTGTGGTTTATTGTTGATCGTTGAACAGCTGGTGTTGTATGTGAATCAGTAACGCGGTTGCTATGGTCCCCAGGTGTTTTACGCCTACACCGACGGCCACCTGAGGGTTCTCAACAGCTTTTTTCCTCCTGTAGTGACTCGGTTTGTTCGGCTACAGCCTCTGAGCTGGCACGGCCAAGCCTCAGCTGAGGTCCAAGTCCTCGGCTGCCCTGTTTCCAAGAGCTCTACAAGATTGCGCTCATCATCTGGTGAGTATTAAGAAGATAAAAGTCCTTAATTATTTCATAAATCAATTCAGAAAATGTATTCATTGTTAATTCATGTGTCCTCCTGATATAAAGATGTTCCAACAAAATCTCCGTCCATCAACGTTAACATGGTGACACCACACCAGAGCTCTCCGACCCTGACAGATGGTCCAGTGCTGGTGGAGACTAGAATCAGTATGTGCTTTTATTACCTTTTGTTGGGTTCAGCTTTTGAAAGGATGTGTGTATGAAAGCAGAAACACACAATATCAGACTGTCATGTAAAACACTGTTGACATAGCAATAAACTGCATTCCTAGCTAACAAGTGCTCCCACCTTTACCTGTAGGCTCCAGTCAGCCAGTGCTCGTGGCAGTGGGAGTGGTCCTGGCACTGTTAATGTGTGGCAGTGGTTTGTTGGCTGGAGTCTGGTGGAAACGAAGGTATCGTTTTTATATTCTGTTTTGATATGCTTTTCATTTGTTTATTTTTCAAGAACAGTGTACACGCATGAATTGATATTTATTCATAATAGAGATTTACAAAAATGAATGATTCATCCTGATTAACAACTCACAAATCAAATATTTTGGTGATGTGACTAGTTGGTAAGATGACAATTGTGTATTTCTTAAAAAAATATCATTTGAAATGTGTGTGTGTGTGTAATATATACAGTACAGTTGCGTTCAAACTAATAGCAGTCCAACATCACTAGATAAATCACTGTTTTCATTAGCATTTCAACTTCTATACAGCCAATAAGTTTCTACAAGGTTTGGTAAACCAATAGAAAACCAACAGACACAGCAAGAATGACGTGTATGCTGCTGATTCTGTGAATCTGAGTCATTAACCGAGAGAAGTGTGTTAAAAAAAATAGTAGTGCTGAATTTAATTACTGAGGTCATTGATTATGTGAAAAAATAAGTGTTAAACAGGTGGCCCTTAGGATCAAGGCAATTAATGCTGTATATGCTGACTGTGTATTTGTTCTTGAAAAACAGTAAAATCAGTCATTCAATGCATTGTTCAGAAGAAGAGGGTACTTTGATAAACAAGGTAATAAAAGAGGGAAAACCTACAAAGAAATGCAAAAGATGATAGACTCTTCACCTAAAATGATGCCAAATTCTTTAAAACGGCAGCAAAAACCAGAAAAAGAAAAGCAGCTATTCAAATGGATTGGAGAATAAACAAAATCACAAAGGCTCATCCAACAATCAGCTCCAGGAGGATCAGAGAAGCTTTAAGGTTGTCTGTGAGTCTCGTAACAATAAGAAAATGTCTACCAGCAAGAAGCTCCCACAAAGTCCCATTGTTCAAAAAAAGAAATGCTGAAGCGGTTATAATTATCTAAAGAAAACATTGACCGTCCTAAAAAAAAAAATTGCATAATATTTTGTGGACTGATGAAAGTCATATTGTTCTTTGTGGGTCTAAGGGCCACAGGTTGTCCGATCCCCTCAAACAGTGAATTTAAGCCACAGGAAAGACAGTGAATCACGGTGGTGTAAGCATCATTACATGGGGATGTTTCCTGTACTTTAGTGTTGGTCCTATTTATCATATATTTATCATGGATCAGTTTGAGTATATCGGAATACTGGAAGTAGTCATGTTGCTGTACGCTAAAGAGGACATGCCCTTGAAATGGGTGTTTCAGCAATTGTCCTGGACTGCAACACCTTTTGATCGGTGCCAGACGTTAGTCGACTCAATGCACCACAGTTATCAGAAACTATGGTTATGCAACTAAATATTAGTTTATGATTCTCAGGAAATTTTAATTTTCAAGCATTTCAGAGTTTATACAGTATAGTTTTGAGTTTTTAAATGAAGTTTTCAACACTGCTATTTTTTTTAACATATTTCTTCACTTTCTGTAAAATATTACAAATTCAATGACATTATCCGCTTTGCTTTGAAGTAGAATTTGCGGTGTCCCCAATGCTTTTGTGTGCATTAAAATGAAATTTATTTAAACACACTGCTATTATTATGAACACAACTTGTGTGTGTGTGTGTGTGTGTGTGTGTGTGTGTGTGTGTGTGTGTGTGTGTGTGTGTGTGTGTGTGTGTGTGTGTGTGTGTGTGTGTGTAAAATGTACATAATTTTAGTATGTACAACACAAATTCTTCATCTCCTCCCATCAGGAACAAGGATTCACAAATCAAGTACTCCTTACCAGCAAGTAAGCTAAGCTCTCATTGCTTGTTTTTCACTGTTTTTCCATCTTGTGTTTTAAAAGTCTCTGATGGTGTGTTTGTGTCTTCAACAGGTTGTCAGGGTTTCCAAGCAAAGAACTTCTCCTGTCCACAGTCAGAGCTTATCTCCTACCCCCTGGAGAGAAACGTCCATGATGCTCTACCTAACCCTCCTCTGAATGGTGAGAAATCATTGAAATAACTTTCCACCAGAAAGCTGATTTTTTTTAGTGATATTTGCAATCGACTTCCTCTTCTAGCTCCTTTATTTCCCATTCAGAGTTTATCAGTGATCTCATATTGAGAGCTGCCTGCCCTCCTGTGTTTCCTACACCAACAGCTCCTGTATTCAGAGGTCAGTTTGAGGAGCTCATGCCAGGCCTGACAAGCAAATAGCTCTCTCCATGGGCTGTCCATTCTCTGCCCTGCCTCAGCCCATCAACCAGTCACAGTATAAACATTCCTTTCTTTGGTACACGGAGCCTCTCTGAAAGAGACCTTTAATTGTAGCTCAGTAAGGGGCTCTCAGCCAACCCCCACCACCGACACTAGTCCCCATCTCAGCGTTCTCCGTCCCCTCCCTAGAGAAGGGGCTTTTCACTGGGAGGTCCAGTGATCTACAAAACAGACTGTCACAACTAAGACAATGGATGCCCCACTAAAGAGTTTCTAATTAAAAGAGCTCCCGTTGGACTGTTATCACCCCCAAGAGGAATAACTGTGCCAAAACAGGAATCCTAATGAATGAGGTGTGCTGGCATTGTGGAGCTGATGTGAGGTTGTAGTAAAATGTTTAGGTGTGTGACCAATGCTGGCGAATTCAACATCGTCATAGTAGCAGGACGTCTCTTATTTGAAGAACAAGGCCAGAAGATGACTGTTAAACTAGGGAGAAGGAGAGATAAATCAGCTTTTATGGTACCTCTGCAAGCTGGAATGCCGACACACACTGTGACACTACTGGGACCGGTCCAGTTTGGACACACAGCAGAGGTCACAGTGAAGGGGATTCATTTTAGAGCTGTTGTGCAGCGACTTTCTGAAAGAGGTTATTGTTTGCGGCCTCAGTCATGTAGGTGCTCAAAAGGATGAGACTGGTGTAGAAAAGAGAGATTGGAAAAGAAAGCTTTAGATGAACTGACCCTTTACATTTACTGTACCTGTTAATAAAACGGCTGTTATGAAGTTGAACAGATGATGTTGGTTACCATTTTACTGGATCCAAGCTCAGAGTTTACTTACTGAGGTTTTTCGAATCCTTTAACCGTACACCAAAAGTGATCTACAGTTACAGAAATTGTCCTTCATTCCTGGCTAATTTTACATTTATGATGGATGGCGTAACACTTTTTTTTGTCATGAGGAAACTCGCTGTAAATAATAGCGCTTTCATAGGAATACCTTGTTAATGCCTTCACGTATTAAGTGCTACATCAGCTCTTAAAATAGTGTACGTGAACAGTCCCATTGGGTCCCCCAACAAAATATAATTTTATTTTTGTCCATCACAGCCACAAAATTTGTGGCTTTTTTGGTCATACATTTAATACACATCTAAAAACAGTTTCACCAGGCTGTTGCCTGCAATATGAATACTGGACTGAATCTGATCTGTTTTGTATATCTCGGCTAGTAAAGCCTATTGTAAAGTCTTTACTGGTTTTAACTTTCTTTTCCAGACTATGCTGAGCCTGCTGTTACAGCTATTGGACAGAAGATTGGGTCAACATTTCGACCCTCCTCAGATGAAGGATACACTGCCCCCTTCGCTTTCAACCATTATGACACTCCTGGAAACCTGCCAGAGTACGCTGAGCCTCTTCCTCCTGAGCCAGAGTACGCCACCCCATTCAGCGAGCTGCCCTCTGAGTCACACGAACCTCCATCAGCAGCTACTGCTGCTACCAGAACAGCATCCAGCCACACTCAGTACGACTGCCCCTCACACAGGATGCTGTCCAATGGCTACTGCACTCCTTTGCTACATGCTAATGGACCACGACCTGTCAGATCAGTTTACGCTGAGCCCAAGTCTTGTGATTCCTTGATAAAGAAACACACTTATGACGGGCCTTTGTGAACAAAGCAGTTTTATTGGGACTCCGTCAATCTATGACTGTCATGAGGTGAAATGTATGCTTGGAGGACTGGATCTCTTGGGGTGATCTCAAGTGGACACAAAGCTGGACAGTGTTATCCACAGAGTACTGAAGTCCAACGTGTGATGCACGAAGTTGAAAAGCACTTTGGACCACAATGCATATACAGTATGAGGCTGCAACACAACAATCTGAGAGCCATACGGATGCAAATATTTCCTTACAGGAAGTATGTACTTGTACAGCAGAAATATCCTGTGATGTAAATACAGGTTCAGTCGCATCTCAGAGATGCTGTTTTCTGATAAAATGCTGACTTTTACACATACAACAATATATGCTTATTTAATAGTTTCAAAAAAATATAATGTTATCTGGCAAAGTATTGGATTCACAATACATAATTTCAAAATGTTGAAAAAGTACATTTTTAGATTATAAGCACATAAATGACAGGCCGTAACGCGTTGGACGCAATGTTGCTGTTTCACCACTAGGTGGTTCTCTTGAACTTTACAGTCTGCTGGTTGTGATCTAAAAGTGATCCATTTTTTAACAACATAGCAAAATCACAAATATTAGGTTGTAATATGTTTATATTATAATAGTGTAACCCAGAAAGGCACAATAAGCAAAATGATGTGATTATTACACATCACATAACTAAAGAAGTTCAAATAACCAGAAAGGGCATTGCTGCTGTTTATATTGATTATATAGGTAAAATATAAAAGTCGATGTAAATTCAAGATAGAATTTTTTCTTCTATAATAAGGGTCGTTTCGTGGTGTTTGTCATCCACTGTTACAAAAACTTTTTGCAAAATGATTATATATTTAACACTATTGTGGTGTCACATTTAGCAATAAATTTGCTAACATTGTCCTCTGCTGAAAAAGGCACAATAAAACAACTGAATAATGAAAAAGACTTTGGGTCTGGTGTTTGATTGCAGCAACAAGTTCTTGAAGTTTAACTTAAATTGTGTTTGAGCACTGCAGCACCAGTGAATCTGTACAAATCGACTCAAATTACCTCATAAATACAAAACTCAACCAACGTCTACTTGTACGGAACAAGCTGAGTTTTGGATACGCTTGAGGTAAAAGTCTCACTCGCCTTGTTGAAAATTTGTAATTTAATCACTTATTTTTGAGCTGTAGGCTCAAAAATCAATCAATTGTTTTTCAAATTCAAGAAACCGTGAGTACTTAAGTTGTCACAAGATAAAACTTTAGCAATTTGCAGATCTTCCCCTTGTAAGATGTACCATCCACATTAAATCAGTCTACACTGTTATCACAGACGCTCTCACTTGTGGTTAAGTCTTCCCTCTGACCCTCCTCCTCCTCCTCCACCACCTCTCTCCCCCCAGAAGAGTAGTGCATTAGAGTCTGATGCCTGTTCCTGGTTGGAGCATTTTTGAAACACAGGCCACAGTCCTCACATGCATAAGGAAGCACCTCTCTGTTGCTGCCGGGGTTTCCACTGTCTGACTGACATTTATTCTCGTTCCTTCCAGCTAATGCTGGTCCTGGATGACCAGTTGACACTGGAGATCCTCTGGGATGTAGAGCTGTATGTGAGTCTGGGCTTTTGGAATTATCTAGCCCCACTTTGACTGAGTGAAAACTTCGAGGACGTCCAGGCTGATGACTATTCTCTGCTGGTCCTTGAGCTGCACCTCCAGCCCCTTCAACGTGTTCGGGGGCCAATCCGTGGACAGTACGGTAGTGGAAGCGGATTCCGGAGCGATTGGAGAAGCCTTTCCCACAGACGCTGCAGATGAAGGGCCTCTCTCCTGTGTGGATGCGGATATGGATCTTAAGAGCTCCTGACTGGGTAAAACATTTCCCACACTGGATACAGCGGTAGGGCCTCTCCCCTGTGTGTGTCCTCTGATGTGCCCGGACTCCTGCCAGGTGGGGAAATCCCTTTCCACAAAATCCACAGGAATATGGTCTTTCACCTGTGTGAATACGTCTGTGGATCTTTAGAGCACCCGACTGACTGAAACTTTTACCACAGTCAGAGCAGGAGTAGGGACGGGCGCCTGTGTGCACATTGAGGTGGATGCGAAGGTTGCTGTGAGAGTTAAATGTCCTTCCACAGTCTGTGCAGATGAAACCTGCTGGTTTGTGTGCGTGCACAGACTGCTGGTGCTGCAGCAACTGAGATGGTCTGGAAAAAGTGGCAGGGCAGTGCATACAGTGATGCAATGTGTTCACAGATGCCCTTTCTCTCTGTTCTTGTTGCTGAGCATTTGTTTGTCTGTACTGGTGGTGGCGCTCCTGAGCACAGGTAGGAAAGGAGTGCTGGCAACACAAGCAGGAAAAAGCACCAGCCAGCTGTGGAGCATGAGACCGTACGAGTTGAGGACAGGGTATACAAGATGTTAGAGGGCAGTGGTGGTGATGAAAATGATGATGGGCATGGGTGTGGGAAAACGGGGAGACTGTGCCTTCCTGGGGATTCAGAATCTGGGCACAGGTTTGTAGGCTGCGATGGCAACACAAACAAGAAATCATGGACAACTGGGACAAGGAGCTTGTGGACATCCTGGAATGGCGACTGTTCTGGTCTGGGTTCCGAGCCCGTCTTCCTGTCTCCTCCCGCTGGGGTTGATGGGACATCCTGGCCTCTTGCCCTGATGTGTTGTTGGTGCTGCTGCTTGGTTCAGCATCTGACGTGAGCTGCCTGTGGTATGGTGAATTGGAGCGGGGCATTGAAGACAAAGGCTGCTGTGGTTTTAAAATCTCAAATGTGGATGGAGAAGTGGAGTAAGGGCAGCCAGGGCAGGTACAGGAAAAATGTACATCTGGACATAAAAGAAACACACATTTTTATGAGTTCTTTTTTTTTTTTTACAAAAATATATTAGAACCTCTTTTTTAAAAAAGTTCTAACCATCTCTCCTGTCTCTGGACTCTGCCTTCCTGTGCGATGTCCCTGGTTGAATCTCTTGGCTCGCCTCAGGCTTGTCCTGGGTAGATATGGGTTGTTCTAGCAGCTCAAGTGAAGCACCCTTAAACCCCAGAACCTCATTAGCAGCGGCTACACCCCATGCTGCAGTCAGCATGTCTGGCTGATCCTTCCCAGTGTTTCCAGATGTAATCAAGTCACCGATGAGCTGATGCATCTCCATCCAGGAACACTGACTCTGTTTTTAGTTGGAAAAAAAAAATTTCCATAGCATAGTTGGTAAATGCATTTGATGTGCAATTTCAAATGATTAAAAAGGAAAACAGTTTACAACTTACTGTAAAAACATCGGTCCTTCTCAGTATCGTCTGATTTAAAGGGTGTTTACTTACATTTTCGCTACTCTTGTCTTTGTCCATGAAATTAAAGACACTGGTGCTTTCGCCAGATGAACGGCTTTAGCGTTGTAGGAAAGATTCAATATGTCAGACTGACACTCAAAACAATGAACGCCACAACATACATGTTATTTATTGCATTCTTACGTCTCTCCTTTAGCCAATGACCGGACGGTATTCACGTTGACAGTATCGTTTTCTCAGGATGGCGAAGGTAAGAACTACCTAACTCTGCCTTTGGTTGGTTTAGCCTGATATTACTTCCCTAATTCTAACCAGTTAACGGTCTTCTTCACTAAACCAAGCGGAAGTAAAACAACGAAAGCAGTGGATAGTAGCCAATCAGTGTCCGACTAGGGCGGGGCATTCCTCCGCCAGCCCAAGAAAAGAACTTCGTATCCACAAGGCGAATCTTCTTCTTTTCCTTTCGGCTTTTCCCTTCAGGGGTCGCCACAGCGAAACCTCCATGTAGCCCTGTCCTTTGAATCCTCTTCTCTCACACCAACTACCTTCATGTCCTCCCTCATTTCATCCATAAACCTCCTCTTTGGTCTTCCTCTAGGCCTCCTGCCTGGCAGTTCAAAACTCAGCATCCTCCTACCAATACATTCTCTATCTCTCCTCTGGACATGTCCAAACCATCTCAGTCTGGCCTCTGTAATGTTCATCCGGGTACTTTGGTGATGTGACAGGACCTTTAATACTAGATGCAAGAATTGAGATGCACAGAATTCCTACACGACATGACGAACAAAACGCCTTGAAACTTAATATTTTTTATTTTAGCTAGACCGTCATTCTTAGTTATTTGTGATTATTTGCAGTTTTTTCTATTTTTATAATTATTATTATTATTATTAATAATAATAATAATAATAATAATAATAATATTGCATGTAGTCCTGTATTAAAGTCGATGTGGCGGTTTCAAATTTTTCACTGGAATTTCATGTAATTAAATGAACCGCTGAAACTCTTGCTGAAAGCAAACATATCAAAACACTAACATAAAAAAAAAACCTGACAGTTCATTTTTACTTTTGTTTAAATACATTTTAAGCCATAGATGTTTAAGGTTATTAAATATCAATTTCTGTATGAAATCAGACGTTTGATGCATAGAGTGTATGGCAAATAAAATTTACAAAGTAAACATATAAGATTTGTGTTTCAATTTCTTTGGGTTATGAGATTTGTGTACAGAATGACAAATTAATTAAAATGTCATGGAAATTTTTAGTGGACGACGCAAGACATTTTACATGGTTGGCTATTCTGAAAAATTATCATCTAGCTTGACAAAGGGTTCAAAGTCGAGTGAAACTTGAGTTCAGTGTTTAGTTTTACAATTTAAGCAGAGCATTACCTGAAAAACGCTGTACATTGTAGTTCTTTTCAAATTAATTGCCACTACATAGCATCGTCATTTTCCTCAGAAGGGACCTGTCAACACAGACAAACATCAAGAATAAAAACTTCACTGATCTTACCTCAAAAACAAATCTTTATTTACCTGTGCCAAGCATCAGGAAGACTTGCAGACCGAAGATTCAGTAAATATAAAGATGACAAAGTACCATTACTGAGCAGTGTCATTGTTTGCATTCCTTAAATACTAAAACATAGTACAAAAATTCATGTCTGTATATTATAGACAAATAACAAAAAAATAGAACAGTTTCCAGGTGAATGCTAGAAAATATTGTTTTATGAACTATTAATTTAAAAATCGTATTAAATCCAAAGTCCTCGATCTTGCATAGGCTTTATAACCAAAATCTTAACCGAAAATACAAACAAAACCAATGTCACCAAATATCACAAAAGGAATGCTTTAAATTCAATAAATAATTAGAACGGCAGTTGCACCACAGCTGACTGATCCTAACCATGCCTGTTGTTTGCCTGGCCTTGACCCCAATCCTCCAATGTTTTAAGGAAATCAGGTCAGGAGTTTTGCATGACTGAGAGAAAATGTTAACAGAAAGCATTAAATAAGGCAGAGAAACAAATCCTCGATACACATTACCTGCAAAAAAAAAACCTGTTCTTATCCAGTTCGTCTCCCATTAAGACTTTTGAAAATCTATCATATAGTAAATTTTATGTAAACCTGCTAGCAAACAAAAGTCAAATGAAAAACAAACCAACAAATGGACAAAGCTGAACACATTACATCCGTTGTGGAATAATAAAAACAATTGTGATAAACCAAAAAAGACAAAACATGTAATATAACCACAAAGGATGTCTTCAAGAGTCATTTCCAGAAAAATACAAAGTAGAACAGTTGCATTGTCATTTAAGTTTATGATGTAGATATGTACAGTTGCCCTTCTTAGATCTAACATTGAACAGTATACGAGTCTAGCTGTAGAATGACACCATGTCTAGTTTATTAAGTTAAAAGTACACTGAAATGAGGTTTTACAGGATGTGAAGACATCCTCAGCAGATGGAATATTCTCTTCTCGTTTACCCTTTGGCCCTCACTGAAAAGGGCCACATCCTTCCTCCATATCAGGATAAGAGTCTGCAACATATATCTCCATCTCAATCATAAATCAGGACTGCGAGCAGGAGACTTTGGTTCCTCCTTCACATCTATTATCAGAGGAGAGGGCATTGTATTCACTTCAGAAAGGTAAAGATCCATGGCATCCATTTCAAACTCTCCTGGATTCGCTTTAAAAATTTTACAGTCATTACTCTTACAATTTTGTGTGACAGCCTCTTCACAGGATTCAAAATGCCTCGGTTCACTTTTTATATTAATATCATTCCTAGTAGACTTAAACGACTTCTTGGACAAATCCAGAGGTGCTTCACATTCTGTGTCTTGTTTAATCCCAGGCACAAAATTCAGCGGTACATTTAGTAGTGGCCCTAGAGCAGCACTCGCTCCAAAATGTTGAGGCTCAATCTTTATGGCTGAATCTGGCGGTTTTGGAGAGATTATAGATGGGAGGGTCTGGCCATGAGTTGGTGTTGGACAGACGGGAAGGAACAGGAGCAGTTTAGCACCAGGAGGTGGCTGTTTGTCAAGGGTTAACTTCCATAAACCATCTGATGGAATAGAGCCAGTGGACACACCCTCATTCACAGGGGCAGCAGGCAGGGCAACAGTCTTCTTTGGATTTGATGAGTCAGGTTTTCTATTGAACTCTTTTGTCTTTGGTGAAGATCTCTTCAAGGCCTGATGCTTTTTGGGGACACTCTTCAATAGAAAGATAAAAAAACAGACCAATCAATGAATGAATTACAAGGAAATGTGTGTGAATTAAAGGAAATGTGGACATCACATTTTGAGTAGACCACAATACTAATTTTTTCTCTACAGGGGCCTGGTGACCACATACGAGGACATTATACTGCCAGGTCCAAGGAGGTTAAATCAGGAGGCACTCAATCACAGCTAAACCTCCAAGACCATGACAAAGGTGTTTTCAGCCAGAAAGGTTTAAAACCAAATTCCAAAAGGTATCGGGTTCCTCTCTTTGTACATGATCTTAAGGTTTAAAAATATATTTTTATTTATTTTTTTAATTTTATATACTTGAGTAATCCCCGAAAAGAAATTAGTGGCACACTCTAGTTAGTCCAGATAAAATCACATGAATGTTAGTGTGTACAGGCCCTGAACACACATACACACAGGGCCTGTACTCATGCAAGGGAGGTGGAGAAGCGGGCAGCTCCTGCTTGGTGCGCCCCAAATGAGCAACTTGTAAGGGGGATGGCGCCTTGCTCAAGGACGCCTTGGCAGTGCTCCAGAGGCGAGCTGACACCTCCCACTGTCAGCTCACCTCCGGGTGTTTGGGGCTGGAGCGGGAATCGAACCGCTGATCTCAGACCATTGGACGACCCGCTCTACCACACGCTCTACCACTGAGCCACTGCCCCATCTTCTGACAATTCTGCCAAATAATACTAATTTAACATGTTATAGCATGAAACAGTCAAATGGTGAGTAAACTGTCGGTGTTAAATGTGAAATTTCCCGAATCAAAATGTCCTGCAGGAGAACTCTCAAATTCTGAAAGCCCAAGTTTCTAATCCCACTTTCACTTTTTTATGGCACAGGAACATCCATGATGGCTGTAGTCACAATTTTTAAAAAAAAGGCCACTTCTGATCACATCCCATCATACCCTTCATGCTGACAGTGATCAGAAGGGAAACCGACTTGAAGTCAGAGGGGGAACTATTGCTTTCCAACCTAGGATTTAGTCGCTCTTTTAAGAAAAAAGCTATCAGAGTTAAGTAAAAATCATTTCTCCCATTTTCCTTAAAAGTCTGCGGCGCCAGAATGTCCACACTTACCACAGGCTGGGGCGTCTGTCCACACGTTTTAAGGTGACTGTCATAGTTCTGCTGATGGGGAAAACCCCGTCCACAGCGCTGACAAAGACAGGGTGACTTGCCAGCATGTCCTCCCATGTGGGACATTAACAGCAAGGCCGACCGGAAACCCTTACCACACTCGGCACACTTCAGCACCCTCTGGTGAGCCCCGGCATGCTTCTTCAGCTCGTCCGACGTGTCGAATCTCTCCCCGCATTCCAAACACCTGATCTCATCTGTTTTAGGCTCCTGGTTGCCCCAGCAGCCAGTGTCCTTTTTGTGTTGCTGGAATTCCTCCTGACTGAGGAACTCTCTCAGACATGCCACACAATGAATGCGTTGTGGTTGGCACTTGTGTTGGCGGTACAGCTTCGCAAGGCGGAAGTGGCAGCGGCATCGTATACAGGTGTAAGGCAACAAACCGAGATGGGAAAAGCTGTGCTTCAGGAGAGCGTTTTTTTTGGTGAAGGTCTTTGTGCAGTCCGTGCATTTAAGCACACGATGACACAGCCTCTTCCGGTGACGCGTGAGGGAGTCTGGAGAAGAGAAATGGCGTCCACATATTTCACATTTAATTTTCGTCAGACATTTGTGTATCTGCACATGATGTTCACACGCTGCCATGGAAGTAAACACATGTTTGCAGAAGTCACACTCGTAAAACTCTTTCTCAAAGTGAGTGCGCGACAAGTGGTGTTTCAAATCATCCTGCGATGCAAAGCTTATCCGACAAATACGGCACATGAGAGGATTCAGTTTGGTTTGTGCGTGTGTGCGTAGGTGGACTTGGTAGTTGTAAATCTGGCTGAAGCGCTTTCCACATTCAGCACAGCAATACGGCCGCGCTCCAGTGTGTAGATTCATGTGGTCTTGGAGTTTGAATTGGGAGGGCAGGTGGAGATCACAGACGCTACAGCAGAAGTCTCCTGAATGACTCGACTCTGTGGGGAAAGAAGAGCATGAAATACAACCATGTCTCAAGTTGTCTATTGAGCAGGATGAAGAACCTGAAAGAGATTGTGAATATATAAATAATACACCCATTAACATGTCAACTTACAAAGCTTGATTAAAATATATCCTCACCGATTTTAGAATAAGTTAGATCACACGGTAAAGGATAACAATATGAGGTTAACTTGAACTTCAAACATAATCACACTGCATGATTCAGAAATCACACACTAAAGAATTTTTTTTTTAAATGTTCTAATGTTCTCATGGATTTTGGAAGCATCCCCTCATGTCAACACTGAAAACTGACATTTAACGGGATCTTCCCAGATCTACACCCCACCCTCACACCAACACAGGTGAACTCTGTTCAGTACATCTGATAGTGAACAGTGGACACAGGACACGCCTGGCGTGAAGTCAACGCGTCATACCACTGTTTGCTTCCTCGTGATCATCTTCCTCATCGATCTCTTCCTCGTCATAAACATCTGAACCGTCGCTGCCGTCCGTGTCGTCCTTCACGTCCCGCTTCACTTCTGTCTCCCGGGGGGGCAGGACGTCCGGAAAGCCCATCTCCGTGAGCTGGATGTCGATGGTGTACTCGATAGACATGGCGACAGGCTGCTGGAACAGACGAGCAGCTCGTTAACGACCAGTGTGTGTCTTTTAAACACCGACTGTTAAACCTGTAGTCTTACCTGGGGAGGGACCACATGTGTATCTGCTCCTCGTTCGGATCTTTTATTTATTATCCAGCCCGGCTGATAGTAACTGTCCTATGAGATGAGTTTCTGACATACCTGAATAACGTTCACCTTGCTCACCTGGCGGGCACGACTGATTCTGTGTGAACGGGGTTACCGAACCAGTAAAGAGTTGGTCTAACCGATACGGATCGATTTCAATCGCAAACAAAACAAAAATGTAGCAAGACTCGCCAAATAAATGCGAATGTCGATACCAATTAACACTTCAGCCGACGACAGGATCACATCGGCCGACGGTGAGAAGGTAAAGTAGTGAGGAGACACAAAGACAGGGAACACCTGCGGAGCCTCCAGCACACCTAGAGTCTGGGAGTGGAATTACAACAGGAGGCGGCCCAGACGGGGCAGGTTGAGCCCAGCGTCCGTAGTTTAGCCCAGTTTGAGAAAGCATTTCCATTATTTTAAAACTAGTTGTACATCTCTAGGTAGGGTAGTTTTGTGACAGCACACATTATTCCTCAATATAAATCAGGTCACATTTAACTATTTTATGTGAGTACTTCAGAGTCAGAATATTATTTTTAGTAAAATAAAAAAAGATGCAAATGTTCACTACTTTGGTTTCTAAGCCACCCCTTAAAAAAGACAGCAAGTCTGAAAATGACAGCAAAGTCATGGTTTGGTATAGGTATACAAGAGATGGCAGCAGAATTATACCAATCCAGCCATCTGTGCATCCATCAATCTATCCATCTATTCATTCATCCTTACATCCATCCATTCATGTCTGCAGGGGTTCTCTCTGGTTTCTTCCATAATTAAAGTTATCAAGTAAAGCAGTACAATCCATTTAAAAACTGCTGTTTTAAATTATTTAAATTGTACTGTATATTGCTCGCTTAATCTATACATATGCACCTATATATTTACAACACAATATAACCCTAACCCTACCCAAACCCCTAACCCTCTTCCATAACCACTAACCCTCTTCCATAACCCTAACCCCCTTCCCTAACCCTACCATAACCCTAACCCTCTTCCCTAACATCTGAATGTATACCAATTACAGTGAAGACCTGATAAAACCTTCCGTTTTGGTCTTGTTACACATAATACAGTGCTTACAAATGAAATGGAGCACTAATTTTACTGATATCCAGCATGTGTCTGATTCTGAATCAATTTCATATCACTAAATGTGAGACATTTTGTGCCATTTCAAATGAGAACAAAGACAAGGCAAGCAACTTCTCCAGCAGCCTCCCTTAGGATACATGTTTTATTACATTTGAGCAGAGTCCAAACACATTGAAGTGGGGAGAGAAGCAATCTAATTAGTGAATAATACATGATGCAGAGTTTGTTGTGGGGCTCCAAGGCATTGAAGAGCCATGCATTCCATTTAAGAATGTCCAAAAGATAAAACATTATTCTAATCAGAGAAAAGATAAAACAGACTTTAAGTGGGTCATTTCCGCTGATATACCAAATACTCTACAATGAATCTGTAGCATTTAGGCTAAAAATATTTGAGGGAGAACTTAAGGAATTTTTAAAATTCTTCCTCAATGAGACTTAATTTAGAAATGAACATAAAATATTAGGTGTAAAAATTCAAAAATATGAATGAAGCTGTACATCACAAGTGTCTTTTGACAAACTGTTTAAACATTCTAATTCTACTGGGCATCTAATATGCCTCAAAATATGTACTTTTCTGAAAACAAGAGGAATTTTTTTTTTTAAATGTGAGTTGAAATCAAGACATTTGAGTAATAAATTCACACCACACACATTTGAGACTTTAAAAAAATTCACACAAATCATTTAAAAAGGTTAATCAAAACTGCTTGTTTTCACAAATCAACTGTTTTGTGACAACAGGAGTAATTAATGGATTTATCAACATTTCATTAGTCAATTTATGAGATGTGTCCAGAATGTACCAGACCATAATCAAAACTCAATTTCCAAAGCTTGCTAAAATGTTGCTTTCAGAACCATTACAAACATGTCTGATACATCATCTGGAGCTCAGATCTCCCATAAAAACAGAAAAGGGGGGGTGGGGGATTTCTCACTAAAATCTTCAAAAAACATACTCTCTGCAAAATCCCCGTGTTTCAATTATCTCTTTGAACTGGGGTTTTCAGGTTTTTCCTCTGGGTGGCTTTTCTCATGAGCTTTCAAGGTGCGTTCACGGCCGAAGCTCTTCCCGCACACTGCGCATGCAAAGCGCCCCACGGCGTGCGCTCGTGACATGTGGGCCTCCAGCTGTTCTGGACGAGCAAAGCTCTCGTCACACTCTTCACAGGGATGGGCTTTGCGTGGGGTGTGTTTCTCCTTCTTGTGAGCACGGAGCAGAATCAGGGTCGGAAAAGTGAGGTCACAATCTGGACAGGGTTGCTGACGAGACACAGGGGAATCTGCTTTAGGTTTTTTTCCCTTTCCTGGAGTCTGACTATCATCTCCAGAACTCTTATCTTCTACTTCTGATTTTGTTGCTGCTTTAGGAGGACGGCCACGCTTTGCTCCACCTGCTTTTCCTTTCTCCTCTGCTGGAGGTACAGCCACTACCTCTGACGTGTCGGTGGTCTTCGCTGCCTCCTCAGGTGCTTCTGCATCATCCTTCTTTTTCCGCTTTCCTTTTTTCTCGGCAACTGCTGGATCTTCAGCTTTGGAAGGCCTTCCACGTTTCTTGACAGTCGTTACACTGCCATTGCACTGCTGACCTTCAGGGTACTTCTCCTGGTGCGCCAACAGCTCTGACTCTGTTTCAAAGCCCTGACCACATTTCTGACAGCGGTGAGTTTTGGTAGAGTCCTCCGATAGTTCTGCTGTTTCTACGTCTGGGCGGGGGTGTTGGGTCAGACGATGGGTACGCAGGAGTCCAGCACTCCGGAAGGTTTCATTGCAATCTTTACATACCAACTGCTTCTCTGGACACGACTGTCTTCTATGGGCTGTGAGCTGCCAAGGAGTGGAAAGAAGTGTACAAATGAATTTAATATACCCTATTTTGCACACCATAGGACGCGCTTGAAAGCCTTTAATTTTCTCAAAAATCAGCGCTGCCCCTCTTAACACAAAGCGCTTAATGTCTAAACTGAAGTTTGAAAAGCTTTAAAAATGTTTTTGAGCAATTTTAGTCAGCGCTCCGCCAGATTGGCCATTTTCCACCAACATAGGACGTAATACATCACTACATACGCCAACAGCGATAAACCAATTAGAACGTGACGCAAGGCTACCTCCGGCACCCCTCCGGGAGGTACCACATCTGTTTGGCTAAAGACCCCGGACAATGGCATCAGGGAAGAGACATGTTTACGAAGCACTATTTAAACTCCAGGCTATCAGTTACACGGTTGTGAACGGTAATACAGTGACCACGAGAGAATTTAAAATTAACAAAGATATGGTTCAAAAGTGGAGGAAGCAAGAGAATCAACTGCACCAAGTTAAGAAAACCAAACTTAGTTTCCGTGGCAACAAGATGGTCGAGTTGGAAGACGAGCTGGAGCGATGGATTCTGGACAAAGAACAGCCGGGAGGAGGATCTCTACTGTCATGTGAAGCAACTGAATTCGGAGCTTGCAATCATCCCAGGAGGAAGAACTAAAGAACTCCAACCGCTGGACATTGGTTTAAACAGCTTAAAGTTAAGCTACGTGCATCGTGGGAGCAATGGATGAGAGACGGTGAACACACGTTTACCAAGACTGGGAGGCAGTGCCAAGTAAGTTACACCACAATATGTGAGTGGATTGTGGATTCCTGGAGTAACGTATCTGCTTCGACAATCATCCGATCTTTCGCAGAAGCCGGCATCATTACTGGGCAGCCACCCAGAAACAAGATGGACTCCGACAGCGATACTGAAATTGTGGAGTTGCTCAATTCAGAGACCGAAGATGAGGACTTCAAAGGATTTACCACGGACTGATCAAAAAATTAAATAATATTTCTAAAAATAACGCTGTTGTATTTTTAAATTTTAAATACGTCGTACAACACAGTTCAATCTCAGTCATTGTTTCGCTTCTGTTACCTTGTTCTAGCATGCGCCAAACAATAAAGTGCACCGTATGTATAGTTTAAGTACAGAAACAAACTCCAGAATTTAGGCTGCGCCTCTTTATACGATATGGTTTGTAAAATACGGTAAACTATTTGACAAAATTTTTACATTCACTTACAATTCATAGTTATTTACAAGCAATTTTCCCAGAAAAAATGAACTTTAAAATTTCACTCACCTCAGAGAACGTTTTAAAGCTCTCTTTGCAGTGAACGCATTTGAAGGGCTTGTCGTCTTTGCTGTGTGTTGGCTGGTGCAGAGTCAGTTCCTCAGATGAGGGAAATGTGCGGTCACACACGTAACATGTGAACAATGTGTTTCCCTGGTGAGACAATAAAATTACATTAAAGTTTGATAATGGCAAAAATGGAATTCAATGACAATAAGTACTTGTAAACTATAACTTCTTAAAATGTTGTATCCAAGTTTGTCAGATATGCTTCAGTCAGATGTTTTGGTTAATTACAAGCAGCACAGCAAAAATAGTGTCCATCTATCTTTAATGCTGTGTAAAACAAGCTCACTGCAGGTCAGTTGCTAACTTAGACACAAGTTAGGAAAAATGAATGCACTTCAGCTCTCAGTCACCATCACAGTGGTAATTTCAACATATATTCACAAGGCAGAAAAAGGCAACTGTTTGTAAGACACAAACAGTTGTACATTCAATGTCTGCATGTATGGCTGACTGTAGTTTGTGCTTTAGAAAATCTGATGAACACTGATTACAAATACAGTAAATCCCTCGCGCATTCGCACTTCAAGATGCCCAGCTTCACCTCATCGAGGATTTTTAGTAGGTCGTCACGTGATACCGTACGCGCATTCTATTGGCTGACAACATCAGGAAAGTGCGCTGCGTTCCGAGACTCGCGGAACGCAGCACATGTATTCAAGAAACACTTAAAAGTGCTTTCAACAATCTATAAGCGTGTGGGAAAAGGTAATACAGATATAAGGTGGTTTAATATCAGTATGGGAAGGGTTCATGAATGTTTAATTCACTGTAAATAATAAAATAGTTTTTCGCAGTATCGCGGAATTTCGATATTTGCGGGTGGTCCTGGAACGCATTAACGAGGGATCACTGTATATTAAAAAGCTTCCTTCACAAAATGTTTCAAGAACCAAAATCACCTGCTGAAGCTGCTGCTTGTACTCTTCCCGGTGACTTTTCTTCATATGCCTTTCCTTGGCTTTGGCACTGCAGAACGTGATAAAGCACTGGAAACACTGCAGGTTTTCATGCTGGTCTAAATGGACATAAAGCAATAACAGACATCACAAAATGACAAAGTTGGTTTTTCAGATGTACAAGTAGATTTAGCTCAAATGAATGACTTGTACAACTTACAGGACTGAACAGGTGGCGCCGGGGGTCCATTAGAAGTAACAGATTTGTAGGGCTCCACGGGCTTTTCAGGTGGAACCTCTGGAGGGGGGTCTGGCAGTCCCCGTCCCATCACGATGTCCTCTATGTTCAAAATGTCTGAGTCCATTCTTGTAAACGACGTCGTATCAACAGGCACCCACAACTTTCCTTAATAATTTAAAGAACGAAGGGGAAACAAAAACGATGTCAAATCAAAGTACCGATACATATAAAGTTGAAATTGCGGTATGTTATAATCCGGTTGACAATTGCAGCTTATCATGAATATAAAATATCATATTCCAAAATGTTATTAATTGCATTATGAATCCATTACGTTCAACAGATGAACAATAAAAATGTTTTGCATTTACACTGGGCAGCAGTAAAAGCTAAGTAAACGTTTTAATATGCATCTTAAAATATACCGTAATTTGTTGTTTAGTGTTACCTAACAGCTAATTCAATTCATACAGGAACCAGTCAAGTTTCATCTCGTCAACATTTACGTTCGCTTCTACCCGCAGGGCCGCTAGCTAGGCTAACTAGCTGCATGTCTGCCTACGAGCATCCGGTGACCATTTACTTGATTTAAATGCCTTAACGGGTCTAGAATTTAAACTGAGACCATTTGCATGATGGATGAATGCTTCAACTTGATGCCCGTGAACGTAACTGTTAGCTAGTGCTAATCCTGAAGGACCAGGATATCGAGCGGGCTACCACAAGCTAACGTTAGCCTGCTAGTAGTTAGCATTAACAACACTGGCTGCCATTCAAAAAGGGTTGACGACTTTTCGCTCCCATTACCACACTAACTTTTCTCCCGTTTTTCTCCCCTTGCATCCACTTTCTAAATATAAATATGGTGCACGATAATATGTATACGAATAGTAAATGACTTAAATCACAAATATTAATCTGAAAAGACGTTTACGTTACCTCGAACCGCTCTTGTAGTTTGACTGAGAGTTGACCATAAAGATGTACAACGGATAGATCGGACACTTACTGGCGGATGGTTGTGACAGACATTGGCACAACCAAAATGGCTGACGAGTCTTCCTATTGGTAATGTTCATGCAAAACTTTAGAGCATATGGTAAAAATCAAACTATTCCTTCCCTCGCTGATACAAAGCAACACCATGTATCGTAATATGTGAGAGGGAAATGCAAACAATAAATGGGAATGAATAAAATATTTACATAACATTACTTTGATCAAATATTTTATTTTAAAAATCGTACCACAGCAGATATTCCGTTGTATTATAACGCATACGGTCTGAAGAAACACGCAAAAACCCGCTTACACCGTCATGAGCATGGGTTTGAAGCGACCGATCTTTTCTATTTACTCTATATCTATGCGTGAAGTCCGTCACGTGACCGAAAACAACGTCGTGAAAAGTGGGTTCGTTATTTAAATTCACTGAGCTGTTAATGGTTTGTTTACTTCCGTCTTCCATCCACGTCCGGACAAATTCAGATTAAATCACCCATTTATTACATGTTTTAGCCACAGAAAACACCTGCAAATGTGTTGTAATCAATCTTTAACACATTTGCAGCATTCCCTACTTGTTTTGCTCATGTCCCCATATTTTTGTCATATCTTTGTTTACAAGTTAGTGAATGCACTCAGAACTTTTTTTTTTTGTCAAAACCTTATATTTATTTTATAAATTACAAGGGTCACTAGAGTCAAAATGGTTAAAAAACTAAATCAAAACACTTGTGTGGCTCACCCTTCATCCAGGTTATGGAAATCATCCAGTGTTGAATTAGAAGCAACTGGTCATCTATTCATCGGTAAAGGTTAACTTCATTATCGCTGCAGAAACCTGTAGGCAGAGCAAATCTCTGTTTCAACCTTCAAGAACAAAGTGGGGTTTTTTTTTAAATATGACAATCTATGACACCAACACAGTGGTGCATTTCTAACCTCCTTGTGTATGTATTTCAAAATAGTTATTTCAAATGTGAAATATCATCAGTAATAATCAAACACAGAAAAACAACAATGTATCTATTTCATTCATCTGTATTTTATTGTTCGTAATTTTTTTTTTAATTCAAATAAATAATGTCAAATGTATGAAGCCTAAAACTGGCTCATCAGAGAATATCCCAATGTCATGTGTAATAAATACTGTATTTAAAAAAAAAAAACATCACAGTAACTGTAATGTCAAAATCACATCTTTTGCAAAATTAGCTGCATAAAATGTATGGCTATGAACATATTAACATTTTGGAAACAAAAATTCATTTTTACACTGACAATACAGGCTACAACACAATGCATTTTGATATTTTTAAAACTGCACCACAATGATCCAACGAAAGAATGACACTGAAAGGCATCATGGATAGGGCTGTGAGGAGATTAGAGCTATGTTTTCATTATCTTGGTTTACATGAACCCAGTTACACTCTCAAGCAGAATGGGAAATGTTTAAAGATACAGAATGAATTCTGATGTGGTTACTACTGCTTTCCCAAACTCCCTTGACTATGGAAATTCAAAAAGCAGTTGTGGTTGCGTGAAATACAAAGAAAGACACAGCATTTAAGGCATAGCACTCGAGATGTTCTCCGACAGTCTTTAAAACGACACCGGCCTCCCTCTCCCTCCCCAAGCTGCTCAGGCCAGTGACCTGAACCATCAAACCGCGTGGCTGCATCTGGCAAAGGACTTTCTTCCAACAAGCTAGGATTGGGTGTGTCGTTTGCTGTATGAGTTTTCTCTATGGGGGGTTGAGAGGGAATTGAGTCCCGGCTATCAGCATCAATGGAGAGGATTAATGCCTTGGACACCTGTAATCTAAAGTCCATGAGAGTCAAAGGTGTAGATCCCACCCTGTGGTCCTGTCTGTAGAGGAGCCAGGAGTTGACCAAAGCCAGATCTGTTAGGTACCAGAGCACAGCTTGAGGCCAGCAGGTTGGGGCGGTGGTGGTGAGAGGGATAGAGTAAAGATTTCGTAGATCTCTGCTCATGTGAGCTGACATTTGTGCTTTCTCGAAGTTGTCGATGAGTGACCCCATGTTCCTCTGGCTGTTTCCGGCAGTAGAAAGTATGAAGCCCCAGTGTGATCTACGCAACATCAGCTTCCCGTCTGAGCTCACAAACTCATCTCCGATCTGTCCACGAGCTCCTCCCACCCTGCCGGCTCCGTGAACTCCAGCAAGTAGGAGACGCTCCAGCATAGCAGGGGTGGAGTGTTCTTGTTTGCAGAGATACACCATACTGCCTTTTGGGGCAATATTTTCTACTGCATCGTCTTTGCTAGACAGACCAACCTTAAGATCCACATTCAAGAGAAAACCACCAAATCCAATCAATGTTGTACAAATGAGAGAAGGAGAATTATTGTGAATCTTCCTGGTTAAAGGAAGTGGGTATTGGTCAATGACATAATGATCGTCCCATCTCAGTGACAGACACCCAGCTTTGAAACGATGCAACAATGGCCTTGTCTTCCACAGGGGATCAGTTTGACCTGCTGGACTATTCAGGTCATTCTGCTTGTTTCTCTGCTGAAAAAGTTCACTTTGTCTGCTTGGGGGATTTTTACATTGCTCTGCATTTTGAAATCCACAGTCGTGTCTGCCTTCCTGCATATTACTAATGACTGAATCCTTTGCAGCAAACTTCAAAATGCGAGTCAACTGGTGAAAACGGGAAAGTGGCATGGCTTCAGCAATCAAGGGCACCTTTGTCAGGTCCTCCCAGTAGAGCTTCAGACTGGGAAACTAAAAAACAACAAAAAAGAGGAAAAACAATTAGATACGAAATATAGTTTTGCATCAAATTAATAAAGCTAAATAAACATTCAAGACCAAAGGTTTAACGGAGCACAAACCTTCAAAGTTCCCATTGCGATGTGGATCCCAACAAATTGAGCAACCTCTCTTCCCGTGACAGGGTTTGGCAGTTTAGACAACTCATTTGTGCAGCTGGCAATTTCTACCCAGGTGTCCCAACCAAAATACTTTGAGAAATATTCAATAGGTTCTCTGGTTTTGTTTCTATCTCCTAGTGTTTCGAGTTGGCTCACTGAATTTGGAAAACTGTGGGATAAAAAAGAAAAATTATCATGGACACAACACTGAACGCCACATACAAAAACAAACAATTACTTATTTCAAACACATTAATCACTAAAAGCCTAAGTTTTTCCCCAATTTCTATATTTGTAGAAAATTTAAAGCTACAGAAAACTGTAATGTTTTCAGCACTGAGGGTTTGAGAGAAAAAAAAGATTTATTGTACTTCTGTGATATTTCATCTGGCTGTCGTGCGTTGCTTGTTTCGTTCTTGTAGAAGTAGGTCAATATTTCTGCTTCGGTGTCAAGCTGGGGATCAGCCAATTCAAAACTGTCCGCATCCTCTTCATCTGAGCTCTGAAGGAGGAAGTCTTGGAGGTCTGGTGGACACAGATTAGTATTTTATCAAGCAGTGACTTTAAAGGTATTAATAACAAGTAATCCTGTTTTTAAAACAGAAAAAAGAACTTGTGTATCTACAATCTAATCATTCATACAAAAATACATATATTATTGTAAAATAGACTAACCCACCTAGATTATTGTCTGTTTCTTGATGATCTGTCAATATGGCATCAGTAGGTGTTCCTGTGGTTACATTTCCACTGACAGACCGAGCGGCACCCAGTAGAACCTCCCTGTCCTCCTCCTTCACTGGATAGAAGATACACTGGCTGGTGTTGAAATCAGGGGATTCGTGACACTCCCTTATTGTTTCAGCACTATTGATGACTGAAAAAGAAAAAAGCCAAAATTTTCCGTTTAAAGTTATTCAAGGTCAACAAACTGCTGTTGCAGTCCACAAAATTGTTTTACCACCACTATCTATTAATTCCATTTCCATAATAAAGCAACTATGTGACTATCGCACCTTGCCATAAATATGACGAAGCAGTTCAGAAATTCTCAAAACAACACCTCCAAAGCTCTGCAAATACTGTTATGTGTAAATTTGTGGTTTCAAAAATAAGTTTCTTGTCTACAAACAGTAGGAATTTGTCCAGTATTTTATTTGCAGTGTTGTTTTTGTTGGAAACAAACTGACAGTAAGAGTATGGAGGACATTACACTCGACATTAACATTCTTACATGCTTCCTGTGCAGGTTAATCAAACAGTGTGTAAATTTTATGCTTTATGTGTTTAAGAGTTATCATTTAAATTTGGGACAACAAAAGCTAGGGGTTTTCTTTGCTTTCCTGTCTTGTTCAGACTCTGTGTTTGTGTGCCCGTAGACTATAGCTGAAGAATAAGCTCAAAGAGGAGTCTACTACATCTTCTCTCTGTATAGGATTACATCTTGTTTGTACATGGTCCAAGGCAAAGTCAACAGACACAAATAACCGCACAGTCCTCATGCTAACATTATTTTCTCTTTTCCATAAAATCATACACCTTCTATAGAAACGGTTCATGGGACGAAAACAAAAACCAGAAAACAAAACAAAAACAAAAACTTAGTATTTTCTAATGTTCCGGAACAGAATCGGAACAGAAAATAATTGTAATCAGATATTACGTTTTTGTTTTTTTTAGATATTTTTTAAAAAAAATATCTGACCTCATGTTCCCCTTCCTGTCATTCACTAAATGTGTGATGACAGCAGACAGATGATGAGGCACATCACCAACAGTCAAGGAAAAGCCGTCTCCCAATCTCGATTATATTCATAACAGGTAAACACTGCAGTCTCCATCCATCCATCTTCCACTGCTTATCCGTAGTCGGGTCGTGGGGGCAGCAGCTTCAACAGGGAGCCCCAAACTTCCCTTTCCCCGGCCACATCCACCAGCTCTGACTGGGGGATCCCAAGACGTTCCCAGGCCAGTGTTGAGATATAATCCCTCCACCTGGTCCTGGGTCTGCCCCGAGGTCTCCTCCCAGTTGGACGTGCCAGAAACACCTCGGCGTCCCGGAATCATCCGCACCAGATGCCCAAACCACCTCGACTGACTCCTTTCCACGCGAAGGAGCAGCAGCTCTACTCTGAGCCCCTCGCAAATAGCAGTGTTTCTCACCTCTGAGGGACACACTGCAGTGTCAATCTGAAAAAGTGTTTGATTTAGACATTAACTCTTTGGCTGCCAGTCGTTTTCAGTGCAGTGTGTCCCCGTATGCCAGCGCTTTGTAGCAATTAATCTCCTTCGGTGGACTTCCTCTGACGCTCCGGACATGTATCGGTGTTTTCTTTCTGTTCTTGATCGATCACAAGATGTTTCACTGAGAGCTTCAAGTGTTCTCTCCCCGGTGAGCTCTGACATACACAAACATTGTTGCATCATAAACTGCCGCAACTTCTCTGTCTCCCACTGATTCTCTATCGTCTGTTCCATAAGTGGATCAGTGTTGTTGTCCTGTTTACTGTAGGGACAAATCTGCAGTATATAAACTAATTGCTTTAATTGTCAATTTAAAAGTCCTAAAGCTACCTACCTATTTATGTGTACAAGGAATGTTATTAACCGGTTCAGGAATGTCCTTTCATGGGTGGAACGTAAAATCGGAAACATTATAATGCTGTTTTTGTTCGGAACGAACCGATTGGTAAAACATTATACTTAAAGCCCTGCATACATTATACACCAACATGTGCATTACATTTTTCTGTTGCATTACCCAAAATGCTTTAAAGTGCACCTGTAATTACACTTACGTGAACTGGAGGTGTCTTCATTGTTGACTGGATCTGCATTCCATTGGACGTGTCTGCTGCTCTGCATGGACTGGACCTCAGTAAACACTTGCGTGCTCTCCTCCTTCACCAAAACAGTCCTTATGTCACGATGATGCTGTGGCTGCACAACTGTATTTTCCCCATTTTGACAGGGGGTGGCAACTGCTAACGCATCTGGAAGACTCTCTTCAACCTTGATCTCCTGGCTTCTCAGGACCTGAACTTCATTCTCAAGGTTTACCTGTGCCTGAAATGAAAATAAATGTGAGCATGTGGAATTCATCATTTGGGTTAAATGCATATGATTTATATAATTAGTATCTGACCTGTCCTTCAATGTTTGTCTCCTGGTCACAAGTCATTCTTTGTCTTGACATGAGGAATTTCTCAAGTATGATTCCAGGAGATTGGTCCCTATCTTGTTTGTCTCCACCTTGCAGACCTCTTTGATTCATCACCTCTTCAACACTGGTGGTGACTGACTTCAGCTCAAACACGACTTGCTCTTCAGATGATTCCTCTAATATAGATGGTATAGAGGGTAAAGGTGTGGGAGGATCAGTAGCTTTGTTGGTCTCAAATTCCAAAATGGTGTCTGTCATTGAATTTTTTGGACTAGTCTTACCTTCAAAATTGGCTTCTGTATCAGATGTTACAGGATGCATTTCGTAAACTATCCGACATTCCTCCTGTTCCTTGTCTGATTCTGTTTGTTTGTTAGCATGTATAACTGAAACAGTCTTTGATATCATGTCCCTTTTAAGACATCCTGTTCTTCTCCAACCCCTTGTAGTATTCCTCACAACAGCGCCACTCTCTTTTTTCTTCTGGACCAAGATTTCCTCCGCTTCTTCTTTCACATCCATTTGATGAGTAGAGCATGACACAGTCTGTGACGCAAGACTTTTTTCTGTTTCATTACTAACTTGCCCAGTGCTTCGATTACTGGGTTCATTTGATTCAATTTGGGGAACATTGACTTCATGGGAAGTTGGCTCATGACTCTCATTTTGCTCCCCAACAGTGACCAAATCTACCTCAAGAAGTAAATCCTCCTTGATGTCTTCTTCCACAACACCCTGGACTTCAGCTTCTGAGCCGACATTCTTCAGAGTCCCTTCTTCTTGCTTGTCCTCACCTAATGTCAAAGACTCCCCCTTCTCACAACTCTTTGTATGCGGGGTCTTACTATTTTCTTTTTGATCAGATGGTGGGTGTACTTCTGGAGAGGTAGGTGATTGATCAAGTGCTTTTGCTTTATTTCCACCCTTATCTCCATAGCCACTCATTTCAACTTCTGTGGGGGGGCCAGGTAAAGAAGGGGATGGAATCAATGCTGGAAAAGAAACATTTCGCTCTCTGTCTTCTAACGCCATCTCTCCAACCTCTGGCTCAGTATCCCAGTCTGTGGCAGCATTTATCATCCCAACCAAATGATTGTGTTGTTTTGGAAACCGGTAAAGATCCGATTTTGACACACCTTCAAAGATATTTCCATTGGTGTAAGTGAGACCCGGACTCTCTATAATGTGCACTGTCGCCTTGTGTTTCTGAAGGGATGAGACTTCACTAAATCTCTCTCCACAGTCCTTACACTCCAAAGCACGCTTAGAATGAGAAGATATCACTCCTTCGATCTCCACTTTTGAGGAGGCTTTACGTTTCCTGGTGGCCTTTTGCTTAGGAGGCAATGTCTCAGACGACTGACAGGAAACCTGCAGCGAGGACAACAGTGAAAGAGCTTTGAGGTTCTTCTTGGGTCTCCCTCCTTTTTTCTTACCTTCTGCTTTGAAATTATTTGTTGAATCACTGACAGGATGTTTGAGTTTGTTGCCTTTACTCTGTTGAGGCACTGTTGGAGATCGAGGTGAAGTCTCCTTTGTCTGACTTGATGCCTTTGGTGTGTCTAATTTGTAAACTTTCAGTTGTGGCTGCTTATGTCCTTTCAGGAGAAGAAGAGCATCTTGAGTTTTTTGTGGTCCAGCAATGTCTGGTGAAGCAGTATTAATTTTTTCCTTTTTTTGTCTTTTCTTTCGATTTCCATCCTTTGCATTCTTGGTCTTGCTTTTTTGCATCTCTTTTGCTTGTTTTGTTTTTTTAAAAATGGGTGATGCTGCAGTTTTGTGCTCACTTACATGTGTAACACAACCTGGGGCTACGGCTTTTTGCTTTTTCATTTTATTTTTTCTTGTATCCTCTTTCATTTGTAGGTCCTGGGTCAATGGTGGCGATTTAATTTGAGCTTGAGATACGGAATGTCCCACATTCTTGTCCTGTTTTTTCTTTCTTCCTTTCTTCTGCAATGGTACTTTAGTTTCAGGGATCTTTTTTGATGTTTTCTTCTCTTTCATCACATCCCCCTGTGCTTGCTTACGCTGCTGTGATGATTTCTTTGTTTTATTTTTCTCTTTACTTTGTGGACCAAATTTAACTACCAGATGAGATTTTTTCGATCTTTGGCGTTTAGCAGGCCGGCTTTGAATTGGAAAGTCATCACTGTACATGGATCCAACCAGTTCTTGCATATATCCTTGAAATATAAATGCCCTAGCTGGTTTTCTTTTCCGTACTTTCACCAGTTCTTGAGCCGACATTACACTTATGGGTAACTCGGAGATCTGTGGTACTTGTTTTGCCTCCCCTTGTGAAAGAACCTTGTCTTCAGGGGACGGACCATTTATTTCATTTAGATTTTCCACCAGGTTCTGATTCCTTTTTTTATTTACAGGCGGTTTTTCAGGTGGTTCTTTATCAACATTTTTTTGTGTTGACTCTTCCTGTGTGTTTTGTGATGTGTCTCCATCCATCACAGAGTGAACATGATCTGGACTTACTGTCTGCATCTGGAAATCAACATCTTTTTTGGGATTGCTTTCAAATACACTTGGAGTTTGTGTAAGGGTATCTGATGGAACAAATGAGCCAGAGGGAAAGTCCTGTTGTTCTCTTTGTAAAGGGATCAACTCCAACTCAACCGTATGCAGCATTGGTGGGACTTCTGGGTCCACCTCCGGCTCAGCTATTACAGTCTGATCTGGAGTCTGCTCAGGAATCTTCTCCATTCCCGTGGTTGGTACCACAGACGAGGATGGGATTTCTTCTTGTGGCACAGTTTGGGATTGTTCCAACTCCACTGTTGGTATCAAGGCTGGGGTAAGTTCTAATATGACTGTTTCCTCCAGGTTTTGTTTGAGCATATCTACCTCATTCTGGCAAACCATTTGGTCCACAGCACCAGACTGAATTGCACTATTGTTAGACTGCTGGAAGATCTGGTGCATTTCTTCTCCCACAAGCCTTCCTGTTTGTTCACTTGGAACAAGTGTTAGTTCTATATTTTCACCTACTACTATGTGGGAACTCATTTCAGTGAAAGAGGGGGTTTCCAATTGTCCTTCTGGTGTAATAGGTTCCAATATAATTGTTTGCTCCATTGCCTCACATAGGACGTTAGACTGAGCCAATCCCACCATGTTAGATTCATTCTGTTTCATTCCCATGAAGTCTACTTGCGGTGGATTGAGATTAAAATTCCCTGACTCCGCCACTTGTGAAAGTTGCTGCACTGCCAACGGTGGGGCATGAGGCGGCACCTGCCCCAGGATTACAACTTGATTGACTTTCTGCACATTTCCCAAAGACTCAATTAGTCTGCGAATCTGCTCTGTGTCAATATTGGCATCAACTTTTTGCAGAGGTCCATTTGGCTCCACCTGTAGAAGTGCTGGTTGGCAAAAAGGTATCGGAGTAATGATGGGTGTACTTTGCTTCTTTTGCTGCCCAGCTGCAAGGACATTACCAGCTGCAGCAGGCAACATTTTGTGCTTCGTTTTTATGTGATGAAGCCGTGTCTTGGTACTCTTGAAGGTGGCCTTGCATGCACAACACGGATACTTTGTAGAAGCACCTAAAATAATAAAAAAAGAATTACGATACACTGTAGGATATTTCCTGCTACCTAAGGACACATTTTTAAGAAGTTTCAGAATCAACAACAATGCCAATAAAATTATCACAATGTGAAAATGAGCCTAAATCAACAAAATTAAAAAAGGACTTGAATTTTTTTGGAATTTAACTATTAACAGGATTTTTCTTTTAGTAAGTGAATCTATAACTTTTGAAGTTAGTTTTGCTATATTTTTGTCACAAACCAAAATATTGGACACGTTAAAATCTTTATCTACAGTAATGCTGGTGACAAGCTGTTAATCTTAAAATTTCATAGCAATTTGTTCAGAAATTTAAATTGTAAAATCAACCATGACCTTCACACATGTGTTTCTGAGCTTTATAAATTGTCAAGAGATTACATCCTTAGGATTTAGCCTTTAGGATAAATTAATTTAACCTAAAAAAGCAGATGAGAAATTTCAGTCTGGATAAATGTGCAGGCCAGACTGTGGCACCTAGAAAAATTGTAAACTAGGCAAAAATGCTAGTTTTAATGTTTAAAATAAGTTGACATAGATGGCATTTTTCTTACCATCATCTTTTTTTACTTGTTCTTTAGCTTTGTCTTCTTCTTCAGCTCCCTCTGGAAAGTGTGATACCATATGTTTCTGAAGAGCTTTGGACATAGTGAATCTCTTTCCACACTCCTTACAAATGTATGGCCTCTCTCCAGTGTGCGTTCGGCGGTGATACTTCAGCAGTGTCATGGTTTTACAAGGTTTGCCGCAGTCGGTGCAGGCATAACCATCCAAACCAAAATGAATTTTCTTATGAAGGGTGAGCTCTGATGACTTCTTGAAAGCCTGGCTACAGATTGGACATTTGAAGGGTTTCTTCTCTACGTGGGCTTTCTGGTGGGCCATGAGCTCTGTGGAGTTTGTGAAGTGGCGGTCACAAACATAACAAGCGAAAAGGGCATTTCTCAGTATACATTGTTCATATTCTGCAGGGTGACTCAACTTCAGATGACGTACTTTGCTCTTTTGATCACTGAAGATTATGTGGCACTCAATGCACTGCAGGGAGAGCTGAGATGCTGGAGAGAAAAAAAACAGAAGGCAATATTATTCACATGTATCATACTGTACTTCTAAGAACAGAGGTAAACAGAACAGCACAACCATCATCCATCCATTTTTATTTTTTCATTTCCATTTCCCAGCAGCTTCTTCCACTTTGCAGGTCACAGGGGTTGCTGGAGGCTGTCCCAGCTGACTACGGGTGAGAGGCAGGGTACAATCCGGACCGCCAATGCATCGTGGGGCCACACAGAAGAAAATCAACCACTCACGCACACACTCACACCTACAAACAATTCAGAACTGATCAGTTCACCTAACCTGAATAATTTTGGAGGTGGGAGGAAGCCGGATAACGTGGAGAGAATCACGCAGAAAAAACACACCCATTAGACTTAGAATTACACAACCTTTTATATGTTGCACGTTATTATCTAAAAATTTCCAAAAAGTGTCAACATTTGATCAGAACTTTAAATCTGTTTGTTTGAATCTGCATAGATGAATATTTGATCAAGGTAATCCAGGCTCTGGATGCAGCATGTCTTATCACGTAACACAATGACAGGGCCACAAGTTCTTAAGAGCATAAAAATGACATGCTGACTGCAGTAATGTCCACCAAAACTGTTGTCCATGAACAGAAGCAGACCGAAACACAAATGTACAAAACCCGTGTTATTCAATCAGCATCTTGATAAGTCGTCAGGGAACGGTTTATTCTGATCAAGAAAAATAACCTCACTGATAAAGATCTAAATAATTTGTTGCTGCAATATTCCTGTGTTTTGATAGGTTGTCGATGCAACATAAAATAATTTAATGTATAGTATACAGGAAATATTTTTGCACAGTTAATTACTACAGAACTTTGTGATGCCTATTCAACTTAAAACACCTAAAACCTAAAAACACAATCATCACCACACTAATAGAAATGCTTCACTTAATGATCTGTTTATAACATGGTCCAGAATGCCCACATGCCAATATTGTAAACTGGGAAAGATATGAACCTACTAAAAGGATCATGTGATTTGAAAGTGATATAATTTTATTTTCACAGTGGGGAGTCATAAACTTGTTCCTGGAGGCATAACAACACATACACAAAGTGAAAACACTCACATGTGAGAGGCACAACCAACGGTTTAGACATGTCCATCTTCAGAGGGTCGATCATGGCCTTCTTGGAGGGGACATATTTCCTACCGTCACGTACAGCTTTATCAGTCTTTTTTGTCTTTGGTCCCTCACAGCTGGAATTTGCATTTTTATCTGGGCTTGGTTGAACGGGAGCACCTTCTTTTGATGAAGAGTCAAACTTCTTCCCTCCAGTGTTCTTTGAGGGACCAGTCAGCTGCTGAGCTGCAGTCTCTTTCTCCAATGCATGTGTGACAGCCATGCCCGCAGGTGCTTCTACATGTGTCCCATTTTCCTGCGGTGCCATTGTGTCAGTCTCGGTAGAGATGGCAGATGTCCTCGCCTCCTCTGGTGAATCTGGTTCACCCTGTACTGGCTGAGATCCAGTATCCGCCTTTTGTGGTTTCTCTGTGGTTGGAGTGATGACAAGTTTTGGTCCAGCGCTTGACTCGGTTAGACTCTGCATGGCTCCAACTTCTTGGTTTCTCAAAGGCTCTGGTTTGTACGTTTCTAGGAGATCAGGCCCTGCACAGAACACAGAATATCTGTTAACTGAACAGCTAAACCAACAAAAAAATAAACACGAATTTTAAATACTTTATCAAACGAATAATTTGGAAGGAAAAAAAAACAGATTTTCTACGAGGCAAACGAGCTGCAGCTGCTTTGTTGTCTACACGGCGACAGCTGGGAAACCAGAGAATGAATGGGTTTAATAGATTTGTATTACAAAAGGCGACCGATGAACATGGGGGGAAGGGGGGCGTTGGAGACGCTTGTGTGACCCAGCAAAGAGAATAAAGGAAACCCTACATGAGCTGTTGATAACACAGTGCTGTAAGTTGCTGATTATTTAATCAAACAATCCCTCCACATAAACCAAAGATGCACAGATAGCATTAGCTTAGTTAGCTTAAATTCATAAAATTCAGTAAAAGAACGGGTTGCAAATGTTTGTATTTGCAGCTTATTATAGCGCCAAATATGCTTCTAAACTCTGTGCCTTCTCTCTCAGAAACTGTTTTAGGTGAAAGTGTGAAGTAGGATGCAGATTTTGGTTACCTAAGATCGCTCGTACGCCCAGACATCTTCCCGTCTCTTCGCTCCGCACAAAACCAACGAAGATGCCACAGACATCGCGAGCTCGTTGGACCAAGCTGCACAGATTCATGGGAAATGTATTTTTTTTCCACGTCTGTTCCCGAATATGTTCTCATCTCATACCAGGTTTCCTACGTACGGCAGCAAATTTCAGTCCAAATTTTGTGACTAACTTTAATCAAGTCTATTTTATTACAGTGGGATAAAATACACTTCTTCCTTAGTCAAGTTTATTGGAAGCTCACATGTAAGATTTAATTTAAAATAATTAGGATAATTAAAATAATAATGAATTTTCTAAACTCCAAAGGACAGAGAAAATATGCAGAACTAGTTAAATTTCACACTAGAAAAATTTCATTAAATTATAAGACAAAGAAAATACAACCACAAAAAGTGTAACCGAATTGCCTCTACTCTTAAACTTTACTTGAAAAAAAGTGATCTGTAACAGTTATTCATAATCATTTGTTTGCTTTCACATAGTCTATGGGTTTGAACATTTGTAAAAGTGCTAAGGGACGCAGCTGCACATGCAGACTTGGACTCAGTTGAGAAAACAGCTCTGGTAAAAGGTGAATAACCGTATATCTATGTACACTCAAATATAAAAACAGTGTTTCCTTGAAAATTTGTTCAATTTGTTCAGGTTTTTCGTGTCCTTCGACATGCAAAACTTATTTTTGTAATGTACCAAGTTTTTTATTTATTTATTAAGGAACAAAAAACAAAACAAAAACAAGAACAACACAAAAATGCAAGCAGCGGAAGTACGTAGCATTTTTGCAGTACAGCACATTAGTGTGTCTCCACTCCATCAGCAAAGTAATCTTCCCGGTGTTGGATTTACATGACCTCTGGATGTCATCCCACTCGTCTGTCTGCTGCTGCTTCCAAGTACATGAAAGATGTTCATATTGTCACATTCAATCCCAAACTTGTTTTTCACAGGATTTAGTTTTCCCTGCCAAAAGGATGATAGCAGGATGATTGCCCCACTTGTACCATTCTTTCTTCTTCTTTTGGAGGCTTTGTTCTTCGATCCTCAAATTTTTTTACGAGAGTGAGTTATTTTACCATGCTCGTGGACATTTTGGATTATATGGAATAAGGCGTCATGGATATTCATGTAAAAGTTGCATTTTTAGATGATTTATCATAAAAATGCAAATGTGATTAAACCCCAAATGTGAAGAATTACCAGTAACCCCACCCTACATATAGATGCACTCAATTTAAAATAGAGAAAGTTTCCTTAAATTCAACCAAAAAGTGGTACCGCATTGACATCCCTTAAATGTGTATACGTACTACATTACTTAGGCTTTGTTAAAACATGTTCAAACAAGGTCATTGAATTTGCTTTTGTTTTTTTAATGAAAACTCAATCTCAGTATATCTAATCATATCATCTTTTAGACCACATGCGTCAAACCCATCATTTTATGTGGCCCACAACAGCATAAAAGGTCAGTGTCTAGAAATAAACAGGTCAAAAGTGTGCTTTGAATAAAAACTACATTAACCCACAATGCAGTAATTAAGCCCATTTTAACATTGACAAAAGGTTTGAACAAAGATAATGTCCAAACTTGTGTTTGATGTTATTTTTCTTTTTTTCACTGGAATAGATTGATCTTGAATGATCTTGAATTGTTATTTAACATTAAAGAGTAGTTATGTTTATTTTACATTACAATGATTTACATTTATAACATTTATAAGTTACACCTGGTATTTTAGTTTAAGTACTTGGCTATAATGTTGGGAGGGAAAAGCTAGTTAAGAGCAACATGAATTTGGACTAATAACTTAGTACATCACAACTGGGTGTTAATGCCCTCTATGCAGTTAAGAAAAGAAACAGTTTGGATAATATTTAGCTTTATTCATTTTTAAAGCACAGGCAAAATGTTTTACTCCAGTGTAGCATTTTCTAGTTTCTAAAAGAAACGTCCGTATCAAATATAAACTCCCAAAACACACTAGTCATAGAATGATTCACAGCATGTATTACTGAGCCTCGCACTGTTTTACATACATTCATCAGTCTCCCCAGGAATTGTCCTTGTCCTGGAACAGTAAGCACACACCACCTTCCAACCCATCAACAGCAAGCTTTTTTTCATCCCATAAGAAATGCATAAATTTTGAGAAACAGGATCATTAATATAGCACATACCTCTACCATGGCGTAAAAGCTTCTTTTGATTCATATATTCCTCATTAACACAAGCCTCGTGAATCCTGTACAGTCACGGACATCAAGACACCAACAAACTTATAGTTTGAGCAAGCCCTCAGCTGTCAGTGACGTCGTCCTGTATAATAGGCAGCTCCCCAGTTGCGTGTTTTATATAATGCAAATGCAGCTTCTCCACCTCATCGAAGCCCATGTCACATTCCCAACACTCCCAATGCCAATACTTGTGCTCTCTGAGCACACACGCCTCTTGTGACTCACTCTTACCCATCTCCTCTTCTACTTGAGGCTCGACAGTTCCTGATTTCCGGGTAGGTGTATCAGTTCCAACTAAGCCAAACGATCCAGATGATTTGAACTGATGGGCGGGCTCTCCACAATCTGACTCATCAGAATTTGATTGATCCTTAAACCCAGCAGTCTCACATGGCTTTTGAGGATTATTTTTCTCTGGACGTTCTTCCTTTTCTGACAGCCCTTCCAGATTTGTATCCATTTCTGTCTTCTCCTTGAATTTAGAGCAAGTATCTATTTTCTTTAAAACTTGCTTTGTTGCGATAATTGCATTTTTTATCCCAAGGGGCATTCCACTTGATGCAATGCAACCTCCAATGTGATTTTTCTTATGTAAAATCAGATCTTCAGCAAACCGAAAGCTGTTCCCGCATAACGCACACTGGTAAGGATTTAGACCAGTGTGGGTGTTACAGTGATCTGTGAGGTGGGAGTAAATGGAGAAGCTCTTGTGGCAAATATTGCACTTGTGTATCCTGCTGTCATGTCTCTGCAGGTGTTTATCTAGTTCGCCTTCATTTATAAAGCCTCGGGCACAACTTAAACACCAAAACGGTCGGTCTTCATGAAGCTGCATATGAGTCATCCATGATCGTAAATTGGCGTAGTCTTTAGCACACGTATCACATCTGAGAACTGGTTGTGATTCAAATGAAATTTGTGACTGGTGATCTCTCAAGTGAACAAGTAGTTGTATTTGCCTGGTAAATAACAGCCCACACCACGGACACTTAAAGTTATGTGAATTATTGTCAGTCTGAGTGTGACTTCTAGATAATTCTTTTTTATGCCATTGTTTGTGTTTTTTGAATGCAGTCATGTATGAATAAACTTTCCCGCAGAGCGAGCAACCGTAACCCTGGTTATTTTTCGTATCCATTGAGACATCATCATCCTGTATCAGGGTTTTCATTTGTGAAAAAGTGCTCATGACAGACTCATCCGCATCAACACCTGTGTCTACATTGTTTTCTCCGGTGTCTCTTTTCTCAGAGTCCAGATCTGCCGTACTATTACTGCTGTCTCCCATCTGCTCATCCTCTTCCAGGGCATGCTGGTGCAGGTGAGTACTGAAGACTTCCTGGTCTGTAAACATCATCCCACAATCCTCACATGTAAAGCTGATCCGTTGTGCTACAATAGAGGAAAAAATAAATTAAGGTATGTAAAGAAAAAATATTGTTTAATATTTTTAACACAATATTATGAGCACAAAAAGTTATCTCCTTAAAAAATTTTTTTTAGAAAAAAATTTCAAAGACTAGTAAAAAGTATACAAGAAGCCAGGTTATGTAACATTAGCATTGTTTTATTGTATGAGTATAAACTTACAGAGTTGCTGCTTTCTTCATTCACTGATGGGGAGTAATTACAAATACCCATTACCGAACATTTTCAATTTTAAATCAGGTATGAAAGTAATACCCCGCACTGCATTGTTTTGGACTCAAGATGGTGTCAAACTTAATTTTTAACAAGAACACTATTACAAACAACGAGCAAGACATAAAATGGATAAATGAACAAATCAGACTGGAGATGAACTAAACTGAGAAATAAATAAATCACTCAAATCACCTGATAATTCACGCAACGTCAATTTATTTTCAACTTTTGGTGTATTGGTTTTAGTAACAGCATGTTTAAATCAATTCATTAAAAAAATACTGCTCAAACTACCCATCTCTCATGAATGTAAGGTCTATTTTAGCTTAAGTAATGCATAACCTTCCCAAAACATAACATCAAAAAGGAAACGACATGGAAGCTTACACACATTAATGCAAAGCATACTGTATCTACAAACAACTACTTTTTGAATCCCTTAAAGTCAGTTTGACTAATCCATGGAACAGTTTCAGCTTGTTTCCATAAACCATGCACACAATGTAATTTCATATTTCTTCGCTGGAATAGAACCTTGACTAGCAAACTTAGTGGGCATTTAAAATGACACCAGCAAAATTAATATACATTTGTTGTGTAATGTTTTGCAAGAGGACAAACTTTCACGCACAATTTTTTTTGAAATATCTTGGTATGAACTATCATACTATCAGTGATCTCAAAAAGAATAACACATGACTCAATTAACAGCTATATTCGAAAGAAAAAAAAAGACATTGGGTGGTTCCAAACTATTCATCTGCAACATCTAAAAGAGTAACTTTTTTACATGTTCTAATCCAGTGTCAAGCAAGTTTTAGGATACAGAACAAAAAAACATGAAATAACAAAGCAAACACAAGGCTTCTAATTAGCTCATAGAAATGACTAATAATACTTTTGTAGCTGAAAACACTTAGTTTGCCAACCACAAAAAAGAAACAAAAGAACCCCCAGAAATCCTCAATCTAGTTTCTTTCCCTTTCAATCCTCATCAGCTTGTTATTTCAATGCTATTCACAGACATGTCAAATGTAGCACCGGTGCACTCAAATGTTTTTTCAACAAAAAACACTTCAAATTCAAGGCACTGCCTCTGGAATCTCTTTTTCTGAAAGCAGCAGAGGTATCACTCTGTATTACTGAAATTACCACTACATTCCTGGTGATGATCAATGAGCTCCTGTATTTCACTGAAGGTCCGGGGGCAAATAGAGCAATGATAGGAGTCACTGTTGCAGAGCGGAGTTTTGTTTTTTTGTAACATGGTAGGAGAAAAAAAGGCTTTGCTGTTAGGCTGGCATTCAAGACTTATCTGCGACTGACTATCTGGGTCAAGTATAGTTTGGTGTAACGTTGAAGTTTGGCTGTCGGCAGACAGGATGTTGGATTTTAGTGTTTTTGAAGTCACTGCAGTGCTGAGTCTGAAGCGGACCTCATTTGGGAGACGACAGCGGACTTCGTCGTGCCACAGGAGGTGCTGCTGCAGCTGACTCTCAGTCCACAAACCCTGGCAGCACAGCGCACAACAATAAGGCCGGCTTTTTCCCTTAGTCTTATGGGTTTCTAACTGTTCTTCCGTTTGGAAAGCCTTTCCACATTTAGCACACTTAAAGAAAAATTTTACGGAATGATCCGACAAACGGTTAAGAGGTGAAGAAAACTCAGCTCTGGTGTCAGGAATGTGAGTTTCCTGATCAGATTGGAAATTTACCTCCTTGAACATGTTCTTACAGTCAAGTAAGGGACCAGGACTACACTGCACTCCACAATCATGGATTGAGACAGATTTTACAGGTGAGGTACCAGACCCGACAAAGCCATCTTTCACTGTCATTTTAGCACTGTTTACAGCTAGTGAATCTTCAGGCTTTTTTGCTTCACTACTTGATACAGTGGGAACTACTTTAGTATGGGAAGAGATATATTTGCCTTTCATCTTCATTGGGTGGGCCTGCCATTTGTGGGCACGTAATCCTTCTGCTTTGGCAAAGGTCATCGTGCAGAGAGGACACTGGTGAGGTTTTGTCTTCAGTGTCAGTGACATAAACTCACTGCATTGAACATTGCTGTTAACCTGTTTTGGGACTTGGTCAAACAATACAAATCTGTCTTTTTCATGATCTGTCGATTCCAAGGTGTTATGTTGCTCATTTTCAAATTTTGCATCTGGAAGTGAATCTTGCACAAATGTTTTACTAAAAATCAGATCTGAAAACTCTGAATTCTTAGAACCTAGTAAGTTTCTGGTCTCCACACTTACTTTTGAATCACATTCTGGCTCCATGTTAGTTTGACATTGAAGATTTAACATTTGGTGGCGCTGGAGAACACAGAGATTAAAGAATTGCTTGCCACAGTTTTGGCAAGGAAAAGGTCCACCCTCTGTCTTTTGGTTAACAGATTTCAAGTCATCTCTTAAAGTTTGGGAAAATTTCTTTTCTTTGTGCCATCTTTTGTGGGACCCAAGCGCAGAGTTTGACAAGAATCGCCTCCCACATTCTGAACATTGAAATAATCCTTTACTTGGTTCTTCCTGTTTGAGTTTCTTAAATATTAGAGACATAGATGACTTAGCATTTTCTTCTGCCTTGTAACCTTCATTATGAATTCTTTTATGAAAATTCAATGCTCCAATTACTGCAAAACTTCTTTCACACTTGTTGCACTTGTATTTAAGATCATTTGTACTTAGATTTTCTAAGTTGGGACCACCCGTTTGAGTACCTACATTAAGTTCCATTGTGCCAATTTCATTTAATTCCAAATTAACTCCTTTTTCTTTAAGTACTTCCTGTGTGCCAACACTCATATGATCTGCCTCACAATCAAGTACTTGATTGTCTTTTTTAATGCAAAGTTTTTGATGAGCCTTCAAAGAGGTCTTGCTGTTAAAATGTGCAAGACATGTTGCACATTGTAGTGTGTCCAGTTTGACGGTAGATCTTGGCGATGATGGTGAGTACCCGGTTTCATACCCATGACTTTTCATGTGAAACTGAAGTGCTTTGGCTCGTGAAAAAAGCTTCCCACAGTCAGGACAGCTGTATGTGTTTTTTTTCAATTGCTCAACCTGATGCTGAAAAGACTTAATTGGTGGTGGGAGTAGCTGGTCATTGTGCACAACCTGATGTCTAAGGAGACTGGAGAAAAGACGGAATGACCTGTCGCAGAGTTCACATTTATGATTTCCATTTTCATGTTTTCTTTTGTGCAATGCCATAATGCCCTTGTGTCTGAACGTTCTACCACACACTGGACATGCTATCTTGGAGCGCGGGCGTCTGTCAACTGTGCGCAAAGATCCTGTGAGACCTTTTCTTAACCTCAAGTCTGCACATTCAGTCTGTTTTTGCTTGTGGTGTGAAAAAGCTCCTAAAGACCAAAATCCCTTCCCACAGTGATCACAATGATAATTCTTTGGTCCTAGGAGGGTTTTCTTTGGATTGTACTCTTTCTTACTAACTGACATATTCTCATTCTTTTGCACTGAGCAGTTTTTCATATGGTTGAACAAACTAGATGCATGCAAATAAGACGTCATGCAATCTGGGCATTGGAATTGCTTTTTTTTGGGATGATGCAACTGATGGAAAACTAATGCAGACAATCGAGAGAAGCCTTTACCACACTCATTGCATGCCAAATCTCTTTCAGATTCTTCTGCTGGGCACAAACCATCATTACTTGTGTTTTCATTTGTGTGTTGTTGGATGTGACTACAGTGTGCTACATAACTACTGGCTTCATGGGAACATATGTCACATGTGTAAACTGACACTGACTGACCTTGATTCTGACGTCTTCTGTTTTGAATGCCATGCCACACTCTGTGAACACGCAGTGAAGATGCACTAGAAAACCAACGGTAACACTCTGGACAATCAAATCTCTCTTCGGTTGTATTATTCTCTTCTTCTTTTGCTATTGGTGCAGGCTGCACATCAGTTAGGTCATCGTCAATTTGTACAATTTTCAAATCCAGTTCTGATTTCGAAACTGCATTGGTCTCATATTCTCTTACTTCTTGATCCGATTCACACAGCAGTTCAAGATCAGGATTCACGTCTCGAACAGACTCGTCCTCAGATTCACTTGCACTGATCACCTGTACATTAAAATCCCCAGGTTCATAACTATCCACATCTTCTTCAATGTCATTTGTATGTGAATTTTCTTCAGATATGATAGGAGGCACATTATCCCATTCCAATTGTTTGTTCTCAATCCCTTTAGTTTCAGTTCCCGAGATCTTCGGTTGAGGTAGCGAAGGAATGTATAACTGGGGATCTTTCTCTGTTTCACTGAACACGTCTGTGTGATGAAGCTGGTGGGAGTGGAGAGCCGAAGCCCTGGAAAACTTCAGCCCACAATCTTTACATTCAAATGCCTTCTTCTGTAGCTGACACACTTGATGATCAAACGACTTTGCTGGGGTCTCATCACTGTGCACTGTGCGCTGGTGCTTGTAGTAGAACGTTGGACTCACAAATACTTTTCCGCACTGCTCACATGGGAACTTTGTTGTTTGATTATCTGAGTGATTAGCATGCCATCGCTGATGGTTGTAGAGGGCTATATGTCCAGAAAAAGTTTTTTTACACTCATCACATCGAAACTTGTCGATGGTTTTCTTTGGTTTTTCTATAATTTCTTCTGGAGGACACTGACTATTGCGGCTAAATCGCTGATGTGTTTTCAGACGCATCAGAGTAATAAAAGCTTTACCACATGAACACTTAAAAGCCTTTTCAGTGGAATCATTCACCTGGATTTCACTTGGCTTGGCTTCAACTACTGACTCCTCAGTGTGACATACATCCCTTAAACCCTTGTTAGTTGCCTTTATCAGTTTTTCCTCATGACATCGACGGTGTGCATCAAGAGCTGAGGCACGAGAATAATTTCTACCACATGTTTCACACTGAAATTGCTTCTTTTTCAAATCATCAAGGTCATGAAATAATGATTTGGAGGCTAACCTGTGTGAACGCTGATGGTTAAGGAAGTGTCCGATTACCCCATAACATTTTCCACATTCTAGACATTCGTAGGTTTTCTGCTTTGTTATCCCAGAATTTGTTTTAATATGGGGCTTGTTTGGGGAGATTTGACTATGGTTCTTCTCCATGTGCAAATGGAAATCACTTGCTTCAACAAATGAGACTGAGCATGAAGTACAGAAATTAGCAGTTTTTTTGTCCGTTTCTCCATTATTTAATCGTTCCAACCGGCCTCCTAAATGCATGTCTTCTTGCAGGTGATGCTGACGATGCTCCAAATAGGCACTCTCCTCCCTGAAGGCCTCTCCACACCGACAGCAGAAAACCCCAACCCCTAAAAATAGAAAGGGGAAAATAGGAGGTCAAAGCCATTCCTGTTTCGGGAGAGTGAAAGAGGGAAAAAAACAAGGGGGGGTGGGGGGGTGGCACACAAATGACAAAACAGGTGCAAAACGTGTCTTTATTATAGAACTGGATCGAGTTTTACAGCATAATCACAAAAATATAGTTTTGACTAACACAATGCCACCTACAAGAGATGACAATTTCATTACATTTCATCTCAGATTTTAAGTATTTTATTATTTGATGCCTGTTGATTTGCACCATAATGTTGTGATGGAGAAAAACTTGTCATTGATGCTACTCCCACAACTATATGAAACACGACCATTTTCTAACATTATATTGAGTAATTGTTTCCAACAGACTGACTTTTACTCATTTAATCTTAAAAATATCAAAATCTCTTCTGATAAGCGTTGAACATTGCTTTATGTTTCAAGGCGCTTTTGGATGAGGTTTGTCAATAAAGCTCCTGTCATTGATAGCTGATGGCTTGTACGATGAGAAAGAACACTGAAACAATAGTCTTGGCCAATAAAGCTGAGAAATGGAGTCACTAAGTGCAGATACAGTGACACCACAACAAAGTAATACCGTTTTTTTTATCATCAAACGCACAACTTAAAGGAGTTACTCCAAATCTGACAGGAAAATATATGCTGAAAAATTATTTTTCTCCGAAATAAAAAAAACTCTAAAAATAGTTGTTTAAGAGTCTGTGAAGAACCTCACCTGCTCTCATCTTGGAAGGTGAGTGAGTCCAACCATGTAGAGCAATTGTCATTACAGTAACCTAGTTGTAACGGTGTAAGAGTTCACAATGTACCTATCCTCATTAATAGTAGTAGATAATTGATTTTTTTTTGGTTCAAGAAAATAATTTGATTAGGTTCAATTTTATTGTCATTACACATAGTGCTAAAGCAATGCAGTAACCAGAAGTACAGAAATATCTGTGTAATAATAGTGGTAAAGTAAAATAATTAAACTATTTTTGAGAGTATGATTACAAAGTAAGTTTGATTACAGAGGCTTTGGTCTAAAATTAAATGAAGTAAATAAATAAAGTATTTAAGTTGTATCTGTGACAGAATAAGAAGGGGAAAAAGGAAGTGGACTTATGACATATACTTATCTCTGTGAAGACCTATGCATGTACACAATCTACATAACCCATAATTTAGTTTGAGGTGGGGTTTGTTATACAGTCAATAGTGATGTCTGTGACTTTCTCTGTACCACTGATTTTTTAAAGTTTTTTAGTCCCTCTATGTAAAGTACTATTTGTTAAATATGTTTGTTGTTTTTTTTAAAACAAAACAGCAGAATTGGACACGTACCTGAGCTACATATCATGTTCATGAAGAAGTGCATGCATCAGTGGCTCCTGATGTATTGTCTGAAAGCCAATTGTGGCATAGCCATCATCAAGTGTTCATGGTATGATTACCATCCAAATTGTTCCTAATGTGTACTGAAATACAGCCGTCGGTTTAACAGGCTGGACATCCCTTCATTTGAGTGCAGGACACATTTTCCTGCATGCTGGCAATAGAATGTGACCATAGGCATCATCAACCATCTCTGCAGAGTTGTGAGTCCAATGGGATCTGAATGCCTCAATGCATTTTGACGTTTAGAAGTTTATGAAACATGCATCAATCAGTCAGCTTTTAATTTCTATGTTTCAATTCTACCAATAAATATAGATATTAATTTGAACATGCACCGTACAAAAGACCGGACCTGTACACAGAACTAACATGCTAATTGTTAACATGATGCGTTTGTCGCTAAATTGGCGCTATCTCGCCACAATCATTTCATGCCGGTATATTCAAGTTTATAACTTTGAAAGTCATTATTAGTTCCCCGAACACATTGATGTTGTAAGGATCGTTTACACTCAGCTAAATGATAATTGGTTACTGACCATGAGGGTTGCGTCCAGCTTTCGAAACGACGTTGTTTTCCCACGTTTCGTCTTCGTTATTGGGCTTCATATCAGCTCCATCCTCTTTAATCGCCGCAGCAGCAGCAGCTTCGTCCATCTTGGCGAAGCTCTGTTTTGCTAATGCTAGCGTACAGTAGCTAGTGCTCGTTCGACCTGTTCTTTTATTTTAAAACTTTTTCTCATCCGGAGTCACTCACCACAGGGCCAAAATAAAAATAACAGAAAATTAATCTAATACGTTACGACATAATGAGATGATATTTTGTTTCAAGCAAAACAAAACACGATATTTCAGCAGCCGTGTAACACGACAATGGTGTGCGCCGCGGTGGGGAAGGGCCTGATCACTGCGGCTGCGGAGCGTTTCTGTGACGACACGACAGGAAAGCAGCTCATTGGTTTACACAGAACAGGAACGCCCATACACTGATGACCACAAATCAAAAATCAAATCAAATCCACTTTTATTCGTCCACACAATGGGGAAATTATGTTTTCCACTCCACTCCGTCCTTTTTATAGTAGGGGTATGTTGTCCTTTTGTTATTTATTTTAATTGACCATACGTTTAACCATTTAATTGTAAATGGGAATTACCTGTAGTTTAAATTTGAATTTGAATTCTATCGGAGATTTTAATCTCGTTTTATCAGCCAGAACATTTTTAATGGAACATTAATGTAATTCTCATATATGTTTACCATCTAGACCAGTGATTACTATATACATCAAATGTGCAATGAGGTAATGAAAACAGTCCCATTAGTTGTTGCTGATAGCTTTCCAGCATTACCAGCAGAGTGACAATATTGATGATTAAAAAAAAGTTTTAACTAGAACCAAGGCAGTCACAGGCTGCAACATCCCACGACACCCCTGAATTCAAAATTTTACCCAGACCTACTTGCGTAGGTCAGAGATCAAAGCTAGTGCTCTAACCTGTCACAGATCAAAGCACTAGTTTTGATCTATGGTCTTACCCACACTGGCTTTCTCCCTCGAATTTCGATCTTATCCGCTTTCTGAGTGTGCAAAAGTTGAAATTTGACCATGACCTAGTTTTCTCAAGGTCAAGGTCATCATTTCATTTTCATCCCCTTTGCTGACCAAGTAATGTGCTTTTTGTTTCATCTTGCTATCTGCAACGGTTGCGAAGATATTTGGTGGACTAAATAATAGACAGACGAACATACAAACACTGACAATTATAATACATCATCTCTTTGAAGCGGGATGTGAGAAGCCAAAAAAATTAAATGACAATTTAATTTACTGTGTTGAAAATACATTGACGGAATTTATAGATAGCAGAAATCCACTGATGAGCAGAAAATTGTCATATAGCATACAAGCTTTTTTTTTAGCTTTAATCAAAAAAATAACAAATCAGAATTAGGTTTATCTAATGAGTACACGGAATACATGATAATCAAAGGCAAGTTTAATTATATCCAATATGTAGAAATCCTGGGAAATTAGTCTTTCCACGCTAAAACAATGGATAGAGGTAGAAGGGCAAATGTTTTTGAATGTCAAGAAGCTGAAATGTTAAGGTGCACAGGGACGTATTGTGACAAACGGAAAGTATTTATTACACAGCAGTAATGAAGATTTCCAGTCATTTATATGTTGTGGGCAATGAAAGTCACCTTATATAAGAGAAGAGATAGAATTTTGGTATTTAACCATTTTTATGGTTATGAAATTAAATCATTCAGTTTTCACAACTCAACACACTGAATTGTAGTCAAAAATGACGCGATTTTAAAAATAAGGGAACATTCCAATTTGAAATAGTCCTTCTGTCATGGGATACACATAAGTTTACAGTAGGTACTAAGTGCTGCCTTTCAAAATCAGCTTAATACGTCATTATAAAACATGTTAAGACACTGCTGAAACATGTACTTGCTGGACTGACGAGAACAAAACAACCATTGGGTCTAAACAGTTTCAAATCTGTGTTACTATTGCAAAAACTATTAATAAAACATCACAAAAATGGAAGAGTCAGTTATTATGAAGTTTGAAAACAGTGTTATGAATAATTGATATTAATTGATGTATCTGTTCCAATCACAGTTAAATTTAAACACAACTTACTGTGAAAATGCTTTAACATGTAATGGTCACATTGAGTTAATAACTTTGTTTTGATAAATTCTCATGATGTGGTCTTTTGAGATATTTGGGCACAGACAATATGTCTGTAGATATTAACACTTTTAACAGGACCATACTATATGGAGTCAATCTTTCTTTGTATGACACATGTAATATGGGAGCACGATACCCATCCCACCTCTCCAATACAAACCTTGCATTAAACGGTATCTTAGAAAGTTGCTCTTTGCTTTGGGAGTGAGGTCACATTGTTGAATCTACCTTAAGCACAAACTAGGCCTAGAATACCAAGACAGCAGACATGCAGACTGTACTCATAAAAGGCACACAGTATACTGTACATGAACAGACACAGTTCAATGGTTCAAGACATAAGAGCTGGACTATAAAAGGTCTAATTTTCTAAATCTAAAGATCAATGGCAATAGATGGGTTGGAGACTGTAGAACCTTTGTAATCTGTACCCCTCAGAAGTTGTTTAATCAAGTATTTGAATAACTTAAATTGATTTAAAATTATGGTGAAGGTAATGCTTTGACTAATGTCCGTACACGCTGTCACAAACAACACTGTGTGCATCCTCATATGAGGCTTTAAATCACATATAATGACTAAATCAAACATATTTTTTTGTTTCTAATGCCCATCCAGTCTACTGGTCACACTGCACAACTGAGGGTGAAACACACGTGGTTCTGCTAAAAGTAGAAAAAAAAAGTCTTGTTATTGTCAAATCTCTCCTTGTGCATGTTGCAGGTAATGCATTTGTAAATCCAGCTCCCGCGGAAGAGAGCATCCACATATCATGCACTGGAGAAGACGTTCGGGAGGAAAAGGCAAACGGGGTCCAAGTTTGTGAGATTCTGTCCTTGGGGTGAGTTGAGGTAGGGGCAGGGTCTGTGGCATGTGTGCTCTCTCGCTCATGACACCCTGCGGTGCAAAAAAAATGTTTGGGTGTGGAGGTCTGGAAAGTGCACCAACTGGGACGGAGTGGAGAGCGTGAGTACCGGGCAAACCGAGAGGAGGGAGTGGAGCGAGTGGGGGTGAAAAGAAAGGAGACGGCTGATTTATGATTATTTGAGTGCCTGTTACCATTGGTTGTTGCAGCTCCTGTCCATTCCCTGGCTTGAGCTGCCCAGTGAGTAATGTTTGAGGACCCACGGGATTATTTTGGAAGCCCCATATTGGCGTTCCCATCACCTGCCCAAAACGATGAGGCTCGTATTGAATGGCGATGGGAACCTTTTGTGTTGCCGTCTGACTCTGTACATTGGCCCAGCCAGATGACACCTGCTTCTGTTGTGGCTGAAAATCTTGATTATTTACTAATTTTTCAGGAGAGTTTATAGTCTTTGGAATTCCTGGTGGTGTCTGAATGTCCCACAGTGTGCTACCTGCCCCGTGAGAAACAGGAGCTGAAATTGGCATAGCACTGCTTTGGTCTATTTGAGCTGAGGTGGATGCACCTGGTAAGCCTGAAGCCCACTGCTTTTGCAAGTCACAGCCGTTCCATGGCTTGTCTGGCAGGTTAACAGTCGATGGTATAACTTTAGGATTGCTCATGTCCCACACTCTAGTGTCCTCCTTCTTAGCAGATGTGGGGGGCTCTTTTTGCCTTGATATTGGGATGCCTGGCCATCTCGGCAGCTGAAGCTCTTGGCCGAGCTTATTAGGAGACCCCCGTGAATTTGTTGGCAGAGCAGGTCTGACACTCCACAGAGCTGCCCCGTCTACATAGGATGGAACAGTAAAATCATGGTGCAAAGAGCTTGTGGACGCTAGCACCGTGGAGGTGGATGTGCTACTCCAAGTAACAGGCTTGGTCTGTCTGAGCTGCTCCATCTCACTGACGACCGATGGGCATGGTTTTTTTGGCAGAGCTGCTAGGATGGAGTTGACAACAGAAGACGCATTATCTTTCATGTGTGAGAACTCTGAATTCTGAGCCGATGTGGGACTTGACTGAGATGTCGAAGCTGTGTCGGCCCAGCCTGGATTTCTGAGATGATGCTGCTGTAGGCCTGGCTGTGAAGGAGTGTCCAGATGCACCTGATGTTGGCCTGCATGTAGCTGCTGTGGCGATGGAACAGGCATTACTTCTCCACCATCTACTTTCCACTGCACTGGCTGCGGGTGTAAGTTAGAGCGCCACGGCTCCTTCTGCTGCCTTGCTTGTAAATCCATGTGAGATGACAGCATGGAAGACTGCTGCTGGACCGCCCTTCTGTGTATCTCCGGATCTCTCAGAGCAGATACTGGATACGCAGACTTCTGAGAGCCAACCATCCCTGAGTCTCCCAACGGTCTTGACAAACCCCAACTGAGCCTCCCCCCTCTCCTTCCCCGACTGCCCCTGCCTCTCACCTTACCACCCGCCGGGAGAGAGTTATACTGGACGAAGCCCTGGCGCTTACGAGCATGTATCTTCTGATGTACTAGCAAGCTGCTAAACCAAGAGAAGGTTTTGTTACACTCTTCGCAGCGATGAGGTCTCTCTCCTGTGTGTGTGTTCATGTGATCACGGAGCAGATAGGCCAAACCAAAGCTCTTGTCACAAAGGTCACACTTATGGGGTTTTTCACCATTATGAGATAACATATGGTGCTGTAGTTGGGACTCGTCGCTGTAGCCTTTGCGGCAGCTGGTGCAGCGGAACGGTTTTTCCTGATGCAGCTTCTGATGCGTTCTCATGTTCTGCAGGAAGGCAAAGTCCTTCCCGCAGTCGGGACATTTGTATGGCTTCTTGCCTGTATGAATAATGAGATGCTGCTGCAAGTAGCTGCTGAATCTAAAGCTCTTGCCACACACTTTGCACTGGTAAGGCTTGTCCTTGGAATGTATGCGCATGTGCAGTTCTAACACTGAGCGGTGGCGGAAAGTTTTTCCACACTCGGGACATTTGTACGTCTTAATACTCACGCCATCATTCTTCCATTTCCCCTGCAAATTATCACTGTTCAATGGAGTTGTTTGTTTTTTTGTGGGCACTGCCACCTTCTCTAGATAATGTGCTACAGACTTGTGGAAACTTAACAGGTGTGATTTTAAACTGGATTCATCACGATAGACACATGGACAGTGGGGACAGGTGTGTCCCCTCTCCCAGTGCTTATTAACCTCAGTGGGGGGTCTGGGTGTTCTCTCGAGCATCTCATACTCTGCCTCGTGAATCAGCATGTGAGCTCTGAGGTTAGCTGGTGCCCAGAAGGTCTGTGGACAAAGGGGGCAGTTGAATGTGCGTTTTGGTTCCTCATTCTGGGTTGCGTTCTCTTTTATTGGCTCCTTGACTGGCTCTGGTGTAGGGGGGGCCTGATTGCTGGGCTGCTCAGTGGAGGGGTTGAGTTCATGCAGTCTGTGCTGCCGGCAGTGCGCCTTCATGTTCTGAGCGAAAGCAAATTTTTTCCCACATTCGGGGCAGCGGAACGGTTTCTGGCCCGTGTGCAGATACTGATGCTGATGAAGGAGGCTGCTGTACTTGAATGTTTTCCCACAGACGTTGCACAGGTGAGAGCGCGTGTTGTCTGTGTGCTTACGACGGTGGTCTTCCATGACAGAGTAATGTTTGAAAACCATCCCACACTCTGGACATTTATAGGGTTTCAGGGCGGTGTGACATCTTTGATGGTAGCGGAGGGCGATGGTGTTTGGAAACGTCTGACTGCATTCTTGACATGTAAAGGTGCTCTCCTGGGAGTGGCTGATCATGTGCTTCGTGACAGACACCTTAAACTGGAACTCCTGGCGGCACAGAGGACAGTGGTAAGGCTTTTCTGCTGCACCGCTGCAGCTGTGGTCTCTCAGCTTATCCACCGTGGAGAAGATCCTCACACACTCTGCACACTGAAAGCTTCCTTCTTCTGTTGTTTCCACTTCCTTTTTAGGGGTAAGAAGTCGCTCCACTTTCTCTTTATGTTCCTTTCTGTGTTTCATGAGGCCTCTGCGGTGCTGGAAGGTAAGGCCGCAATCTTTACAGGTGAGAGGCGAGAGCTCGTCCTCGTGTGCATGAAAATGGCGGTGAAGGTTGAACGTCTCCCGGCGGCTGAACGTCTTCCCACACTCCTTGCAGGACAAACGACATCTTTTTGGCCGTGTCGTGCCGGCACCCCATTCTCGCTCTGCCTTTTTGTCATCCTCGGTCGCGGCGTCAATCCCATCCGTCTTTCCCAGTTTCCCCTTGTCCGGTTCCTTCTCCGTACGCTTCCCATCAGCAGGTGAGATTTCCTCCAGATGAATTTCTGCAGCAGCTGCATCAACGTGATGTGCCTTCTGCTGCAAATCACAGCTCTGTGTAGCACTGTGGTCTACAATAAATGCAATTAAAAGTGGAAAAACAGTTATTAATATCAAATAAAAACGAATCTATTCCAAATAAACAGAGAGCACATGCATCAGACTGACAGCTAACACATCCAATGTGAGGCTCTTGGCACACAGCGAGGGACGCTAGCTTGATTCTGTTATGGTAATTGCCATTAGCAGAGTTGACAGAACTGAACCGGTCCAGCAGACAGTAACGCAGGTCCGGCTGGAGGCTAAAGCTAACGGGAAAACACACACAACGTTAGCATACCACACTTTCGATTTTCCTGCGGGGGTCTCGGCGCCTCTCCTCCGCCGCCCTCCTTTCCGGACCAGGGGAGAGCCCGCTGGCCATCAGAAGGCCCCTCCGTCGCTGTTCCAGTCGGTGTTGGCTCGTCTTGAGACTTGCACGTCGTTCCGTCGGTTGCTGCTCCGGACTCGACATCAGAATGGCTCGCAGTACAGCCGCCGTCGGTGCCAGCGTCGGCTCGCCGCTCATCCCCCCGGCCGTGTGTTGTTCTACTGGGTGTTGTTTCCTCTCCTTGATGGAGGATTCCTCCCGACGCCACCGCCTCGTCCTTCCGCCCAGATGTTTCACCCTCCTCCGCAGGGGATTTATGTCGTTTCGGCGACTCCGATGGGTCTACGGCGGCCATGTTTCCCCCATGCACCCCCTTGTCCAGAACACACCAGGATCATGCTAACCGGCATCAACAACACATGCTACTTCCGGTGTTAACTTTCAAAATAAAACTTAGAACAAGCGAATTCATCAGGAAATGATTTCGCCGAACGCATACAACACTTCCCTTACAACGTAAACATAACATTTTCAACACAATTAGAAATAATTAACTTCTTTTATACACAGTGTAGTACCAAGTGACAAACCCACAAGCGATCATCCTGATTTATTTGCAGTTCATGCCTGACTTTTATTGTAGTTTGGTTACATTTCATCTGAAGAGTGGCTATCTGCAAATTATAAATTGTGCACCTACGTAGATGATGGCCAAATGCGTTTTTTGGCAACTATCTACAAACACATTCATCATACTACATGCAATAATTATAATAAATACCTCCTACATATTTATGTTTGATTTTAAATGTCACCAGAAACATACAAGTTAAAGTCATAAGCCTACTGCTGATGTAAAATGTCAGTCCGTTAAAACGCAGCACTTTTGTCTCAAAACACTCTTTAAACAGAATACAGTCTAACTTAATTGTCCAATCAAAGCCAGCAACGTACGTATGTATCTTGAAACTGTTAAAAAAGCACACGCATAGATTAGCAAGTAATTATATCTATATAACTACAATATAAGGTAACTGCAGATTACAAGTAGTTTAGGACAATGCAGTTAGTGTATAAAGAGAAATGAGACAGTATTGATCCAGTAAGCTCATAAAGTGTCATGAATATTAAATGTCAACAGACAGTTTGATGCTGTCTTGATATTAAAAGTCTCATGAGTGGAGTTATCATTCCAGAGAGAAACTGTTTGTAGCAGGCTTCTAGCACGAGAATCAGAATGCATGTCTGTGGAGCAAAAGCTAATATTAAGGCCACCCTATTACCTCATGTATCTGATTTATTACCAAATTCTTTCTGAAAGCAAGTGTGAACAGGATTTGAAATGGAGCTTACAGCTCCAAATCCTTTAGCTTGTATTAAAGAAATATCGCAAATCAAATAAAGGAGCAGAATTCTCATTACATTTTGAAGCATCAAATAAGCATGACATAAACTTGCAGTTTCTAAGCATTCAACGGCGTCTTCTACGCCTGTGATCAACAACTCGTCCTCGCCGTGGCCTCTGCACACTTCCATTTGTGTCTGTGGATGGAGCCGAGGGAAAAGCGACGTGTTTGTTTGGGGACGATGATGCAGGTACCCCCACTACAGCTGACTGATTATCAGAGTGATGGGCAGCGAGTGGCTGCTGCTGTATTTGCGTCTGGTGCTGCTGCGACTGATCCTGTAGCTGCTGCTGCTGTCGGACTTGTGTTTGAAGAGGTGCTTCAGTCCGCTGTGATGTTTGCTGCTCCCGCTGCTCCGCATGTTGTAGCTGCTGCTGCTGCAGAGGAGGCTGCGACTGTAAGTGCTGATGAGATGTTTGTGATTGGTGTGCTTGTTGTCCACGATGCTGCTGTGGCTGTTGTTGAGCCTCGAGCACTCCTAACAGTCTCTGCAAGAGGATGTTGTTTTGTTGCAGACTGACTGCTAACGTCTCGTGTGAAGCGACAAGTGTTCTCATGTCCTGTCTGAAACTGTCACTGAACTCCCGCAAACTCTTTTCTACACTGTTTCCCAGTTGGATCGCTGCTTCCCCTAACCCTCGGAGCTCATCTTCAAGCCAGGAGCTGCGTAGAGGGGCTTCAAGAGGACCCTGCTGCGCTCCCAGTGACGGCTGAGGACTGCTGGGCTGAGGACTACCATTCAGGAAAGGGGCACTGTAGAGCGGAGAAGGAGGCAGCCATCGTTCTGATGGAGGTGGTGGTCCAATACCCAGACCCAGCCCCAGTCCCAGTTTGTCCTCCATGCTATTCTCTGGTTCACACTCAGGTTCTCCAATGTCTCGCTCAGGATTGTCCTCATCCTTCTCCAAACCATCCCTTTCTGATCCATCCACTCCTACAGCTACAAAAAAGTATTGTAAGTGGACAATGAACGGCAGATTTTTCTACTGAATCTACAAAACATATGCAGCCAAGTAATCAGGTAACTTATTTTTACCTGTATCAGAGTCAGGGAAGCATGGGAAACTGGGCTTTGGTCTGGTACTTTGCTTTTGTCTGGCTTGTTGAAGTCTGGGACTTGTTTGTGAAGGACGCCCCAGCATTGACGCGCTTCGACTGGATGGAAGGTAACAGCTGCGGTGGCGAGCGTCTGCTAGTCGACCTCCGTTGCGTCTCTTCAGATCATCCCAGCGTTTCTTCACCTCTCGTAGGGTACGTGGGACTCTGGACACAGCGTTGACCCTCTCCAGAATTCCTGCCCAGATACGCTCCCTCTCCCGCCGTCGGAGCCTGCCAGCAGGACCAAAGAGTTCTCCTTCGCACCGAGTGACCTCAGACACCAACACCTCCAGTTCCGCTCCACTGAAACGACTTTTTCTTTTCCCGGCACCGCTAGCAGCCAACGCAGCAGACATAGCTCTGTCTGTAGAGAGAGGTGAGGAGAGGGTAGAAAAAACATGGAAATTTAATTCGAAAAAGTCAAAAATAATGTGTGAGGAAGAGAAATGTATGTTAATTCGATTGTATTAACTCAAGCTATTGTCAACAACGTAATTTTAAGATCAAAATTCATCTTAATTTGAGTTTTGAAATCCAAGATTCCACTGGAGCAAAATGTGTTTGTGAAACAAAATGCTGTGTTTTTAAATTTCCATTAATGGGTTGCTGTTCCTTTGCACACGGATGAAGAAACTGCTTTTTGACTTACAAGCAACGTAGAACAACTTAAATACACCAAATACACAGATTTTATAGTGTTTTTCACTATTTTAACACACAACGTACTTTTCCTGATTATGACGGACTAACATTTATACCCCCTTTATCAATCAATCAATCAAGTTTTATTAATATAGCGCTTAATCATGGCAACAGACATTTCAAAGCGTTTTAACAGACAGAAAAACCCAACTGAACCCTTCAGAGCAAGCATAAGCGACAGTGGCGGGGAAAAACTACCTCGATGAGGAAGAATCATCTCTAGTAGATGGTAGTGAGTCGTTAGCTGCTATGATCTGCTGTAAATGTGAGATAGAGTCAGACAAAGGTCTACATAATGCTCAAATCCCACCACAGTAATCAAGTCAGGCCACTGTGATGGACTGTAAGATGTACCAGAGCTTTTTCTGAAACCGAGCCTTGGTGGACTTTGAGGTACTGGTGCTGGTTGCACTTTTCCTGTGTGATGAGTTCAGTAAAAACATCGAGAACCTAATACACAATGGAGATTTACATATATTTCACACTCTGTCCCGACTATAAGTTTGATTTTCTGTAAGAGTTTACAAATAAGCAAGGAAATTAAATTGATCCCAAACTTACTTTGTTCAATTGACAAGAGGTCGTCTGAAGACATGCCTGGTGCCATGATGTTTGGATGCACCACTACGACATTGAAGGGGAGTCCTCCTGGTAATCCACTGCTCTGGTCACAGCTGCCCTCTGAGTCTTCATCTTCCCTGGGGAAGCCGTTTTCTGAGGCTCCACCTCCAAAGGGTCCCTCTGGAGACTCCACTTTGATGTGCATGGGAGGTGATTGCTCATACAGCAGCCCCCCCTCCTCGTAGTACTCAGTCATGGGTCAGAGTTACAGCAGAACTGACTGGCTGGCCAATTCTGATTCTGGCAGCTTCTGCCCCATTCATACAAGTTCAAAATATCACCAACATTATAAATAAATTCATTGGAACCCTTTGATACATTCTATCTGATAGTTATTAACCTTTTTAGGGAATAACTCACACACACACTATGGTGTGGTTTCATAGAAGCTGCCTAATCAAAGCGTCCTGACACCATTCTTGACACCATTATTCAAATGATCCAAATCACTGACGCAGCATCACTGACAGTTAAGGCCAGCTATAACCATTTAAGGTGTTTTCCATGATTTCATTTATACTGACATCTTTCTGAAAACGTTAACTCAGTGTGTGGAAGCAGCGCAACAACTACATCCACACGTCCAGCTGTTGTGCAGCGGGATGCTTCATCCAGGGGGAGAAACTCCTGCAGATGCAAACACAACAACAAAACACAGAACTCACAATCATTCTATAACAGATGTAGTTTTTTTTGTTTTTCTCATCGACGTTGACTGCTGTATTCTGTCGCATCGATGCGCAAATTTTTTTTGAGGACTACATCCGCAATGCTTGCGCATCCCGCATACATTAGGTGCTGATCCTGCCATGGAGCTAGCCGTGAGCTAACAGGCGCCACGGTTTGGAGTCATGCAGCGGCCGAGCGACAACCGAGCAGCTGCGACCAGGAAGCGGCCACCGGAGTGAGTCTTACCTCATGATAGCTGCACATGGGAGGCAAAACAAAACCAAAACACGTTTGGTGCAGCTGTTGGTACAGCAGTCGACACACAAGCCGAACACCGTCGCTTACGGATTACGTCACGGACGGGGCGATAGTCAGGAACCAATCAGATGTTGCAAATGTTGAGATTTGTCCCAGTGAATAAACTGTTGTGTCAAAAGTAAAGTAGGAGAAAATCGGGTCCTGAACAAATCAAGAGAGAAGCAGAGTTTGAGGTGTGAGGATTTACAGTACAAACACACGTCACAATTTCACATTAGTTCCAAATACAATTCAAATTCAAAAAACTTTATTTGTCCCCAAGGGGCAATTAAAGGTACATAAAGCAGGGTTGGTGCGCAAAAAAGAAATGGAGTGCAAAGAGAAACAAACAGACTCAATACACAGAAAGCTAACACTAACATTAAAACACACAGTAAACAGATATGTGCAATATAAAAATGTATGGCAATGGTGTAATAAACAAAGATAACTAGACCATTCATATTGTGGCAGCATTGTGTGTGTTGGTATGAAGGGTGTGCAGTTCAGCACAGTTCTGTCATTACTCTTCAGAGTGTAGGAGATCTGCTGAAAATGCAAAACAAAACGGTGCCCAAACGTAATTCAGTACAATGATAGTGAAATCCCTGACGTGAATTAGTATCTGACTGTCTCTAGCTGAAGAACTTTGAGGTTCTCTTGGATGATGGAGCTAAACCAAATGTTCTTCTTGTTGCAGCTGAAGAAGCTCGACCTGTGTCTGACCCTTGGATTGTGTTTGACTCCTCCCCACCTCTGACAGTCTGTTCAAATCCTTTCCCTCTGGCAGGAGGCTGCAGTTCATCATGACCTAACAGGAAGAACAGTTTTCTTCCCTTCTGCCGTGGGCCTCACCAATGGGTCCCCCACTGCCACTCGGTCCTCCTCCCAGGAGACACGATGTTAAAATCAATACAAGTGTTAAAGTCCATACATCCATCAGGATGTACACACTCACCTCGCAATTGTGAATCAGCATGAAAATTCCACTGTTGATGTGTAGTTTTTGCACACTGCCCATTGTAAAACTGAACCTTTCTGATTCTGACTCTGATTCCTCTGGTATTTGACTATAAGCTATATTGCAACAGAATCACTGTTTTCATAGTCTCAGTTCCTTTCATTATCCATAACATTTAACCCAGTGCCTTCAAGAAATTTGATTTTATCAAATATAATGTGAAAGAATTATTTTGTGGTAGTTTACTTTGATATAAATACTCTTGACGAAAGCACAGTGGATTTACATACAGTTGAAAACGTTATTATTCAGAAGTCCCTCTTGCACAGTGGGTCTGGCAAAATGAACTTCTTAATAATAGGTTTGCAATAACTAATTTACACAAGAACAGTTGAAGTAGCTCCACATGACAACTATTACATGTGTTTTTCCAAACTGTAACATGAAACTCCGTTTTAACTGAACACTGCCTCTTTAGAACTTTGTAAGGATGTATTTTCTGCTACGACCAGCTGTGACCATGCAGCACAGCCAGATGCTGTCTCATCATTTTGTGCCATCGCTCCACAGAGCAGTAAACAGGAAATTAAAATTAAAACTAATGGAGGGAAAATAACTATAAACAGAGTTTGACATCCACATTTGTTTCATTTGGTTTCTTATTATAAACACAGGAGTAGTGTAGGGCTGGTGAGATCTGCACCTGTTTATGGATCTGCAGTGTCAGCGTAAAATTAATGGAAATTCATGTGTGTTTATCTTAAGCATATTGCTAGTTCCCAGGGTGGACAATATTTAATCCGTGTGAAATGCACTTTGCAAAATCCTTGAGCGTTAGATAAGTCTATATAAACCCAGTGTAGTTGTACTCTGCAACTACAACTGGATCTGCAGCACCATGGCCGCCAACTAAGTTCTGTCCACTGGGGCATCTTTTAATGACTGTTTCAATAAAACAAATGAATGACATCAAGCTTTCTCAATGACAGTTTGGATTTAACATTGAAGAGAATCAGATGAGAAAAGACCAGAGAAAACAAGTCAAATTTGTATGAAACTGTTACAGTAATATGTTTATTTGTCAACACATCAAAAACTATTTAAAAATGTATGCAGTGTAAAAATAACACAGAAATATCAGAAGCTAGCTTTTGATCTTCTTTAAATGTACAGTAGAAATGAACAGCCACAGGTAGTATCAACACACAATAATTTATGACAATATCCTCACAGAAAAAATGTGTATTAACATATAAATTGAATTTAAATTGTAATTTAACAATTATACACAATTTTAGAAATTTCATTTATTTTCACATCTTCTGCATCAAAGCAAAAGCAAGTAAGAAAACTTTCAGTTGTGTGAGTAAAATATTACGTTATGATATTTTGCTGTTTCTTGTATAATCATGTATTAACTATTATGTCTACATGTTAATGATTAAGTATTTTCTCAAAGACAGCAAATCATTTACCCAGAGCCCAATTAGGATCAGGTCCAAACTATTCAGAATTGCATAGGCACCAGAGGTCACAATGCAACACTCTTACATAGGATACAAAGATATCTCCACTATTCACTCACTTCCTTTAATCTGCCTGCTGCTTGTGTGAACTGATTCCCAGAATTTTGCATAAAATTACAAAAACAAATTTTACTTTTCTAAGTCTTTATTCTCATTTCAGTAGTAGTAATCGTCTCCTTATTCAGAAATTTAAGGAGGCAATTTTCCATGACAGTTGACATGTCGGTGACCCCCCCCCCCCATTGTAACTGAAAGATAAAAAATTCTTGCACACTGTTGAACTAACGTGTTGTAGTATTAGTGTAATTTTATTGGAAGATAACCAGGAGTCAAAGGACAGTTAATATGTGTCATGATTTTAAACTGCAAACATCAATAGGTTTACGGGCTGTAGAGGCTTAGTGTGCAGGCTGGAGTTGAGACCTTTACTCGTTTCACTGAGAAGTTGGTTCTCATCTTCCAGACGCTATTTCACACAATGATCAGCAGAAGAATGCTGGAAATGGAAATATATGTCTTTGACCAATGGGATAAGGGATAACAAGAGTGTTTGTAGAAGGGCCTGTGCAGGATGAACAATGATTATTTTATTTTGGGCTCCATGTGGGTCAATCTTATTTGTCCATGTGACAAGGTTTAATATTTGATTCAAGATTTCTGTGAAAGATTTTGTCCCTCAAAAGAAAATTTGTGGTCGATTCCTCTGCTTTAATCAGACAGTACAGTTGATGAAGAGGGCAGGATTCTCATTTACTACAACCCCTGAATTATCAGTAACATTTCCTCCAATTAAACGCAAGACTTCTTAAACAGAAAGCATTCCTGATGGGTTACACAGACAAAAAACATTTTTAAATAGAAAAAACCCTGAATTAAGTCACTGAGCTAAGTGACGATGTGCATGGATTAAAAATATATTTTCTCTAACACATTTTTGAGGTCTTTATTGTTTTTCATCATTTACTGGTGTTGAGATCTATTCATGATTAAACAATGAAGTATGGAGATACACATAGAGAAATATCGACAATGTGTGTAGAAGCAATGTTTCCCTTCATAAAGCTTCTATTGAACAACTGAGAAAGATGACCACTCCAGATGAAGATGGAGATCTTTGGTTTTTTACTTTGGAAAATTTACGTGTTCCATAATCACTATGGTTATGTTGCTTTAGCTTTAACACGTATGTACACAAGTGTTATAGCTAATCAACATGATAATTAAGAATAATATGAAGCGGTTCTTAGTATCCAAACCTCAAAGTTTAAATATTCAACATTAATCAATATAGTAATTATGCAATTGTGCAAATCCATTTATATACTATTTGGTTCAATTAAAATGTTTTAAATAACAATTAAATACAATGACAAACTTTTGATATAATGCATAGAGAAAAATACTTTAGATAAATGCATAAAATAGATTTGTTTCTGTAGTTATTTGAATGATAGACATAAACTCAGGGCTCTAAGGACTAAAACTCACATTATCAATATGTTGACTTTACTTCCAGATGTGTTTTCACACGTTTCACTCTGCAGGAAAATAGTTTTTTAAAAACAACAACATGGAAATACATGTCCTTGGCCCATCAGATAATGGAGCAGAGACTTGGTTTAAAAGGACCTGCGTGAGACGAGCTGACACTGACTCCCCAGACAGGAACCACCATGAAGGCTTTTATTCTGCTGGCTCTCTTCGCAGCGGCATGTGAGTATGAATTTACTCTTTAGCACGTTTCAAATAACTGTCCTCCAGGAAAAAAAACGTGGCAAATTCCCTCCTTTTATCAGATGCTGCTCCCATTGATGGTGATGATGATGACAAGATTGTTGGAGGTTATGAGTGCAGGAAAAACTCTGTGGCCTACCAGGTGTCTCTGAACTCTGGCTACCACTTCTGTGGGGGCTCTCTGATCTCCAGCACCTGGGTGGTGTCTGCTGCTCACTGCTACAAGAGGTGAGTGTAGTTTATGATGAAGCCAGAAATTATCCAGACCAGCAGCTCCGAAGGCTGATGAAACTAAAACCTTGTGCCTAACATGATCATTCATTCAATCTACAGTGTGATTAATCTAGGAATTCCTCATTGTAGGTGAAACATCACATTTTCACGTTGGCCAACTCCTGTCTTTCTCTCTGCAGCCGCATCCAGTTGCGTCTTGGTGAGCACAATATTGCGGTCAATGAGAACACAGAGCAGTTCATTAATTCTGCTAAGATCATTCGTCACCCCCGCTACAACAGCCGCAACCTGGACAACGACATCATGCTGATCAAGTTGAGCAAGCCCGCCACCCTGAACAACTATGTGCGCACCGTGTCTCTGCCCTCCACCTGTGCCAGCGCTGGAACCCGCTGTCTGATCTCTGGATGGGGAAACACCAGCGGCTCTGGAAGTCAGTAAGAAGGAAAGGACAGGGAAATGTTTTCCTACATGACGGGGTATAGAAACCTAGGTGTTCTGTTCATTTTTAGGCTATTACCCCGATCGTCTGATGTGCCTGGATGCCCCCATCCTGAGTGACAGCAGCTGTATGAGATCCTACCCCGGACAGATCACCTCCAACATGTTCTGTGCTGGATTCCTCGAGGGAGGCAAAGACTCCTGCCAGGTACCAGTGACATTTATGGTCTCTGTCTTTAAGAGGACACGCTGGTCTTCATGATGCCCCTTCTCACGTTGTCCATCCTTGTCCTGTTAGGGAGACTCTGGTGGCCCTGTGGTTTGCAATGGTCAGCTGCAGGGTGTGGTGTCCTGGGGTTATGGCTGCGCCCAGAGGGACAGGCCTGGAGTCTACACCAAGGTCTGCAACTACAACTCCTGGATCCGCAGCACCATGGCCTCAAACTAAAGCTCCGTCTTTGTCACTGGAGCGAAAACTTTAAGTGTCTTTAATAAATAGAAAATGCAAACATTTCATCTACTTGATTACTGTACTTATTTAAGTGTTGCACACTTGATCAACATTTACAATCAGTTACTCAACTTTGGTAGAATTTAATCTACGAGTTAACTTGTTTGCCAGGATTCGATATACAGTACATGTTCAATTAAAGGTAGTGCTTTTAAAAAATATATAGTATTAATACCCTAGCATTCTAGTTTCTAATATAGAAATTTCCATATTTAACACAGGATGACGACGTATTTCAAATCTTATAAATGAAAGACATATTCAAGAGACTTTTATTGGCTTTAAGACAAACTATAACATAATTTCATATACAACAGAGCAGGGTATCCATGTGGTAAACAGTTTTAATGTTCTTTTAGACAGTAACAAAATGTGACACTGAAATGAGAGAATTTTTCCAAGTGCTGTAAACAGTACAGGATGCTCAACAACACTGCTTTCCAACTCTATTTTTCCAGTGTAGAATGTGCGTTTGTGTAGAATTAGCCATCAAATGAATCCATAAAGAATTTTTTTTTGATAGACACATAAAAATGCTAACACCTGCTTCCTGTTTTTTAATATAAAATGCTGACATGTCCTCTTTGGACATCTAAACATAAATGTTTGGACATCTAAACACTGCCTCTGAAACATTTTGAACAACAGCTACACTTTCATACATGTAACACAACAATTGACCTGCATAACAAACACACAGGATTATCCACAGTCATCAATGAATTTACTTATTGAGGTGAGGTAATATTTGAAATGTATAAAATCCATGGGTGCTGTCCACTTAATTGTTATTATTCATTGAAAAGACAATTCATCATAAATCTTAAAAATAAATTTGCAAAGATGTCACTTGTTGTAATGAACTTTTCACAGCAAGAAGGTGTTACTGGATGAACTCTACTGCTGACTGACTGGTCATGTAGGAATTAGAAACAAAGATGTCAGGAAGTTCAAGGCAACAAAGATAAACACAACTCAAAACTTTTCAGAGGTTATGTCATTTGTGTAACTTAAATATTCCAAAACCAGTACTTAAACAAAATCTTTTTTTTGTTTGTTTCTGATGCGAATTTCTTTACATAAATGAATAAATGACTAAAAGAATCAACCAAATATGTGCGTCATCATTCTCATGCTGAGTCGCAGCGGCTCCCGGCACAGCCAATGTTCCTCTATCTGTAGTTTTTCCTTTTTTGTGATAAGAGAAATTGTAGAAACTAAATAGTTTGTAGTTTCTACCTTCAGTGTCTTTCTTTAAAAAACATTTGTTGTGTTTTCAATTTGAAAATTGACATAATTAGCTGAATAAATGTTCAAATCCCTCTGAATGTATTTCAATTCCCTTAATAGTTCCACATTTACAACACATTTCTGTATCGTCTACTGTATGAGTTCAAGACTCCTGTTATCAAATATGTATACTGTATATTGAAAAAAGTAGATAGAGGGGGACCAAATAGCCATGTGGGTTCAAAACACCTCACCTCTAGCATGCTGCAAATAATGTTGATATAGATCTGGTATGGCAGAATATGCATTACCACACACGGCACATGTAATACCATCTGAAGACCCTTCCCTCGATGCGCTGGCATTTTGGGTGGTGTGTGTTTGAACAGTTTTCAAGGGAGCACTTGATTTTCCAAGACACTTTTCATCTACTCCTTGGACGTTTCCTCTGTTTTGGACTGAGTGTTTGCCAGGATGATGAAATGATTTACTTACATCCCTTCCTTCATTTTGGACAAAGGAATTCTTGGGCACTATGGGCGACTTGTGAGGAACTGACTCTGGATGTTTGGATACGGGGTTCAGGAGATGCGTTTTTTGTTCTGGATGCAGCGTGACAATGTGGTTGTTCACAGGACCTCCAACAACTTTTGTGCTGGACTGTGCAGAAGGATCATCTATGGATAAATCAAAGTCTGCATCCTTGTGCATGTCTTGTGTTGAGGGATGGCAAAGCTGGTGACTGAACAGCATGTCAAGAGTCTTAAAGCTGCTTCTGCACTGGTCACACTGGTAGGGTAGAAAGGCTTTCTTGGGCCTGACCTGAATCCACTGGAACTCGGGATGCTCACTCATATGTTTCTTGTATTGCTCAACAAATCGGAAACCTCGTCCACAACGGGGACAAGTGAAACGGCCACGTCTCTGTCGATGGACTCTCTGATGGTGCCACAGTTTCTTCCAGTTTCCTAAAGTCTTACCACAGCAGGCACAGGTGTAACTTTGACCGGGTGCATGAGTCAGCATGTGGGCTCGCAGTCTGCCCATGTGTCTGAACAGTCTCCCACAATTCGGGCATATATATTTCCTGGGGTCTGAGCGGTTGTCTAGGTTGTTTAATTTGGACACAAAGTGTGATAGAGGGTGTGCTGGTATGACTGTTGACTGAAACGGTTTCTTCAGGTTAGTAATGCGTTTCTTGCGGCTTGTCTGTGATGCTTTTCTCTGTGGTTCAGAACTTGCAGCCGTGACAGAGGCGGCTGAATTCTGTCTTGAAGACCATGTTCGTCTAGGCACTGTATATGGTATTAATGACATTGTCTCCTCTTCCTTTATGGCAGAACTGGAGGCAGTTTTTCCTATTCTACACTCAGTGCGATGAGCGTTAAATTCAGACAGAACACCAAAAAGCTTGTCACAGTATATGCAGCGATAAAGTTTTGTACCTGTGTGGTCTCTCATATGGCTGTTGAAGTCCTGCAGACTGTCAAAAACATTCTTGCAGATGTGGCAAGTGTACGTTAGTGATGGTTTTATGTGCCTGTTGGGTTGCAAATCACTGTTGCTCACCAAAGGTCTGCAAGTGTGATTTTTCGCGTTGCTATAATGAGTGAATGATTTTTCACAACGTGTGCAGTTGTAACGCTTCACAGACCAGTGTGTCAGCTCATGAACACGGAGGAAATAGGCCTGACCAAAAGCCTTGCCACATATGTCACATTTATAAGGCTTCTCCCCAGTGTGGACACGCACATGTCTGATGAGGGCAGAGGGAAAACGAAATGTTTTACCGCAGTACTGGCACACTTTCCTTTCTTTCTTTTCTGGGGGCTCTGGAGTAGGACTGTTTTTAACATCAACCCCTCCCTGCTGCTTTTCTGACTTGTTGCTCTCAGAATCCTGGTCCGGGACATCTGTATGCAACTTCAAATGAGAAGCATACTCAGAGCACGAGAAGTTTATGTTGCAAACTGGACATTTCTGATATAAGTTGTTCTTCTTGTGTGTTTTGAGATGCAGATTTAAGTTGGAGTTTTTGCTAAAACCTTTGTCACATTCAGGGCATTTGAAAGGTCTTTCTCCTGTGTGAACACGCTGATGGATGATGAACTGTGACAGAAATTTACACACCTGTCCACAGTAACCACATTTCAACAATGTTTTTCCTCCTTTTTTAGTGTAGATTACGTTTATGTTGTCATTTGTGCTGCCAATGTTTTCCATATCACCACCTTCACTTGTTTGTTGAGTATTATTGTCGCCTTCCTCGCCCTCAACAAGCTGTGGTCCCGGTAGCAAAACATTACTTGTTCTCCTCCTTCTCCTCCTCTTCCCACCTCTCTTGCGTTTGAAAGTGTTTTGCAGATAGTTTGAACCCTCAGCTTTAACTATAGCGTTAGAATCATGATGTAAAGATGTACTTGACATTGACACACTATTTACATGATCCAGATCTAGGTCTATATCCTCACTTTTCACAGGAGGAAGGTCCTCATCAGGTTTAGGTGGTGGTTCAGAAGACGTTGCAACATCTGTGCTCGTCGCTTCTGTATTCTGTACGACCGCACTCCTTGGAGATTCAGGACTGATTTCTAATTGTGCCTCTTCTTTGCCACTCTTGTCAGCTGACTGTGCTACTTCAGGCTCATCAATTTGAGTAGGTTTTTCCAAGTTCAGACTATTCAATTCTTCAGAAAGAGCGACTTCACTCTCAGCTGCTGGCTGTGAAGTTGGTTCTATCTGTAATAATGCCCCTTCCTTTCCTTCCTCTTGTTCCGTCTGCTGCTCTAGTCCATCACCAGACTGTGGGGGGAGATGATCGTCTATTTTATCGCCATCAGTCACTTGGTTGACAGTCTTTGCTTCCACCTGCTTTTCTGCCTCTGCTGTCTCCCCAGAACTGGGCTCATTATTGATCACTGATGGGGCCTCCTGGTAAACATCCAGTTTGGACACTTTAGCTGGAATTTGCTGTTCAGCAACCGGCTGTCTGACCAGTGCTGCCTTTCTTCTTTTACGACCCCGATTGCTCAAGGTCTTACTACTTTCCGCAGGACTTGTTTCAGGGTGTGTGGGGTCCTTTCTGTTGGATTCAATGTTTAAATCCTGTGTTTGAGGCTGTTCGTCTCTACTCCTTAGTCTCTGTGCAAGTCCGCTGACTCTAATGTTAGGGGGAGGAGCAGGAGAAGGCGAAGAAATGCTTTCTGATTTTTTTGGTCTTCCTCTTTTTCTTTTTGGCACGGGTACAACATCTTCTACTTTACAATCAGACAGAGTGCGAGGATCTGTTATCTCATTATGAGGCAAACTATTGACTAAAGGGATGCTTGTGGAGTTGGGTGTGTTGTCATTGTTGTGTTTCTCTAGGCATGTTGGTAAGGGTATTGTCGTGCTGATTTCTTTGTGTTGTACCGCCTCAACAGCAGCTGACTCAGTAACCACTGGTTTTCTTTTGCGAGGACGACCGCGTTTTCTGACTCCCACAGGTTTTCCGTGACTGTCTGTTGTTGAGCTACACACACTTGCAGATTTCTTTTGAGACTTTGCTCCCACCCCTATATTTGGCTCACCATGTTGACCATCTGTTCCACCTACTGTTCCAGAGTTATCCATGCCATCAGACTCCATGTGCCCAAAAGAGTGGGATTCAGTTGCAACTTGACTCAGTTTTGTGGCTTTCATTTCCTCTCTCCACTTGGAGTCCAGGTCTTCCTCACAGCATTTCTTGTCTTCAGGTATCTATGAAGAAACAAAAATTACATTTGCCATAAATTTTGACAAATAGCATTTTATAATTTCATCTATGTCTACACCTTGTTTACATGCCGTTGAATCTGACATTAGTCAGTTGTAAAGAACTTGATCTCATTCCAAGAATTGTAAATAAACATACAGTGATAAGAAAAAGTATTGAACTTGATACCGATTTCTTCTGTTTTTGTGTAGTCGTTCTCTAACACTGCATACATGATTGTTTTAATTCTTGACCCAAAATTTTAACCAAAAATACAGGCTACATGAGTAAAATAAAATTTAAGCTTTAAATTATATTTTTTCAAAAAGGTTGTCCAATATCTAATCACAAGTGAGAAAAAGTATTTTTCCTGACAGACACTAAACAAACACTGACCAAACTGCATCAACAGATGGTTTGGACTTGGCACACCCAGGCTTGATCAATCCAACCATCACTTAAAGAGACTACTTTTAGATGTGTGGTCAGTGTCACCAATTACACAATATACCCACAATAAATGGAAATTTAACAAGAGTTAAAGAAGATGATGACTGAGGTACATCAGTGTGGGAAGCGTTATAAAGCTATTTAAGGTTCTGGAGTTCCACATATCCGCAGAAAGGCACATCATCTACAAAAATGGAATACAGTACATAGAACAGTAGTGAACTTTCTCATTAATGGTCAATCTTACAAAATTTCTTCAGTAGCTGAGCAAGGTTCATTCAGGAGGTTACAGAAGATTCAAAGAAAAAAATAAAAGGAACTGCAGTTGAATGTTTCCCCGTTTCCATGAAAAGACTCAAACTCACTTTGGACTCATGATTATATCTATAGGTGTCGCTGCTTCAGGGCAGGACGACTTCCTAAAGTTGCAATAAAATTTAATTCTGCTCATACTAAAAATGTTTTAAAAATTAATTGTCAGATCATCAAAATTTGTGTTGGAGGTCAGGTGCAATCAGGTCAAGCAGAGAGACAATGATCCAGTCAAAGATGTCAGTCTACTTATGATCGATCAAAAGCAATACATTGCAAATTTTGGAGTGGCTTCATCAAAGCTCATATCTAACCCACTGATACGTTTTTACTGGATTGAAAAGAGTAGTCCATGTTTACAAACCCTCCAATGAGGCCACAGCGATGCCCAAGACTCGAATTCACTATCAAACTGAAGTTGTTTAAAGGTCGAAAAATCATTCAGATTGGGGCGCAAAAACCTTTTCGCACTGGTGACTTGGTTATTGGATTGTCTTTCTACCTCATTAAGCACAATTGTCATTAACAACTTACATATTGTGTTAATTTAGAATGCCTTTGTCACCAATTTTTATATAAGAGCTACACAAAAACAAGAAATCGGGAGGGGTTACGCACTATACTTGAATATATAGTTTTTCACAGCACTGCAGAGCTGAAGGCCAAAAGTTGCGGAACACAAAAATATTGATAAAAATGAAATCAAACATTAATATTACAGTTTTATAACTTCAGATGTACATTAAAAAAACCAAACACTGTAGCACAAGTCCATGAATAAGCCCTCTGCTTCAGGATTTATTCAGAAATTGCTTAAATGCATTCCATGAGCAAGTTGCTCTGAAAGTCAAGCCACAATCTTTTAGAGATGGCATAACTTTGGGTGCAATTTGACTAAATGTCTTTCTGCTAGCTACCTGCTTGCAGTCCGAAGCAGCATGAACAGAGCTGTGAGGATGTGCTGCTGTAGAAGTTAGCTCAGAGATTGTATTTTGTTCACTGATTCCTCTGCTGAAGGACATTTTACTCCCCATGTCAAGTCTGTGGATTAAACACAGACAACAAGGTTGGAACTCACACAGTATCAGTAAAGTATGCAGCCAATTGATGCATTAATAATACAAATTATTTCTGCAGGACTGCAGGTTATGTCAGAAAAAAGAACATTTTTTTCAAAATATAAATGAAAATATGTAGTCGTGTCCCAGTTGGATATTAATACAGGAAACTGTTGGATGAGAAAGGTGGTGGGTTTAGCGCTGAACAATATTTTTTAAAAATGGCATTGAATGTTTTCTACAGCATACCGCAATTTGACATAAAGCACAATGAACTAAATTGTGCATTTACAAAATAACCAATGAATCTAGAAAGACTTTAAATAGGTTGATACTGTCAGAATAAAACATCCACGTCTCACAAATGAATGTCAAGGAATAAAAGCTCTGTCAAAGACAAATATTTAAGCCAAATAACTTTAAAAATTCTTAAAAATCACATCAAGGTCTGATGCTTTTCTACAGAATAATCTGCTTAATTGTTCAGAAATTATGAACTGAGTTACATCACCAGCAGCTGGAACAAAACACTACGCCAACACCATCGGTAATAAAAAAATAATATATTTCAAATAATGTAAAACAAATCTTACAATATGTTTAAAACAAACAGACTCCGGATAATAAATACCTTTTTTTTTTTTTTAAAAATTGTTTTATGCGGGATCGTGACTGGAATATTCTGCCCCTTTCACGCATTATGATGTGTGAGATTTCATTTTTGCCACTGTTTTTCTCAGACGTTCTAGTTTTAATTCCTTGAACTATGACTTCTGGAGCAGGGGAACAAACTCCAGTCGACAAATCAAAGTTTGGTCAAGTAAATACGTTTGATGGCCGTAAAGGTTTAAACAGATCCAGAAGAGAAACCTTCATCTGATGAGGAGCTGCATCCGACGGAACGGCTCCAGGTCGTCATCACTAAAGAGCCCCAGCGGGTTCCCTCAACACGACCGCGTCCAGCGCGATAATTAATGCCCTTCATAAAGATTATTCATCCGTAATTGTCTTCTTATTAAAACGATTTCATCTTCAGATTACAGACTGGACATGTTGGTCGTCATCGTTTGCTAGGCCAGATAGCTAGCTACCGTTTGGAGCCACACGAACTCAACCTTAACTGTGTCCCGATAATAAACCCGTCTTTACACCAGTCCAGTACTTGTCAGCATCGGTCCAGAAACGCGGTGGTCGCTAATAAACACAAACTGCTTGCCTGCACAGGATGGAGTGAGACGGGTTTCTGTGAAGCCATGCACCGACCCCTGCTCAATTAGCTAGCATTGGCTAGCTAGCTAAAACACGCTCGGTCGTGATTAAGTGGTTGTTCTGCACTTTTTTACACGCGTGCATTTGTCTTAGACCTGAGCTGCATGTATGGACTCGGTTCTCCGTCCCTGTTCGGACCCGCTGGCAGCTCCGCTGCGGTCAGTATCCAAAACAAAGCGACACGAAACGTGTCGATCAGCAGGAGATACTTTAGGGACTGTAGGAAGTTTTAGGAGTCAAAACTTCTGGAAGATGTTACCAGCAGTGGAGGTTTGTTCTCTCGTTGTTGTTTCAAGGTGAGATGAATACAGTTCTATATTTGAGCGACCGAATTTTATTTGTGCGTGGACTTTGATGCTGTTGATATATCTTTGCATTACAGCCATGTCAGATACCACCGCATATTATCACCACACAACTGTAAGTCATTATATTATTATGACACTTGAACAATTAAATCTGCGAATTTAAACCCAGGATGCCGTAATCTTACTATAAGGATCGTGCATATTTTAAATGTGTGAGTCTTGGGAAAGTATATTCCTAAATGAATAGATTAAACTATTTTTCGGATTGAAATGAAAAATAATATTCATGTAAGAGTTATGAACACCTATAGCAAATTCTTAAACACTATACAGCAGAACACTAATAGCACCTGAACGCCGCATCCTGCATCGCCGTCGCTATTTACCTCATCATAAGTGGACGCAGAACAATGTCTTATTTGTGTCACTGATGATTCGCGCGCTAAACGGCGCCCTCTGCTGGAAGTCAAGAGAATGAACGACGAGGGGAAAGTCGAATCCAGAACTCTGGATGTTACAAGTTAAAACAAGAACCAATGGAGTCACAGACTGCAACATCCCGCGACACCCCTGAATTCAAAATTTTACCCCGACGTACTTGCATAGATCAAAGATCAAAGCTAGTGCTCTCTCCATTGTCTTTCTATCTTATCCAGTACCTGACTGTACAAAAGTTAAAATTTGACCTAGTTTTCTCAGGGTCAAGGTCATCGTCTCATTTTCATCCCCTTTGCTGCCCGAGTAATGTGTTTTTTGTTTCATCTAGCTGCAACAGTTGCGAAGGTATTTGGTGGGCTAACGGGCGGACGGAAAAACAAACATTGACAATTACATCACTGCTTTGAAGCGGGATGTAACAACAAAATAACTTATGCAGCGAGAACTGATTTACGTAAACTTATGGGGAGAAATTAAGAACATAAATTTCCTGGGACAAAATTAAATCACTGCAAAATAATGGTATGTCAAAAATCAAAAGCAGTAACAATGACTTAACAGATTGCTTTCCTGTGTGCACGGATTGTTTGTTTCATTAGGAATTTTTTACAATTTACCTTATCACACATCTGTTACATCCTAGCTTGCCGTTATTGTCAGACAAACTGCACTAACTATTACATGAGATCTCAGGCTCCAAGTGTAATACGTCCATCTATCACTGCAAACAATTCTATATTCTAATATGCTACATTGACCAACACATAAAGGGAGTTTCAAAATACAGTTTAATTCAGCATATACCACTTTCTAAACAACTGACAATGTTGGAGAAAACACACAAAGTATCATGAGACATTTCTATAGCACATTCTGGTCATATTAATAAGAGTACAAATTTTAAAAAAAACAAAATAAAAAGAAAACCATAATACAATACTTTGTGATTCCAAACATTCCGACTGATAAACTTAACTGATTTAAATGCATGGTGAACAGTATGGGGATAAAAACTTGGCAAACCCATTTCTCTAGTTTACTCGGATAGGAACTCCACTGTTTGCATCAAATGTCACAAGTCATTTTACACTGCTAGATCTTTGAAAGCAACCCGGAGAAAGCAAGCAGGTATTATATTCCTGTAGCATCAACCTAAACAAGCGGATATTTGCAAAATACCTGCCAACTTTAATCTCTTGGTCCATCACAACATATTATTGACGTTAACTGGGACAAAAATTGGACGCATCACTCTACTTTTATCAAGTCGTTATAGGAACAGATGACGTGACTTGATAAATCATCTCAGCAGGTTTGTCTGGTTCATCTTCAACGATGTAGCAATCATCCTCAATATCCACTTCCATTTTGCAATTGACAGGGACAACCCCTTTGTCCAGATCGGTAGCCAGGACTTGGCTATTCATTACTTTTCCAGAGCCTGGAATCCCGAGCGTTTGTTGATTCATCTGAGCAGGACTGAGGTTTGCCACTGGGGTGACTCGGTGCAGTTTGTAGTGCTGTTTGCTGCCGTGCATGTGCCGCGCCATGAATTCCCGCGCTTTGACACACTTGTGCCTCTGAAGCAATTGAGCTGTTTCAAATGAGATATGACAGACTCGACACATGAACCCTGCTGTGGATGTTTTTGTTGGTTCGCCCCACACACCTGAGGCAGAGTTGATGGGTGTCTTCAACTTCCTGGAGGGAGTGACAGGAAGCCTGTTACCATTTATGTTAAATTCAAAAGAATTTGGACTCTGGCGCTTTGCTGGAAGGCAGAGAGAGATACGAGACTGGGATGCACTGGGATTCTGACTGTTCAACTGTGAGAATGGAGTGACATGAAGTCTTCGTTTGTTTTGATGGCATTTTTTGAAATTTAAATTTTTTAACTGCAGGGTGGAAGCAGCATGAGGTGCCATACTGACTCTGCCTGCTGGACTCTGCTTCAGACTTTTCGGCTCTAGATAAGAAGTGGTCTGAGGTCTGCTAGCACTCTCAGTTCGACGTCGGTCTACAAAGACTTGATTTGGCCTTGCAGTGATTATTCTGAATTTAGTAGCGTTGCTGGGTGAGTTACAAACATGGAAGCGAGGCACTAACTTCTTGCTGGAGAGCAAAAGCCCGCATCCTATACAGCCAGAGACTTTATCTGTGACATGGATGTTGTGGTGGGATATAAGTGAGAACTTGGTCACAAAACACTGTCCGCATTTACCACAGATATATGGCTTTCCGCGATTAAATTTGCACTCCATTCGCAACAGCACCACTGGCTGGTAAAGTGTCCAAAGATCTACTGTTGGTGCACCAACATCTGCAAAAATATTCTTCATCTCTGTCGATGAGGAGTGCATTGGATTTGTTTGTAAAGATGCTTGGGACAGAGGGGGGTACAACTTAGGCACTTGTGAATTCTTTGCACACTGCTTGAGGACTTGCGGCTTACTGGGAACTTGGATTTTAGGCTTCACTGGCAAAGAAACAGATGGCACTGCAGTCACTTTGGGTGGCTTCCAGACAACCTCGCCAGTCTCCAGTCTCTTCAGTTGCTCCTCTTCCTCTTTGCGCTTCTCCATTCTGCGTTTCTTTATTGTTCCATGATCGAGCACTTGGTGCCCTGGTTCATGCGTTGTGCTGTGTTCCAGCATGTCTTTATATTCAGTGAACTCGGTTCCACATGAACAGATGAAACTCATAGCACAGCACACATGTTCTTCAAGGCATTTCCGACTTGAAAATATCTGTTCGCAGCTGAAGCAAAATCGACCAGCATTCATCAAGTCTCTACCTAGGCCATCGTCCATAGGTCTGTCCAGTTTGTGCCTTTTTCTATCCATGATTAGGCTACAGTTGTAACCTGCTGGAGAAAGGTGATTGAATAAATTAAAACATTCACAGAATTCAACTGACACACTCAAAGCATTTACAGTATATCTCATTGTTAACTTTGATGATCGACTCAGACATGTATGTTAATGATAATATATGAAACAAGTGCAAAAAACAATCAACTGGCCTTGCTTCCGGTTGGTTGAAGACGTCCACCTTTCACCCAAGAGACTTCTTCAGGACTGAGCCCATCTTAAGCAAGGCCAGTTGATCCTTTTTTGCTCTTCTCTATTCCTCTCGACCTGGATGAACGAGGACCTACACAGACTTGTATGGAACTGAGACTCCGCCAGTTTTTAAAGCACTTGGAGCTTCAGTTGAACGCTTGATGTCATTTATTAGCCTGTGAAACAACACGAGATCCCCGACAGCTTAGAAAAGATGACTTACAGATGACTTCATGTACCGTTCACCTTATACATTGTGAAATACATACGCGGCCAACAATACAATTATGTCATATACCCTTATTCCCATGCAACTCAATACGTGGAAAACGTGTTTGGTTGCTCTCGTCTTGCGATGGATGCTAGCTTGTTTAGGGCGCGCGTAAATTGCTACTAGTAGGCTAGTGCTAGCAGTACCTAGCTAGCTCAGAAGCAACAACATTAGCTTACCGTCCGTGGAAAATCAAAGTCCAGCTAAGGATGAGTCAATATCCTGGTAGGCGCTAAAGATTGCTTATTGCAATTTGTGGGACATGAGGAATCCCACAAACTTGCCGGTGTTTAACACGAGCCCACTTAGCCCATCAGGCTCCACACAAAACCCGAAGCCTCCATCTTCTTCTTCTACGGATGCTGCTATTCTGCGGGCCAAACGTCATGACTTCGTCGTTTTACTGACTCCTACCGGCTGGATGTCCGATTACACCAAAACAAATGTTCACCTGTCAGTCCTTTGTCAGACTCTGTTATGTTGACTTTGTTATTTTTACTGACTGGAAAAAAAATCAAAATAAAAAACGAAATAGCCTCCATTAATCGGCTGATAAGGAGTGTGTTCAAAGTCTCAGAAAATAAATGACTAAGTGTAATTGAGAACATGGACCTAAGGGCCTAAAACCTTTCATTTTGAGGACTGTTTCGGTGTAGCCATTCAAAATTCAATAGTACAAGTCTACTGCACCACTGAGTCCATAGTCAACTCCTCCATCACCATCTGGTACTGCCGCTGCCAACCAAGAGGGCAGATTGAAGTGCCCCGCTCTGCTGAAAGGGTTGTGGGCTGTGATCTGTCATCTTTCCCGAATCTGAGCGTTTCCACAGCCCCGAGCTCAATTAAACACCCGTCTTTCTGGCTAGAGGCTGCAGCCGACCACGATAACATTTTACTCCACTAGAACAGATTCCTCCTGACTGCAGCTGACCTGATTAACAGAAACTAACAATGCCTTTTATCCTACCCCAAGAACACGTGTAAGGGTTCCACGTCACATACGTGTTGGAAGAATACACACATTATTTACTAATCATAATTTTAGGAAACATAAGTATGTCATTGTAATAATCAAAAACCATTCATAAAAACAGCTACATACTCTGCAAATGATCTAAATGAATTTTACCTTCGTCTTCCTACATGATCAATGAAAAACAATGCATTTCCAGTTATATGGCTACATCTGAATTAAAGTTCAGTCAGAGTAAATATACCTCTGTGCTCGCAATACTATTACCCCTCAACTTTGCACATTAATACTTTTCAATTAAGCAAAATAGTTTTTATTAACATCCCATTCTAGGCATTTAAAACATGCAATTTTGTTAAAAAGGAATACTTTATATAAGAGAAAACTAAAAAATCAACAATATATGTACAAGCATTTTTTAATTAATATTAAACACCCTGCTTGACTAAATGACAATGACTAAATTAAGGGAGTTATTTCTATTATTTAAAATGCATCTCTCACAAAGCAAGGCTATTGATTACTTGAGTAATTGTTAAGTTACAGCCAGGTCATGAAGCACGGATAAATGCAAGAGAAGGTAACATTTGCTACTTTCCAACCCAAACTGCAATTATCCAGTTAAATGTAAAACACAACTCTTAACTAAGACATGTACACAACTTTTAACATAACAGCTTCTTGCATTAATCCAGCTTCTTTTACCTGTTCCTTGAAACGCCATAATTACATAAAATCACATGTGTATTTCACGCACTGGTAAGTTTATTGACACCAGGAACAACATTGTACATCACAGCAATCTTTGTGATTTGTTTGATTACCAAAGACTTACAAACATTTACTGTTTAATGATGTGTTATAAAAGGATGTTTCTTAAAACTAAATTGAACATTTCTTTAAAATGCTTTTTTTTTGTTTTATCAGTGTTTCTCTACTCTAACACACATATCAGAAAACAGCAAATATGGCTGTACAATACCAAAAATAAAAGCTGGACAGAACAAAAAAAAAGAAGAAAATAAGTTGATTTAGTTTGTTTTGATCTGAAATGCATCACATCTATTTCAAAAAATAGCGTCATTAAGGACTCAGCTGTTCTTGAGTATTTGGCTGAGTGTTTCCGACCAAAATCCGATGAATTCTCCTGCGGTGGTTTTTGAGTGATTTAAGGTTCGGATAGGTTCCCTGACAGACATCACAGCGATAGGTTTCAGTCTGTTTGTGAGAAAGCAGGTGTTTTTGCAGACTGTCCACAGTGCCAAACCAGCGAAGGCAAACAGGGCAGCGCACAGGCTTGATCGCAGGCTTGCATGCCCCACTCCTCTGGTGAAACAGAAGACTAATTGTGTTTGGGAAGTCAGAGTTGCAATGGGAACAGTGATACGTTTTGGCTGGGTTTGCTTGTGAATTTGTGGCCCGCAAACCTTTGCATCGATCCCAGGAAAGATGTCTTTTCAGCGAGCAGCGAGAGGCAAAAGTGTTGCCACACCGTGTGCATACAATCCGCTGCTTCTTTCTTATGTTATGTGGAAACTGATCTGCTTTAACAATTTGCTGCTGTGGAGGCTGCTGCACTGACGGAGATGGCTGCTGCTGAAGTTGCTGTTGCTCAAATCGAAGTAATAGTGGTTGTGATCGCTGCGGTTGTATTCCCTTCAGTAGTTGATGCCGTGGATGCATGTGGATCTGCAGATGAACTTCATAGTCTGCCCAGGAATTAACTGTCTCTCCACAAGTTGGACATGTGTAGGATTCCTGTGCGTGTTTCTGTAGGTGCTCCAGGAGAAGACTCGGAGACGTGAATCCAGCTCCACATTCACAAGTCACCCTCCTTGGAAGCACAGAGGGCAGTGACATGATACCCCAGTTGACTCCATCATTCTCCTGCCTTTGACAGTCTGTTGAGCTGTTTGATTCACTCTGCTGTACAGTCTCTCTATCCATATTGGCCATTGTTTGTCGCAACTGGCACTTGTTTCTGTGAACAACCATGTTATCTTTGCGATTAAAGGTCTTTCCACAGACAAAGCAAGGAAACAAAGTGGCATTTAATACATTGGCACCTTGACTACCCGTCAGTGTTCCTGTCCCAAGTCCACGCGGTCTGAAACCACAGAGCCGCAGATGGCGTCTCAACGTAGACGGCCGGCTGTAGGTTTTCTGACATCTGCTACACGGATACCGCTTCACACCATCACTGATAAAATAACGGAGGCCATGGGGCACAGTCTCTTCATTTTTGAGTGACACAGATTTAATCACATCTATTCCATTACCAGTTTTCTCTGTAGAGCTAAGTTCTTCCACTTCATCATCCAAGGGCATGGTCCACTGTCCTTCATTACTGTCGTGACTGTCCATGTCTTCTGTATCCCAGATATTGTCTTGATTTTCTTGCTGGATTGAAGCCCCACCCGAGGAATCCTTCTGCAGCTCCATCATAGAAAATTTGGGTGAAAAGTTTTCTTCTGGATCCATCCAGGCCAGCTTTGAAGGGGAAGATTGTTCTGCATTAACAGGTATCAACTCTTCTTTGATAATACGATCAGCATCAGTACCCACTGCAACACTCTTAGAGATCTGAGGTACAGACTCTGCATCGGTTTTGGCTTTAAGTGATCTTAATGACAGCATTTTCGGAATGGAGAAGTTGGCCCTCTGAGAGGCCGCCCCACTAGGGCCCTGACACTTGTGGTTTTTGAGATTCCACCTCCGTGCATAACTGTGCTTGCACAATGGACAGAAGAAAATTTTTCTTGTGCTGCTTAGACTATGGAATGGCACTAGCTTTTGGCCCATTGATGACTTGTTTTTAAAAGACCTTGACAGTACTCCCCCAGGCATGCATAAATGATTGTCAGGTAAAGGCATCCGGCCAATAATCAGCTGTTTGCAACGACGGCAACATTTGATCCTCTCTTTTTTGTGTAAGAAATGATGCTCTGTCAGTTTGTCCAGGTTTTGAAAAACCCGGCGACAGCGGCCACATTGATATCTCCCATATGTACCATTCATGTTGGGATCCTTGAGTTTCTGGCGAGTTTCAAGAACCACAACAGGTGAGAAAGGCTTGGTGAGAGAGACTATCTTCTTTCTACTTGAATCCAGAACTCTGCTGATGGATGGAGCTTTTGTCTTTATACTTGGTGTTATAAGCAGCCTCCTCAACTGTGCGACAGACAGGTCGTTGTTGCGGGACTCCCCAGCTCTAGGTCCGGGTGTCACATCAACAGAGAAAACTTCTTGTTTGGTGGTAACAACGTTGTTGCTTTGATTTGGAGACGGAGGAGCGTTAAAGCGTGTCATGTACGCTGATGCCAGCAACTTCATCAGATGGTTTTTGCTGGGAACGTTCTCACCATTGGCTCGGTTGAGAACTGATTTTGTTTGGTCTTGGAAGTACATGCTCCCGGTCTCATCAGATATTTGCTCTGCTGTCGTTGACATGTCCTCAAATTCTTTCACGTCATCTTCTTGACGGCATGGAGAATGGCCTTGAGGAGTTACTATGGCAACGTCATCCTCCAGGCTCACATCTGTTTTACGGTCTGTTAGTGTGGCTGGGGACCTTGAAGTTGAGGGGCGATGAAGGTCAAAACCTGGCTGAGTGGTAAAACATGCACTATTATTATCCACAGTGGGCAGTTGGTGAGAGCGCTTATGCTCCAACATGAGACTGAAGTCCTGAAATTCCTCTCCACAATCACAAATATAAAAAGAAGGTGAAGGACTTGGAGGCAAACGTGTAGGTGAAGTCTGGTGTTCATTGGACGCGTCCACGCTTGAAAGCTGTGCTTCATGTGGACTTTTGTTCAACTGTGGAGGGGTATGGACTTTGGAAGGTGCGTCAGCATGGGTTGCCTGGTGGACCAGAAGGGACGCTAATCCATTGAAGGTGGCTGAACATGCGACACAACGATACACCTTGGATGAAGAAGTGCTTCCCTGAAACCCAAGCATCTTGGAAGTCACTCATATACGCAGGGCAGTTTCCTGTAAGTAAAACACAAAAATAAACTGATGTCACCAAGTCAAAAAGAACAGTTTTAAGACATTCACAGCAAAAAAGGATTTGTTTTACCTGATGTGTGACTAATTTGAAACCCACTGTTTTATACAAAGACACTTTCATGTTAATTTCATTTAAATACGGAGATTCATTCTAAATATGATGAAAACTTGTAGTGGATAGAGTAGAACGCAGTGCAGCTGTGGCTTTAAATTATTTTCATTCTACATTCCAGTGCTGGATGTCATTTAACAAGTCTTTCAAAGTACGATAGCATTTTGAATGCAAACATAACATTTTACGATCCATCTAATTACTGTGCTTTTATTTGTCACTAAAAGTTGGCCACAATAATCCTTAGTTAAAAACTTGATTTAAAATCAAGATATATATATGGTTTGCTGAAGCTTTAAACTTATTATTTCTAAATACAGTAAGGATGAATTAATGAAAGAATCACTACAGCATACAGAGTAGAGCTGGTCTGATAAATGTTTTTTTCCAGACTGGGCAAATGTGAAAAGTCTAAGACGCTATGAAGCGACGCTATGTCCCACGTGTAATATATTGTGTGCATCAAACAAATCAAACCAAACAAATTGAGGAATCACTTAAATACAAATAGAAAAAATAATTAACATAATTAACCAGGGCTGCGCTTTATCACTAATTCTGTTTGTGATTTTCATGGACAGGATATCAAGGCATAGTCGCGGTGAGGAGGGGTTACAGTTTGGTGGCCTGAGGATTGCATCGCTGCTTTTTGCAGATGATGTGGTCCTGTTTGCGTCATCGGCCTGCAACTTGCAGCATTCACTGCTCCGGTTTGCACCAGAGTGTGAAGCGGCGGGTATGAGGATTAGCATTTCCAAATCTGAGGCCACGGTCCTTAGCAGAAATCTGGTGGACTGCATTTTCCGAGTGGGGGATGAGGTCCTTCCACAAGTGAAGGAGTTTAAGTATCTTGGGGTCCTGTTCACGAGTGAGGGAACAATGGAGCGTGAGATTGGACGGAGAATTGGGGCAGCAAGAGCAGTATTGCAGTCACACTGTTGTCACAAAGACGGAGCTAAGCCGAGAGGCAAAGCTCTCTATCTACCAATCAATCTTCACTCCTACCCTCACCTACAGACATGAGCGATGGGTCATGGCCGAAAGAATGAGATCGCGGATACAAGCGGCTGAAATGGGCTTTCTCAGGCGGATAGCTGGTGTCTCCCTTAGAGATAAGGTGAGAAACACTGCTGTTCGCGAGGGGCTCAGAGTAGAGCTGCTGCTCCTTTGCATAGAAAGGAGTTAGTTGGGGTGGTTTGGGCATCTAGTGCGGATGCCTCCAGGACGACTCCCTAGGGAGGTGTTTCTGGCACGTCCAACTGGGAGGAGACCTCAGGGCAGATCCAGGACCAGGTGGAGGGATTATATCTCAATACTGGCCTGGGAACGCCTTGGGATCCCCCATTCAGACCTGGTGGATGTGGAAAGGGAAGTTTGGGGATCCCTGTTGAAGATGCTGCCCCCGCGACCCGACTACGGATAAGCGGTGGAAGATGGATGAATGGATAATTAACATACATGTAATATGAGTATTCAATTAAAATTCACCTAGTTGTATAAAATAAAACTAGAGGAATATATTTAGTGATACTTGTGTTTTCAGTACACATCAACATATATTATCTCTCTATAGTCTGAGAAGGAATCTAAAAGATGTGATGCACACATCTATTTACATACCACTGCGACTGAGCAGTATCTTCAAATTAATCATGAATATTTCCATATGCTTAATGAATGATTATTGAATTTTAATGTTTTCTTTTCTTCCTCTGGATAAATCCTGAACACGACCGTCCTCAAGGAGTGGTCTGTGTCCTTCGGGTGCAGGCAGACTGCTGTCGGCTCTCCTGTGTTGAGTTTAATGCGGGTGGAGCACAGGAGTACAGGTCACATTTTCTGTACAGGTCACTGTTTCTGTCTCAGCGTGTAACAGCAGTCCATCTGCACCTGAGACACAGGCCACTTCTCTGAGGACAGCAACGTCCAGGTTTCATCAGGGAAGATCAATGGTTTGAGAAGGGAGTTAAGGAAGCCATTTTTGTCAGACTGGAGAAACCATCTCTGAATACAGATGGATGATGAAGACAAGATGAGGTTGAAAATACCATCTAACATCCAGAATGCATTACTGACCTCCTTCCCCAAAAACCACAAAAAGCACACACCTGGGTAAAGCTCACCATAACGGCTCACATGAGGGTGGGACGACTCCCTTATGAATGGTAATAACCCCTAACCAGACTTATCCTCTTGGTGGTGTGTATTCCCCTCTAACAGGATCTGGACCAGTCAGAAGCCTTTGGGAAACCTAAAGTAAGTCCAGTTGATTCTTCTTTGATCATAAAATGACTATTTTTTCAGACAGTGCATAAGTGCACACGTTGGAAAAGTTATACATTAAACAGAATTAAAACAGACCCCCCTAAGTAAGTGATTGTAGGTGTCTGTTTCAAATAATTTTTGGCTTACTGCCATCGCGTTATAACGGAGTGGATCATTTGTAAGAGCATTTTCACAAATTTGTAATAATTGGAGATTATGTGGAGGAAATCTGACCTCTTTCCAACATGACTAGAAGTTTGAACCTGATAATAATGGAGACACACCAACATAACACAACACCAACGTCCACTGTGGGGAAACGGGCTTTTTGTCACTAGTAACACCCGAGAAAATGTCAACAAGCACAACCACAAACGACTTAGTGATATCAGTGGTCATAACCACTGCTATGAAAATGAAAGCGAACATCCAGATTCCGTTACATGCTAACTTCATTTGTTAGACGGATCCCATCCAGTGGTTGTTATGGTTATGACGGCTTTACAAACAGCGTAACGTCAATTAAAAGCTAATCATTTCACATGAGCTCTTATGTTGCTGCATTAGCTAGCTCGCCCTCAGAGCTCATAGATGCCACCCTGGCATGTTTGTTAAACCCGGGCTGCTGGCTGGTCCGGTGATCCCAGAGGGTCTGCTGGTGGTAGTCAACCCGAGGGGGTGGCCACGTTCCCCGAAGAAGGCCGACGAACGCTAAACGTTAGCGGGCTAACCGTGACCCGAGCAGCTCCTCCACAACAACAACCGCTTTACCTCTCTGTCCTCCTCTATCCGAGGGGCGTGTTTCTCCAAGAAGACGAGCCACAGCGGTGCGCGGAGAAGCTTAACTAGGCAGACATCTGCCCCAACGGACGACACGGACTCTCCTCAGGAAGAACACGGATCCTGTCAGCTCTCTGCTGGACAGAAGTGATGCTACGGATGGAGCAAAGGGCCACAGGTCGAGGCTGAGACAATCGCAGCTGCAGCGGGCGCGGGACGGAAACGCGGCAGTTCCGATCGGCGCATGCGCGCTCAGGCCCCCGAGGAAACGTGGTGGGCAGTGTCTGCGCCTTAGTGGGTTGGCGCACAAGCTCCGCTTGCGCAGATTTCTCCCGGCTTTCACTATACTCACTGCTGTATATCCATACCTTGTGTTTTATCTCGGTTATCTACATTCTGTTGATGCTTGTAATGAAAATCTGTCCTTATAAATGCTGGGCCTATAGATGATATCTTTTGAAATTAAATTACTTGTGCTCTATTATTATCATCATCATCTTTCTTATTATACATTCATGAATTATTATTATTATTATTATTATTGTTATTATTATTATTATTATTAATAAATTAGAACTTAACAGTGGCTCAGTGGTAGAGCACGCAGATATCCAACGTTCCAAGATCAGCGATTCGATTCCCACTTCCGCCCAAAACCACTCTGAGTGTGAGCTGGCAGTGGGCGCCCTTGATATGGGCGCCGCTGTCATATAGCGCATCGTAACTTATGAGACAGTACGCCCTTGTTACTCGCGGTTCATGCGTTCCAGGAACCACACGCAAATAATGAATTCTGCGATATAGCAACAAACTGTCTTTATGGTAATTTAAACATTTATGAACCCTCCCCATACTGATATTAAACCACCTTCTATCTATATTACCTTTTCACACACTCTGATCAACTGTTTAAAGCACTTTTGTGTCTCACAGAAGTCGAAGTCGAAGACTCACGGAACGTAGCACACTTCTGGATCCCGTCCGCCAATAGAATGCACATACGTTATCATGTGACTGTGTACCAAAAATCCACGATGAGGTGAAGTAGCGAGTGTTGATGCGTGAATACGTGAGGGAACACTGTATATTTTGTTTGGCCAAGGTCCCCACTGATCATAAAAAAAATAATGCCAACAAAAAGTTTGTTTAATTACGTAGTTCAAATAATACCCAAGGTTCATTTTAACTTTCCTGTCCCTTTAAGAAGAGCACTTAAGCCACCATTAATCTTAAGTACACTCTCAATGTCTCCATACAGGGTCTGAAACCTTGTAGAGTGTGCCACAAGTACGAGTAATCAACTCCATAAAAAGCTTTTTCTTGGTCTATAAAAATAAGACCAAGTCCTCTGTTCAATAAACCCAAAAGTTCCAAAACATTACAAATTAAATGTACATTATCCTTGATTAGCCTACCCTGTACACAGCAAGTCTGATCAACATGAACAACCTGCTCCATCACTTTTTGTAGCCTGTTGGCCAAGACCTTGGAGGGGAGTTATAATCTGTGCAAAGGAGGTTGCAAGTTTCCTTTTCTTGGCAGGAGCACGAGGACTGTCGTCCCACAGCTCATCATGCTTTCCCTGAGCGCGCAGGAGCACGAGGACTGTCGTCCCACAGCTCATCAAGCTTTCCCTGAGCGCGGAGAGCAGGTATCCACCAATCATCCACCAGAATTCTTTGTAGAACTCAGCAGGTAGGCCATCTAGGTCTGGAGACTTACCAGGTTCCATCCCCTGCAGGGATTCAGACAGCTCTTGCAGGGTAATGTCAGCATCTAGGTGGCAGTTTTGTTCCGCCAACACACTCGGCAGACCAGACAGAGTGAAACAATTATTCAGAGAAACCTGCTGCGTATCTACTGATTTCTGCACTGTCCTCCAGCACCGTACCCTCCAAAGAAGAAGAAGAAGAACTATACTTTAATATTCCCCGTAGAGAAATTATTTTCACTCTTTTATATATTTCAGCTCTGAGCCCCTTCTTGTTCACTATGCTGATGGACAGGCTGATAGATTAGATTTGACAGGAATCTCCATGGACTATGATGTTTGCAGATGACATTGTGATCTGTAGTGAGAGCAGGGAACAGGTGAAGGAGAAGCTAGAGAGGTGAAAGTTTGTCCCGGAAAGGAGAGGAATGAAGGTTAGTCGCAGTAAGACAGAGTACATTTCTGTGAATGAGAGGGACCCAATTGGAATTGTGAGGTTACAGGGAGAAGAGATCAAGAAGGTGGAGGATTTTAAGTACTTAAGTTTAACAGTCCACAGCAATGGAGAGTGTGGAAAAGAGGTGAGGAAGCTGGTACAGGCAGGATGGAACAGGTGAAGAAAAGTGTCAGAAGAGTGATAGACTGATGTTGTTTGGTCTAAAGACAGTGTCCCTGAAGAAAAGACAGGAGACAGAGCTGGAGGTAGCAGAGATGAAGATGCTGAGGTTCTCTTTGGGAGTGACCAGGATGGATAAGATCAGGAATGAGTACATCAGAGGGACAGCACATGTTAGAGGTTTTGGAGATAAAGTCAGAGAGGCCAGACTGAGATGGTTTGGACATGTCCAGAGGAGAGAGAGTGAATATATTGGTAGAAGGATGCTGAGTTTTGAACTGCCAGGCAGGAGGCCTAGAGGAAGACCAAAGAGGAGGTTTATGGATGTAGTGAAAGAGGACATGAAGGTAGTTGGTGTGAGAGAGGAGGATGCAGAAGAAATGGTTAAATGGAGGTAATTGATTTGCTGTGGCGACCCCACATGAAAACAGATGTATTGGTTTTATTACTCAAGCGCACCCAACATACTCAAAAATCAACGTGGTGACAAAACGACTTTGTGTTGGCAATCATGGATTGCGCTGGGCAAGCATTGTGAAGCCGTAGATGAATGTTAGCAGGCTAACTGGAGAAAGAGAGCTAAGTAATTGTAGGATTGGGAAAGGAGCTAACGTTAAAGGAAAAGGCACCTGTCAAAAGAGAAAGTGGAAAAGAAACTTTAGAGAAGTGAGACTTCTGTTAGCTGACTACATGAACAGAACTGTATGTAGTTACTTAAAGACTGTTTTCTTCAGATGCCTGCGGAGCATTTTGGAGCATTTTGATTGTCCCATTCCAAATGGCATAGCTGGACAGACTGTTCATGCTAGCCAGCTAGTTTCACTCAGAAATCGTTGCCGTTTTCTGTGTCATTCCTGCTTTTTGGACTTTCTGCTCAAAAACACGAAAATTGTTGGGACAGTCCATGTATAGCTAGTGATGGGCAGATGAAGCCCCATGAAGCATTGAAACTTTTCATCCCAAAAGCTTCATGAGGCTTCATTTGCTCTACTACGACATCTACTGGATGCTAAAATATCAGTTGGCATGAGTTTGAAGTGTGTGACATTTTGCAGAAAGCCTGTGAATAAAAATGTCAGCAAAATAAGGAAGTACGCAAAACATATATATTTTAGTGATGGCAGTACACTGTGTGTGTATAAAAAATAAAAAAATCAAATAAATCTATTAATAATTCCTGTAGGGAAATTACTTTTAACTCCAAATGCTTGCACATGTTACAGTGCACACACACGCACGCACACACACACACACACACTGGCAGCATGGAAAATGATCATCACTGTACAATAAACATGTAGTGAGGGGAGGGTGGTTGGGGTTGGGGTACGGACAATGATTATGCATTTGTAACGTTGAGGTGTAGTGTCAATATGCTTGGGTCGTATCATTGGTTTTTATTTAAAAACATTTTTGCTCACTACAGCAGGTCTTCGGTGATTTTTTTTTTTCCACACAATATTTAGAAAAGACCCGCCTTACATTGCTGTCAAAACTCGTGGCACAAACTGAACCACCACCTGAATCGGGCCATGTCCACACGTAACCGCATAAGTGCTTTAATCAACACGTTTATAATCAAGAACTCTGAGAACGGGCCGTTCCTCCTGGAGGACGACCTCCATCACAGAGTTTTCCCACCAGCAGGCAGCGCATCGTGGTCTGACCCAGAACTGGTGTCGGTGAGGGACATGAATGAATGAATATATAAACTTTATGACTAATAAAGAAAGAAAAAGACGAACAAAATAACCAACTGTTAAGAATATTTATCAACGTATCTTCGACGTGGTTTGAGAGGGGAGTGAAAGAATCCATCCATGTCAAAGTAGAGAAGCTATCTCTGAACAAGGGGGAGGGGGGGTATGAGACATTACCTTTTGCCTATTTACAATCAGGTCCTTGCCTGAGCTTTTCTCCTCTTGCAATGGGCTGGCAAGTCTGGTATTTGATTACTGAAGCGTGAATACATTTTTTATCCTTTCTACTCTTATGTCCTTACTGCTACAGTTTAGATGTTTTAATATTTCCTTTATTGTTTGCTGTGTTTTTCCTTGTTTGCTGTGTTTTTCCTTCTTTTACAATATTTCTAATGTCTCCTCTGCAGTGTTGTGCAGATTCAGCCACTGCACAGACATTTTCCTTGAGGATTTCCAGATACTTGATGGCATCCATCTTGCTGCAGGAGTCCAGTGCCTAAGGAAGCAAAGCAGCCCCTCAGTATTACTAGGATTCACAATGGATAGGACACTTCTTTCAGCATAGGTTTCATTCTTCCCTCTGCAAAGCTACTGATCCATAGAGCCAAAATATTACAATTTTGTTTCAATGCATCACAGAAAAGCATGTTCAAATTTGTTCCCATCCGGATAGTTTTCTCATCCGGAACACAATTTTTCTTTTGAGTGAACAACGGTCTATGTTTTTGCTTTTTAGGTATACAGCTCTTTCATAGAGACGTGACTGCGGTGGACAGCTGCTTTCTTATAAATGCATTAGTTTTCATGAATTTTAGTTGCATATCAATCACTAAATTGGATAATATTACATCACTTTGTACACTGAAGAAAAATGGCAAGTCATTACAGGTAGAAAACAGAATAACGTGTGGAACCTCAATGACCAACAGAGCTGGAATGACCAACTTGCACATGTAATGACTATTAATTTCCTAGTATCAATTTTATGTTGAGGAGAAATACTAATAAATAACATGTTCACTGAATGGCAAATCATGCATCAGGCTATATTTCAACTACAATGCATAGGTTACAATTAGTCTTCATTAATCTGTAATTCATATGTAGGGACTTTTTGGGGATGGGACTCATATTTTACAATGGAACTCGAAGTTTTTGCATATTGATATATTCAAAATAATCCTTCTAAGATATGGATTGATTTTTAAAAAATAAAATTCTGACTGGGGGCATGGTGTTGCAGTGGTTAACACTGTTGCCAGCAAGGCGGTTCTGGGTCCAATCTGCTCTGTGCAGACTTCGCATGTTCTCCCCATGTCTGTGTGGATTCTGTCTGGGTTTTCCCGTTTCCTCCCACCTCCAAAAACATGCACTTCAGGTGAATTGGCCAGTCTCAAATTGTCTGTAGGTGTGAGTGTGTGCATTTCTATGTCTGTCCTTCATGTGGCTCCGCGGTGCACTGGCTTCAATCTACTGGGATAGGCTCCAGCAAACTCCATGACCCACGAGGAGGAAGAAGAGTCCTTTTTCAACATTCTTGTGGATTTATGCACTCATTTCTTCTATATATTCTAACATGCGTATGTGCGTACAGGCCCCTGAAACAAACACACACACACACACACACACACACACACACACACACACACACGCAGGGGTCCTAAGGCAGGAAAATACAGTATATTTGCAATGAGAGGTAGAGTGGTAGGCAGTGCACCAAATGAGCAGCTTGTAAGGGGACGGTGCTTTGCTCAAGGGCACCTCAGCAGTGCTCAGAAGGTGAACTGGCACCTCCCATTGCAAAAACAATAGAACGTGAATGAATTCATTACTTACTGATCATCAACACCATTCAAATGAGAAAAGGATTAGGGTTAGGGCTCAGATCATAAGGTGGTATTGCTGTCTAGGGAGATTTTTACATGAAAAATAAGTACAGGTAGTCCTCAACATGCTAACACAATTGCAAAACTGAAGTTGTACTTTATTAAAGTTCGATCTATATTTGCTGTTTGAGGTAAATTAAATGCCATTACTACTCTAAAGACTTAACAGAAAGAATAGCAGGAAATCAAAACAACATGATAGTTAGGTCCCTCTCGGTTACACGTTGGTTTTCAAAAACAAAAAATACGTTAAAATAAAAACTACGTTTATGTCATTTCATTCAATTTCACCTCTGTCCACCAAGTATTGGAAATGTATAATCACTAGAAAACCATGAGAACAGTGTTGGTGTAAATGCGAATAAAACATTTAATATCATTAAAATACATGTACCTATAGTTCCAGATATACCGTTAAGCATCACTTGTGATTTACTTTGAATCAAGATTAGTGTACACACGGTGAACTTTTGCTCTTTATAATTTACCCCTTGAGAAGAAGAAAGCACTTCAAAAACACGACAAGTTTTTTTAAGTGAATCCAACAACAGCAAGAGTCAGCTGTTGATTGACGATCCACTGTATCGTACTGCAGCATGTCACATACCTTTGGAGCGAAAGAAGAGTAGGAGGGGAGAGGTATGGTTTGTGAGCTACAGAGTTGTCATCAGCAGCAGAGATATCGTCACCACTTTCACTATTGTCACTAGCCGCTGATTTAAGGTAAGAAGCACGACGCTCTGAGATGCTCACAGAGACAACATACAAGAAGATGATGTGGGGAGGAGTATTGGAGATGGAGAGTGGTGCTGCTTGGCAGGGGTTGTGGCAGAAAGGGGAACTGCAGTACAATAATTCCTCACATATTCGCGCTTCAAGATGCCAGGCTTCACCTCATTGCTGACTTTTTGTAGGTAGTCACGTGACACAGTATGCGCATTCTATTGCCTGACACCATCCGGAAGTGCGCTGCGTTCCGTGAGTCTTGGAACGCAGTGCACTTCTGTGTAATAAAAAACACTTACTAGCACTCTAAACAATCTAGAGCGTGGGAAAAGGTAATACAGATAGAAGGTGGTTTAATATCAGTATGGGGAGGGTTAATAAATTTTTAAATTACCGTAAATTATATATAGTCCGTCGCTGTATCGTAAAATTTTGTTATTCGCAGGTGGCCCTGGAACGCAACAACTGCGAGTAACGAGAGATCACTGTACAAGTCAGATATGGTGGCGCGCGTTTGTTCCCATGTCTGAATATTCGTATGTTCAGGATTACTTGTATTTGCTCGGCAGAAACACACTGTCAGATTTGTCTACAACAACTTGTCAATGGCAGTATATTAATAAAATTGTGCTACTAAGTCATTTTATCACTACAGGGGGCGAGTGCTCAAACCGCTCAAGTGACGATAGTATCATCATAGGCTACTTCTCTTGGTAAATCTTCCTCAGGTTTGCAATCTTTGGATATGTTGACTCAAAACCATGTTTCTGGTAGGCTTTCAAAGCAAGTCAACATTTTCTCAGGTTCATATCCATTACCTCAAAGTATACAAGAATAAATTGAGAAAGACTTGGGATTTTTAGGTTGATTTTACTCATTAACAGAAAGAACAATTTTCTTAAAGTAATACTCACAGGGAAGATCATTCTTCCTCAAATTTCTGTCCAAGTTTCATCAATACCAAAATTCAACTCATGGCAAACACAACGCTTCAGCGGAAAATTACAAAATTATTTTTACAGGAATTGTCATGGAAAATATCCATACCAGATTAAACCGACTACTTCAAATCTCACATAATGTAAACAAAACAAACTAAAAAAGTATTTCAAAATGAATTTAAAAAAACAACAACAATTTGATCAAAAGTTCAGCTTTTATCCAAGACATCTGATGTTGCTTTGTCTGGGTTATTACACGTCACACTATGTCAACATCACAAATCTTTACAGTTTTGTCATAGATTTACAAACGCTGCCATTCTATGTAGCTAAATTACACTATACAAATAGTTCTACAAATATATACACTGTAAACAGGAACCCAGAAAAAAAATGCTTTATCATGTTCTAATGTGAGCAAAGCGATACCCAAGTACTGAACAAGGGTTAAAAAATATGACTGATTTATAGTGGAATTACAAATGGATGTACAAAGTCAAATGTAAGGCATGAAAGGGATTTGAAATGACTTGACACTTATTGAACTGGAAAAAATACAGTGAAAGGCATGTACAAAACCATTACCGCGAGGACCCAGCATGAGACAACTGATGTTCCTCCAGCAAATGCGGAAAAGCAAAAGCTTTCTCACACTCATCGCATTCATATACAACCTGGCCAACGTGACTTTCTTGGTGCTGCTTAAGGTAAGACCATTTGCTGAACGACTTATAGCACATATCACAGCGGAACTCTCCCACTTCTTTTTCAGCATGAAATCTCAAATGCAAAGAAAGCTCTTGTGACGTTTTGAATTCAGCTTTGCACTGAGTACATTTGTGTTTTTTTTCTGACAAAGTAGCTGTGGTTTGTGTAACAGATTTTTGCCAGTGCCTTCGTTCGTGTTCTTTCAGGTACCGCCTCAGGGCAAATGTTTTTCCACAAAGCTCACAACTGAATGGTTTCTCATTTCGATGTTTATTTTGATGCTCCAACAGTTTACTTTTCGAGGAAAACTGCATTGAGCAAATGGGGCAATAGTAAAGGTCCTCTCCTGTAACATCAATATCCTCCTCCTCTGCTGCTTGATGGGTTGGAGCTGTCTTAGATAATGGATTTGAGTGTTGGTTCACCATTTTTCTGTTTCTCTGAAGGAAACAACTGTGCTGGTGGATATTGTTACTTCCTAAAAATTTCTCGCCACAGTCTGTGCACTCACTTTGGGTAGTTGATGTCAAATGATGATGCTCATGCTCTTCAAGTTCACTCCCAGAAGGAAATGCCATTTTACAATTAAATGAACTGTCAGAATGCATTGAGAAATGCTCTGTCATTTCAGCAGCACTTCCAAAATCCTGCCTACAAACTGGACACGTGTATCTTTGTGTAGAAGCTCCTTCTTTAGTCTGATAATTCATTTCTGTATTAGTAAAATCATGGCTCTTAAGATGGCTGAGAAACTGCTGAGCCGAGGAGAAGGTTGTGTTGCATTGATAACAGGGATATTGACCCCCGGGCAAAGACAGCCCATGGATGTTTGTGTGCTTTTTTAGGTGAGATGCATGCAGAAAATGCTTATCACAGTCCAAACACGTATATGGTCGCTCCTTGGCTGCCATGCAACCATGCTCCGAGAGCTTCTCAGGGTCTCTGAAACGCTCACTGCAAACACCACAGCGATATTTCAGTTCTTTGTTAACTGCTGAGACCTTGGGGTGTGAATCAGACTCTTTATGCATCTTCCTTGAAACCGAAAGAGAGTAGTGGCCACCTAATTTAGAATGACACTTCCGATGTTCAGCTCTACTACTCTTAGAAAGGAAAATACGATTGCATATGTCACATGGGAAGTTTTCTTCACGATGGGTAGACATGTGTTCTGCCAACTGTGAGGGTCCTGTGAAACTGAAATCACACCTGGGACAACGGTAGGGGCGGCTTTTTCCATGAGTATGCTTATGTTTACGAAGGGCAAAAAGAGAGACAAAACCTCTACCACATGCCTGACACTGAAATTCTGATTTGTGCATTCGTTGGTGCTGCTGCAGCTGGGATGCCTGGAAAAAACATCGACCACATTCAGCACATTCGTGTGGCTTTTCACCTAGGTGACATCGTTGATGATCCTCAAGACTTTCTGAAGTTGGGAATGTTTTGCCACACACATGGCATGGAAAGTATGGTGCACAGTCTGAGTCACTGTCCTCCATGTCATTATTGTCGTCCTCATAACTTTCAGTTGTGCTGACTTGACTGCTAAGTTGTTTATCAGCATACTTCTTTTCCTGGGCTATACTATATTCTTTCTGCTCTTGTTGATGCCATTTTTTATAATGCCTTGACAGTGATTTCTTAACTGAATAGGCCTTGTTACAGAAACGACAATGGTAGACGTCGTCTGGGTGTTCTTCACTGTAATGATTACATAAGGCAGGTCTTGTCCAAAATCTTTCGTTGCAGAATTTGCAAGCGTAAGGCCTATTTATGTCATGACACAACATGTGAGCTTCAAGATCAGATGACATGTAAAACATTTCGGGGCAATTAGGGCAAGAGTACTTCTTATTTATGCCATGCATCTTCATATGTTTTTCAAGAAATCCTTGACTGGAAAAAACACGTCCACATTTTAAACATGTATTGCGTTTTTTCTCTTGTTCTTCTCTGCCATGGTCTTCAAGATGACTAATGAGCATTAAGCCATCTGTAAAGCTCTGCTCACATTCTGAACATTGGTATTGCACAGCCTTCTTGTCTTTGTTTGAGATGTCTTGTGTCTCATTTCCTTCAGAATTTTGCGGGGTCTCACTCAAGTCTTCTTTGCAGGAGAAGTTGGTCTGCAAAACCCCAGTCCCAATTGTTTTGGTGCCTTCATTGAAAACTAAGACAGAGTCATTCAAAGCAAAATCAAGTTTTGCTTTCAAAGGGACGTCAGACTTTTGAGTTGAAATACTCAAGGGGTTACTTTCAGGTCTACATTTCCTTTGGTGATTACGGAGAAGGAATTTATTCCAGAAGCCTCTTTTGCATGTCTTACAGATAAAAGGAGGATCCTTTGTATGTACACGCTGATGACCAGTTAGTCCAGCTTTATTTAAAAAGCGCATGTTGCACACTGAGCAGGAAAATGATTTAGAGACCTCTCCAACAACAGCTGTGTCCATCTTATAGGTTAAATTAGGCTGTTTGTCACAGCTCTTATCCACAGGCTCTTCTTTGATGTTGGGTATACTTGACAGATGATGTTGTAGAGGAACAGTTGACGCTGGTGGAAACATTGTTTCCATCTTGTGTTCATCTAAAAAATGCTCTTGGAGCTGTGAAAAAAGCAAAAAACGTGAACTACAGTATGCACAAGAAAAGCCTTTTGGTGGACTTTGAGATGATGATGGTTGACTTTTATCCACTGTTGACTTTGATGAGCTTGATGCCAACATGCAACTTTTTTTGTGACTTTTGAGCTTAATCTGGTGGAAAAATCCTCCACATCTGTGACAGAGAACTTTCTTTTGATGAGGTTTTTTGATGCACTTTGGGTAGTGTCGTAACACATAATCCTTCCTAATAAATCTCTCACCACAGTAATCACAGGCAAATGGTCTCTCTCCTGTATGCAAGCGGGTGTGTACACGCAACTGATAGCCATTTCCAAAAGCACGAGGGCAATAATTACACACGTATTTGTAATTTTTGCTATAATGAGGCTGAATCCTTTGAAGAATTTGGTTTCTTACCCTATCAAGAGGTTTTGTTACACTTTCTTCTGGTAGAACTGTAACCAATGGTGAAGGCTCACCAGTTTCCTTTGACAACTTCCGGCACCTTTTTACCTTCCTATGGTGCTTCAGAGATTTTTCATGAGAAAATGATGCGCCACAGCCTGCACACTTGAATAATTTTGTTGAATGAAACAGAGTGTTGTGTCGAGATAGTTTAGCATGAGTTGGGAAGCTTCTTGAACATATGGTACACTCAAAGGTTTCTTGCTTTTCAGTAGGATTTAAGTTGAACTTATTTTGCCATCCTTTGCCAACATCATCTAAACTGATTTTGGGAATACAGACTTCCAATCGCGATCTTCTTCCTTTGCAACGAATCTGATGTACTTTCAGATGATCGTACCTCGAAAAGCAGTTATCACAGGCTTTGCAGCGATACGGCTTGACTTCATTATGGGTCAGAATGTGACGTCTTAGGTTTCGTGATTTCATGAAAGTCTTGGTGCAGAATTTACACTTGTACTCAGTTTCACCTTCAGTCTGGAGCTTTTGAGCTACCACTCTTAGAGTAGGCATATTTGACAATTGTTTTGATGCATCAACACTAGACTCCCCCTCTTTGTTGACGTCACTACAGTTAGCTTCATGTGTCACACAAGATGTCCGACTTCCAAATCTGTGGCCACAGTGTACACATGCATATGGCTGCAGACCAGTGTGTGAAACAACATGTCTCAAAAGTAATGATCTGTACCTGAATCTCTGTGTACAGTAAGAGCATTTAAATTGAAGAATCTTGGTCGAACTGGACTGCAGATCTCTTTTAGGAATATTCGGCCTCATCTTGGAAGTGCTGTTATCGTAACTACTCTTAGGAACTGATAATCCATCACTGACCTCAGGCCCATTACAGTTCTTTTGATGAGAGGTAAGTTTTGTGAATCCATAGTACTGGTTGCATCTTGAACAATGAAGCAATGTGTTCTTCCTGTGGCCATTGAGATGATTTTTCAGTCGAATTTTCTTACTAAACAACCGGGGACAATAGGAACACTTGTGTGACCCCATTTTTCTAGGGGTCTTGTCTAACTGCACTGTGACTGGATGTTTGTTCTGAGCAGGTAAACACTGTCCACTTGTGACTGGATGTTTGTTCTGAGCGGGCAAACACTGCTCAATGTGCAGTTTAAGATAGATTTGACGGTAAAACTGTTTTCCACAATTAGTGCAGGAAAAGGCTTTGTCTCCAGTATGTCTGACCATGTGGCGTAGCAAACCCCTGCGATTTGTGAAATTCCGGTCGCAAAATGGACACTGGTGTGACAAGGGCCCAGATATATGTGTAAGACAGTGTTTTCTTAGTCCATGGGCATCATTAAACACCTCTTGACATAAGGAACACTGTAGCTGCTTTGCTCCACTTTGTTCTTTGAGAATTTCCAAAGACTGCTGCAGCTTTAACTTTAACTGTGATCTCTCTTCACGTTTAAGTGCCTTGATTTCTCTTTTTCTGTGCGCATTTACATGCCTGATGAGATGTGCAGGGTACTGGAACTGGACATGGCAGTCTGGACATTGAAGCATTCCCCTTTTAAGGTGTGAGCGTCTGTGTTGGAGCAGTTCTCTTATAGATGGGAGTATCTTTTTACATACAGTGCATTGTATCTTCCTTTGGTGAACACCTTTATGTCCAATAAGATGTGTATGTTTCTTGAATCCTTTTCCACATTCCAGACAGTGGTATGGTTTTTCACCTTTGTGATCGCTCTCATGTTTCTTTAGTGATTGTGATGTGCTGAAACTCTTTCCACAGTAATTGCAGCTCAGAGAATGATTTGTAATTTCTTCATTTGAATGTGAGGTATCCTTGCTCTCTTCAGTCTCTGCACTATTTAAAGTTGGTGGTTTACCCATTACAGAGGAATCAGAATGCCTGTATCTGATCTTTTTGCCTGTGAGCTTAAACAACTCATGTTTCTTCCTATGTCTGTAAATTCCAGAAGGATTCCAAAAAACAGCTGGACAAAGAGAACATCTGTACTTTGGTACACTCTTTGGGACTTTGACAACTTGGAGTTCTTGTTTTGTCTCTTCATTTTCCTTCAAAGAATTGTGTTCTGGTTTTTGACTTGGTTTTGAATCTTGTTTTGTAAGCTGATTAAGATAAGCTCTAAGGCAAAATGTGTTAATATGTCTATATCGGTTAGAAGCTAAAGTAAAAGTAGTGTAACACAACGGACATCGATATTTACCAGCAACTTTATCTTTGCCACCAACAACTTTTTCTTTGACACAGTCACGCAAATGTTGAGCCCTTTTGTATGTATTCTTAAAAAAACATGAACAAAGAGGACATTTATATTTTCCCATCACTTCTGTGGTTGACCTACTGAGCGAAACTGCCAAATGTTTTCCTGGTTGTACACCACAGAGGTGCTTTTTGACCTCTTCAGCACTCAAGAAACCTTTGCCACAATAATGGCACATATGTGTTTTGGAAATGTCAACAAGCTTTATATAACATTCAGGCAACTTTGCACATTCATTTTGTGTGGAGTTATTTTGTGGTCGGATTTCAGTTTCACTGATAATGGCATCAGAATCTATAACTGGCTGATGTTCTGACAGCTTGCACCTACCAGGTACACTGATGTGTCGATGGAGGGAACTTGATTGTGCAAAGTATGTGCCACATCCACAGCAGAGAAAAGGTGTTTTTCCAGTGTGAATCCGCATGTGTGCGACATATTGATATAATTTAGAAAATCTAACTTTGCAGATCATGCACTTGTGTCGGCCGTTTTTTTTTTTCCTTAGTTGGGTAGAGTCAAAAGGAATCCGAGTGCCTTTGTTGATTACACTACAAACATGGTTTTCAGCTTGGTCATTTGTCATCAGAGGAAGTCTGAGTCCACATTGATTACATTTGTCCTGCCCAAGGAATTTTTCCTTCTGTTTGCTGGAATCATGAGAGAGCTGAGGACTTTCTTTAGTTATAACACAGATGTGTTTTTTTGCCATTTCATTCCTCGCAAGGTAAATGTCACAAGTATTGCAAAACTGTATGTTGTGGATAGAATGGGAGGAATGGTAGTGTTCAATAAGCTGCTGTGCATTGTAGGTTGTGTGCTGGCAATCTGCACAACGATAATTAGTCATTCCATTTTTTGACTCTGTTTGCAATATGACAACAGGCTGTAGATATTTTCTCATTTTGAAAGAGGATTCAAATGGAATCTCTTGTCCATCTGAACAATCTCTACTGTTACCATCATATATGGCCAAAGAGGTAACTTTACAGTGACCTGAGCCAAGTTTTGTTTCCCCAGTGTCACAAGAAGAGTCCTCTCTGGACAATGGCTCACCAAAAAGCACGGAATCAACTGATGGCTCCTCTGTATGTGTGTCCGAATCTTCAAACGACGTGCTCGCATTCTCAGCAATACCTCCACTAAAAGTTTTTAGTTCTATGGCCATTGAACTGTGGTATTGAGATGGTTGTCGATGTGGTGAAGAGGTCATATTGGTATTCTGTGCTGGACTTTTCAATTCATTTTCACGATTTGAATTTATGTCTGTGCCTGAGATGTCTGACTGTAAGTATGATTCTATAGCAGATTGTCCTTCCTTGTCACTTGTTAAAGCAGGGAAACTACAATCTGGATCTGAAGGGGAAGATATGGTGTTCTTCTCTGGTGAAGTGATGTCCTCTTCTACACATGGATTTATGTCTTTGCAGGAACTAGGTGTCTGCAGACAGGGTTCTGCAAGGCTAACAATTTCTTGCTTTTGTATGTCCACAGCATTTGTCTTCTCTTCGGCACTTATCCCCTGTTTTTCTTGACAGGAATTTACATCTGTGTTGACCTCATTTGGCTCAAAGGATGATGCTGTATTAGTTGCGACATTTCCTTCATTCTTGTCACTAGTACTCTTCACAACAGCAGGCGAACAATTGTTGTCCTCAACTTGACTGTTGCAAGATTGATGCTCACACAACTGCATGTCATGTCTGATGCTTGTCAAGGTATTTATGGATTCTCCTAGCTTAAGAGTAGACTCTTCACAATCAGATTTCTTAGTAGCTTGATCTGAAAATTGTGAGGTATTCGAGTGAATTTCGTTCTCCATACCGGTAGTTTCCATTCTTTCATCTTGAACAAGACTAGAGTCAAGATTAGAGGAATTTTTTTGAGAACCGGATTCTTTCATTTCTCCTATCAGGCTTTCACTTTTTTGCTGCGCATCCTCTCTTATATTCTCATCTTGAACGTTAATGGAGTTAGGATTTGGAGATTTGTGTTTGTCAGGATTTACATTTCCCAATTTTTTTGTTTCACCTTTCAAGAATTGACTTTTGTCTGGCTTAACCTCATTCATAGTTTCATCTGGAACAACAGAGAATTTAGAATTTTGGAATTGCTGCTTATCAGAATTCTCATTTTCTGATGAGGCTGATTGTTTTATTTCTCCACTCAGGATTTCAAATTTGTTGTCCTTGTCTTCGCTCATATTTCTATCTTGATCATCTAGGGAGCTCATGAGATCAAAAACCTCATTTTCTATGTTGAATGAGTCCTTCATTGTTTCCTTTGGAGGGAGTTTATCATCAAAGTCTTTTTGCTGATTACTAAAGACAGTCAAGACATCTGCTGTAGTTTCGGGTGTGGTCTGGTTATCATTGTCAAATGGGTAGTTCTCTAGGTTTACATGGTCACTTATTGAGATGTTTGAATACTCTTCAATGAGCGCTCTCGCCATAGTCTTGTGTTTTATATCTTTACAAGCATCATAACCATCTCCATCCTCAACAATCTGATTCATTGGAGTTGTCACCATATTGGTAGGGGTAGAAGACTGATTGTATTCTGAATAAGTTTTGACAGAGTTTTCTGGATTGTCCATCTTATCTTGTGCATAATCATTCATATTTTCTCTTGCATTCTCATTTGATGAACTAGACAAAATTGCAGTACTTTCTGGACTATTAAGGTATTGATCCTCAGCTGGGAATGCCAAATTTTCAGTTTGGTTGAATAGCCAATCTGATGACCCGTCTTTTATATTAATACAAGGTTGGGGTTTTGGAACTGAATTACTTGTCATAAATTTACAAGAAGGCCTTGTTTCATTAACATCTGGATCTGAACAGCTACTGACATCAGAATAGTCCTCAAGGAATGATGAAGCTAGCATTCCACAGTCTTGCTTAAGTTCTTGTAAATCTGCTGGTAAAGATGATGGAAGTAAAGATTCTGATGCTGACAATCCATCCGTGGCAAAATCGGAACCACCATTACTACATCTTGGCAAAAAATCTTTATCCATTTGCTCACTGTCAGCTTGCCATGATGTTTCTTTATAGTATCTTTGATATATACAGTCTGAGCTGGAATTTCCAATACTGGGAGTTGAGTAATAATTTGTGTTTAAGTTTGGGTCTGTTGCTGAGTCCTCACATGAATCCACTGTGCCAGGGAAGTCAAGTTGTCCAGCGATGTTCTCTATATGCTGGGAGAGGCTTCCCTCTGACTCTGATGTTCTTCTCAATGTTTGTGGATCAGATGATATTGGTGGAAGGTCATGGAAGTATGAATCCCACCCATGAGCCATTCTATACTGGAACTGGAAGCTATGGCTTCTATTTCACACAAATCTAAAAAGACAAAGGAGCAAAAAATGATACAAGACAACCATGTGAATAATAATTATTTACATATTACTGAAAAGCAAAATCTCACCTCATCTTAGACATTCAACATCTTTCCAGGATCACGTGGGTTACATGTCAATAGAAGCCTAGAAAAAAATAGATTTGTATTATTATGAACATATTACAAGTATCCATAAGCTGGTCCCCAGTAAACATTTTAAGAGTTATCTGATTATACCAGAGGATTTGCTCCGGTAAATATCCCCTCTATGTGGTTGAGTATTGCCCTAAAACCCCAAAAACAGTAGTAAAGGGACCAAATACACTTTCAGGTGGTAGAAGATAGAAAGGATTAACTATATATAAATGTTACAGTAAGAGCACGTCTGCATTTTCAATGTTAGTAAATCTCAAGGGAATGGGCCTTCATAGCTGCGGAGACTGTGGAAAAGAGGTGAAGAAGCGTGTACAGGCAGGATGGAACAGGTGAATAAAGTGTCAGGTGTGATGTGTGATAGAAGAGTTTCAGCTACAAAGAAAGGAAAGGTGTACAAAACTGTGGTGAGACCAGCGATGCTGTTTGGTCTAGAGACAGTGTCACTGAGGAAAAGACAGGAGACAGAGCTGGAGATAGCAGAGATGAAGATGCTGAGGTTCTCTTTGACAGTGACCAAGATGGATAGGATCAGGAATGAGTACATCAGAGGAAGAGCACAGGTTTTGGAGATAAAGTCAGAGGCCAGACTGAGATGGTTTGGACATGTCCAGAGGAGAGAGTGAATATATTGGTAGAAGGATACTGAGTTTTGAACTGCCAGGCAGGAGGCCTAGAAGAAGACCAAAGAGGAGGTATATGGATGAAGTCAAAGAGGACATGAAAGAGGAGGATGCAGAAGACAGCATTAGATGGAGGCAATTGATTCCCTTGACGGTAAAAGCCGAAAGGAAAAGAAGGAGGATACATGTCTGACATTGCATCATCTTATCAACAGGTTGAACAAACAAATTTCCCCCACTGTTCATTGTGAACTGGGCTTTTCTAGAAGGACTCTTATTAAATCCATCTTAATTATTAAGAGTCTTGGGCAACCAAATGTCAATGTCTCAACACCACCTTCGGTTGAAAGCATTAGGCAAAAAAAGAGGACTTTATTTGATGGACATCTGGTTTGTGGTAGACCTGGTGTGAGTCAGAGACCACTGTCATCCCACGCTGGATGGTGTAATTTTCATATACATATTCTAGTCAGAACTATCTTGGTTTTCACACCGTGACAACACAGTTGTCAGGAGACAATAGTTGCAGTCCTACACATGTCTCTGAGCTTCCACTTGGTCTTCATGAAATCTAATGCAAAGAAGTGCAAAATATCTGGTAACTGCAAATAAGAAAATTAAATGTGGACTTGTAAACATTAGATCTATCATGCCAGAGCTCTTATAGTAAATGAGCTGATATCAGTTCAACAACTTGATCTATTTTTTTCTTACACAATCCTGGCTCTCTCGGTGAAGGTGGGTGCTGGCTGATGACTCCACCCAGTCACACTGGCACCCACATTCCTTGACATTTGAAAGCTTGATTCTGTCTCATTCAATCCTCAAAAGCAGTTTAACTAGTGCTGTTTTTACAGTTCGATGACTTGTCCTACACAAGTAAAAGACCCTTTGATTAAACTCAATCCTTCCCAAATTGACCACTTTGCTGACAAAGTTTTAGGATCTCTGAGACCTACTAGGGGTCTCAAAGGCAGCTAGTTAGTGCGAGTTAACCCTTATAGGCCTATGATCGCACCCCGGTGATCAGATCACATGATGGTTTTAAACCATTCTTAATAAATAAAGTCTGTCACGTGGATTGCTGTGCGCACGTTTACGCAACAATATAGATGTGAAACTGTCTTCCGGTTTTCAATTGGAGCCGTCCGACCCACGAAAACCGGAGATATGATTGTTTACATTTGACCTAAGACAAGCGGTTTAAATGGCTTCTTTTATTGGTATAATCAGATGGCAGGCGTTGTATTTCTGTCCATATAGTCGCTGTCGTACAAGCGGTGATGCATGTATTCACGTCATTCGAACATGTCTCGCTATTCTTGCATTTTGTCACGTGATCCAAACATATCTACAGTAATCCCTCACACAGTCGCGCTTCAAGGTGCCCGGCTTCACCAATCGAGGATTTTTAGTAGGTAGTCACATGATACTGCAAGCGCATTCTATTGGCTGAAAGCATCCGGAAGTGCACTGCATTCTGAGACTCATGGAACGCAACGGACTTTCATTTATTGAGGAAACACTTAAAAGCGCTTTAAACAATAAGTGTGGGAGAAGGTAGCACAGACAGAAGGTGTTTAATATCAGTATGGAAGGGTTCATAAACGTTTAAATTACTGTGAATAATAAAGTTTTCGCATTATCGCAGAATTTTATTATTTGCGGGTTGCCCTGGACACCAATCCAGTTTGTTGTCCAGGACAAGGCTTTGAACCTGAATTTTGTTTAACAATTGGTTTCGTCTGAATAGAAATAGAATTATAACGTTTCTGATTTTACGTTCATCCCATGATCTGATGTTCCTGAACCGGTTAGAACAAAAAAATATCGTCCCCGAACCGGTTAATACCGTTCCTTGTAAATATAAATAGGTAGGTTGCTTTAGGACTTTTAATGTACATAGCTGCAAGAGGGCACAAGGACTTTTAAATTGGCAGTTAAAGCAATGAGTTAACATACTGTAGATGTGTCTCCACAGTAAACAGAACAACAACACTATCCATTTATGGAACAGAGGATGGAGAATCAGAGGGAGACAGAAGATGCAACAACTTTTGCGTATGTCAGAGCTCATCAGGGAGCAAACACGTGAAGCTCTGAATGAAGCATCTTGTTATCGGTCAAGGACTGAACAAAAATACCGATTAATGTCCAGAGCGTCAGAGGATGTCCACCGAAGGAAATTAATTGCTACAAAGCGCTTGGAGTACGGGGACACTCTGCACTGAAAATCACTGGCAGCCAATGAGTTGATGTCTAAGTCAAACGTTTTTTAAGATTGACAGACTGCAGTATTTACCTGTTATGAATACAGTGCACCCTTGTTACTTGCAGTTAATGCGTTCCAGGAACCACACGCGAATAACGAATTCCACAATATAGTGACGATATATCTTATCATTTACGGTAATTTAAACATTTATGAACCCTCCCCATACTGATATTAAACCACCTTCTATCTGTATTACCTTTTTTTTAATCACTTACCATTCTTCCTGTTGTTTCTAAAATATTAGGAAAGATTGTTGCTATACAACTCACTGAACATATTGAGTCTAGACAACTAATGCACCTACAGCAGTTTGGAATCAGACCTAAGCACTCCAAAGAAACTGCTAACTTCTACTTACTACTGGTGATGGTACATGTTGTGGGGATGGTGTTCTTGGACCTCAAAAAGGCCTTTGACACTGTCCATCATGGTGTCTTAATGTCTAAGTGAAAACACTTTAAAATGTCAGCAGAAGCTCTACAGTGGATCAAGTCATATCTGGCATAGGGCGTGAGGCGGGGGACACCCCGGGCACGACACCAGTGCACCGCGGAGCCCCATTCAAAGATATACAAACACGCGCGCACACACAGTCACTCCTACGGGCAATTTGGGACCGGCCAATCAACCTGAAGCGCATGCTTTTGGAGGGTGGAGGACGCCGGAGAGCCCGGAGAGAACGCACGCGGACATGGGGAGAGCATGCGAACTCCGCACAGAGCGGGACTCGAACCTGGACCCGCCGTGTTGTGAGGCGACAGCGCTAACCACCCTGTGTCAGGGTCAATGGGGAGAAATCAACGCTGCTCCCTAACAACATGGGAGTGCCACAAGGGTCGGTACTTGGACCGTTGCTATTTACTACGTACATAAACAATCATCCGAATACCTGCCCAGGCGTTAGCTGCCAGATGTATGCTGATGACACTCATCTATGCATCTGCTGAAACAGCCAGCATGGCAGCTGCGCAGCTGACACAGGAATTAGAGAACATCTCAAACTGGCTAGAGTGTTGACACAACTTTAAATGTACAAAAAACAGTTTCAATGTGCATCTCCATCCGCAGAAGGCCTGCTGGTGATACCTTTGAGGTTCGTATCAAAAATGAAACTTTTGCTTCAATGAGTGAAGTAAAATATTTCGGTATAATCTTGGATAAAAACCTAAAATATAAAAAATAGGCAAAGCATATATGCAATAAGGTTAAACCAAATCTAAATTGTTTCCGTCATATTACAAGAGACCTATCAGCCAAAACTGCACTACTGTACATGCATGCCATGATTTTCTCACACCTTATCATACAGTATTACAACATGGTCACAATCCTCTCAAACCGTCTTAAAACCAATAACATCATTATACAAACAGGCTATTAAAGTCATGGATCAAAAACCGATGAGCTGGCACGTTTGTGGTATCCTAAAAAACACAACCTTCTTACGTTTGAAAATTATGTATTTTTTTCTACTATCAAATTGTTTTTTTGAAGTGTCTGCATGGTCATGTTTCATCTCTGTTCTCTGGACTGATTAATAGACTCCCGAGCTCTGGTAGAGCAACCACACGAGCCTCAGCAAGGGGCAAATGTATTGTTCCCAGGTGTAACAACTCATTCGGACAGTCTGCCTTCTCAGTAAGGGGAGCAAACCTATGGAACTCTTTGCCCATGGTTCTAAAACTACATACAGATGGTAATGTGTTCTGCAGAGGGCTCAAACTATGGTTGAAATCAAATCAACTGTGCTCAAATGTATAGCCTCTGACTGGTTACTAAATCATGTTTACCTTAGTACTGAAGGTTATGTTGTGGAAGCAAAATAATGCATGTGTAGGTCACATTTCAAATCAGAGGAAACACATTTTCAAGTTTGGCAGCGAATAACCAGATTGTCCGAAAAACAGGAAGACAGGAAGCGGGTCAACCTGACATGAGCTGGTTACCTAGATTTGGACAGTTGCCGGGAACAATTGGTTTCCTGTTTTCTCATGAATAGGACACGTACAAAGCTCACGCACACACAAATGGAGGACTGTGACTATAAAAGTGTCAGGAGACATGCATCCAGGGGCTGTTCCCGATTGATCTGTACTGATGATCTGCGTATCAATAAAAGAATTCCCGTTTTGGCTGTAACATCATCCTCGTTGTACTTTGGTTTTATTTTGGTATTTTGCTGGACAAAACACTCCCACCACAATGTAATGTACTGAAACGTTGCTCTAAATACTACCAGAATGTATTTCATCTTTTGAACTTGATTGGGTGTTTCTTTTTAACTATGGTGATACTGTTTTTCTATTGCATTCTCTTGTTTTTTTAGAAAAGTCTCCCACGGACAAGTGGTGAAAATTAGCACTCGTGCTAACACACTGTAAATAACGCACCTACGAGTTTTACAACTGTGCAATGAGAGATGTGATTGTTATGTCCATGTCAAATAAATAAACAAACAAAGACTCCTATCAACTGTTTAAAGCACTTTTGTGACTCACGGAACGCAGCGCATTTCCAGATGCCGTCAGCCAATAGAATGCGCGCACTTTATCACGTGACTACCTACTAAAAATCCCCAATGAGGTGAAGTTGCGCATGTCGATGCACGAATGCCTGAGGGATTACTGTATAGTCCAGGTTGGGAGACTGCCTTTCCCTTGACTGCTGGTGATAACTCCCCTCCGTTCTTATCACGCACTGAGTGAATGACAGGAAGGGAAACATGAGGTCAGATATTTTCCTCAAGAACGAAATAAACAAAACGGTATCAAGCGGTTACAATTATTTTCTGTTCCGACTCTGTTCCGGGACATTAAAAAATATAAAGTTTTCTGTTTCGTTCCTGGTGAAATACCAAAAATTTCTGGTTTCGTTTTCGTTTTCAAAGCCCTGATACACATCTCTCAGCCACTCATTCACTTTCTCCTCCCCCATGCAGTCTTTATGATTGGCCTAAACAATGATGCCGGCTGGAAACCGTTTTTACATTTCCAAAGGCAACCAAGAACAGTCACAAACAATTTCTCATGCCCTGTGGTCTGTATGGATTCTGTGCTGGTCCCCTCTTACTCCACATTGTGGTTCACGGGTTTATCAAAAGTGAGAGGGACCTTGTCCATTTTTGTAATGTAGTCTGCCTGGATCTTTATGTTGGCAATCTTGTCGCTGCAGTAAGACGCGGAAGGTCAGCTTTTCTTTATAAAAGCTGACAATCTGAAGCTTTAGTTGCTGCATCACATTACTCCTTATGCAGATGGCGAGATGACATCTTTTGATGTAACAAAAGCACCAAGATGGACCTCCTTGACAGTATTCAATAGCCATGTCTTGTGCAATCGTTACTGCTTTCAGTCAAATGGAGAATGTAGACAGACTTCTCCCGGCTGTTCTTCGTTCAAGAATCCATTGTTCAAGCTGGTCTTAAAACTCCGGCCACCTCGCTTTGTTCCCTCGGAAACGCAGTTTCGTTTTTTTAACCTGGCGCAGTTCATCCTCCTGCTTCCTCTACCTCCAAAACCATAGATTTATTTTGAATTCTCTTGTGGGTGCTCCATTTACGTTTACCACAACGTAATTGATGGCATGGAATTTAAAATTAACCTCGTAAGCGTGTCTTTTCTGATGCCATTGTGGAGGGTCTTTGGCCAAACATACGTGGTTATGCAGGACACCGGTGGTACAGTGTATCTACCGGTGCTTTGCATAATGTTCTCCAATAGGTTTATCGCTGCCAGCGTGCGTAGTGATGTAATATGTCACTATGTCGCTGGGAAATGTTTCAGAGGGTCAATCTAGCAGTTGCTGACCAAAATCGCACATTTTTAAAAAATTTTGAACTCAGTGCACACATAAGGCACTTCGTGATAAAAGGCGCAGCGCAGATGTTTGAGATACTTCAAGGCCTTAAATGCACCTTATGGTGTGGAAAATACAGTATACTAATTTTTTTTTTTTTTAAAAGAACATTGTGTGACTTGGAGCTGAGGACCTGGAGTTTCATGTCTGTCTCTCGTTCATTCATTCCACCATACAATGACTGTGTGTCTCTGCCCAGATTTGTTTCCTACAGTTAGCACATGCACACCATTAGAAAATTACATTTTTTTAGTTTCACTCCCTTAAAATTCTGTTTTCTCCATCTACAATGTAGACAGCATGTAAAAACAGTATTGAACATTTTACCATTTTCTCAGTGCTGTTAACATTATATTTTTACCAGATGTCACATACAAGCCGCACATGCAAACCTTGTTCATAAATTAAGTAAAAAATGGGATGACAGAGGGGAAAATTACTGAACAAACTTAAATGTCGGCAAGCACAAACACATCTTGTTCTATTTTCTGAAACCAAATGAGTTTCACTGGCTGTGTGTTTGGGATCAATATCTTGCTGAAATGTTCACCCTCGTTTCATCTTTATCATCCTGGTAGATGGCAGCAGACTTTTAGCAAGAATAGAATATAATCGCCTTTATCGTAATGGTATCAAATTCTACCTGTGAAATACAACAAAATCAAGAATGTTTTGGTATTTTTTCATTCTTCTTTGCTTCAGTCATATGAAGGTTACCAGTGCTGTTTGCTGACAGCCCCACACCATGATCTTCTAACCTCAAAACGTCTCTGTTGGAATGGTGTTTTTGGGGTGATGTGAAGTGAAACTTCACTTCCAAACATGGTGTCTGTTACAATATACAAAGAGTTCAATTTTGGTCTCATCAGACTAAATTATGCATTTCAAAGGGTTTTCTGAATGTAGTGCAGCAAACTTCAACATAGTTTCAACATATTTATTTCTTCATCAATGGAGTCTTGCGTGGTGAGCATCAATACAGCCCACTGAGTGCTGATTGCAGTTTTCTTTGAAGCTTTTGTATCAGCTAATTCCAGGTCTTTCTGAGGTTCTCCACATGTGCTTCTTGGCTCTTGGACAAGTCTTCTGATAATTCTTTTAACTGCTCTGTCCGAAATCTTGCAGGGAACTCCTGGTCGTGGCCAGTTAATGGTGAAATGATATTGCTTCCAATTCCAAAGTATGGCCCAAAAGCGCTCACTGGAACATTCAGAAGTGAAAAAATCGTGCAATCAATACCATAAGTATGTTTTGCAACAATAAGATTGCAAAGGTTTTGAAAGACTTTGCTTTTAACCATGTTTAACACCTTGGCAGTGAGACACCTTTTCATAGGCCATCAGTTGGAACTGTACCATCTGATATTAATTTGCACACCTTCATTCCCTGTTCCTGCTGTGCTCCTACCTGATGTACATTGCTGCCATCAAACGGGTGCTCTTCAATATTCAAGATGTAGGTGAACATTGAACTGATCTTCATGTGTTGTTTTTATGTCCCTTAATTGTTTATGGTAAGTGATGCGTTTGGTTGATCTCACCAAAGAATATGGCCAAAAATCTACAGTCAACACATTATTAAAACAAAAGGAAGTTTAAGGAGCTTAAGGCATTGCGTGGGTGGTTGGAGAAGATCAAAAGGAGGACTGTAATTCACTCTTGTCCGGCATCGTGAGATAGGAGCGCATGAACCAAAGAGGGCAAAAAACAATGGGGACAGCTGTTAAAAGGTAAATGGCCGTCATGATTATTCTTTACTCTATTCTTTGTTTTTACGTTATGCACAACTCATTTATTGTGTAATAATCTAATCATAACATGTATTTGTTACATGTTTTGAAGCATTTTTATGCTTTAGAAAAAAAATTATGTTGGAATTTTTGTGGGCTTGGAACAGATTAGGGCATTTGCAGGGAAAACGCGTCTCTACTTAAGAAATTAATTGGTTCCGGGAGAAATTACGTAAGTAGAGGTACCACTGTATATTGTCCTTGGTGAGATATAGGTTTCATTTCATCGAGGACAGGGAGAGAGCGAGAGGCAAGGCGCAAGTGTCGCCCGAAAGCTGTAGTCACGTGAGACCGTACGCACATCCTATTGGCTGAAAGCATCCGTGTGTGCACTACATCTCGAAACTCACAGTTCCGCATACAAGTTTACTTTTGCCTTGTGAAGTAGTTTTTTTTTTGCGAAACTATTGCAATGACTCCCAAACCTACTGCAATTTGTACAGTGGTTTGACATCAGTACAAGGAGGCTTCATAAACGATTAAATTATACTTAAATAAAATAAATATTTGGTCGCTATATCGCAAATCTTTTTTTTTCATGGGTGGTCATGGAATATATTAATCGAGAGTAATCAACCAAGGATAGATCCCGTTCTATTGGCCAAAATGCAAAAAGCTGTCCAAAATGAGGCTCCAGTGTTGCAGAAATTAAGGATTTTCTCCTAGCACATCATTTCGGGCCACTTTCAACTCAGTAATACTTCCAGAAATTCCATTTAAACTTTTCTAATCGAAGATTTTTCTTGCTTCCTCAATTGTTTTCAAAAAAAGCTTTACCATGTTGGGTATTTTGGAGCGCTAAATAAATACCTTGATAGAGGTCTACGGTAACTAAAGTTCCCACTCTCTACAACAAGTCCAGAAATTAAGTCTGAAAATCCCTGAAAAAAGGTAGAATGTAATCAACTTTATTAATTCCCAATAGGAAATTAGTCCACTGTACCACACAAAATGTGTGTTAGTCTGTGTGTGAGTAATATAGACATGTGTCTTGTAGTGTTGCGGGCCTGTGGGTATACGCCTGTAACACACACACACACACACACACACACACACGGGAGATTAACATGTTATTGTCAGCACTGATGGGACAGCTACATAGCTCTGGATAACACTGTTGCTCTGTGCTACCTGTCCAATTCATGCAGGAGAAAAAGTACAATGAGCAGTGTGAAAGATGAGAAAGTGGGTTTTGCAGGCTAAGGTTGTTTCAAGGGTAGAGCTAGCATTACTGTCCATCTACCAGTGCTACATCCACTTTGTGGACAACAGACAGGACCATTTAAGACTACAACAAACTTCATAAACTGTAACAAGGGATTTGTTTCCCAAAAATGTAGCAATATGAGCACATGCGAGACACAGCAATCCAATTTAATAGGCCAACATCAACCTCCATGTTGGTAGAGGATCGCATTCATATTAATAACTGGTGTGTGATCAGGTGGCACGGTGGTACAGTGGGTAGCCGTGTTGTGGCAGAGCAGGGCAGTTCCCAGTTTGAGTTTGCATGTTCTCCCTGTGTCTATGTGGGTTCTCTTGGGGCTCTTTGGCTTTATCCCACATCCAAAATATGCACTTCAGTTGAACTGGCTGGTCTCAAATTGTCCATTGGTCTGAGTGATTGTCTGTCCTATATGTGGCTTCACGGTGCACTGGCGCCGCGCCCGGAGTGTCCCCTGCCTGTGATAGGCTCCAACAACCCCACAACACGCAACAGTGGAAGAAGCCGATATTGAAGATGTACAAGTGAGTGGTGTGTAATCACTTACTGCCTGCCATTCACCAAGCATGGAAATTTCATGATCAAAGCACTAGCGTTGCGGAGATTGACTATTTTAAAGCCCCACTATTAACAGATGACTTCCAGATCAGTTGGAGATGAACCAGCTTTATGAAGAGGGCCAACTGAAACCTGTTTTAAGACAAGGGACCATCAAGTTCTGGAAAGAAGTACCAATGGAAAAATAATCAAATGTTAAACAGATTGTGGGGTGGCACGGTGGCACAGTGGGTAGCCCTGCCACCGCACAACAAAGCGGTTACAGATTTGAGTCCCGCTCTGTACCGAGTTTGCATGCTCTCCCCGTGTCTGAGTGGGTTCTCTCCTGGATCTCCAGCTTCCTCCCACCGTCAAAAACATGCGCTTCAGGTTAATTGGCTGGTCCAAACTTGCCCGTAGGAGTGAGTGGGTGTGTGCATGGTTGTCTGTCTTTGTGCGTGGCACCGTGGTGCACTGGCGCCGTGCCGGAGTTTCCCCCACCTCACGCCCTATGCCAGCTGTGGCTCCAGCTCCCTGTGACGAGCTGCAGCGGATACAGCGGAATAAAATGAATGAATGAATAAATGGGTTGCGCTTAAGATACTGTTACACTCGAGTCAACATACGTATGCAAGTCTGTGTTTTCTACCCTGAAACAAGTGAATTTAAAGTATTTATTTGTTCTGACATGTGAAAGAATTGCTTTTAAGTGGCAACAAGTGACTATAAACCAAGTTTGAAAAGGATACTCCTTGGCAAGGAATGCCAGACATCTCACCAAGCAACAAGCATGGTAAGAGAATCACAATATTGAGGGAAAATTGAGGAAAATAGCTCACCTATATTAAAAGAAAAAAACTTTCTACTCATGCTTTGAGGTTTACCTCAGCTATACATTTATTGGTGCTTTGACAATGCTCTAAGACAGGCTATCTTTGTGATTGAGTTTTTCCAGTTATCCTTTGCTGTCCTCTGCCTAACAGCTTTACCCACATACAACTCAAATTCCAATGAAGTTGGGACATTGTGTAAAACATAAAAACAGAATACAATGATTTGCAAATCTGTTTCAACATATCATCAGTTGAATACACTACAAAAGAAAAGATATTTAATGTTCAAACTGATAAACTAAGTTTTTTGCAAATACTTTGAATTTCATACCTGTAAAACATTCCAAATAAGCTGGGACAGAGACAACAAAACACTGGGAAAGCTGAGGAATATTAAAAAGAAGCACCTGTTTGGAACATTCCACAGATGAACAGGTTCATTTGGAAACAGGCGAGCATCATGATTTGGTACAAAATTAGCATCTTTGAAAGGCTTTATTCAAATGCAAAGATGGGTGAGGTTCACCACTTTGTGAACAACTGCGTGACCAAAAGCTTAACAATTTTAAAATGCTTCTCATCTACAACTGCAAAGGAACTTCAGGATATCATTATCGGGAGCCCAAAATACCATCAAAAGATTCAGAGAATCTGCAGAAATCTCTGCACATAAGCAGCAAGGCTGAAAACCAATATTGAATGCCTGTGACCTTCGATTCCTCAGGCGGCACTACATTAAAAACTGACATCAATGTGTAAATGATATTACCACATGGGTTTAGGAACACTTCAGGAAACCTCTGTCAGTTAACAGTTTGTCGCTACATAGACAAGTGCAATTTAAAACTCTACCATGAAAAACATTAGCCATATAATAGCAACAAGACATGCCAACAGCTTCTCTGGGTCCAAGCCCATCTGAGATGGATTTATGAAAAATGGAAAATTTTGCTGTGGTCTTACAAGTCGACATTTCCAATTGTTTTAAGAAATTATGGACGTCATATCCTCCGGGCCAGAGGGGAAAAGGACCATCCAGATTGTTATCAGCGCAAAGTTCAAAAGCCAGCATCTATGATGGCGTTGGGGTGGGTTGGTGTCCATGGCATGGGTGACTTGCACATTTGGGAAGGTGCCATTAATGCTGTACGGTACATACAGGTTTTGGAGCAACATATGTTCCCATCCAAGCAATGTCTTTTTCAGGGATGTTCCTGCTCATTTCAGCAAGACAATGAGCCAAATATCTGTCTAGCTGATCTGTCCATCCACACTGTTCACACTGCTGAAACCTCACAGCCCCTTTATATCAACAATAGCAGACATTTATGTCATCCTCAGTAGCCTGCTTTTAAAGGTCAGCCCATTATGCGGGTTGTGGGGAACCATGTGTTACTGGTCCTGGTCTCAAATCCAACACTGGTAACGGTTCTGAAGGACACTTATTTGAAGACTGCAAGTCTTATCTTGAAGACCTTGCAGTCTTCAAATAAGGTCTTTTTGACAGAAAAAAAGACTTGAAAAGGAGAGAAAGAAGATCAATTGCTGTACACTAGTTTCCATAGTTCTAAAGTTATAACCCAACAATTTCAAAATTGCCGCATCTCATAATCTTAAAAAAAAAAAAAATTCTCAAATCACGATTATCAAAACATGTAAGTTCTACTAACACTGAATACATAAAGTATACCTCCGTCTTTCCTTAAAATGTAACTTCAGGTTGCTACAGGTCTTGCCTGTCTTTCATAATGACTCAAAATAATAATCCTTTCTCTTTGTTAGATCTTCAGTTTATTCGTCAAGCTACAGATTGTTTAGCATAGTTAAGATACACTTGCTTCTTTTCCATTAAGTAGCAACTCCACCAGGAATTGGTGTTTACATGGGATGTTTCTAGGCAAGTCCCAGCTTGGGCTTGCACCAGGAGCTAGTATGACTACGCCACTGTGGCTCAGTGTAAACGAATTCAGTAAGCCACAAAAAGCCACATTCTGTGTCGTAGACAGCAGCTTGCTATAATAGCAAGTAAACTTACAAGTAAACATTGAGTAATATTTTGCATGACTGTATCTTCACATAGTGAATGCAAGTTTTCAATTGTTGGGGGGTGTAGAGCCACAGTTGTCGTGGTGTGTGTGGGGGGGGGGTTACCCCCGGGAAAGTGGGGTTGTTTTCCTGCATTCTAGTGCATTCTGAGGGCAAAATCTTCTGTTCAGTTTACTTACAAAAATACACTAAAGTCAATAGTTGAAGCTTAACTATATTTATATCCTACTTTATGCAGGTATAAAATGTGAGATTCAACAATTGAAAACTTGCATTCACTATGTGAAGATACAGTCATACAAAATATTACTCAATGTTTACTTGTAAGTTTTACTTAAGACTAGAAGACATTTTCACTTTGACTTAGACACTTTGATTTTAATAAATTTGATTCTTGGTATTACTCAATGTTTACTTGTGATTTTACTTCCTATTATAGCAAGTGAGGTGAATACACATTTACATGCATTGCTGGTTATTCCTGCCGGTCATAGGGATCAAAAGTCTAAGACTACAAAAAGGCATTGATATCATCTTTCATTTACCTTCTGATCGGTCTGTCACCACTCCTAAACCCTCAAAATGAGCTGTAGAGGGCTAGTGCCATGTAAGGTCCAGATACCAGCCCAGGAATTATTATGTGATTTAATGTGACATCAGAGCAAAAGGGCCTTAGTGGGTACAGCGGATTTGCAATGACTCAAAACAAATCCAAGACAAAGTTGGATGTCATTGTGCTGACAAAGTCATCAGTAGACCAATGGTATTGAATAAAAGGGAAATAGTCGTGATTGATCCAGATTCCTAATATGTCTTTGAACAAAGCACAACTTCCCTTTTTTGTTGCCCCATTCTGACTTTTTAAAGGATGTCATTGGAATACTTTCCAATTTAACACATATTTACAAAAAAAAAATCATCTCACTGTGTATATTGTATGCCATTTCCCAATGGCATTTCAGACCGCCAAAAAAAAGTCTGAAATGCCAGACACACACACAGGGTAGCAGCTAATGCCCCTCACAACACACCGTCAATATTTCACACTGAACTACTTTCTAAGAAAGTTACTTCTGGAGTTGGGCATCAGAACAATTCTGCTGATAGTTTTTATTTTAAATGTAATTTGCACTCAAAGTTTAAGATTTATCTATTGTAATTTCTGCATCATGGGTTGGATGGGTATGTATAGCACTGCCATGCCAAAAAATGTCAGGTCAGCACATTAAAACATCTGTACTAAACTAATTTCATATAATAATGTACATCCAACATGGGTAAACATGTTGACATACCTGGTGTACAACTTAGCATGCACCATGTTTCATGTGTTGCACCTGTCTCCCTAGTCTTTCTCACGGTCAACAATAGTTTGAGGTTGTGTGATAATCCATACAGCTTTGTTCACAAGATCTCTCAAAATGTTTGAAATCAACTTTGATAAAATTTAGGTTAGGTGTGTATCTTGGAACTGGCACTTCATTACATGCCAAAGCAATAAGAGTCAGATGTGGATTCAGGAATAGTTCAATTTATAACATTTTGTCAACATCATGATTATCACCTATTAAAAATGGACAACTAATGACGTTCTCCTACTTTGTGCAATTGAACCTAGATCAAAGAGAATTCTGGACAAAGCTGTGTTGTATTGTAATTATGAGTGTTTGTGTGTTCGTCCCTCCGTTGGTTAGTCTACCAAATATTTTCGCAACTGTTGCAGATAGAATGATGAAACAAAAAGCCCTTTACTCGGGTGGCAAGGGGGATGACAATGAGATAATGACCTTGAGAAAACTTAGTCAAGGTTAAATTTGAACTTCTGGACACTCAGGAACGACATATGCTAGAAAGAGTAGGGAGAAGGCCATTGTGAGTAGACCATAGATCAAAGCTAGTGCTTTGATCAATGATAGTAGGTCAGGGCACTAGCTTTGATTTTTGACCTATGCAAGTAGGTCAGGGTATAATTTTAAATTCAGGGGTGTCGCGGGATGTTGCAGTTCGTGACTGCCTTGGTTCTAGTTTGCTGTTGTTCTCCTCCATAAAAGACACACTGTATGATGCAATTTTCACAAACTGGCAGTAGCTCAGTCCACTGGGCCTGTATGTATGTGTATGAAAGAAGATTTAAAAAGCGTGGAAAAAATAATTTTAGTACAGGGATAAATAAAGTAAAATTCTTTATTCTTCTTTCTGAAGAGGCCTCCCTCACTCTTTCCTTTCTGGTCCATAGCCAAGATGGTTATGCTGGGCATGAGAATTGTGTGTTGTTCTACGCTCAGTTTTCCAGCTTTTCTAAGCATGCCACCCAGGTACTTATAGTGTGCTACAATTTTGCATACTTTTAGTTTGAAAGCCATTCTACATTTAAGGTGGCCAGAAGGACTATGGAGGTATGTGAGGTATGAGGTATTTGGAATACAGCAATAGGTATGTCTGTCACAGTAGTCTTGTTTGTGCTTTAGCCTGGACTGTGCAAGAATCAGATTTTTCCAACATTTTTCTCAAAAATGCAGATCTGGAAATTTAGCATTTTTCCTTGTGGCCATGAAGTGGACTTTCTCATACCCACACCTTGAAATTCAAGTGTTAACCTGCTGAAGGTGATGCTGACATGGGAGAAACACACTATCACTTCACAAGAACGTGACAGACTGGCAAAGTTGGGAACATCAATGGAGCAATACAGGTTTGGTGATAACCCCTTCCTCTGACAAATACAATCAATTGAACAGACACATTGTGAACAGAACTTCCAGGAAAGTGTTTGAGCCATTTCCATTTCCAATGAAAAACTTAAAATCGATCAATACTTTATTAAGCCCAGAGGAAATTACACAACACTAAACTGCTCAGCACTAAAATTGCTCAACACTAAACTGTGATTATATGAATATCGATAATCACTGCAAACCATTAAATGTGGAGTATCAGGGCAAACAAACACCGGTTGGCTGCAAAAATGGGATGATTTTATTTTTCCTGCAGGTTTTATTGTTTCTGCTTTTTATAAAAGACAATGAAACTGATTTTAGGGGAAATAACGGAACTTTTTAAAGAGAATGAAAAGGTTTTCAACTTCTTTTGGAACGTACTCTGCAGAATTTGAAACTAATAAGCAACACTATACATTCTATGAGTTATATAATTATTTCTTCAAGACATTTCCACCATTACCACTCTTAAACCAGTCCAGTTGATTCTTTAAGGTTTGCTGGACTTACCATTACCAAAACTCTTAAAAATTTGTTTTTGATAAACTGTACAGAAAACGCATCGTGCATAAATCACCAATTATCGAGAAACACCGATGTGTGATGCGTTTATCTGTAATATTGAGATTTACTTTTATAAGAAGGCTAGCAGACAAAGGAAAAACTGTAAGGTGGAACCACTTCAACAAATCCTTATAAAACAGAGCTGTGGATCAGTTTTCCGCTCCCCACGTGTAAAATAATCTCACGATGGCGATAATGTGTGTTCTGGCTGAACGTGACAAGCTACTTTTGTGACTAGCATACTGCAAGCTAGCACGGACAGCCAGCAGCTAGCTGTTAATGGCTTCTCTGCAGCTGGTCTTTTGTAGGACCACTAACCGGTTTCAGTCCTGTGCTGCTCCAACGTGCTTCGCGACCTGATTTCCTTCGAGGCGCATCGGCTGCGTCGTCGGTGGGCTCACACTCAAGGAACAGACTTCGTTGAAAAACATCCAATTTCGTCTTGATAGCATACGAAGAAGGCGGCCGTCCTTCTCCTCTCAGACGATGGTTTCCGTCATGAGAAGCACGCACAGGAGACCTCCTTTTTTCCTGAACTGAGAGTCGCTGAAGGTCTCACCAGGAAGAGAGAACGTTTTTTCCCCCCTCCACAACAACCCTAAGCTACACAGCAAGTCGTTTTCCGGATAGCAGTAGCAAATCCCGATCCGCCCCCATTATAGTTATTTATTTTCTGACCCTGTGCTCCAAATTGTACATTTGTTCCACAACCAATGAGGACGTGGAGGGACTGACAGAGCCCGCCCCCTCCGCGCGCGCCCTGGTCCTCACTGCCACAGCTTGGTGGGGTGGCAAGATGACTCCTTCCGTCGAGAGCACCGCGGTTGCCTCCCTGCGGCAGCTGCTCCCTGTATGGTCTGCGCACTGTGGCAGGCACACGGTAATACAGCAGATAACAGCAACATGGCCGACCCCTGAAGTCCTCAATGGGGTCGTGTTGCTCCCATGTGTGCTTTCAGTACCACTGTGTTCAAGAGCTGTGTGTGCTGTCAGTGTTGCTGGTGGTTTACTTGTCAACCGGACTGGATGTGCTTGGTCCTCCAAGGGTTAACAAGTCTCAGCCATTTTGTGGGTCAGATTTGTTACAAAATGGCGCCACCACGCCTTGCCTGGTGGACTACAAAACTCCATTTTGCTCAAGGGGGACAGGGGGACCCACCTCTGATGGGAAAAAAAAATCATAGAAAAAGTTATATTAAAAAAAACCCCACTCCAAACCCATGTGTCTAACACAGTAGTTGAACAGGAAGTCCAGATTTTATCTGATATTCTGTGATCACATATTTACTTCCTCTAACCAGTGGACCCATCAGTGTTACTTGGTTTTTAGCTCAGTGTGCATATCACAGTGCTGGGAATGTGGGCAACTTTTTAACTAAACCACATCATGCGGTGCTATTTTACACTTGCCACCCATAAAACACTCAGTGACATTAAGGGAGGGTTGGGTATCATTCACTACGCAAGACAGCAGTACTGGTACCCAATGGTACCTTTACTCAGCACCTAACTCCCTTAAGCACAGCAGTGCACTATGAGTTGTAAAAAGTAAGTTACCGCATATTTTAACAACAGAATGGATGTTGTCAGACACAGGAAGTTAGAGAAATTGCTCTTTGTACAACTAAATAAATTGATTAAAACAGCACTGCATTGGGCAAATACGCAAAATGTACATGTAACTGCCAAAAGTGTCATTAATAACTAACAATGTTGCAACATTGCCATATCAAACAATATCATGTTATCACAGTACTTGTTACTGTAATATTTTGGTTTTATTCTCAGGGTTTTGATATACTGAATAACTCGTCTTACATTATTTAAGTACTTTATGTTGGAAACAGGGAGATAGCACTGTAACTTCACAGCAAGAAGTTACGGGTTCCATTCCTGACCTTAGATTTCTCTGTGTGGACTTTTGGCAATCAATCCATCAATCAATATGAACTCAGTAGCTGACTGGTGTCAGTTGCAAATGGGATTTCAGATGGAATCATGCCTGGTTGTATGTTCAAAGTTGCTAATGCCCCTAGCAACTGAGCCCTAACTAGGTAATTAAGGATATGTTCATTAAAATGCGAAGAGTACGTTTGTGTTGTGGACAGGCTCCCTGTGGCTGCTGTATGGTACTTGGATTTCAAGCTGTCATGGAAATCTGTTGAGTGTTTGTCACCTTTGAGACTATGCCACCTGTATTGGTGATTAAATGATAGCATGTCTCATACAAGTATTTGAATAAACCATGTCCTTGCTTTACTTTTGTGATTGCTGGTAGATTTAGAATGTCAGCATGTCGAAAGGATGACTTTTATTCAGTAACCCACTTGTCAAGGAATTATAGAAAATGTGTCCTAATCATTGGTTTGTCAGCCCACTAAGTTATATGAGAATTTCTCTTCAAGCTGTACCTTGACATATAGTGTAGTTCATCCAAAAAATAGTGTACCGTAAGTTTGCTTTAGGAGTCTTACAATCAATATGGAGAGACAGATGCAGTCACAAGGGAGAGACCATACAGGATCCAACTAGTTAATACTGTAGATGATTCAGAAATGCTTTACTTGGCACCAGGAAATCTACAGCACCATTTGGAAAATAATTGGAGACACTGAACTAGTGTTTTTGTTGTCGTGGCCCATAGACTGTCATCTGGGCATACAGGAAATAATGGGGAATTTATTCCAAATTGACTGAGCAACCTCTTTGCTGAAGTCACTATCCCTAAATTTGAGAGAGACTTCAACCATCTTCTTATTACACTTTCTTTGCCTGTTGGGCCACTTCTGACCCCAATTCAGTTCAGTCCCCATTCTCATGGGCTCACAAATTTCCTAAGGACATACAGCTACCTGAAAACTTAAAGAGTAAAAAGAAGGCAGGAGCTCAATGGATTGCCTTTGTGCTGCTTAGAAATTTGAAGATAAGCATGTTTTTTTTAATAGTATACTCTGTGGTTGTCTGCTGCAAACCCTCTATGATTGACCGGGAGGACAATGAATTGTAATGATCCAACATCCTATTTTGCATACTTGAAGCAGACTGTAACATTTCCCTGCTGACTTTCGGTGTGATTAATATAATGTGTATACAACTGAATACGTTCATAGGCAAGTAGTGAAATGCTTTTTAATGTTTAGTATTTTGACACATGATTAGTCTTGCAATGTCCCAGAGCTTACCAGATTTTAATTTGCTGTGAAACGAGTACCATAATCAGGGAATCTATATGGGATGTGGACATCAATAGAAAGAACACAGCATTTAATCTGGGCAAGGAATTTATGAATGTCAAAAGGTACAAATTAAATAGGAGTTTGTAGTTTTTCAAACGTGCTCTTATATATTGATTATTGTTCATGGTGAGATTAAACACTTCTCTGAACATCCTCTAGATCAGTCACCTAACACAAACTCCATAGAGACCGTGTCTGCTCCCCAACCCCATAAAATGATTAGATCATATAGCGGAGATGTTACTCACACAAACCTAATAGAAAATAAGACCAACACCACAGAGTTGCATCTTGTTAGAAACATTAAATATGGACTATTAAACATTCACTCAATGATATTCAGAGAATTTTTAAATAATTGATCTTATGTCAGATCACCACATAGATATTTTCTGCTTGACTGAATCCTGGATGGGTCATGAACATTATTTTAGTTAATGGAATGATACAGGTCTGACTGCTTGGCATCTCTGTCTGTTGCACCTCCACCAGTGCAATTCGAGGTCAGGTGTAGGGTCATCAGCTAGTCCCATCATTCACTGATATTTCGCCCCTGAGCCACGACACCCTCCATGAGGGGATCAATGGCTTTGTGGAGATGTCTCCCGATGGGCCCCAACTATAATCCCTCCTCTGCTCAGCCTCCTCTGCCAGCTCCTTGATGGCCTTTCTCAGGCTGGATCCAGTCAATCCTGCAGCATGGCCAGATTGCAGACACCCTCCCCACCCCCCAAAAACCCGTGCATCTGACCTCCACAGGGTGAATGGTCGCGGACCACCTTCACCTCTGCACTCCTCCACCAGCTCACTCTACTACAATGTACACTGTTTAAATGAAGCCACTCCTCCGAGTCCAGTGATTCTTGACCTGGGTTCGATCGAACCCTATAGGGGTTCGGTGAGTCAGTCTCAGGGGTTTGGTGGAGAAGGAAGACAAAACACCCGGCACGATGTGTCAAGTGTTTTTGCCGAACATACACGAATCACTGTGTACGTTTGACACATCGTGTCAATTCGTGATGACACACCCCCTTTAGCCATCACTGTCTGCAGGTGATCAAGCTACATCGATTAGCCTACCTGAGCTACAGGGTATTTTGCGCACTATCCAAAGCTGTTTAAGTCAATCCACTGGACGTTAAGAAAGTTCTTGAAGACGTTTCGTCTCTCATCCAAGACTTCTTTAGTTCTGAGCGTGGCTGATCATGTCCCAACTTATTAACCCTGTGGAGTGTGGTCAGTGCTATTGACATTCCAACGACCGTCTTTGAAACCCATCTGGCTTCTCAACGATTTTGCGCACTCAGTAGTCAATTTATGCCTGTCATGATGGTACGTCATGTGATTGCTTTATTAATATTTTAATTCATAGTAACTATTGCGCAAAAAAAGAAAGTGGTCGGACGAATATGCGCAACGTCAACTTACATGTGCTGTATAACGGAACATGATGGGAGTCAGCGCTAGCATGATTTGCAATGTCAAGTTGAGCAACTGTAGTCTCGCACTGGTAAAAATAAAGGAACACTTCCTTAAGCTGCATGGAAATCAAAACAGGCTTTGCTGTGAAAATGACATAAGAGTAGCATTTACCAAAGGTGAAGCTACGCATGTCTGAACTGGTCTCTCAATAACAACAGCAGAAGTCACAGTGATTTGCAGGTAATTTCATGTGTGTTCATGCACTGTCTTGGTTTTTTATTCTTTGAAAAAGGTGACATTAATGTGCAATTCATAAAATACACCAGTAAAACATATATTTATGTCTTAAATTTGAAGAAAAAAAACATTTTTTTTTTGCTAAAGAAAGGTTTGGTGAGTGAGCATATGAAACCGGCAGGGTTTGGTACCTCCAACAAGGTTAAGAACCACTGTCCCAGTCACATTAACTCTCACATTCCTCTAGACACTGACCGAGAAGTTGGAGCAATCTACAACTCAGAACTGCAAATGAACCTTAAACCTCAATTAAACTAAACGAGGTGGCAGTAGCTCAGTCCGTCTTGGACTGGGGACTGGAGAGTTGGCGGTTTAAGGCCCATATTGGGCAAAACATTTCGGAGTGTGAACTGACAGTGGGAGGTGTCATTTCACCTCCTGAGCACTGCTGAGGTGCCCTTGAGCAAGGCGCTGTCCCCTTTATAAAGTTGCTCATTAGAGGCGCATGTAGCTCTACCTCCCCCTCACCTGTAGGCCCACAGGCCCCTTGTGTGTGTGTTATGGGCCTGTACACGCAGTGCCCCCTCACACATTCAAGCATTAATACTTGCAACTCCACCTCATCGTAGATTTTTGGTAGGCAGTCACGTGATACTGTACATGCATTCTATTGGTTGACAGCATCCAGAAGTGCGCTCCGTTCCTTCAGTCTTGAACTTTTGTGAGACACAAAAGTTATTTAAATAGTCGATAAGAGTGTGGGAAAAGGTAATACAGAAAGAAGGTGGTTTAATATCAGTAGGGGGAGGGTTCATAAATGTTTAAATTACCTTAAATAATAAGGTAAATAGATTGCGATCTCGATCGCGGATTCCTTAATCATGCATGGTTCCTGGAACGCTCTAACCGAAAAGAACGAGGGCACACTGTATATATGTGGATCTGGTTCTCACATGTGACATTGATATTTATCAATTAATTGTATTTCCAGAGACAAAGTAATCACTTTTAAATTTCTTTGTTAAACTAGACACCATCAGGCAAAACTGCTTTGACTAGAAGTCTACCTGATAGTGCTATGGCTAAATTCAAAGAAGTAATTCCATCACCATTGAAGTCATCATTGAGTCTTAACATTATTGAACAGTTGGAGGGTAAATTTAATCCTTCCCAAAAACGTCATCATGTATGGGGTAATGGGGACTTGTTACACACAATGCTTGACTCCATTGCCCCCTCAAGATTTAAAAAAATAAAACCAAAAAGACAAACTTCATGGTTTAAATCTGAAATTAGATCACTAAAGCAAACAGTCTGAAGGCTGGAAACAATATAGCGTTAAACTAAATTGGAGGTCTAATTTAATCTGACAAAACAAACTTAAAACATATAGTAAGGCCAGAACAACATTATTACTTTTTTGCTAATAGAGGAAAACAAGAGCCATCCAAGGTTCCTCTTTGACACTGTACCGAGGCTAACACAAAGCTCCAGCTCTACTGACCCTTATATTCCCACACGTCTCAGTAGTGACAATTTCATGAGCTTCTTCATTATCAAACTCAAATGTACTAGGGGAAACTTTCATCAGCTTTTGCCATCATGTAACACTGGCCTATCCCTGAGCAATTGAATTGCAAGTATGACTGTTATTCTTGATTGTCATTTGGATAGCTTCTGCAAACTGGAAGAACTAAGTTCAACAATTGCCTCACCTAAACTAGCCACTTGTCTTTGCGACCCATTCCCACTTAAACTCTTTTCCCCAATTAGTATTCCAGTGAGAACGAGGTGAATGTCGTTAACGTTCTCAACACTATCAAGGAATATCACCATTGCATCAGCTGTTCATTTGGGAGGCTGACTTTATACTGCCGTACCCGACCTTTCCCACTGCCAAACTAACATTCTCCACCAAGCAGCTCACAAGCAGTGCCAGCTTAATGGCGTGACAGCATATCAGCTGTTCAAACTTGTAGCTCACCGACATGTCACCCCTTTAGGCAGCCAGATTGCTCACTATTTGCCCCAAATCCCCCAAAAAACAGAAATGTGAATAAATATACAAATTAAGTGAAATAAAAAACAATGAAAATAGTGTAAAGACGCTACACTCTCATCAATTTATTCACCCCCTCTCTCAGCATGCTCTGCTAAAGAAAGACAGAAAAAGATAGAAAGACAAAAGAAAGAAAAATTTGATGTTGCAAAAAAACAACAAAACAAAGAACAAACAAAAGCACTCAGAAAAAAATCCACTTGTTTATGAGAACTGCAACACTGAGTGTTATGTTATGATTATTTTTATAAAGAAACCCAGTTTGTTGTCATTAGGATATGTTAAAGAAACTTTAATACTTTAATACAAGCATTCTCATGTCGTAATTGTACTGCTGTGATCATGAAAAAAATAATTCATACCATATAACTCACACAAACATCCAATGATAAGGTGAGAACACTTGAACATGCCACGATCACTTCTAACATCCATTGTGTACTAGCATGGCAACTAAAGCACAATAAAATTGGAATTTTTCCCAAATAAAAGATAAGGCATTCAGTTCAAACCCATCTGCAGACAATAAGCCATTTTTTGTGACACTAGTTTTCCAGTGATGGGCCATTTTGTCAGTAGTCCCAAGGATAAGCCATATTGGAGTATAGTGTCCAAGTCACCATAGGAAACTACTGCCAAAGTAATGAATGGCTTATTAGTCTTTGCACCATTTAAAATGTGCTAACAAGGCAGTCAGTGACTGCAAATCCCGCGACTTACCCTGACCTACTTCCAGGGTAGGTACCCTGAAAGTAGTTCCTGACAAGTGCATAGCTTTGACCTTTCAGGGTAGGTCAAAGAGCTATGCACTAGCCTTGACCATAGATCAAAGCTAGTGTATAAGTACATCAAAGCACTAGCTTTTCTCTATGGTCTTACACTGGTGTTCTCCCTCATCTTTCTATCTCATCTGGTTCTTGAGTGTACAAAAGTTGAAATTTGACCTTGACCTAGTTTTCTCAAGGTCATCATCTCATTTTCATCCCCTTTGCTGCCAGAATAATCTGTTTTTGTTTCATCTTTCTATCTGCAACGGTTGTGAAGATATTTAGTGGACATCCTAATGGACGAACCAACACAAGAACATTGACAATTATAATACATCACCGCTTTGAAGTGGGATGTAATAATTCAACAGTCAAATCTTTTATAATGGTAGCCCAAGGTTTGGACAATGAAGATAAATTGAAAGCAAACCTATGTCAATGCCACTGAATGCATGCATTATAAATCCTACATTAACCAATTATGTATGGCCAGAGACTCCCCTCAAAAAGCAACGCATTGCATTCCATTAGAATGTGTATAAAACTACCCCTTGGATTTGCCAAAGACAAGTATTTGCCATAACTGTGGTCAAATTCAGGGATCACACATTTCAAAGGACCCATTCAATAAAAGGTGTGTCCCTCACAAGCCTCTTGGATGAGAGGCGAAACGTCTTCAAGAAACTTTTTTAAAGTCCAGTGGATTGATTTAAACAGTTTTGGATAACAGTGACCTGAATAACTGACAACCTACACAGACATCCTTCACTGATAAAGGCAAGGTTGTACAATACATTGTTAACAATGGAACCTCACCACCTGGTGATTAGTTGTTTTATGTCATAGAAATAAAAGTCACGTACCAGTAGATGTCATAGTGACTATTCATTTTAATCCCCTCAATGAAAGTATTGTTCATTGACCATTTAGTACTGATTCTCTGAATTGCAGATCAATAAAAAAAGCAATGAATCTAAATGACAAATCTAAGGAATTGCGAAAATAGCAGCATAAAGAGTCATAGAATATAATAGTTATTTCAATTTCTTACAAATTTAATGGCACAATTTAAATGATGTTCAGTTAAAATGCTAGGCTTTCGAAAGCGATACAGTTCACATAACACATAGTAAAAAAAAAAGGTAAAGTAACATGTTTGACAACAACAGAATGGGGAGCCACAGAAAATACAATGTTACTTAGTTATCAATTTAAGGAACATCACACTAAATACAACTATTGCCTGTCAAAGATTACCATACTTAAACTTGTATTTTATGCATGTTAGATGTACAGTAAAGTTGATGAGTTTTACAGTGAAGGCAACTTATATGGTCCCTAGTTTCATTGTTTCTGAAATTCAAAAAAAGCATAGAAAAACAGTTATGCACAAGTATTCTTGAAGAAAAATGTAACAATTGTAAATCTTTACAGATATTGAAGTATAAGTATTTAAATTCAGAAACAACTCCTGAGAGCAGAGGTGCTTGAAACAGCAATGACTGGGACTGACATGATAGTTACCCATTATTTTCTGAGCCATGGGAAGTCTGGTGCTGAAGAAACTTATCCAAGCATGTGAATGTCTCAGTACACTCGGTGCATTCATAAAGAACCTCTGAAGGATTTCCTTGATCATTTCCAGAATGTTCAATACAGTCATCCTCTATATCCTCTGTATGAACCTTTTCCAGGGAAATACCTCCACTGGAACCAGTGCCCTCGCACATTTCTCCAACATTACGTGCTTCTCCTGCGCTTGGGTGATTCTGCAAATGAAGCTCCAGGGATGAAGAATGATTGAATTGAGCCGGACACTTAGGGCACTTACTGGGTTCTTTTTTGTGGTAACGCAAATGCCGCTGGTATACACATAATAGCCCAAATCTCTTTCCACATTCCAGACACTTGTAGTTTACACGACCTACTTTCCCAGACTGCTGGTCGTTTGGATTTCCTTCCTCCAGTGATGCAGTTTGCTCATTGTCAGAGGAGATCTTAGTTTTTTCATCAGAAGGGAATGTGTTTTTATTGCTATTAAGAGAATTAGGGACAGGCCCATTTTGTGGATTTGAGAACAAAAGTTTCAAACCTGGTTTCTTGTCCAATTCAGCTTTGTGGTACATTGCTACATGCCTTCTCAAATCACAGCGTTGTGGGAAATGCCTACCACAAAATACACATGTGTGCATGGTACCCTTATGGTATCTCATATGCCGAGATAAACTACTGGAATGATTAAAGACACGGTGACAGTGTTTACAAGGATGCAACTTTCCATTTGGGTTACTTCGTCTACGTTTACCTTTAGGCTGTATTCTTCGCTTAAAATTTATTTGTGATTCTTGATTTAACTTATCTATTTCCTCCTGGGTTTGATGTGTGAGATGATGCTCCTTGAGAGTTGCTAACTTTTGGAAACGGTCCCCACATAAACCACATCTGTAAGGTGTAAAAGAGTGTTCAGTATTGATCTCAGTATCCCCAAAAATTTTGGTATCCCCATTCTTCACATCGACAGATGTACCATTGCTGTAGCAGTTTTCAACTGGGGTGCCTTCCATATGCTTCGAATGTGATTCAATTCCAATTTCAGGTACATAAGGAGCATCAGGCTTTATTCCTTTGCAATGGTACATAGAATGTGTTTGAAAATCTGACAGCCAGAAAAAAATCAACTTGCACTTCCTACAAGTATATGTTTTCTCATTCTTTTTATCCTGTTTATTCTCATATTTGCCCACTGCAGCCTTAGGGGATAAGTGGTTTTCTTTTTGATGAGTATTCAGAGCATCCGCTTTAAGGAATCGCTTTCCACAATGACCACAACAGTGAAAGCTTTCATTGGCATGGTTTTGGAGGTGTTTCGTAAGTTCCTGTCTACCTTCAAAGATCTTACAGCATAAAGTGCACTTGTAACCTCGCTCTGTATTTCGATACTGTTGGTGGCGATGTAAACTCTGCAGGCTGTTAAATGATCTGCTACATATTTCACAACGGTAATGGCCCTGACAAGGTCTGTCTAAATTGGAGTCTGATGGCCTTGGCTTGAACACATCTCTCTGAGGAGATTGCCGTGGCCTTACAGTTGGAGACAGTGGCTTTGCAGGGGATGGCAAATATGACGGAAGGACTCCAGGTGACATCGGCTTTACAGATGAATATGACTGCATCAAGCCATTCAAAACTGTCAATGTACCATTTTCCTGAAGCACATATTCTCTTGGAATTTCAAATCCATTGCATGAGCCATCAAACGAGAACGTCTCCAAAGGACCATGACTGGCCAAGTGAGCCAACACATTAGAGTACTGGCTGAACCCATCACCACACTCAGTGCAAATGAAGATATTTGATTCTCCACTCAGCTGTGTTGAACCAACAGTATTGAGTGATTTATGCTTTTCCATGATGAGATTATTTTTTCCAAGTACTGATGGCATCACTTTTCAATCTGAAAATGTGAGTGCAAACTGTTTCCAGATATCCACCAAGTTATTTTCCATTAGGAAATCTGACAGTCCATTTTCTCAACAAACTGGTATGAAAGATGTCCTCATCAGCGGAATGTTCAGCCCTGCTTTGGTTTTCCTCTTTGTTTCAGCTCCTGGCAGGAATTAAAAGAAAGAATGATCACAACACAGACTTTCAAATGTAAGAAAATAGCAAAATTAACATTGAATAAAAAATGTTTAAAAAATCATCATTTTAAATGCTTAGGTAAGCATGCATGTCCTTCTGTGAGCCTGCATACCAAAAATGGGCATGCAAAAGAAAAAATTGTTAACAAATTGTTAATATCTGAGAACTACAGCAGAGTCTCCCCACAGCCCCTTCTACTGAATCACAGGTCCTCAAGAAGTGTTGTTGGATCATCATGATTTTATTAGTTCAGAGAACGTTTCCATTCAAAATGCCAAATGAGCATTGGTATCCCGAGTTTCTTAAAAGATAAATGCAACCATAGACATTCATCAGCTCCCATAAGATACACTGGATCCTTTCAACACATAGGAGCACTTTGACACTTACATTCCAACCTGTCTGAACTCCAGGTTAATACTTTATCTAAATGAAATGTATAGAAATTAATGTATATGGACCACAAAAGCGCATTTTTTCTATTCTGGCCAGTGGATTTTTTTCTATTTGGCTGCAGTCTGATGTATAATGACATCATGTGTACCACATGCTTACCCAGCACACCACAAATGACACTGACAACAACGCAAGACTCAATAACGTTGGCGGAGAGCAAGCATGGCTGAAAAAAGTTCAGAGGAAAGTTAATCTCTGAAAATGGAGCAACTTCGGTGGTATGAAAGTAGTTTGGGTACAAAAGAACAGATCCAGCATGGGTAAAAGCTCAAAAGAAGTCCTCAGTGCTTAATGCTATCCACAGAACAAACCAAAGCAAGCTGGTTCAAAACAACACCACTGCATTTTGACTTAATGTACTCTTATCACAACAAAAGCAAAGGCTGGAAAGATATCTCCGAAGCAATCACCATTTGTTTCTTCTAAGAAGGCAGAAAGCTGGCTTCAAACATCTCATAAAAAATAATGACATCCCATTAATTAATTAAATATCTTTCCTAGAAAGCACTCTAAAGCAGCGTCCCCAACCACCGGGTCGTGAACCATTAGGTACTGAGCAGCACAGAACATCTTTTTTTATTATCAGTTTAAAGATGTTTTAATCGAAAAGTGACTTCTGCGTGGAATGACAGACAAATTTATGTGTCTGTGCCTCTTTACAGGTCTCAATCACGTGACAGGCACAGCTGTGGGCGGGTTGTTGAGCCGCATTTTGTAATAATGGTGCATTTTGTAATAAATAGTCCAAAATGTAATAACTTTTTCATTTCATTTTGTAATAAAGCCGCATTTTGTAATAAAGTACCGCATTTTGTAATAAACTGCCCCAAAGCATTTTGTAACATATTTTGCCGCATTATCTAATAACTTTTTCGACGTTTTCGACGTTTATTACAAAATGCACCGTTATTACAAAATGCGGCTCAACAGGGCGCTTAATTTTGGGGTAACGACTGGTAACCTCTGTTCTGGATTAAAATCAAGGCAGAATATCCTGAGATTGGCCAAAAATCATGGAAAACCTCATCAGCGAAGTCTCTTGAATCAAGTTTTATTATAATTATTTCTTATTAAAAAAGATTTTCGTTCTAAAATAAATAATTTATTTTACAGAAATGTTGATTATTAATTTACGAACAAAAGGTTGTTTATTGTCTGTTGATGTCTGCATTTGACATAAGACAACTGCAGGATGAAATACAGCCATCCTGGCATCATTAACGATTATTGAGCAAAAGAAGGCCGTGAAAATATTGTCTTCGATAAAGAACAGTGTAATAAGGTAATTTTTAGTCGGTAGTCACGTGATACCACACACGCATGCTATTGGCTGACGGCATCCGTGTGTGCATTGCAATCTGAGACTCACAGAACGCAGCGTATTTCTATGTATTAAAGGAACCCTTTTATTTAATACAAAAGTGTTTTCAACAGTCTATAAGAGTGTTGTAAAAGGTAATACAGATATAACGTGCCTTAATATCAGTATGGGAAGGTTCATAAACAATTGAATTAGCGTAAATAATAGAATAGTTTTTCACTATATCGCAGAATTTTTCATTTTTTGCGGGTAGTCCTGGAATGCATTAACCGCGAGTAATGAGGGATTACTGTATATTTAAAATTTATTGTATTTTGTTTTATTTTGACATTGTATACAGAATTTGAAATATTTGGTCAGTTTTATATTTAGCATCTGAAAACAAACTTCTGTTGGCTTTTTTACTGCATTGACCAGCATCCGATGTGCAATATTTTAAGGTGCAATATACTGTATTTGTATTATGCTGATAAAGTTTTAGCACTTATTGTGTGAAATATTTATGCTACATAAATTGAAAATTTTGTCGTATCAAAAATATTTTTTGCCAGTGCCTCCGGAAAGCCAACAAAGGAGCAAGGAGAGGAGCCTATTTCATGACCTCCATGAAAAAAGAAGCTTGTTTTAACAAACAATTCCAGGACTCCTTAATATACAGGTTTCTTGCGGCACGCGACAAGCTAGCAAATGAAGCAATGGAGACCAAGCACCCTGAATTAAAAGATAAGTTTTTGGAGTTTTTGAAGGACAAAACAAGAGTAAGAAGGAAAAAAGCAATTAGCTCTTAACATACAGTTTTGCTACTTTATTTTTGCTCTATTCATATTCATACACCTTGAAAACTGGTCCATCAAAATATTGCCTACATTAAACTGCTCTCTACAAAGAAGTTGGGGACCCCTGCCTACATGAAAATCTGACAAGCTGACACCTATCATAACCGGGGTACATTTTGCAGCAATCTTTGCTACAGTAGTAGTGTGGGATCAGAAAGCATGGACTAGCTTTCACTCCTCATGCTCATTAGCAAGTTTTGGATGCTCATGACTCTTGTTACCAGTTCACCAGTTGTCCTTCCTTACAATTTGATCGGTGTTAATCACCATAAATTTGGAACACTCAACAAGGCCAGTGGTTTTGAAACTGGCCTGACTCATTGCATTGTTTTTCACTTCTGTAAGAACAGTAGCTTTAATGTTTTTGCTGACTAGTCTACATCGACTAGGAAGTTTAAACTGTTGTGTACTGGCTTAGCTCCCAACTCTCAACAGAGATTCACCTCATTAAATCTACCTGTCCATCTCATGCTCAATTTTACCATCAACCATGATGGCAGTACAGTCAATATGTACAATATGCCTCAAATGAGCAATTTGTAAGGGGGACGGCACCTTGCTCAAGGGTGCCTCGGCAGTGCTCCGGAGATGAGCTGACACCTCCCACTGTTAGCTCACCTCCGGGTATTTTTTGGGGGGGCGGGAGCGGGAATCGAACCGCCGATCTTAAATCATAGGACGACCCGCTCTACCGCCCGCTTTACCACTGAGCCACTGCCGCCCTTTCGCCTTGTCCTCCTAGGGGTCGCCACTGCATGTCATCACTTTTCCATTTTAAATGAATGCTTATATTTGCTTGGCAATGGTTTTTTTACACCGGATGCCCTTCCTACCGCTAAACCCCGCATTTATACTTGCTCTGCACCAGCTTACAGCTGTCACTGGCTTGTGCCCCTGCAGGGCTACAGATGCCGGGAACTGAACCGGGGCAGCATACATGCAAAGCATGCAATCTACCACTGATCTACATCCCCAGCTGATGGAGCATTACAAATTATGTATTTTTCCGTGTGATTTAAACTATCAAGGCCAAATAAGTATTCCCTGTTTGCATCTCTGGTTTATTTACTTTTGTTGACCAACTGTGTCAAGTTATTAGAGTTTGGGTAGTCTCACGTTTTGCCCAACACACTCCTAATTTCAACTGCATCTGTCTGTCTTTGCTGTTACAATGTGTACACTGTAAAAGTGAGACGCCAACTTTATTAATTCCCGCAGGGAAATTACAATGTCACTCAGGTGTATACATGTTTTTTGTGTTAGTTAACAGTCAGTGTGTACACAGGTCCCCTGAAACACAGCTTACAAGGGGGCCTGTATGCAACTGCATGCAGTTAGTACACACAACTGTACACATAACTGGCGAAGTGCCAGACGCTAACGTCGGACTAACCGGCTTCTCCTCCGTACGAGCGGACCGGGACACGAACACCGCCGGTAAGAAGAAAGGAGGTGGATTAATCATCTACACCAACGATAGATGGTGCCATCCGGGACATGCGACGGTGAAATCAACACTGTGTAACCGCGATCTGGAGCTAACAGCTGTTAGCATCAGACCCTACTACCTGGCGCGTGAATTCTCACACGTCATCGTCCTCGCCGTCTACATCCCTCCACGGGCGGACCCTGAGACGGCACGAGAGACCATCTGTGGGACCACCTCTGCTCTTCGGACCCGGCACCCGGAGGCGCTCGTCATCATCACCGGTGACTTTAACCACGTCACCTTGGACTCATCTCTCCCCACAATGGTCCAGTGTGTAGACTGTCCCACACGGAAGAACAGAACCATCGATCTGTTCTACACTAATGCTAAGGAGGCATACACCGCCACCCCCCTCCCTCCACTAGGTAAATCAGACCATAACCTAGTGTACCTACAGCCCACCTACATCCCGCTGGTGAAACGGCTGCCAGCAACAACACGACAGGTTAGGAGGTGGTCCCCGGAAGCAGAGGAGATGCTGAGGAACTGCTTCCAGACCACCGACTGGGATGTTATTGTGGGCTCACATGGGGAAGACATTGAGGGGGCAGCTCAGTGTTTTACAGACTACATGAACTTCTGTGTGGACACCGTGGCCCCTGTCAGGACAATCAGGTGTTACCCCAACAACAAACCATGGGTAACCAAGGAAGTCAAGGCTGTCCTGAACAGGAAGAAGCGGGCGTTCAGGAGCAAGAACGAGGAGGAGATGAGGAAGGCCCAGAAGGAAGTGAGACTCTGCCTGAGGGAGGCCAAGGAGGCGTACAGGAGGAAGCTGGAGAAGCAGCTGGGGCGCAACCAAGTGCGGAAGGTCTGGAATGGGATGAGAACCATCACCGGACACGGGAAAGGGCGCAGCACTGTGGAGGGAAATATTGAACGAGCGAATGAACTTAACAGCTTTTTCAATCGGTTCAGCTCCCCCACCACTCCCGGCTCCTCGTCCCAGGCCTCTCCTGGCCTACAGACCTCTCCTGGCCTACAGGCCTCTCCTGGCCCTACAGACCGCTCCACTGATGCTCCCTCCTCCTGTGCTTCCTCTCCTTCCACCCCTGCCACTTCTCCCGAGCCCACTCCAAGAGCTGCGAAGCTCAACGGCCCCACCTCAACCACTGGACTTCCAACCTCGCCACAACCTCCTGCTCCCACCACGACCGAGACCATCATCACTGCAGACCTGGTGACGACAACGCTGAGGAGGCTCCGTCCCTACAAGGCGGCTGGACCAGATAAGGTCTCCCCAAGACTCCTCCGAGCCTGTGCTTCGGAACTAGGGGACCCCCTGCAACAATTGTTCAACCTCAGTCTGCGGCTGGGGAGGGTCCCGTCACTGTGGAAGACCTCCTGCATTGTCCCTGTACCCAAGAAAGGACGCCCTACTGAGCTCAACGACCACCGACCGGTCGCTCTTACCTCCCACGTAATGAAGACCCTAGAGCGACTGGTCCTGGAGCTCATGCGTCCACAGGTGCAGGGTGCTATGGACCCTCTCCAGTTTGCCTATCAGGCCAAGGTTGGGGTTGACGATGCTGTCATGTACCTCCTCCACCGCACACTCTCCTACCTGGACGCCGGGGGCTGTGCCGTCAGAGTGCTCTTCTTCGACTTTTCGAGTGCCTTCAACACCATCCAGCCCCAGCTCCTGCAGGATAAACTGACCTCCATGGCTGTGGACCCCTACCTCGTGAGCTGGATTACGGACTACCTAACGGACAGACCCCAGTACGTCCGTATGGGGGACTGTTTGTCTTCTATGGTGACCAGCAGCACGGGGGCGCCACAGGGGACCGTTCTATCCCCCATTCTCTTCACCCTCTACACATCAGACTTCAAGCACAACTCGGATACATGCCACATACACAAGTACTCCGATGACACCGCAATAGTGGCATGTATCCGGGAGGGTGATGAGGGGGGGTACAGGGCATTGGTGGCTGACTTCGTGGAGTGGTGCCAACAGAACCAGCTCCAGCTCAACGTCTCCAAGACAAAGGAGATGGTTCTGGATTTCCGGCGGGCACCTCCCTCTCCACAGCCGGTGATCATCAAAGGCAGTGAGGGGGAGGTGGTAGAAAACTATAAGTACCTGGGACTGCAGCTAGACAGCAGACTGGACTGGTCACTCAACTCCAACTGTGTGTACAAGAAGGGGCAGAGCAGGATGTACTTCCTAAGGAGGCTGGCCTCCTTCAACATCTGTCCTAAGCTCCTTTTCATGTTCTATCAGTCCGTAGTCTCCAGTGTGCTGGCATACGCCATTGTGTGTTGGGGTGGGGGGGCCAGGATAAGAGAAATGGACCGTCTGAACAGACTCATCCGCAGAGCGGGGTCAGTGGTCGGGCTGAGCCTGGACTCTGTGGATATGCTTCTGGAGAGCAGGACCATGTCTAAATTCAGGGTCATCATGAACAACACCAGGCACCCCCTACACACCACCTTCTCCCAGCAGAGAAGCACCTTCAGCGGCAGACTGCTGTCACACAGCGCCTCCACAGAGAGGCTGAGGTCCTCCTTCGTGCCCCGTGCCATCAGGGGGTACAATGACTCTCTCAGGAGGAGCGGGGGGGAGGTGGCGAGGTCAGCACGGGGTTGAATTTGAATATGGATTTAATTTAATTTAATTTAAATTTTATTTTATTTTATACTGTTGTGTATATATATATATATATATTATTTATTTATTTTTTATACTGTTTTATATTTTAATTCAATTTTATACTGTTTAGATTTTATTTTATACTGTCTATATTTTAATACTGTAATATTTTTAAATTTTATACTGTTTATATTTTAGTTATAGTTTAGTATATAAGTCCTGTTAGTGCTGCATGTGCCTGTCTGTTAGTATAATGTATGTCTTGTGGTATGTCCTGTGATGTCAATGTTTCCTTTTCTCCTGGAGTACATCCAGTATTATTTGTTATGTAATGCCTGAGCAGTGGATATATGCAATTTCCTCCGGGATTAATAAAGTATCTATCTATCTATCTATCTATCATCAAACTACACACAGAGTGACGGGCAGCGGCTTCCGGAACCTGCCCCAATTAAGCAGCTTGTAGGGGGGATGGGGCCTTGCTCAAGGGTGCCTCGGCAGTAGCTTGGAGGTGAGCTGACACCTCCCACTGTCAGCTCACACTCCGGTGATATCCTGGCAAGAGCGGGATTCGATCCACCTATGGCTGGGGCGATCTGTCTGCAAGGCATCTGCTCTACCGCTGAGCCACTGCCGGATTAGGACAAGATGGAGGCCACGTCCACACGGTGCCTGACCTTTTTGAAAACCTAACTTGTTGGTGCGGTTACGCCTTCCGTCCACATGACCACGCAGATATCCGAGACGAAAATGCAACTTCTTGAAAACGCCTGGTGTGTGCTGTCGTGTGTACACTGTATCTGCAATTTTTTAAATCAAGGGGGCCTCTCCTCTCCCTGCGACAAAAAACGCTGTGTCATCATGCGTGTGACCTGTGTGTACATATACAAACAGAATGGACGGAGTGAAAACTGTCTATTTTCTGACGTATAACAGCTCCACGTTGAAGATGCGTTGATAAACATGCTGGACAGTTGAATATTTGTTCATCTGTTTCTTTCTTTATGAGTCAGAAAGTCCTCGCCAAAGAAGTCGATGCCAGTTTTGGGTCGGACCGGGAAGCGCAGTCGGCTGGTGGAAGAACTCTGTGATTAAGGCCCCTTTTTGAAAACGCAACTTTTTTGTTGCGTTTACGTCTTCCGTCCACACAACAACGCAGATATCCGGAACGAAAATCCCACTTTTTGAAAACACTGGCCTAGGTGGATTATTTTAAAAACGCTGGGTCTGTGATTTCGTGTACGGTGTATCCGCAACTTTTTAAAAACGCTGACGTCTTGCCTGCGATGAAAACCTCTGTGACGTCATATTTATAGGCCTGTGTGTTGTGATAACAAAACACGGAGGGATTCCTATTTGATAAAATTTGACTCAATATTGCCACCACATGGTTTGGCATGCTTATATCTGTCTTTGAAAACGCACTGATGTGTTTATGTGTGGACGGAGATTTTTTTGAAAATGCTGTCGTGTGGACGCGAATCGTTTTCGATGCATTTTTAAAAAGTTGCATTTTCAAAAAAATTTGTCATCGTGTGGAGTCCGTCCTCTGGAAGGAATGGCGTGAATTTCTACGCATCCCGGTCCTCTCTCCTGTCGTTCTCGGAGTTGTTCTGCTCATAAACGTGTTGATCAACGCACTTATGCGGTTACGTGTGGACTGACATTTTTTCAAAAACGCTGTCATGTGGACGCAAATTTATTTCTATGCAGGGTAACAAAAGTTGCGTGTGGACATGGCCAGAGGCTGCCTTCCACTCACCAGGAAGAAACATTCACACAATACCTACACAAAGGATCACCATAAGGCCAACACTTCCTAATGCAGTCCTAAAGAAAGGGGGTGAACACAATTCCCAAATTTCCATAAAAGGGTTAAACCCACAACATTCCAACATTCCAGCAGGGACCACAGAAACAGGATTGAAGGATGTAGGAATGCATGTTCTGTTCCAAAGAAGCACCCTATTCTAATGTAAGACATGTCGGGTGCCTGGATGCACAACTGTGGGCAGGAACTGCCCTGTCAGCTAAGAGCAGGAAACTGAAAACAGGCTCACGAAAACTGTCAAAAAGGAGGTGAAAAAAATGTTGAATCGTCTCGTAAGTCTCAATTAAAGGGAAAGTAAACACTTTTTAAGTAACATACATTTTGTTCATCATTATGAAAAATAGAAGAATTTTTTTTTAGATGTCTAGCATCATCCTTGTGGTCAGAAAACCTTAAAATCTGCGATGCAGCAGCTTCCGCATCCAGTAGTCATGTGGGGGTTATACCTCATTGGCAACATACTTCGCTTCATCAGTCAGGGCAGCCATTAAAACACAGTGCAAACACCGAAGCCATAAACCCAGTAAAGAACATGTTTACCTGTGAGGTGAACGGTTGTGCCAACACAACAAGACACAAACACAAAAGACAAGGACCTATCCTTGGTCAGACCTTCTGGGAAGCTAGGAAGGAAATGGAGAGCAAGGATAAACAAGGTCGGACAACCCATAGTATTTATTCAGAATTCCCAAGGTTTAGTGGATAATTAATTCATGTCTACTGGAGGTATTGCATAAATGTTTTTATGACCAGATTTTCGTGCGATTATAGCACTCGCGAAAAGTAAACAATATCAAAATTGATAGACAGGTCAGTTGATTGGGTTCGTTTCCCCTGGGGCTTGTTACTAACTTACAACAATTCGGGTGGTTATCTCCTTGATTAGTATCATATAGGCGCTTGTATAGTTTGCAGTTATAATTAGTGATTGTGTCAAAAGTAAGAAATTACTACAACTTACACCCAACTACAGAAAAGTTTTGATGTCAAATTAGACAGTTTATAGTGTAATATTTCATACAAACATGTTGATCATTATCACAAACGAGCACAAGTACTGTATTAATTCATTAAGTTCTTCCTGCATTTTCTGCAGTATTCTTGGTATTTCCCCGCAACACCTGCTTTCCATGGGGTTATCCGTTGGGACACATTTCCCACATAAACACAATTTAGTATTTCCTATTCTCCAAAAAAATTCTTCTATATCTCTGTCAGAATCTGATTCAGATGAAGCCACCTGGTCACTAGATGTCGGCAAACTCTCATCCTCCGCATACATCTGGATAATTACACCCCTAGTTGGGTTCCCAGGGAACTTGTCCTCAGTATCCAATGACAATGACATAATTTTAGGTTATATCCTGATAAATAATAGTAAAAAAGTTAGCTCGTTACCTTGTCGCTTGCTTTATTGGCATTGATATGGATTTACGGTGATGTCTACGATTGCGTCACTTCAACTGTTATGGCGCACTCAATGACTTACGATAAATTTTGTTTTTCTAAGTCCCCACTGCTCATAAAAAAATTAAAATGTCACCAAGCCCTTTTTTTTTAACTTATGTACGTCAAATACAGACCTGGTTCATTTTGACTTTATGGTCCCTTTAATGGGTGACGATTGAATGGTCGTCAGATTTTGGCATCAACAACATGAAACTCTGGCACCATCTTGCCTTTTATCAACAGACCAAGGTGCAAGTGGTGGTACAATGATGTGGACACCCTTTTTGGGACCTTTACATAGGCAATCCCTCCGTAGGTGACATGAACTGTCTCTTGATGGTACCCACCTAGCCATGTAGATCCTAGCCATCAGCTCATCTGGCCTGTACTGCAAAAAGCAGTTGGCATCCAGCCTCAGCCGATGGGATTCACCGAGATCAGAGTGCATGTGGAGGATGCAGTATACTGTAGTGCCCTTTGTCATAGAGTGCACATAGAACTTCCACATATCACTGGCAATTTCAGACGTGTTCGAACATCATAGGCACAAAGAAAGAACTTGCCCCTTTTCCATCCATCCATTTTCTGCAGCTTTATCCGCCGCAGCGAGTCACGGGGAGCTAGAGTCTATCCCAGCTGGCTTAGGGCGTGAGGCGGGGTACACTCCGGGCACGATGCCAGTGTACCGCGGAGCCACACACAAAGACAGACAACCATGCACACACACACACTCACTCCTACGGGCAATTTGGGACCAGCCAATTAACAGTTCACACATGCTTTTGGAGGTCGGAGGAAGCTGGACAACCGGAGAGACACCACACAGAGAGCATGCGAACAGAGAGCATGCATCCATCTGTGCGTAATTCCACACAGATGTCTGTTTTCAAAATAAAACATCTTTCAGATTCTGAAATAAATCAAATCAAGTAATGTAAATTATTTTTTCTTTCTGAGGTACCAAATGACCCACAGACCGGTATCGGTCCGCGGACCACTGATGTACTGTATGTTAGTTATGAATGAATTTCAATTATTTTTGTATAATGTGAACCTATTTTAAGCTTAAAATTAAATATCATATTTTAATATAGTACAAAAAAAGCCATCATTGTCTCCTGTGGCGCCATCTTGTCTTCAGCCGCTTCTTCCGCATTGCCGGTCAGTGGGTTGCTATGAGCTAACAATACATGTTTTATTCTTATTTATTGTACAGTAACATGAAATTATGTGCTTGTAACAGTTTACTAGTGATTTTACACGTCCAACAGTTGTGGGAAACAGACCCAAAATACGCAAAAACATCGCCATCTTATGTTCAGCTGCTTCTTCTGCATTACGGCTCCCAAGGGTTGCTACGGGCTTAAAATATGATATTACATGTATATATTTATTCTAATTTACTGTACAGTAACATAGTTTGCTTTTAACGGTTTACTAGTTATTTTATTATTCCAATTACCATAACACCAGAGATGGTGTGGTAATTGGTGGAAACTGTATAATCGGGAACAACGGAACCCAAGATGATGCAAGCGAGGTATACCTGTGTGTGTGTGTGTGTGTGTGTGTGTGTGTGTGTGTGTGTGTGTGTGTGTGTGTGTGTGTGTGTGTTCGCTATGACCCCGAGTCAGCACTGCATGCAAACACATGCGCACACAGACATAGGTATGCTGTGCATACACAGACCAAAGTGGAGCTAACTACTTAGCCAAATACAAGCTGATTTCAACAATATCTAAACAATTTTGGTGTCTAGCTCTGACCGAAGACATTGCCAGATGCTGCTTCATTACCATTGGACACGAACTTCATCCTGGGGATGAACACACCCTAATGGGTGGGGGAAGGCTGTTAGGGTAAATCACTCCCTTTGCAATGTCACGACGACGCTAATCTTAATCGAAGCATTTTCTGGACTCTTGGACAACTTTGCGGTGTACAGTCGATACATGACCCATTTGTTTTCCAGATCTAGGAGATGGTAGGGTTAAGGAGGACTACATATATATATATATATATATATATATATATATATATATATATATATATATTATATATAATATATAATATATATATACATATTATATATACACCAGCGGGAACCCATGGAAATTCCACAATAAAACAAATAATATCAGACTTCGTTTGTTTTCTTTTTTTTTTCTTCGCCGTCAAAAGAAAGCAAACTGCTGTGTCCAACGAAACCCTAATGGCTCCATGTGTGTCGGACAAAGGCGAAGACAAAGGCTGCTTCGACGTTCCGGTCCAGCCATCCGGGTAGACGCTAGCTTTGTGACTTCGGTCCTGGTGAATAAAGCATCGGGGTTCCCCACACGACAACGTGAGGTCCGTCACAATCAAAGAATATAAACCACTATGTGTGATGAAGCAAAAACAGCTCTGTAAGCGATAGACAATGACAAAAACCGGAGCTAACTAGGCTAGCGGCCAGAACTTCCGGGTAGACAACAGAAGTGTGAGGTTTTCAAGTGAGCTTTTTCAAACATATAGTTGGTATAATATGTGTGTGTGTGTGTGTGTGTGTGTGTGTGTGTGTGTGTGTGTGTGTGTGTGTGTGTGTGTGTGTGACAGGGTGTCATCAGTCATTTCTCTTTAATACATAGCGACGTGGAGAGCAGAGCACTTAGTGATTTGTCTGATAATTGTTACATCTTCTGATCTTTTGTTCCAGCTCACCCCAACAACAGATTTACATTTTACAACACACAGATGTTTACCCCCTGGCTTCCGGGAAGGGTTATCATCTCCTATGACTTACAGCATCTTGATACGTCCTTTACTATATTAACAACCCTTTTGTCTCAACCTATCGTAAATATCATGTCAAACTTTAATGCCAACATTTTCTCACAGGCCAAAATCGTTTAAGATTTAGTTACAGATTCTTTTTCATTTCCCTGGGTTTTAAAACAGCTACGTTTCCCAGACACTCAAACCATACTTAAAAAGACTTCTTCACAAAAATAAGTAACTAAATGTCGAATAATAACCCCATAGTAATGAGGGATAGCGTCATTACCAAACCATATTCAAACCTGCAATTACATATTGCTTATAATATTGGTATTATTCTGTAGCTAAATCCAGTTTGCAACGATTTGACAGTATTCACCTTAAGTTATCATTGTTTTGTGTTCAAATTATATAAACGATTTGACGATTGTCGTGCAGGACAAAATATGTTTGGAAAAAGGAGACCCTGTGCAGACAGGGATCGACTGGATGGTTCCCTGAATAACAGCTATATAACCTAGCAGCTTCATAATATCAGCCGACTTTGAAAGCTTATATTGCATTGAAACAATGCGCATTCAACAATTCTTCACATTTGACAAAGCTCGTTGCAAGCGACACAGTTTAAGACAGGCTTTACGTATAGGCAAGTAAAACTGTTTTGACTTCATATGACGCTGTAGGCTTTGGACAAATCATAGGTAATATTAGCTGCTGCTAACAGTACTTGGTAAAGGGATAAAGAACCATAATTGTTTTTACCCAGACATTTACAAGTTATATAGTTAGCTTGAACAGTCATCTTAGAAACAACTTACCATACAGTCAGGGACGTCTCTCAAAACAGCAGGATTAAAACATGAATTTTCACTCTCGGAGCGGCGTTACTATCTCACATGCAGAAGGCTCCCAGGCCAGCGAGCGGATTCACCAATCCTACTATGTTGAAGTTTGGCCCGCCCTTTTTTTCCTCTGATTGGCTTACACTGATACGATCGACTTAATTCTTACCAATCATTACCCCTTCTTGCTAAATATAATCAAGTCAATCACGCTAGCAGGAAGCACTAGCTAAACAGAGGCGCAGTAGGAGGGACCATGTCTTCACCATAGTAGAACTAGCAGGAAGGGGCGGCTTTGCTGGAGGCGGAGCCTCCCGCGATGCTAAGGGCCATTTATCGCTTCCTTCGTCGCACGTCATTGTTGCAGCTACAATAGACACGGGAAAACGGTTCGTAATGTCCTTGTTCTTAAAAGTGTGCTGGTGCCCATTTTTAAGATCAAGGGAGATGTGCACAGTTGTGTCAACTACAGAGGAATAAAGCTGATGAGCCTTACAATGAAGTTATGGGAGTAGTGGAAGAGTAGTGGAAGCTAGACTAAGGGCAGAAGTAAGCACTTGTGAGCAGCAGTATGGTTTCATGCTGTGAGGATGTTGATAGAGAGATAGAGTACTGAGAAGGCCAGAGGGAGGTGCATTGTGTTTTTGCAGATCTGGAGAAAGCTTATGACAGGGTGCCCTGTGGTATTGTATGCAGAAGTCTGGAGTGGCAGAGAAGTATGTTAGAGCGGTGCAGGACATGTATGAGGACTGTAAGACAGTGGTGAGGTGTGCTGTAGGTGTGACAGAGGAGTTCCAGGTGGAGGTGGGACTGCATCAGGGATCAGCTCTGAGCCCCTTCTTGTTCGCTATGGTGATGGACAGGCTGACAGACGAGGTTAGACAGGAATCTCCATGGACTATGATGTCTGCAGATGACATTGTGATCTGTAGTGAGAGCAGGGAACAGGTGGAGGAGAAGCTAGAGAGGTGGAAGTTTGTCCTGGAAAGGAGAGGAATGAAGGTTAGCCGCAGTAAGACAGAGTACATGTGTGTGAATGAGAGGGACCCAAGTGGAAGAGTGAGGCTACAGGGAGAAGAGATCAAGAAGGTGGAGGATTTTACGTACTTAGGGTCAACTGTCCAGAGTAACGGAGAGTGTGGAAAAGAGTCAGGTGTGATGTGTGATAAAAGAGTTTCAGCTAAAATGAAAGGAAAGGTGTACAAAACTGTGGTGAGACCAGCGACGTTGTTTGGTCTAGAGACAGTGTCACTGAGGAAAAGACAGGAGAAGGCGCTGGAGGTAGCATAGATTAAGATGCTGAGGTTCTCTTTGGGAGTGACTAGGAAGGATAGGATCAGGAATGAGTACATCAGAGGGACAGCACATGTTAGAGGTTTTGGAGATAAAGTCAGAGAGGCCAGACTGAGATGGTTTGGACATGTCCAGAGGAGAGATAGTGAATATATTGGTAGAAGGATGCTGAGTTTTGAACTGCCAGGCAGGAGGCCTAGAGGAAGACCAAAGAGGAGGTTTATGGATGTAGTGAAAGAGGACATGAAGGTAGTTGGTGTGAGAGAAGAGGATGCAGAAGACAGGGTTAGATGGAGGCAACTGATTTGCTGTGGCAACCCCCGATGGGAAAAGCATATGTCTAGTCTTACTAGGTCATAAAACTTTTCATTCATTCATCCATGCATTCATCCATGCATTCATTCACTCAGTCATTCATCTTCATTACCCGCTTCTTTCGCTGGCACGGATCGTGCGGTTGCTGGAGCCCATTCACCAACGGACTGGGGGCATGAGGTACGGTATACTTTGGGCGCAACACCAGCGCACCACGGAGCCACATATAGGACAGACAAAGACACCTTGTTGTGTGGCAATATGGAAGCCTAAAATTGAGTCACCTCGATGTCATTGATGGAGTCAGATTTGAGCAAAGAGCCCAAAACTGCATTGTGCATGGAGGACAAGTAAAGGCTTTCTGCTCTTCTGATGGATGGCTACTCCAGGTTAACATTGATGGCGTCTTTTTTTTTTTTTTTTTTAATTGGTGGTGGTGGGAGGAAGTTGAAGGACCTGCGGAGAATCCACGCAGATACGGGGAGAACATACAAACTCCGCACAGAAAAGCCACAGGTGAAACCATACAGATCTCCTTGCTGTGAGGGAACAATGCTACCCACTGCACTATTCCTGCTGATTCCTACCATGAACTCAATACTATCCTGCAGTTCAATGCAGTGAGGACTGCCCAGACTTATAAATAGGAGGCAAAACAACTATCTACAAGTGGAAGATTAAATAAACAAGACCACACACTTTGGGGCAGGACTCGGCGGTCTACCTGAAGGACAAGAGACATTTTTTGAAGATAACAATGTACACATCTTGGTTTTGAAAGAAAGTTGGTGATGTGACGTGATGTAAATGAATCTATATGACTATTGTAACCCCCCCCCACCCTCAACAAAAATCTTTCATACATGAAAATGATGCATGTGAATGGATGTAGAAAGAAAAAAGATTTAACATAGATATCCATTAGAGCAGGGATGCCAAATTCATTTCCACCGAGGGCCACATCAGCATAATAACTGTCCTAAAACAGCCAAATGGAAACATAAATGTAACTAAATGTAAGTCAATGTAATGGAAAATAAATGTAACTACTTAATGTTAAATAACTCTTAATCTATTACTTATTCAAGTTACAAACATTACAGTTGCACAGAAAAACTATGTTTGCTTGCTGCTCTGTTATAACATAAAGTAAATGCTTTTAATTTGTCAGGTTATGAAACCCACAAGACTCCATCAATCAAGGATCTAACTCTCTGAGTGAATAAAAAAATAACATCAAACACAAGTTAGGACATTAACTTTTTTCAAAATGGTTTTGTCAAAGTTAAATGGGCTTAATTACTGCATTGTGGGAATGTAGTACAGTATATGCTCAAAGCACACTTTGACCTATTCATTTTTAGACACTGATCTTTTATTCTCTCACCGGCCACGTAAAATGATGTGGCGGGCCGCATTTGGCCTTGAGTTTGACACTTGCACTGGAGTGTAAACTTTGTTTCATTCACTTTATTTACTCTGGGTGAATTTGAAAAAAAAAAATCACAAACATAAATTTATCTAATGTAAGGTAACAGTTGTCCCGATGGTCTTATGAAAGAACAAGCACATAAAATCACAAATAAGTTTTAAGTTCCTACAACTTCATGACTTATTTATGTGAAAGAGTTCCCTCTGCTGGTCCAATATGATACCGTTTATAGAAAAAAATACTCAACGCAAAAAACAAGGCTCAGAGGAACAAACTAGGCAAAGTGAATATAATAATGAAAAATAAACTGATTTTAGCTAACTACATTGTAATGTTATTGTAACTACATATTGTACTAATATTATATATGGCTGACTTAGAATATAATATAACCTGGCCTCTTATCAAAATCATGGTTTTGATTAAGTTTCTATGAGGTCACTGACCAAGTACATCCAATAATCACTTTCACCAAAATAATAATTTCAGTGTGCTTTACCACGTAATTAGACAAACGAGATCCATACCCATAAAAGACTTAGAACATTAAATGATTTTGGACTTGAGAGGTTGTTGGGTGTGAAGGGGTTGTTGGATAGTGTAGTTTAGGGTCACTCTGCTGAAATGAATTTGCTGTTAGCCTGTTTTTTCAGAATCTATTTTACGTTATTTATCCAACATTCACCAAAATCAGTTTCATATATTCATTTGCAATTTACTTGATTCTAACATTCTAGCAGTACCTGTCTGTGCTGACCCTGAAACTTAATATTCACAAGTAATTTCTGTGAACTTTTTGATTCTAACACTGAATTATTTCTGTCCTGTTGTTAATGTAATTCTTAAGGTTTATGTATTATTACTCAGACACACAATGATCTGCTATATTGTGACAATACTGCCTTAATATCACATAATATTTAAATGGTCAACAAATCATAAACACAATCCTTACACTCCCCTTTGCATGCTCTATAACAAGTTTCACTCATATACCACTAAGTTCCACTCCCTATTTTACTTAACCTCCAATCAAAGTCACTCCCTGGTTTTGTTGGTGATGTTCAAATCAAGTATGTCTTCTTTGTGATGCTAGTTTGCTATTTTCTTTTTGATAACCACCTGGATGGAGGCAGATTTATACAAGAAAACGGATGAATGGATGGAATATCAAAGAAGTCACTTGTCCTGGTTTGTCAGCCATCATTTGGCATCATGATGTCACAGTGTCATATAAGTGACTTGTAATGAATTAATCATAAAATTGACTAGTATCTAAAATGTGACTATGGCATATTGGTTAAGGGGAGGAAAAAAACTAAGAAAAAAGTAGTAAATCAGTTGGTAACGAAAATAATCTTTAATTTCAGTTTTGTAATACATAGAGAAATACAGGAATAAAATAATACATTGAAACTCTGAATTTTTGGAACAACATGCAACAACAACATCAGTCAAAGGCAAGTACAGATATACTATGCAAGTACTGCTTTAAGCATTTTAAGAAAAGACCTCACTTTTTTGCTTAGGAAAGCCTGTCCTTGTGCTGAATAACAAATGCAAATAACTTTTGGCATGCAGTTGACATTTAGCACTCAAAACATCTCTTAAATAAGATTCTATTATGATACCACATAAGAAATAAAATATTACTATTATTACCTTAATGAAAATTACTGTTCAGACTAAATAAATTATAAGTTAGCTTCACTTTTTATCAACATGCACAATAAGATGATCTTTGTGGTCACTATTACACGGTCAGCACAACTTTTTTTGAATATATGATTGGGCTCTGTTAGTGTAGAGGAGAATTTTGTAAATGGATTTGGAATAACTCAGTTTGTTTAATGGTTCATCAATATCGTTTCAGCCCATATTTAATTTATTCAGTTCAGTCTTTTTCTATATTAGTTTACATCACACTATAACTGCCTGGTGTCTTTGCATTTCAACCTTAATTATTACACGTTTCAGATGATATTACATGTTTATTAATAAATAATTAATCACATATTATGTAAAAAAAAAGTTGATCTGATATGGAACAGATTGTCCTGCAAAAAAAAAGCAAACAAAAGCAGGAGTTGCTCAAAAAACCATTGCTGCCAAATGGGTGAGTTTGTTTCCTTGTTGCATTCTTTCTTCCCTTTAAAACACTTGATGTAAACACTCAAACCTGTGTATTTTTGATAATGTTTATGATAAAATTGAAAATTATAAATTCAAAAGTATTGGACGTTGAACATGATACATTATGAGGAAAACAAGACAGCAGATAGTTCTAATTAAATCAAAGTGTGTCTGGTGAAATCTTTCATTCTGTGATAACGTATATGCATCATCATGATAATTGTTGAATACAAGATTTTAAAAAAGCAGACAGTTTGATTAATGTTATATACAATTACATTTTCTATGTACAGTCAGTTACAGTATTTTCGTGATTCATGAAATAGACAGGCTTATACCTCAGCATCAGATACAGACTTGTCTTTGCTCCGACTGGTGACCATTGAGTTTGTGTAGGTGTAGGAGCGTGATACCTCCTCCTGGAAGGCAGTTTCCAACACATTTAGGATGGATTTACGAACTTTGTCCTTGAAATCTTGACCCATGAACACATACAACAGTGGGTTCAGACAGCTATTGAGAAAGGCAAGGCTGGTTGCTATGGGAACTCCGATTGTGGTGACATGGTCTAATATTTCGCTTGCATGAGCAGCCATGTGATTCACCAACTCAATGAGGGCCATGACATGATATGGAGCCCAGCACAGGAAAAAGGTGGTGATAACAGCAGCAATAATCTTGAAGGGGCGACTTGACTGGCTGGCCAGGGTGCGATTTCTCCTGAGGCGATGGATTATTACAGCGTAACAGGAGACGATGACAGTGAAGGGGACAACAAATCCCAAGAGGAAGCGGGTGATGGTCATGGCCTGATGACGAAACTGTCGCAGCTGATTGACTGATGGTGTTTCATAGTCATCAGAAAAAGCAAAGTTGTTGAAACAGTTGATGATGTCTTCATTGTTGTACGATGGCCCAGTGTCCCTGAAGATAAAATACGGAGCGCTGAGAACCAGAGCCAGTATCCACACACCCAGACTCACACAGGATGCCTTGCCTACACTTCTGTGGTTCTGAGCCCAGACAGGCCACACCACAGACACACATCTGTCCACACTGATCACCACCAGAATGTAGACACTGGCAAACATGTTGAGGAAGCTTATGGTGCTGTTCAGTTTGCACATGAACTTCCCAAAAGGCCAGTGGAAATCCATTGCTGTGTATGTCACACTGAGAGGCAGGAAGGCTGTGAAGAGGAAGTCAGCCACGGCGAGGTTGAGGAACCAAACTGTGTTCACAGTTTTCTTCATCTTAAACCCGGTCACCCAGATGACAACTCCATTCCCAAGCACACCGAGAACAAAGGCCAGGCAGTACACGATGAGAGACATGATGTTGAGGGACTGTCTCAGCTCAGCATGCTCATCCTTATAGTCATACTCATCATCGTCTCCGTAAAAAGTGCCATTTTTGACAGTGGCATCTGTTGTACCAATGTCATAGAATGGGGTAGCTGTCAATCGCTCCATCATTGTCTTGAGACCTGTAAAGATTCCAATAACTGTGTCACTATGAGGGCCATAATGCATGCATTATTTTTTATGCCATCTTCATTAAAATTTAGAATATTTGGCATTTAAATGCATTAAAAGGATTTCCTAAGTTCCATAAGTTTTGAAGCTAGTTTGAGGCTTAAAGGGCAAAAAATCTTGAAAGTCAATGTATACATGCAAGCCCACTGAATGACAAGTCTGCGGCAGGGTTGTATACTTAAAATGGTTTGTAAAGGTTCTGATCAGATTCTAACCTCCAGTACAGTAAAGTGTATAGTCCAACACCCCGTAGATTTAATTACAATGGCTTAATTAACATATTCTATTTTCGCGATTAATTAACAAAGTTTGGATAAGTTCTTTTCTAAAAATCTCGGAAAAGAATAGGCTGTGAAAGAGCAAGTTAATTTACGGAGAATAAAATTCTACTTTTCCGTCTTCTTTCATCGTCCTGCTAAATTTGCTGTGATCTGATGTTTTTGAGGGTAATTGAGGTACAATACCTGGATCAGAGTCCGCTGTGGCTGTGTCCACACTTTGACTTCACCATCCAAATGCGTTCCGTCTGCGGGAATACAGAGATTTGAGTCTCCGAGTCTTTAAATAAGTGACGTCATCGTTCACGTCGCGTCGGAATCTCAGGCTCCTCCTCACTGTGGAAGTCAGCCAACTCTGGTGTCGCGTCATTGGATGAGAGACATGTTTCTGATTATATAAAACTCTTGGTTTAACTGATGTTATTGCATGCATCCATATGGGCATTTCAATTTAACCCCTACACTGAAGTCAAACTGTGGATGCTTCTGTCTCAGTATTTGACAAGTTGTTGTTCCTTGGGAAAAATCCAAAAGTGAAAACACCAAACTACTAATCCAAAAATGATCAGTTGTCCCAGATGACGCCCACAGGAGTGGAGCTGTGACCGTGAAGGCATCAGTGATGCTGCTGCTTAATATGTTTTTCTCTCTGTGGTTGGAGCTCAGGTTGGCTTTAAGTGAAGATGAAGAGCTCGGTGTGGACTGTTGGCATCACATCTTCATGTTTATGACACACATCTTTAAAGTCCAGTCTCAATGTACACACAAACAAGTCACAGCGGCATCCTTCTGATAATTCAGGGTTGTGCTGCAGATTTATAAAATGACCTGTAAAAAGAAATCAAACCTGCTCAAAAAGTGTCTTGATGAAAAATGTAATTTATGTATGTAATTTATCACATTGTTGGAATTTGGATTGATATTGAGACCATTTAATTTAATGGCATATACAATACAGTATTGTACTGTACAGTATATTTCTAGATCAGAATGCCTTTGAAATCGTGTGTCGTAATCACATCTATTTTTTATTAATGACATATCCACAGGGCAATTGTGATAAAAGTTAAATAAGAAAATCTAATAAAAATTGGACTGCAAAATACTGAAACAGTAATTATGCAACTTTGTTTTGAGCCCAAAAATAATTATAGAAAATAAAATAGAACAACTTATTGGGTAGAATGGGATGCTTTTGATCACTTGTATACTGTGTTGTCATTACTTTGACTCACAAACTCGCTGAAACATTTTACCTGAACAATATAAACGTCGAAGAATCACAAGGCTGCATAACAAGACTGCCAAACAACCACAGACTAGAATGAAAGCTTTAAACAACAGATAATTCATATACACACCCAGGAGTATATCTAATCTGTAATTCACATATATTTCATCTTTAAAAGCTCCCTGGCATATCCTTGCTGTTGTTGTGCATGGCATACATATCTGTCATGTTCCCAGAGAAATTGGAACTGAAATCTATTCCAAGACCTTTCAATTATACAAAACTACAGATTAACTTAATAAGTAAGAGGGTTAAAGCTTAAACAAATAACAGGGCAGAGCAGAAGATTTAATGAAACTTCCTGAAATACAGAAAGTTCTTGTGTGTGAACTGCTTTTTGTTGTTGCATTGAGGGCATGTGTATTTTAAAATTCTGCAGAAATACAGCAGAAGAGGAGTTTGCCGTAAAATGCAATCAATAAAGCAACAGTAAGAGCAAAATTGACTGGACATGGATTGGTAGAGGGTTGGCTAGAGAGATGAACTTTTTTTTTCTAATTTCCCCATGGAGTAGCCCTACCTTTTTGCGGGGGAAATGTTTCAACAATTTTTTGACTTGATCATATTTCCTCCCACACAGTTCCTCCTTACACCGAGTGTTACTGCCCACTACCCACACATTTGTTCATCTGCATGAGTTAACTCTTTGTTTAGAAATTTCTATGTGGTAAAATGATAAATTACATTGAATGGACTTCATCTGCAACTCCATTTGTGTGCTTTTATTTGAATATTTAAAAGATCACAACCAAAATTATTTAAATTTATTGAAAAATATTCATTTTAATTGAAGAGATTTGAAAGTATTCCATGTAATGTTTTAAGTTTTTCGTATTTATACAAAAACGGGCAACACTGCTTTAACTTTGAACTTGCTTGCTTGCCATTCATCAAGAACTGAAGTTGCTGCCTCACAGAAATAAGTTTCTGTGTTCAAGTCCTGGTGATAACTATTGTAGGGGATTTTGTGTGCAGGATGGATCTTCTCTCCTTGTCTGCATGGGTCCCTCTCTGGGTTCTCTGGGTTCTTCCTCCCAACACCAAACACATGCTGTGTGGGTGAATTGGTCACTGTAAGTTAGGTGTGGGCTATACAATATGGAGCCTTGTGATAAACACGCCTGAAGTCAGCTGGGATGGGTTCTAGGCCCCACACCGGATAGGTGGTTGCAGAAATTAATGAATTCATACAGACAGTTTTTAACATTATGGGCAAAGACATTTAAAGTGTTTGTCCTTTGTCCTCTATCAGAGCCTCCAGATGTGTAGCGGGCACTGGCAAGGTTGTCCAAAAATAAATGGGGTCACTGGGTCTGAAACTCGAAAACGTAACATTTATGGGATTTTTCTGTGGCATCAATAGATAGTGGAATATTTTTGTCAAATTATCGACATTATCATTTGATTGTCATAGATAAAGGTAATCTTTTGGAGATTCATCCAATTTCATTTGAAAGATTTGTAAACTCCAGGAGACTTTGGGGAAGGCTTTCGGGGCACGATTTGTCTTGATTTGTAACTAACCAGCATTCCTTTTCAGAATGCTATAGTTTGTGGGTAGGATCGCCTTGCTGGTAAGAAATAGAAGGTTACGTTGCAGGGCTCCTTCGTTAACACCTCCAAGATGAACTCATTGATTGGATATAACAGGAACAAGATGTATAAGGGCTGTGTCACAGTTCCTGCATCCAAACAGTACCAAGGGATCATGGGAGTTGTCTCTGCATTAGTAAACAACCATCATATACAACTCAAATCTGAATGTATGACTCAGACAGAGTCACACATTTAGATTTGATAGGGTATTATTGGAATGTTTGAAAGTTTTATTACTTTTAGTAATGTTCACAGAGTTTACTCACTTACTGAATCTCGCCAATTTCTAGTGACAAATGACCAAATCAAAGGCACTATTCCCTTAATTAAAATTAGGTATTTTTCTGACCGTATTATTGTAAACATAAGTGATAATGAATTCCAAACACAATAAAATCTTTTTTTAAAAAGTCACGTTTTTATAAATTTTTTCAAATTTTAATCTTTTATGGTAATACACAGTTTTTCAATGCTGACTTAAAATTAGGGCGTAAAGACAAAAAGAAGCATTGCAGTAATGACACTGGTTTCTAAACCTCAAGAGTTTGCACAGTGAAACCAAATGAGGCTCAAAATCAGATTCAAAGTGTGATCTGCTAGAAACTGCCCAGCCTTAAACCTAAAACATCCCACACAAATACACAGGAACAGCGTCCTGCCAATACCCCCAGATGTGAGGGGGTGGAAGTATGGAATGAGTGAGGGGAAGAGAGAGAGAGAGAGAGAGAGAGAGAGAGAGAGAGAGAGAGAGAGAGAGAGAGAGAGAGAGAGAGAGAGAGAGAGAGAGAGAGAGAGAGAGAGAGAGAGACAATGCACATCTGTGCATGTGTACTTTCTGTGTCTCTGCATGAGTTCAGAGCAACACCCTGATTTGAGTGGGTAGGAGGACTCCTCTATTTTATCATTGCCTTTTAATCCGAATACATAAATGTTTGACATCTGAATCCCCACTGACTGATACTCTCCACCAGGCCCAAGAACAATATATTAAATCACTGGACACTATTTAAGATAAGCTAGAAGAGTCAACTTCATGACTTTCTTCAAAACTAGTGAACAACTCCATTCATATTACGAGATTATTCCAGTGTTTTAGATAAAGTCTAGACACTATGACTCCTTTGTTTTCGTTGGTTGTGACTCTGTCCTGTGATGCAGTATCCATGTCACATTTCTGTGTTCTTTACTTTAAAGTTTTTTGACAGAACTTGAAAGCTGAGCATTTTGTTGCTGTCTGTTGGGGATATTAATAGCTATTCCAAAGCTATAGTTTGAGGTAAGCCTTCAGAGCCCTGGGCTTGCCAGAGTTCTTGATTTACCAACCAAACGTGTAATTATGTGTGTGCTGCACAAATACCAATTTGGGTGTGTAGAACAACTAGTGGGGGTTTAAAGAGAATTTAGTTCTAGCAGAAGGTAATATATGCAGTTTGAGTTTGAGGGGGTTTATTCTTCATTAAAACAGCTGGCAAGATGAGGGGATTACAGAAATGCATAACAAAACTGCATGTAAGTGTGCAAATCTGTGTGTGTGGTACTAAGACATGGTAATGACATACACCATGACAGACTGTAACTTTTATACACCCAGTATTTTTCGCTTCTGCTACATAGAAATTACTTTAACTTGCAGCACTAGATCCTTTTGTGAAACAGGAGTATGAAACTGTTGAAACTTCTAGACTCCAGTACTGCTGTCATAAAGACATAAATAGTGGAAATATGCTACGGCCTAAAACCTCAAAGGTTTGTTGATCTTGTTGCGGTGATAACTGGAAAATTGAACCCTTGAGGTCAGAATTTTGTTTTGGAAGTCAAAAGCGGTGCTATCGGTGTTCACCCCTCAGTGACAGCTTGTTTCCATGAAATGCACCACACACAGGAAAAAAATGCAACCTCAATAACCAAAACCACTTCCTTACATTGGTCCCTACTTGCAACCACAGCGGCTGGTCCCCCTCAGCAGACCTATGGGAGATGAATAATTACCCCAAGATCGGATCAATCAGACAGCAAACACATCTGGTAATGCATACATCCAATATAGTTCGTAGTGCTCTCTGTTTGAGTGAGGGTATTTAATGTGGACTGGGGCTGCAGGAGCGGGGCTGGTTAAACAAGAGCAGCAGAGAGTTTTGACCCATGCCATCTGTTTAACACTTCTTGAGCATTTTTAGGTTGAAGAGGCAGCAGCTGAGCATTTGTTTTCCTTCTTGTTTCATCAGAATGATCACATCCTGAATGCTATCAAGGACATGTGTTAATAAACAGGCATCTGGGTGTCGTATGTGTCCCCATCAAAGACACAACTGAGCAGTTAACTAAGGGACTCATATTTGTAGTGCATTTTAGTTTGAGTTTCTCTAATAAAAGCCACTGGCAGGAATCATCAACCCATTAAATCTATTAAAACAAACCAGATTAATACATGTAGCATTTACTTTATATATCTCAAATCAGGGTGAAATGTCTTGGATTTTCATTAATTGATGAAAATGCATCACTGTGGTGTCAGTTTAGGGTTGAAATGAGTAAAAGCAGCAAAAGATCATAAGTTAGGATACATCTAACCAATGTTTGTGCCCTTGCTTAACACAAGTTTCACAGAGGAATGTGTCAAGTTGTTTGCAATCAAACAATACAAGCAACGATATGCAGGTCGCTGAAGGAATGAGGCAGATGGTGCCCCAGACAATAATGAGGGGGGGAGAGCTTGCCTGTGCTGGATGGGAATGCGCTATATTTTAGTCTTAAGTGTATAATCATGGGTTTGGATACAACCTCGCATTTAAATGTTTTCCCGTCTGGTGCTGATAAACAGCTATGCCCATTCCTGACTAACAGAGTTTCGTACCTCTCAGTATGTCTCCATTCTATCACAGTGAGTGAGCAAATTTTTAAACAATGCGGCTGTTGATTTATATTACGTCAAAATGAAACCAGACGGGGGTAGAGAAAGAATACATATTGGTGTCCCAAAACAGAATTGTAGAATTAAGATGTCAGAGTTCTGCTTAACGGAACACTTCTAGTTTATTTCAAGGGTGTACCCCAGTCTGACAATGTTAATGTAAAAAATACACACGGCCATTAAAGGCAGATGATAACTCACTGGAAACAGTCTGATATATGGAAGACAATATTAAAATCCAACATTTTAACCTGTGGCACAGTGACGCAGTGCGTAGCACCGTCGCCGCACAGCAAGTCGGTTCCGGGTTTGAGTCCTACTCTTTGCGGAGTTTGCATGTTCTCCCCGTATCTGCGTGGGTTCTCTCCGGGTTGTCCGGCTTCCTCCCACCTCCAGAAACATGTGCTTCAGATTAATTGGCCGGTCCCAAATTGGCCATAGTGTGTGAGTGTGAGGATGCGTGTTTGTCTGTTTCTGTGTGGCTCCACGGTGCATTGTTTTTGCGCCCAGAGTTTCCCCTGACTCACCCCCCAAGCTAGCTGGGACAGGCTCCAGCTCCCCGTGACCCACGACAGCGGACGAAGCGGTATTAAGAAAATGGATGGATGGATGGATGGATGGATGGATGGACAAGCTAACCTCTTCTTCTTTTTCACTCTGGATACTAAAAAAATGGAATATCTGCAACAACACAACTATTCTCTGTTCCAGAGTATCTCTAACCACGAGTTCCACCCACATACCAAGACTTGCATTTCTTCTCCAATAGATTGTCACATTTTAGTTTCATTGCAGGCAGTACACATGTAATAACTAGTGTCGTGCTCTAATAAAACCAGGATGGCAGTGACAGAGTTTCATAAAAAAATGTACTGACACCACAGAGACACTGACTTTACAAAGAATAAACAAATGCAGAGATAAACTACACAAATCCTCATGGAAATCACCCTTTGAGGAAACACACACACACACACACACACACACACACACACACACACACACACACACACACACACACACACACACACACACACACACACACACACACACACACACACACACACACACACAACAATATCAAGGAATAAACACAAGTATGTGCTGACTCAAGATATTACTGACAAAGGGGAATTCCTAAACTCTTTCCACCCCCCACCTCTATACAGTACATTAAATCCAATGTCTGGGGAAATGTAACACATGGTTAGTGTTTGAGTTCTGCCTATGACGATGGAAGACCTTGAAAAAAAAGAAATAAGAAGACTAAATTATTTGAAACTCAGTGAGTGAAGACACACAACAGCCAAACCACGTGTAGGCGTATCCTTTCCAAATCACTGAAAACATGATCTGTGCTGGCTATCTGGAGGGAGGGAAGGGCTCCTGTCAGGTAATATACAGGTCGTGGTTCAGTCTTTAGTCTTCTTTATAGACAGCAGGGGTTTGTCTAAATTTGGCTGCACCCATTCACTTTAACATGCAAGTCAATCCCAGTCCTTATTCCATCAATTTAGCTATTTTACTAGATATAGTCCTCCCTATAGACAGTTTCCTGTGAAAATATCAAGTTAAGTAAACCAGTTAATAACATGCCTGTTGAGTGAAAATCATCAGACAACCTTAAACAGCTTTGATTTTATAATGCACTTGTCCTGGTCATCTGTATGTTGTATGGATTTTCCCCTCAGAGTACCCAGAGATATTCAGTAATTTATTTTACATGAAAATGTAAACTTTCAGTTCCAATTTATTGAAGTTAAGTAGAAGTTTAACATTATCCGAATGATAAAACAGCATACTTTATTCACGCAAATTTGTCTATTAGTGATGAAGGTCAGCTCTCTCAAAGGACATATTTAATTTTCCCAATTATTCTTATGAATGAATTCCCCAAATTCCCAATTTCTGTAGAAGGGAGGTCATGAGACACAGATTTAACATGATGATTTAACATAACTTAGAAGTAGTCTGTTTTGAGCACAATTGTTACAAATCACATTTAGAAAAATACCGTGTCCATACAAATCCATTGAGGGTTTTTAATAAGATTAACTTGTGTGTTCTTAATGTTGGTATGTTTTGCTGCAGGTTTGGGTCACAAGTGTCTGACACCAATATTTTTGGGGGTTGTGTGGTTGAAAATTTTGTTAGTCCTTGCCCTAGAAGACACGCTGCATCAGTTAAAACCCCAAACTCATTTCTTTTTATTTTCAGGGAGACTCTGGGGGTCCCGCAGTACACTGGTGTCGTGCCCGGAGTGTCCCCCGCCTCACCCCCTGAGACTGCCGGGATAGGCACTGGCTCCCCTGCGACCTGCATTAGCGGATTAAGCGGGTTAGAAAATGACTGACTCTGGGGGTCCCTTGATGTGTGACGGAGAACTCCAAGGAGTTGTATCTTGGGGGCATGGATGTGCCCTGAGACACAAGCCTGGGGTGTACACAAAAGTTTGCAATTAGATTTCCTGGACTAAGAACACCATGCCATCTGGCTGAGAAGCATAGAATTTAAAGTCAAGTAAATTATGTCTTTATGTGTGTAGTGTGGTTTATACAGGTCTATTAGTTGGGTCTGTCATGGCATTGAGCCTCCAATGCCATGACAGCGCCTGGCTCTATGTTCATGATGAATGTGCAGACTTTCTTCCGACATACAGACGAGCAGTAAAAGAACAAACCTAACATTTACTGTCAGATAACAATAAATCATCACAAAAATTGCAACAACACTCCTCTCTCACTTTGGAACATGTTGTACAGTCTGGCCACACTCCATAATTGTGGACTGTGCATATGTGGTAATCAGACAGCTGAATAGGTAGTGACTCTTTTTTTAGCTGTATAGCTGATCTAAATGATTCTAGATTACAATTGGATTTTCACGAGTTACTAATTTTAACGTTAGCAGTGTTTTGAGAGTTTTGAGACATGAAGGTCGATAGATCTTTAAGTCGACTTTTGAGGTCCAACTAAAACCATATTAGCCTCCCTGTTCTTCAAGCTCTTCATTAAAAGACAGAAACTGAAGCATCAGGTGCACGTATGAGAAAACCCGTTCACAAAATCCAAAAACCATTTGAGTGAATTTTGGTTGCTTGGGTGTGGCACAAACCAGAGAAGTGAGTCATCGTGCATTTGCTTGACCACTGAATAAAGACCTAATTAAGCTTTAGAGGATTCATGCACCATGTACAATAAATACTTCACATCTCTGTGAAGCTTGCTGGCTCTGTGTTTTCTTAAAATAAATGGTTTGAGACAGGATGTTGATTCATGCAACACATGGAATAAGTTCTATGAACGCCTGGAACCTTATTGATGGCCCACTTTTAAACTTCGCGAGCTTGGTTAGAGTCGCTTTCTTCCTGTGGGTATAGTATACACTAATGCAGTTTATTTAATGGAAGAAAACTGCATGTAGGAAATGATTACCGGTAAGTACGATTTAAATATAATGCAGAAGAGTATCATATGCATTCGGACAGACATGAGTGGACAGGAGTTCTCATGAACCAGCATGTGGACCATGAGGCTGCATCTGTGAAGGAACATGATTTACAACACAGTGTTGTATAGCACAGCAATGAAAAAACACAATATCTCATTCAGGAAGTCAATCAATCAATTAATCAATTAATCAATCAATCAATCAATCAATCAATCAACTTTTATTTATATAGCTGCTAAATCATATCTGAAGACATTTCAAACCTGTCCTCGCACACGCTGACTGGCACAGCCTTCATGCATGATGTCATGTGCCTGGTTACTTCTATTTTGGGGCTGACATGAAACATGTTAATGGTTTAGGCCAAGTCCTGTGGCAAAGGGTGTGGACCGTCATGAGCGGTCAACAGATTTTCCTGTAAAGAAACAGGGATGTAATCATGGTTAAGTCAGGACAGTGGCGGCAGCGCAGGAAACCAGAACGGGCAGCTCTAGTATATTGCAGTGACAGATTAGTAGTATAGTATAATAATATAGTAGTAGTTGTACTTTGACATTAGTTTGACCCCCACTACTTCCCCACTCTTGTGCACATTGGTGCTACTACTAATTCATTTTTAAAACTGCAGTGCCAGAGATCAGCCAGCAGAGGACAGTGTCTGACACGCTTTTGAGCGCTTTTGAGTGTACTGTATAATATTTGTGTCATGGACAAAGACTGTACAGTTCCTGACAAAAGCAAATCGCTGGATTAGTTAATTATCTTGACCAGAATCATTTCTTTACAGTGAAGTCTGTACAAGTTTTTTGGCAAAAATCAAAGAAAAAATATTAGAATCATTACAACAAAAATAAAAATGCTTTTAAATATGTCCAGGTTGACATTAAGCATAATGGATATTATCTTTGGATATCAGCAAAAACCACACCATAGATGTCCTCTAAAAAGATTGCAGTATTTGATGACATACAACGATGTACTGTATAAAAGCATTAAACATCGGTCTCCACTGTGTCTATTTGATGTCCTGCAGCTAAATGTTGGGGAAACTTTTTCTTTTTTTGCCGGAGAAAAAAGAGAAAAGAGAAAAGCATCGGTGCCCAGGCAGCCGGGCTGCTGCTCCCTGGTTTCTGACTCAGCGGAGACGCGCGGATCGGATGAAGCGCAAACCGAAAGCGCGCGCACGTGACTCCATCCCATCTTCAAACGGTAGGCTATAAAGCCGACAAACTCCACGCCTAATCGCCACACATGAGAAAGTAGAGCGAGTGGATGTCTCTTCAATTTAAAACCTGGAGAACTCGACATCAGGTATGATTTAAAATTAATAATATTAATATGTGTTTAGTAGTGATGTTTACTCCTTTGTCGAAAAAATGTTTTAATATGCAATACAGTAAATTTTGGATTGCCATTTAAATGAAAATTAATAATTTCTATATAGCCATGGGCATTAGTTGAATGTGAGATGATTTTATAATAAAAGTGAATCAAGATGAGTATTTGAAAATTAATATCAGATTTTTGCAAAAAATTATATCATGCCTTCCACTCCATTTTGTACATTTGTTCTTTTAGTTATTTCCTATTTTATTGTGGTGTTATTAGCACTACAATAAAATATGTTATTGCTACAATATTTAATGGTAGTGCTATTGTCGTGCTACAATATTTTATTATAGTGCTACAATAAAATATTTTAGCACTACAATATTTTATTGGAGTGCTACAATATTGTGTAGCTTGTCTCTATGGAGTCCACATAAAATTTCATTCAATTCACTCTTTTTTCATTCCTACCCAGCGTGAGAATCCATCATTTATGTATGTTTAAAGTCATGCAAAAATCTTCTATCTCTTTAGCTCTTACAGGTTAAGCATCACAATGGAACTGAAACCTTTATTGAAGACGCTGGGCTCTATAATACGAGCATTCTTCACTTTCATCTTTGCTGTGATGGTCATGGGTGTGATGGTGTGGGCTTACGTAGAGGGCTTCCAGCTGGCCAAATCAATTTATGGGATCATCTCTTTTGGCTTTTATGGACTGCTTCTCTCATGCCACGTACTGACTCAAAGCTACTTCGCCTTCATTGAGCACCGGCGGATGAGAGATCGTAGGGATCCATGCAGCTTCACCAAAACCATTGGCTTCACTATATCGGCTTACCAGGAGGATCCTGCCTATCTCAGAGAGTGCCTCAATTCCGTGAAGGCCCTAAAGTATCCCCCCGAGCTACTACGCATCGTCATGGTGATAGATGGGAATGGTGAAGATGACAGGTACATGATGGAGATGTTCAAGGAGATGTTTGCTGATCAAGACCCTTGCTATTATGTATGGCAGCACAACTATCATACATGGCATGACGGTGAAGCTGTGGAAAAAACTAAAGAGAGTGACTTTGGAGGGGTTACCATTGATATTATAGAAGAAGATCCACAGAGAAGAGAGGTGGAACAGCTGATCCAAAGTAAGCGGTGTGTATGCATCATGCAGCAATGGGGTGGCAAGCGGGAGGTGATGTACACAGCCTTTAAAGCACTCGGCTCTTCAGTTGACTATGTACAGGTATCTATTTTTCCTTTCTGAATTAATTTTGCCAGATGAGATCATTTTCTGCAAAGAAATTGATAATAGTGTAATTTCTTTAGTAACCTGGCTGGTTTGCTACTTCCCCAGGTGTGTGACTCAGACACCAAGCTGGACCCTCTGGCTACTGTTGAGCTGTGTAAAGTACTGGAAAGTAACCCCAAGTATGGTGCCGTAGGAGGAGATGTGATGATCCTGAACCAAAAAGAATCTTACATCAGCTTCATGAGCAGTCTTAGGTACTGGATGGCTTTCAACATCGAGAGGTCCTGCCAGTCCTTCTTCAACTGTGTGTCTTGCATTAGTGGTCCTTTAGGTAGGAAGAAACCATTTGTGATTTGATGTGGACCATAGTAATGATTTTGCATGTCCAGCAGTGACAGTTTTAGCATTAATACCCACTTGTGTTTGTGGTGACTTCAATTGTTCCATACAGGTTTGTACAGAAATGATATCCTCCAGCAGTTTCTGGAACCCTGGTACAATCAGAAGTTTTTGGGAACTCACTGTACATTTGGTGATGACAGACATCTTACCAACCGTGTGCTGAGCTTGGGCTACGCCACAAAGTAAGAAGCTCAGTGTTGTGCCAAGAAAATCCACCTGCTGCACTTGTCTTGATGGTGTATATTTTGTTGTTTTAATGTCATACATGTTCTTTTTGCCTTTAGGTACACGGCCCGTGCTAAATGCTACACAGAGACACCTGCTCAGTTTCTCCGCTGGCTCAACCAGCAGACTCGCTGGACAAAGTCTTACTTCCGTGAGTGGCTCTATAATGCCATGTGGTGGCATAAGCACCACCTCTGGATGACTTATGAATCTATAGTTTCTGGTGTGTTCCCCTTCTTTGTCACCGCAACCATCATCCAGTTGTTTTGGACAGGCACTGTGTGGGACCTCCTCTGGATCTTGTGCTGCATCCAACTGATCGGGCTTGTGAAAGCGGGTTATGCCTGCCTCCTGAGAGGAGACATAGTTATGGTGTTTATGTCCCTTTACGCGGGTCTATACATGACCAGCTTGCTGCCTGCTAAGTATTTTGCAATTCTCACCATGAATAAAAGTAGCTGGGGGACATCAGGTAGGCGCAAGCTTGTAGGAAACTACATGCCCCTTGTCCCTTTGTCAGCGTGGGCGTCCCTTTTGTTAGGTGGACTCGGTTACACCATTTACCATGAGATGCAGCTGGACTGGAACACTCCAGCCAAGATACTAGAGACCAAGTTTCTTATTTTTGGCAGTATGGCTTACGCCGCGTATTGGTTGCTTATGCTGTTCTTCTACTGGGTGTGGTTCCGCAGGTTGTGCAGGAGACGGACTCGTAGATACAAGATAAACATTTAAAGTTGAGTCGATGAAGAAAGAGAAGGAAACTATTTATTTTAATTCTATAACTGTCCTAATTTTATTCCACTGACTTCACTTATTTATTTTGCATGTTATCCTTTATTTAATAAGTGATGGACAAAAACTTTTGTGCGAAACCAAAAAAATCCATACGTGTTGGTAACGATGAAACTGATCTTCCATATTACCAGAGAATTTTAAAGACATGATAAGATATGAGAACAAATGTTTGATCCATGTGTAGAAACTGTGACTAAAGAGACGGCACTGGGGCTTTTGGACCCGTTGACTTCTCAGGTTTTTTCATTGCCACATTATGACAGCAGCAATGTCCTTCCATTACTTATTTATTTGTGATAGCTTGAGCACTGTTTAGTTAGTATTATTGAGTGTGCATAATGGATCTCTAACAATTAAGCCAATGATGTCGTTACCACAGCAAAACTTGCAGATGACTTTGTTGCTATTGCTGTCATTGCACTACATGGGAGACAAAGTACAGACCAACTTTCAAATACATAAAAATGTGTCCAAATGTCAAATGTCAATGTAGCTGAGTTAGATAATGACTACCATATTGTGTTACTGAAACCTGATGTATGGGAGCTGATGCTTCTTTGAATATGTATTCTATCAAATCGCTGCATGCTCACGCTCATGGGTACACACTGTAAGATGCACTTTGTTAAATTTGATATTCTGGAAGAAACTTTGGAAAGAAAAACTTAAGTTTGTTTTTGTATATATTTTTGAGCATCATACTTATTATCACAAAAATTTCTGTGAACGTGAAAGACTGTTGGTTTTGGGAACGTGTACAGAAGTTAATAAATAAAATATTTTTCTAATGCGAACAGTGTGTATTTGCTTTTCTTCAAAATAATCCTATGTATCGAGAATAAAAAAACCTTTGTAAATCACAAACAGATGACACACTGATTTCCAACTTTGATAAAACACCCTTCGGGTTAATGCTACATCCTATTATCAACCTAAACATAAAACCATCCATTATGTTGGTATTAGCATGGCTGCTAGCATTAGTATGTATGGCGGTGAATGCCACTGCTGTGCAGAGCCAAACTCACCATCCTTACAAGGCTCAACATAAGTCAAACAAATATAAAGACTGAAGTGAGGGCAAGGTTGAGTGACAGGGAATCTGCCACTAGAATATAGAGACTTGTGGAACATAGATCCAGGGTTTAAAATCTGTCTTGTACAACTGCAGGGCTTTATTGATCTGTGATTTCATTACAATCATGATAATTACGAAGTAATATGGGGTTTGGTTGGCAAGAACACAGAAACCTAAAACAAGAGTAATCTGAAGATGACATATCTTCTTGACAGCCTTCATAACACTGTACAAAAATCCTCAATTCCCATTGCTTGTTATTGGATGTTGTTTTGGACAGAATCACTTGAATATCTTATTTTTAATTTTAGATCTAAATATACAGTATTTTCTGCACTATAAGGCGCACCTAAAAGCCTTTAATTTTCTCAAAACCGACAGTGCGCCTTATAATCCAATGGGCCTTATTTGTGAAAAAATGTTTTGAAATAGGCCATTCATTGAAGGTGTACCTTATAGTCCAGTGCACCTTATAGTGTGGAAAATACTATACTTTAAATATTCTTATCTAATTATTTAATGGCACAACTATTAATTACTGTATTAAGTTGCGATCCCAGCAAAAACGTTCTGAGTTGGATTCCTTTCTGTGTGGTGTTTGTATGTTCTCCCCGTTTGTCAGGGTTGTCCGGCTTCCTCCCACCTCCAAAAAGTGTGTGCATGAGTGGTTCTTTGTCTTTCTTGTGGCTTCATGGGGCGTCGCGATGAGTTGACATCTTATCCGGGGTGTACCCCTCCTCTTGCCCATAGCCAGCTGGGATAGGCTCCAGCAGACCCTTAACCCACAAGGCAGATAAGTGTCTGCAGACATGTTATTGGTGGTCATTGTGTTAGCAAGAAGATGGGTGGATGGATAGATGGATGGATGGATGGATGGATGGATGGATGGATGGATGGATGGATGGATGGATGGGTGGATGGATGGATGGATGGATGGATGGAAGTTTGCTCAAGCTAAAATGGTTAAAAGAGTCATATTTCCACAGAGACAGCAAACATTTAATCACCTGAACAGTTGAAATATCAAAGGTCAAATTTATGTCTATTAGAGTATCACATTCACACATATTAAATAGTGTGTACTTGTGCCAGAGTAGATAATTAGTTGTTTTAGTTGACTTGACAATGAAAGAACCTGTAAAGAATGTACTGGAGACACTCATATCAGTAAACATGGACAATAGTGCTAGATAAGAATTGTTGCATTGCCGCTGCTGACATTGTCAGGTCAAATACTAATCTATGCTGCCAGAAAACCCCTAGTTTGCAGAAATCACATCTAACAACAAACAGTTTGCACAATTTGTGATTTAATTTATATTTCTGAAATATTAAAGTGATGAATTAAGCTTTTTAATTAATAAAACATTTACTGGATTGGATAAAAGGTTTTGTAAATCTTAAGATTATTTTATTTTGCAGCCTCATGGTGTTTTTCTCTTTCCCTGCACAAAGGAGGAAAATGTTTGACTAGTGTTGGTTTGTCCTATTGTGTGTTTCTGCATGCCTCCTCATCGGTCAACAAGATCACACAAAAAATAACAACTATTCATAAAACTTGGTGGGAGGATAGGGCAGACAATGCAGAACAACTCTAAATTTGGGAGTGAATCCAGATTAAATGGTAGTTCAGGAATTTGGTTTCTGTTTCCTTAACATTTTGAGAAACTGACTTTGTCACTATTTTTACCATTACTCTGTGTTAGGGTTAGTTCATGAACTGTCTGAAGCAACACAGGAGCAGAATCTGTAATGGTCTTCTGCTTTCCTGACAACTATGGGAAGTTTTGGTGTGAAGTTTGTTGTAATGTGAGAACATTTCCTCATCAAGCCACAAATAACCCATTAAATAAAATAAAATGTTTAGGAATGCAACAGAAAACTATTCTACAATTTTTTATGCACAGGGTGTCATTTAATGAGCATCCCTGAAAAACTCAGCCGACTTCACAGCTGCATGAGCTGGATGGGGTGGAGGCTTTTGAGTCACTTTCATCAGCGGATGACACAACCTTTTGAGGAACTCAACATGGAAATAGGGTGGACCTCATTCAGAGAGCCATAAAAAACTATGTGTCACCCTTTTCATGGGAAAGTGTTGCCAAAGTTTTGGTGACTATCGATATTAAGATGCACAGCTAATCAAAGAGTCAAAGCTTTACACTCAGTGCCAGGAAGGATAATAAATAGTTGAAGCACCAAGAGAACATTTTCCCCCAAGAACCACCTTCTGATGTTAGAATGGCTGTGGTGGATATTATATGATAATAAAACAGTTGTGACCAACACTGCGGCCTCACAGCAGAAGTTCCTGGGTTCTACTAATATAACTATTATTTTGTTAATATTATTTTGTGAAGAGTATACCTGCCTCCCAGTGTCTGTATGGGTTTTTTCATCAAGTTGTCATGAAATGTAAGATGCTGAATCTTATTTGACAACGATCATTCATTCAGTCATTTGTTCATTTTTAGTGGCGCATACCCGGGTCAAGGAGATTTCTGGGGCCTTTCTCAGCGGACTTAACAACAATGACAACAATCAATATTCTGAAAACCATAATGGTGATAATTTTACCAAATTTACTTTATCTTAATGTCACCAAAGTGTTTTATAGAAGAAATGCACATTCACAGCTAATTATCTAATCAAACATAGGAGATAAATTAAAAAAAAGTAATAAATAAGGGCAGCACGGTGGCGCAGTGGGTACTGTAGCTCTGTCGCCTCACAGCAAGAAGGTTCCGAGTCTTTTGCATGTTCTCCCTGTGTCTGCGTGGGTTCTCTCCAGCTTCTCCGGCTTCCTCCAATCCTCCAAAAACATGCACTTCAGGTTAATTGATTGTTCTAAATTGCCTGTAGGTGTGAGTGTGTGGATGAGTGGTTGTTTGTTCTTTATGTGGCTCTGCAGTGCACTGGTGTCATGGCTGGAGTGTCCCCCACCTCTCGCCCGTAGTCAGGAAGAGGAAGAAGCGGATAACAATACGAATGAATGAATGAATGAATGAAATAAAGTTAAAAAATTACAAATAAGGCAGACTTCCACTAAAGTTAAACAACTACACACATCTATCTCGCTCCTATGATAGACACAAAAAAGAGAAAAATAAGCAATGTGACAAATCAAATTATTTATTTGCAATGAAGTTATAAATTTACGTAAAAAAACAATGTAAAAAATCATTTTTGCTTTCTATTGTCAATTTATTAATTTGTGGTTGGGACAAATATTTTTGATTCAGCAGATCAGGATTATTCTTTAAATCTGGACTTCAGATAAAGATGAACATGGAATCAACAACATAATTTGTGTAATATTTTACATCGTGGTTCATGGATTATTTCCTGATAAAGCCTGGAAAATTAGTTTTTAAAATCCTGTATCGTATCAGTAAAACACTGATATTAATGGTCCATATCCCTGGTTTTTTTAAACTCCACTCATTACTTTTGTAGTTTTTTTTTCTAGAAGTAGAACAAACAGGTATTGACGAAGATATAACTTCCTTGGCAGACTTTTAGGAAAATAAAGGAATATTTATTTATCTATATATAAAGAGTGGAGAGTTTTACAAAAGCATAAAGAAAAATAATAACAATTTACGTAAAGGGAAGTCTAATCAGTTGAAACATGGTATCCATGTAAATAAATTCAGCATTTAAAAAAGCATTTCTTCTGCCGCAGTGGAGCTATTGTAAATTATTTGCAAATTTGAGATTCAACATTAGAAACGTCTAGCTTAATATCATTTCCGCAAGTGTTGAGACACATTTTCCAAAAAAATATTGTCTGGCCGAGGGGAAGCACATAAAGAGCAAATAGAAAAGAATTAACATAATAATACAGATATTACCATGAATGACTACTACCATGTGGTAAAAGAAGACATGACTGTTCACCCTTGTTCATTGAGTCAATAAAGGAGATATTCAGGTGAGAATTGATAACTTGAGAGTAGAGTAATTGGGTAGAATTCAAAGTGATTAAAAACAATGCCAACTGGAAAGCTTGGTGTGCTGAAAATAGACAAAATATCTTCCAGCGGCAATATCCAAACGTGATCAAGGGAGTGGGAAGGTTAAACACATTGTTGGAGGCAAATTGACTTATAAATAGAATCAAAGTGAAACCTGTGGCTCAGCTACTCAGGCATACAATGAAAACTTTGGAATGCTTTGGAGAAAGAGATAAAAACAACAACTAACTGCTGGACGTGGTCATTAAAATGTATGCTGAAGGTCTCTACTCCATGTGAACCAGGTGGGGATACTCCCTGAACCTGATAAACATATCAGAATGTGAAGGAGCACTGAAGCAAATGTGAGGGATACCTTGTTCCTACCATGGTCAAAATAAATCAGGACATGAATGGCTTTGCTATATTTAGAAATTTGATCTGAAATAAAGAAGATAACAGAACTAATCTCAGAACCACAAATATCTAAATTTGCTGCAGTGAGTGTGCAGATATGAGAGGTCAGCGGAAGCTGGGGGCAGGAGTGGACTCAGCACACCCAAAAGTTTGTCTTGCCGACAAAAAAAAATGTGAATCTTATTGCATACGGTAATTTAAAGTTTTATTAACCCTCCCCATACTGATATTAAACCACCTTCTATTTGTATTACCTTTTCCCACACTCTCACTGACTTTTGACTACCGGTAAGAAAACTCTGTGACAACCTGCCTACATCATATTTTTTAAATTAGTGACCAACTTAGGATAAAAGTCATTCACCAGAGGAAGAGATTTACAAACCAGAGGGGGAAGATCCCCCCATCCTTCCCAAAAAATGGCACCCTTATTATAAAGCATGTCATGAATGTCAAACTGCAGCCAAAGCCACCCTGCCAGAGCTACAGAGAATCACATCCTCACCAACAGTGGCAAGACACTGTAGATCTCATCAGATCATTGCCAACCAACTGCTCTATAACAAGTAGTGGAGAACGAGTCACTGATATCCTGGAGTCAATCTTCAGTCATTCAGTTGAGTGAACATCAGATTTAAGAAAGATCAATGCATTTACCCTGTGCAAACTTTATGGAAATGTTTTTAGAGACAAATAAACACACTTTTGAGCTTTTTAGCTCTTTGAAAATACAGCTCTATTTGTAAAGTAGTATTAATGACTTTGAGAGTATCTATAGACATTTAGTTTGGATGAGGTCAGATACATGAAATGTTTGAAAACAGGAAGTTCATTTCATTTAATCTTGACTAGATATTAAGACACAACAAAGCTGATTAACTAACCACAATGCCTCAAGGATTATCATTAAATGGTTCCCATATAACAAAGCACCACCAGCCTGACTGCTCAATAGTGAATCATTGCTTCTGAAGGCAGTTAAAGCCATCAACAACACTGAGACAACAAATGATTGGTGTCAAATCACAACACTTCCTCTATGGATGGGCTGATCAAGCAGGATTTCAGAGCGATGTTAAATATTGCAAAGAGAAAAACAAAAATCAGCTTTTGCATAGCCTTTATGAGCTGAAAAAACAAGGTTTAGAAGCGACCCAGGACTGACTAATCCATCGTCACTTCCTCTCTTGTCTGTTTTCAATTATGCTGCTCACCCTCACCCTGTCTGGCCCTCCCTCCCTGACATCAGGAAGGAGGAATAGTTTCACTTGGCATGCTTGTTGAAATGCATGTGTGATTTACTACCAATGAAAAGAAGAATGGACAACAAATGTCAAGATGCCTTGAGTGTCAAATTAAGCCGTTGTGATTTGGAAGCTGTATTTTGACGAGAAAGAAGTCATCCATCATCCACTATTAGCATGTTATTGTTACGATTAAGACTTTGCATTAATAATATTGAGATAAAACAGGATTGTGAACATGTGGTAGGATCACATAAGGATCACAATACAATTAAACAACATCCTTTTCACTTCTGTTAGTTGTGGATTGAGGCTTCCATGACCAATCGACACATTTGCACCTTAAATTAATGTTTTTATGTTTCAGTATTTTCCTTTATTGCTTTTTGAAAAATAATGAGTTGAATTCAGGTGAAGGTCAGACAATTAGCCAATTCACAGAATAAGAACTCTGATCACAACAGTGATCATTTAGATGAAGTCAGTTGATTGAATCTGGACAAGTGAAGTCGAGGGTGTGTGCTGTGTCTTTCATCTGAGGACCTCAGGGTCAGCATAAACACTCATACTGGTGAGGTTGTCATCGTTTACTTGACGGTCTGTTAAATCACAGTTTGAAACTGCATGCCAGTTATCCCCAATCAGAGCCCACAACCTTTCCCAGATTTTTACAAGTCACCCACTGGAGTAAAAATGTCAGATCGCTTTCCCCTATTGGTCTCAACAGAGTTGGTTTCATGATGGTACACTCAGCATCACTTTCTTTGCAATCGTCAAATCAGAAAGATTTAATGAAATATGGCTGAGAGAAAAAGATATGAAGAAATTGAGAATTTACTGCATGTATCGTATTGGTAATAAATTTTGAATTCAAAATATGTTTAGGATGTTTAATGGTGTGATCTATAGGACATATTTGGAGGTGTATTATTTATGACATGACATCTCAGGCACTTACCCTTCTGTTTCCTAGAGTGAATCAGGGTTCATAAAAAAACTTATAATGTGAATGTCCTGGAAGAGAAGACAATAATTGGCCAAACGGCCAAATAAGCTGTTGGATAAACCATCGAAAAAATTCAGCTACTATTTCATGTCTTCATAGTTTATATTTTCCTGCTAGTCATAAGGCCTTGCCTTGGTAACTAAGCCACCTACTGGAAAAAAAAACAATCTGTCTGTTAAACGCCATGTCAAGTATTGAGTCATGTCTAACTATATTTAGATTGTTCCACAAGGCCTTTATAAGACACTCAGATCCCAGCTAGTCCTCAGTTTGTGTCCTCCATCAATAAGACATCATTCACGGCAATTTCTATGGCATAGAGCAGCAATGTTTTAGCCACTCATAAGAACTCATCAGGAAATTTAAGGATGACCTCTTGTTTTAAATATATATCTTTACATTTATAAATAAAAATGTGGGGTAGATGGGGAAATGGTGAATCATGGCAAAACAGTTTCCTTAGTTTGTGTCACTGATGGAAAATTTTCATCTTATCTTTGATTCTTTCAGTTCTTTCGATAAGCATGCTGCATTTAAAATTAAAGTCTAACATGATGTCAAACAGTTTTCGGAATGTCCACCAACTGGCTCCAGCTTGATCTTCTGAAAACTGCCTAACTTTGTTTCCTTTTTGATAACCAAATTTTATTAAAAAGCTTTATGTAATTATAGTGCTACATGAACATTGCACAACTAATGGGAACCTTGGAATGTCTGTGTAAGTTTAGATATCTCTGCCCCTTGCAAAGGGGACAAGCGGCTGAAGATGAGATGATTGCGGTCGTCTCGTCTCCAAGAAGGATAGATGGATGGATAGTTCTGACAATCACTTAGATATATTTTGAAATGCTTCATATCAGAAAATGTTAATTGATGGATGGAATACAGTTCATGGGGGAAAAAAATATTGGCTGATTCCAGTATTTGCTTACTCAGTACAGTAATCCCTCGTTACTTGTGGTTAATACATTCCAGGAACCACCCGCAAAAACAAAATTCCGCAATATGGCGACTATTTATATCTATATAACTATTTATTTTATTATTTACGGTAATTTAAATATTTATCAACCCTCCCCATACTGATATTAAACCACTTAATATCTGTATTACCTTTTCCCACACTCTTATAGACGGATTAAAACACTTTTATGTCTCACAAGACTCATGGAAAGCAGTGCACCTCTGAATGCCGTCAGCCAATAGAATGCGCGTACGGCATCACGTGACTACTTACTAAAAATGTACGATGTAGTGAAGCCTGTACATTTAGATGTGACCACTTCTAGACCAATGACATTCAGCAGTAGGTGGGTGGTGCATGGGGGACCTGAACTCATGCTTTCAGATTCTCTGAATTCTCAGATAGGCCCATGACTATCTTATCCCAATCGAGAGCCTTTTTTTTTTTTTTTTTTGGTTGATAAAAATAGAAGCTGCTGTTTCCAACAGGTATTGTGTGGGGTGATACACAAGGGAGCATACTGTCCCTCAGTCCTCTGATATCTCCTCCTTGTACCTGGAACCACTGACCGCTGTTACAGCCTGTGTCTCTATGGTTATCGAGACAAAACAGGAGGTTCTTAGGAACTATGCAGCCATTAGGCGAGAAGTGATACACTTTGAAGCAGACTATTTGTCAGCAGCGAGTCAGTTTTTCTCTGTTTGTCTAATTTACCAGGTATTAAAATTAACAAATTTGAAACACCCCGCTCTCTTCAGTGTCTGTTCACTCTACGATTCCACTGTTTTGGCTGGGTGAAACAAAATTTCCCTCTCCACCTGTAAAGAGAGAAAGAATGAGATGATGCACAACACAAATCATTGGCATCATTTTTAGTGATGCATTAGGTCAATCAGATCTTTCGTCATGTATACAATTAAAGTGAAATGCTGACAGATCGATCAAATGTCTCGGACAGAGGAACTGGGACATTAAGCTATAGATTGAAGTTGTAAAAAATGGTTTGATCATTTGGAACAGATGGGGGCTGTAGTTTAGATGGTTACAGTGTCATCCCTTATCAGAGGGTCAGTGGTTCAATCCCCAGATCCCAAAGTTGACATAAAACAACTTCCTTCCCAGAGAAGGCTGTAGACCCATAACGGCTAGCCATTCAACCTCAGGGATAGGTAAAATGCAGAGAACAATTCAGAACATTCTGAAATGTATAATTTCATGTCATAATGAAGCTGTCTCTTCTTTGCATTAGTACAAAGGATCAGAATCTGATTTTAATTGCAGATAGGTGTTGCTTTCATAGGATACTTACACATACAACATGCAGCATTCCATTTACTGACTAAATAGAATCCTTTGTGTGACATAATGTAATGCTATCCAACAGTCCTCCAGTAAGTAGTCAAATCAAATGTCAGATCTCAATTTGGTTTAAATGTGTTTTTCTGTCACATGTGTCACAATGAAAACTTAAATACACAAAATAAGCACGATAAACTGTTCATCAACTGCACCTCTTTCAAGGGATGCAAGGATATCAAAATTGAGGGCCTATTCTTCCAAGACCTGACCCCAGACAGTCACAATGTACATTGATGTTTGAATTCGTACAGCGAGTGCATGTTCCTTGAAATTCAAAGCATGAATGGATGTGTGAATGTATTGTTTACCACATCACCCCTGACTGGATGTTGTAATGGCCATTCAATAGTGTTTAGATAGACCTTTTAGATTTTCATTGATTAGTCCAACAAAGGGGAAATTTGCTTGATTATGGCAGCAGAGGAGAGTTCATACATAATAATGTACATACATACATATGTAACATATGATATACATACAGTGTTAGCTAGATGTGTAGCTAATCACAGAATATAATGCATACACTACTACATTTTGTTAGTTGGTAGTGTTATTTCTAATGTGTTTTTTATGAGCAGCATGCTGCTGAACAGCTGATCCCTTCTGAGTGACTATGAATATAAGTTGTGTAAGTGCTGAAGTCATATTGACCTTAAGGCAAGTTGTCTCAGTTTCTGCTCCTGTACCGTGGGAGAGGCAAAGTCAACAGTCACGACAAGAAGTAATTACTGCTTTTTAGGGTCATCCAAAAAAAAATCTTCAAAAGGTTCAGTTATTTCTGGCATTTCTCCACTGTTAACAGGTGTTATCAGGTCACACTGTTCAAGACTAAGTAATCATTTTAATTACTCCAGCCATTCACCAAGATCACAAAGGCAGACTGACACAAGCTATGGCATGGAGGTATGAAGCACTGGGGTTTAATTCTAACACACTTTACATGGAAATGTGTATTTTTAGCACAAGCTCATCTTCACAAAATTCACATTTGCTTTTGTGTCTTTCATTTTAGCGACACTGTATTCTCTAGATGGCAACCCTGATGTGATACACTGTCAGCTTGAGACAAACTTCAAAATAAAGTCAAGCCAAAAGTACATTAATAAGTCTAATTTCTCCTTCTTTGTATGACTTCCTGTGGTGAAGAGTGTGTTGCTGCCTAACGACGAGACGATCACAGGCGTCTCATCCTCAAGAAAATGGATGGATGAATGGATGAATGGATGGATGGATGGATGGACAGTTGACAGACATAATCTTTAAATTTTTATTACATTTTTTATTTTATATGCTGGTTCGATCCCTGAACGTAAGTTAAGAAAAAACACTCTAGTTAGTAGTTCAAATGCATGCATACATATATTAGTGAGGACAGGCCCCTGTAGCGCGCGCGCACACACACACACACACACGCACGCACGCACGCACACACACACACATACACACACACACACAAGGGGGCCTGTAGGCATGCAAGGGAGGAAGAGTGGAGGGCAGCTCCTTCTTGATGCGCCCCAAATGAGCAATTTGTAAAGGGCCTTGAGCCTTGCTCAAGGGTGCCTCGGCAGTGCTCCAGAGGTGAGCTGACACCTCCCACTGTCAGCTCACACACCGGGTGTTTTTTTTTTTAGGCAGGAGCGGGAATCAAACTGCTGATCTTGAATTATAGGACGACCCGCTCTACTGCTAAGCCACTGCCGCCCCAAATTTTCTATGTCAATGTCATGTTTTATATATTTTATGTCAAGCAAATTGAAAACCCCTGTTTTTGAAATGTGCAAGCTCATCAGCCAGAAGTCTTCATGCAGGTCAATTCTTATCTGTATGCCCAGGGTCGAGAACCACCTTCCTCTTACAGAGTCGGGGAGGCTGGAGCCTATTCCTGCTGACATGGGGCAGGAGGTGTGGTACACCCTGGACAGGTCATCATTTCATCACTGAGAAAAAGAAACAAATACTCCCACTACTAGCACTTCAGTCACCAACACACCCATGTTTTTGGATTGTAAGAAGCCACAGCACCAAGATGGAATTCCCACAGATACAGGGAGAACATGTAAACACTGCACAGAAAGGTCCTGAGTCTGGACTTGAACCCAGAACCTTCTTGAGGTGAGGTAACAGTGCATCAACAATCCTTATCACAAACTTTTTTTAACCTCCTGTTCTCATGTCATCACAGCTGGGCTTGCTGTCCTGATTTATGGCAGTGTTTCAAGACTCTAACTGCTCTTCTCCCGCCCATTATAGTAGTTATAAAATTCTTCGGCAAAAATATTTCCACATCCCTCGATGGTCTATACACTTTACCCAGTTTCCCATTAATTGGGGGAAAATTGGACAACGCATTGTATTGAGACTCATATTTCAGAGGTTTATTTTGACACAGAAAGGTCTTGGATATTTCACTTTAATAAAATAACAATATCACAATACAAAGTAAAAACTAATCATAAGGGAAAGTGTGGCATTCAAAAATCTACCAAGGTGAATGTGAAGAACTGTCAAAATACTAGCATACTACAAAAATAAAATACTGCAAAAGTACTACAAAATACTACTAACACTATAACAATAATTTATTTACAATTAATGAAACACTATCAATATTATTACAGTAATAATTATTGTGTAAATAAATGTAATGACCAGAATATGAAGTGGAGTAAAATGTATTGCATGCCATAAGAGAATTATAATGGAACGCTCTGAGGTTGGAACTTATTTTGAAAGTGAATTACATCACTGTATTTTGCATCGCTATCTGAGTAAATTCCTCTGCAAAGCACTGATAAAGTTGTGCATACTGCCCTCCAGTGGTGGAACGAGACACATGCAGATTTACAATAAGCTACGATATACAGTATTGAAAATCTTTGTAGAAAACCAGGGAAGTGATAAATGGACTTCAGTCTATTTATCTTCCTAACTCTAACAATCATAAAATTCGTCCTCTGGATCTTCCTCTTCCTGATGACTTATTGGGTTTGGTGTTGTTGCCCAAAAATAACCAGCCCTGCAACAGCAAAAGAAAATGTTGGGGATATGTTACCAACTCATGCAAGTTCATTTACTGGAGCAAGGAAATCAATGTATTGGTTTCTTCACTGTTAATGTCTAAAAATTGTGACAATAATTGAATGGTTTTACCCCAGCAAGAGGAAGAACAGCAGGAATCCAGAAGTGAAAGCGGCAGTCAGGAGCAGTGTTAATGGAGAGAGAAGGGGAGGGGGACCATCATCGAGGGGACGAGGATCAACAGGCTTAGGGAATTGGTGTCCTGAGAGGACAGACTGGTCAAATATGTCCTGTAGCACTGAGTGTCCCGTCAGAAGTCGGGGGGTCACTGGAAGAGAAAGAAAACAGATGAGGAATCAATTTCACCTTCAGGACATAAAGAAAAAGCTGAGGAACAAATGTAGGAGTATAAGCATAAATCAGAAGTATTATTTTCAGAGGACATACAGCAAATTCATGTGGAGAAAATTAATATTTACATGGAAAAATCTATGAATGTACAAGTACGTATAGAAAAATAGCCACCCACTCATTCACATTTATCTGTACAGATCCAGCAGCGTCCATGATTGATGAAGATAAGGATGGTCATTTAACACAACTCTCATTTCCTGAACTGTCAACAAAGTTATTTTTAAGCTAGGATTTCAATCTCTTATAATTTGCTTCTGTTTGGGTTTTTCCTTCACTGTAATTATTCTCAAAATAATCAGTAAATAAACATGTGTTATATCCATGATCTCATTAGATACTATCTAAAAATAAAATCAATAAAATCAAATTTATGCCCACATAAAACACAGCATTACATATATTTGCAACAAACTGTATGATTTTAACTTTCAGTTAACATTAACATTTTTAACATCGCTCACAAGCTGGCTCTACTGCATTGAAAAAAGTGGGACACATGGGCGTCTATCAGAACTAGTGCGTGGCAGGGTGTTGGCTGAAGGTGACAAAAAGTAACTCAGCAGCAGAATGGCGTTGGCAGAAAGGAGAACCTGAATAAAGCCTGAAGGCAGGGTTTTAATAAAATCACGGACCACCAAACCATCTACAGCCACTTATCTGCCCTGCAGGTCACGGGTTCTACTGGAGCATATCCCAGCTGGCTATGGGCGAAAGTTGGGGAACAACCCAGTAAAACAACAGCCACAGATGTATTTATGGACGAAACATTCATATTCCTTTTAAACACCACTTGAAGTATTACTGAAAAACCTGTACGGTATATTTCAGGTGCAAGTATCCTCTAAGTGTTTAAAGAGTAAAAGAGTAAAGGGTACACATTCTACAGATCTTTCTCCTTCTACTGATGTGCCTTGTTACCTGTGAGATAGTAGTATAGTCTGACAATTGAGAGGCCGCCTGAGAGGATCTCACACAGGTAGGTGCCCTGATCCTGCAGGATGGTTGGGCGGATGGAGTAGAGGTCGTCCAGACCTGAAGTCATCTCTTTGAATTGATCCCTCACCTGACTTTTCACCTGCACAAGAATAAAGTCTTACTAATAGTCAACACAGGAATCGTTTATATTAATCTCCATAGATACAAATACACAGTTGTTCTGCTCTGACTGGCTCAGACAGAGTACTCACATTAAAGAAGCTCTTCCAGCACAAATATATAATATTTTATAATTATAAAATACACATCACATAAACAACATTTTTGTGCAGGTGTTCGAAAGCTGAATGGTAGAGTTTTAAACCTTGCTAATCTATTCATGATTTAAATTACAGAAAGGACCTGATCAACGCATTTTTTCAAGAAAAAACATATCTCATTCTCTGAACCTAGCTTGATAACTATATTTTGAGAAAATGGACATTAGAAAAATAGTAAACATGTAAGACCTTTGGGTGAATCTGCCAAAGACTGACAAAGCATAGAACGTCCTGTTCTTGCTTCAATCACCTACATTATTGTCACTCCCAGCCAATCAATGGTACACAAATAAAGGTCACAGGTGTTACCTTTGTTACTCTGTAGCGGTGGTAAGCATCTCCTTCAGCTTTCAGATTTCATACTAAACTAAGATAACTGTCCCTTGATCCCGGCCCCAAATTAAAAAAATATGATAATATCAATTTTTCCGTTTCTGGACAGCCAACATGCATGTCTCCTGAAATATGGAGCTATCACTTCAAAGGAATTGCGATGACCTTTAAAGGTCCACCTTTTACCAGGCGTGTGTGTTTACCTGTTCTGAAAACATCCAGATCATCACAATGTCGTCTGGTAATTGAAATGACACATTGCACCACATTTGGCTGCTGCTGCCCTCTCTTACTGTCATTTCTCTAACTGAAATAAACACACACAAACACACGCACACACACACACACACACACACACACACACACACACACACACACACACACACACACACACACACACACACACACATACAGAGAGAGAGAGAGAGAGAGAACATTCACAATGGAGCAGCTCTCGTAGTTAATGATAATACTTAAGCCCAGTCTCTGAGGATTGGAATAGAAGTGATGATATGCTAGACAGTGGCTGTGCTTTACGGGGTTGATACGAATACCATCACGTGTGGGAGTCAACTGTCACCTTGCATAAAGAAGCCAAAGACTTAAAGAGTACCTTTGGTGCACTGTGTGAAAGATATATGTTAAGTGGAAGTAAAACCCTTCTGCTTAGAGCATTTCAAAGATAAAAAGTGGATTCTTATGAAAGTGAAAATATAATTATGTAAGGTTGTGTCAAGTCTGGATTAGTGCAACCTTTTTCCTTTTAGAGAAATGTGATGTAACAATGTCCATAATCCAATATATTGGACAGATTACGGATACTCACAAGGGCAGTCCATAGGAAACTCACAGGAATCGTACCTGCAGAGTTCACAGTTGTATTGGCCCCCTCTTGTCTGGAAACCTGATAGGTGCATGAAACTAATACTTACAAATGCATTTAAAGACATTGTACAACTGAAATAAAATTGTGATAGTGACACACAAAAAGAATACAAACACTCACCACATGGAGGGACACATTCATTACCTGTGAAAAAAATAGACTGATTACTAAACTTCATTTTGATTGAGTATGAATCAGTCCCATCTGCCTGTTTCCATTAATCTCTACATTAATTGAAATGCTGCATTAAAGTAACAGTAACAGTAACTAGAAACAGAGAGAGAGACAACAGATCAGAGGGAGCTACAGTTTCCTAATGATGGACTGGCTGAATGAAAAGATGAATGAAAGGGGGAAGAGGCCGGGTCTCACCTCTAGGCAGTTTGGAGGCAGCAGTGATAAAATTGTCTTGTGCGTTCTGCAACCTTTCTTCATACACCGTTTCTGGGAAAGAAGACAAAATGGTGAAGGAGGAGCAGGAGGAGGAGGAAGAGGAGAGGGAGGAAGACCAAAAAATTAACTTAAAGCATCCTGGGGATATGTGGGCTCTAGGGCATCCTTATAAAAATTTTCATTTCCAGTCCTCATTTCCATGGGCAGTTGCAATGTAGCCGCAAGAGGGCACAAGCCAGTGTCTTATTATGCTGATCCTAAGCCCGGATAAAAACAGAGGGTTGTGTCAGGAAGGGCATCCAATGTAATACTTTTGCCAAATCAAACATGCAAATCAAATCTATGACTTCAATACTAGATCGGTTGAGGCCCGGGTTAACAATGACCACCATTGGTGCTGTTCACCTACAGGGTGCTGGGGAAAATTGGACTACTGTTGGTCAAAGAAGGAGAGGAGGAAAGTGTATTTGTAGAGAGAGACGCTGTGTTTCCGGGAGACCAGAGGCCTGTACCATAAAGCTTGATTAACCTAGCCGGGCTTCCTCCTACTTATCTGGCTTCACTTAACGAGACATCCGCCCTCCGGATTTTCGGTACCATAAAGCTGGCTATCAACTCACTACTCTAGAATTGTGCTCGCTCACATAAAAAGGGCGGAGTTGGCTGCATGCGACCAATCGCTAGGGGTGGGCGGATCGATCCAAATATCGATATTATCGATACTAAGCAAGTACTTGGATCGGATCGATACTGTTGTCCTGTGATCGATACTTTGCTCCGCCACCAATTTCCTCAAAGCGCAGCTTCTCTGTGCAAATAGCACACCCCCCTCTCTCTTTCGCCCAGCGCCTCCTGCTACTCTCTGAGTCTCTGCCTGAGTGAGTGACTCAGACACACCTTTAGCCCCTCCCCCTACCTGGCCACTGGCCTGCTGCATCCTCCGGACAGAGACAATGTACTCTTGCAGAGACTTTTCAGCCAAAAAATCAACAATACCCACGTAATCTGTTTTTCACAATGTAATTGGGTATCAATTTTAGGAGACTGGTTCAATGGTTATATGTTCACCCAGTTGAAAAAAATCTTGTTTTACTAAGGGCTACAGCTATCCATTACCCAAGGAATCGATTAATCTATTGATTAATTCTATTACTAAAGTAATCAGCTAAAAATACAAGGTTCACATATGTTATTGATATTGTTATTTATGTGACTGCTTTCCTACTTGGTCTGAATTGTAATGACATAAATAAAAGTTATATAGTGAATGAGAAGAAACACCATTTCCATCAGTGTAATATTTACTACCCCAAAAATGAGTCTCTCATAATCTCTAACTTATTGTGAACCATGTACATTAAAGTGCTAAACAAACTTTAATTCCTGAAATAACGTTACGTTACATTGCTGCTTTTTTTGGTTTGACTCTCTTGACTTTTGTTCTGAAACAGTTGTTGTAGTAGAAGTATTTTATTTTTTTATACTGTTAAAGTTTGCATTGTAGTTATTTATTAGAAAATGAAACATTTTTATTGCCCAAAATATTTGTGCTGTGTTTATCACAATTATAATAAACTAACTCGGGGGGCAATTATTCAATGATCATGACATTTCCAAGCAAAAAGTATCTGTATCGTATCGATATCGGCCGATACTACCCTGTATTTATTTGGTATCGGAATGATACCACAATTCCCAGTATCGCCTACCCCTACTGTGCACCAAGATCCATCGGGATCTCATAAAACGGACAGGCCATTTTCCAAGAGAACTGACTGGTCAGTAGGTGCGGCTTTTATACCTGCTGAGCTCTTATCCTGAACTTATCCTGCTCCAAAGCAGGTTAGGTGTTCAGCATAGGTTACCACGACAACGTAGCCCGATGGAAAGTAAGCCACCTTTATGGTACTGAAAAGCCAGGGTTAAACCTGAAGTTATCTCGCTAAGTCGTAATCCAGCTTTATGGTACAGGCCTCAGGTAGAAAGGTAGCAAGGTGAGAAGTTTAGGAGCAGGGTTCAAGTTGTTCTATCATGGTGTAGATAGGAAGAGAAATGGAGAAGGAGTGATCTTGAAGGAGGAGTTTGTTAGGAATGTCCTGGAGGTAAAAAGAGTGTCAGGTAGAGTATTGAGTCTGAAGCTAGAATTAAGGGTGTGATGTTCAATGTTGTTAGTGGGTATGCTCCACAGGTAGGATTTGAGCTGGAGGAGAAGGAGAAATTCTGGTTGGACTTTGATGATGTGATGCAGAGCATACCTAGAAGAGAGAGAGTTGTCATTGGTGCAGACTTCAATGGACATGTTGGTGCAGGAAACAGAGGTGATGAGGTGGTGATGGGCAGGTTTGGTATCCAGGAGAGGAATGCAGAATGAAAGATGGTGGTTGACTTTACCAAAAGGATGGAAACAACTATAGTGAATACTTTCTTCCAGAAGAGGCAGGAACATAGGGTGACCTATAAGAGTGGTGGTAGGAGCACACAGGTAGACTACATCTTGTGTAGACAGTGTAACCTGAAGGAGATCAGTGACTGCAAAGCAGTGGTAGGCAATAGTGTAGCCAAACAGCATAGGATGGTGGTGTGTAGGATGACTCCGGTGGTGAGGAAGATGAAGAGGGCAAAGACAGAGCAGAGGATGAAATGGTGGAAGCCGAAAAATGAAGAGTGTTGCATGACTTTTAGGAAGCTAATGTGATCAGGGAGACAGGTACGAGAGTACTTGGTGTGTCATCTGGAAGGAAAGTAGATAAGGAGACTTGGTGGTGGAATGAGGAGGTACAGGAGTGTATAAAGAGAAAGAGGTTAGCTAAGAAGAAGTGGGACACTGAGAGGACTGAGGAGAGTAGACAGGAGTACAGGGAGATGCAGTGTAATGTGAAGGTAGAGGTAGCAAAGGCCAAACAAGGGGTTTATGACGTATGCTAGGTTGGACAGTGAGGAAGGAGAGACTGATCTATACAGACACAGAGACACAGTTCTATGGCAAGACACAGAGACAGAGATGAGAAGGATGTGCAGCAGGTTAGGGTGATTAAGATAGGGATGGAAGTGTATTGACAGGTGTCAGTAGTGTGATGGGAAGATGGAAAGAGTACTTTCAAGAGTTGGTGAACAAGGAAAATGAAAGAGAACAAAGACTAGAAGAGGTGACTGTTGTGGACCAGGAAGTAGCAAAGATTAGTCAGAATTAAGTGAGGAGGGCATTGAAGAGGATGAAGAGTGGAAAGGCACTCGGTCCTGATGATATAAATGTGGAGGTATGGAAGTGTCTAGGCGAAGTGGTAGTAGAGTTTCTGACTGGGTTGTTCAACAGGATCTTAGATAGTGAGAAGATGCCCAACGAATGAAGGAGAAGTGTGCCGGTGCCCATTTTTAAGAGCAAGGGAGATGTGCAGAGTTATAGCAACTACAGAGGAATAAAGCTGATGAGCTTTACAATGAAGTTATGGGAAAGAGTAGTTAAAGCTAGACTAAGGACAGAAGTGAGCATTTGTGAGCTGCAGTATGGTTTCTTGTCAAAAAAGAGTACTACAGATGCAGTATTTGCTTTGAGGATGTTGATAGAGTAGTACAGAGAAGGCCAGACGGAGCTGCATTGTGTTTTTGTAGATCTGGAGAAAGCTTATGACAGGGTGCCCAGAGAGGAACTGTGGTATTGTATGAAGAAGTCTTGAGTGGCAAAGAAGTATGTTAGAGTGGTGCAGGACATGTATGAGGACTGTAAGACAGTGGTGAGGTGTGCTGTAGGTGTGACAGAGGAGTTCAAGGTGGAGGTGGGACTGCATCAGGGATCAGCTCTGAGCCCCTTCTTGTTCGCTATGATGATGGACAGGCTGACAGACGAGGTTAGACAGGAATCTCCATGGACTACGATGTTTGCAAATGACATTGTGATCTGTAGTGAGAGCAGGGAACAGGTGGAGGAGAAGATAGAGAGGTGGAGGTTTGTCCTGGAAAGGAGAGGAATGAAGATAAAAGAGATGCTGACAATGTCCAGTGGTCTCTTTCACCACAGATGACAGAGACCACCACAAGGTGTGCCTGTGCACACCTTTTGTAGGTTACTTGTGTACAAGTAAATTACTGGCAGGCCACATGCCCTTTTCTCTCATGAAGAAAGTTCTGTTTCCATTTGTTCCCCTGAAAGAGCCAGTTTTTATTCATGCTTTCTGAACAGGTTAATGTTTTTTTACTTGGAAGTCTAGGCCTTCAGTTCTTTGGGCTGGGACGTCTTTAATTTACGAGAAAAAGGATTATTCAGCTCTTTTTGCACTTTATTTTTAATTCTGAGGTTTGTGTTTTCTTCAAACTAACATAAAGGTTTGAAATGTATTTTCCTGGGTCTACTTTTATTTATGGTGAGGTAAAAGAGCTATCTGTGCACTCAGTTAAACATATCCTACATTGAAAATTGATATTAAATGATAATGTGGATAATGTGGATAGGATCAGGAATGGGTACATCAGAGGGACAGCACATGTTAGAGGTTTTGGAGATAAAGTCAGAGAGGTCAGACTGAGATGTTTTGGACATGTCCAGAGGAGAGATAGTGATATATTGGTAGAAGGATGCTGAGTTTTGAACTGCCAGGCAGGAGACCTAGAGGAAGACCAAAGAGGAGGATTATGGATGTAGTGAAAGAGGACATGAAGGTAGTTGGTGTGAGAGAAGAGGATGCAGAAGACAAGGTTAGATGGAGGCAACTGATTTGCTCTGGCGACCCCTGAAGGGAAAAGCCGAAAGGAAAAGAAGAATATTTCCATGGCCAGTTGATTGTCAGTGAAAATGTTACACTACCAGAATTGTCCTTTCCATGAAACTCTTTTAGCAGAGAGGAAATCTCTGCTCCCATAATTTCTTTGAGCTGTTTGTCATAACCTTTAGCTGTTGAGAAAAAGGAAAAATATTTCACACAATCATAATCTATCATGGTCACTGTACACACATATGAATATTTTCAATTGTAATTTAGAGCTCATTTATTGGACTTGAATAAAACACAAAATGATCAAATGTTAGCAGATTTTACACACCAACTCTGCCAGCTTTGATTACTGCCACATTTTTTTCCAATTTTTCCTCAACTAGTTTGAAGCAGTCGCCAATATACTGGTAATTTTTGTTTGAAACATATCCCTTACAAAGTACCCTAGTGACGAAAAAGTCAATAAAGCATCCATAGCAGCTCAGAGAGGTGCCAAATAGCAAGCTAAGACAGACGAGTAACAAAACAAATGTGGCCATTTTCAGCTGCACTTAACTCAAGCAGCAGCTACGATTTGATGATCACCAGCAGATGGTCGTGAGGAACTCAGAGACCTGAATCCTATAAATCAAAGCAATCAAAGCCCCAATCTACTCTCCTTTGATCGTACGTAATGCATGACCTGTTGTACAGTTTACTCCCCTTTGTGTATTCTCCTTGTGCTTTGATCTGTGGTGTTTGTTATGGTCGTGCGTACTAACTAACTAACTAACTAACTAATGGTGGAGCACACAGCAAGGAGGTTCTGGGTTTGAGTCCCCGTTCTGTGCAGAGTCTGCATGTTCTTCCCATGTCTTCATGTCTGCATGGGTTCTCTCCAGGTTCTCTGGCTTCCTCCCACTTCAGTTGCCCGAGACACACCATATGATGACAACCACGGGTCGTCTGTGGTGCCCCAATTACCCTCCAGGGTTATGGGATAGGCTAGGCTTGGCATGTTTTTGGAGGTCCAAAAAGGTGTGAGTGTGTGTGTGCGTGTTCGTTTGTCTATATGTGGCACCTCGGTGCACTGGTGTGACACCTGGAGTGCCCCCTGCCTCACACCCCCAATCAGTTTAGATAGGCTCCAGCACCCCGCGACTCGCAACAGTGGACGAAGCGGGTCATGGAGATGAATGAATGAAGTAAATCCACTGTTATTGGAAATGTCACATCCATCATCAAAACTGAAGACGGTCCAAAAACAAAAAAGTAAAAAAAAAAAAAAGATTGGCACGAACAAGCTATGGCTATGGAAGACCATTCAGCAGCAATGGATGATCAATTAGCTCTCTTTTGTTTTATTGTCCTTGTACTTTGATCTATGGTCTTTGTTACAGTTGTGCATACTAACTAACCACATAACTAACTAACTTACTGGAAAGGCAGTGGCGGCAGTGGCTCAGTGGTAGAGCGGGTTGTCCAATGATCACAAGATCATCGATTCTCCTGCCCAGCCACCTCTGAGTGTGAGCTGACAGTCGGAGGCATTAGCTCACCTCCCAGCACTGATGAGGTGTCCTTGAGCAAGGCGCCATCCCCTTTATAAGTTGCTCTCTGGGGGCGCACCAAGAAGGAGCTGCCCGACACTACTCCCCTCCCCCACCTGCATGCCCATAGCACGCACATGTGTGTGTGTGTGTGTGTGTGTGTGTGTGTGTGTGTGTGCTATATGGGCTTATACACACTATGTTTACATATGCATGCAACTAATAACCCGTGTCCCTATGGGATCAGAACAGTACATTAAAATTTAAATTAAAAAAAAGAATTAACTAACTAACAGAGGGACAATGCAATCTGTACTACAGATTGCCTTTTGGCTAAGATGAAGTGTAGTATGTGTCGTATAAGTTTAATATCTGATAGTCCCCTTTATAGGGATCATACTGTATATTAAATTAAGATTTGGAACAGGGAGATGGAAGAGTCTTCTTCCGTCCACTCCACTCATCTACCTGGTATTACAGTATATTCTCCGTGATGCAATGACAACGTGTCCAGAGTGTTTCCCTGCCTAATGCCTGTCAGTCCATTGGGATAGGCTCAAGCAACCCCCGTTACCCGCGAAAGCAGAATAAGCGGTGTGGAAAATGAATGACAGAACTCAAGAAACAGTTGATAGACAAATTGTTTTGGTTGCATAGTAACCAGACAGCCTGGTTTTACATTTCAGGAGTACCATGAAAAAAAAAGAGCCTTGAATGGGGATTTTTGTAAAGTATTATTTTTCCTGCTTGTGTTTTTGTGACAAATTTGGGTTTTACAGGAGAGTAGAGCATCACAGACTTCCCTCTGCACTTCCCTCCATTCTATTGTCTCCAGTCCTCGTTTCCTGCTGCCTCAATGCACCATTTTACTGCAGAGAACTGAGATTGAGCGAGCTAAAGAGGGAGGTGGTAGCATGGGGGAGAGGCAAATGAAGAGGGAGTTAAACGCTTATGTATGTAAAGGGATAAAAGGAAAACGTCTTAACTAGTGGTGGGGAGATGGTCAAATGGAGAATGAAAGAGTAAAATGTCCGAAAACCAATAGATCAACAAAATTAATAGTAATGGACAAGAAGAGAAAGTGTGTGTTCTTTTGGGAGGACTTCAGATTAATTGAAAGGCAAATAGATGTTAGAGAAGGAAGAGAATGGAGTGAGGATAAACTGAAAAGATAAAAGAAAAAGGGGAAGTCGCTGCAAGAGGTGAGAAAGGACACAAGTGACAGAGAGAGGAAGAGAACAGGGAAGAGGGAGCGGGACTACAAATCAAGTCGCCTGCCTCATCACATCCTGTATCCCCCACTCGTCTCCCATCCTCCAGATCCCCCTACCCCTCCTCCCAGGTCCCTCACTCCTGGTGGATCTCCATGGCAACCAGACAGGGTGCCTAATACATGAACTTAATATATTTTCAGTGGCAGGGTGAGCTGGGTACTAATGCATTCATCTGTCTCCACACAGACAAGCCAATCAATGTGAGTCAAGAGTCTGCTCCAGGACTGTAAACATCAGATAGTCCGGTGGTCGCAGGTGGAAAATCCAAAATACTATATTGTACACACTTAAAGCATTTGAGTGCACTTATAATGGTGTCGGTCTGTGTAGAACCAGTATTGGGCCCACTCATAAAAACTCTTGTTGTAGGGTATTTTAAAAAATGACAAAAGAAAAAAATTGAGTTAATTTATATTTATGTGAAAGATCAGACTGCCTTTCTCACTCCTATAGAAAGACAAGGGAATGATTTTCATAAAATGTCATCCATATTCAGGAAATTTTGCTCCTTGCAAAAACTGACTCATTATCTCTGTATAGGTGGTGACATGCAAGCAGACAAAATTAGAACAAAGCTGAAAATTTGTAAATTTATCTTGTGTTTCTCTTAAGACAGGGAAACATACTTGTCAGAAATTCATACACATTTTAAACATGTTTTATTAATTTACAGACGTATGTAACCAAGTACATGGTCATGCATGTGGTTTGCCAATAACTGTTATTTCCAAAGTTGACATAAATGACGGGGTCACAACCTTTGGCTACCTTCTTAATGGCCCCCAGTGAGGACTATAACACAAAGACAGCCATTAGGATTGGCCCCCTGAGACACTCTTTTGCAGAATGAAGGTTCTTCTTTTTCTTCAGGTCTTAATCATCGCTGTTTTGTTTTTTTTAAAGCAGGTTGAAATAACAGAGAAAACCAAACCTGAATTCAGGAAATTATAGGGAATGAAATGTTCATCGTATTTTTGCGTTTTACAGAACGTTCATCCATTCTGGGACGTTGAAACTGAATGCAGCCCTGTTCCCGAGGACCTCACCTGTGACCTGCTTTGACCTCACAGGTTAAGGGTCTCAGGGACAGAGGGGCATACTGAAAAATTAAAGTAAACAAGAAAGTTTAAAATACCTAAATGCCCTAAATGCTTAAGGGTTCATCTTAAAAATGAACCCTTAAGCATATGGAAAACAAAGCTGAACTCAAAAGTGACAGGAATTAATTGCTGGGCTGAGACAAAGACATGACCTCATCTGACATTTGGATTCTGCTGCACTGAACGGTCTCCAGGTTTGCAGTAGAACAGAGTCACCCTTGTAGGGTGGTATCTGTGTGTCATCCTCAAGCTCGAGTCCTCTACCAAAGACCTGGGAGTCTGAGGCTTCTGTGCAGTATCTTAGTTCTTCTGAGCAAATTGTGAAGGAGACAATTAATGTGAAGGAAACAAATGAATTTCAAACTGTGGCTAAATAAAGGATTTCTTTAAATTATTGAATGTGCAAACAGTGACACATTGTGTTCCTACCTCAGTAAGTTAGAAGGGCTAAAAATAAACCTTAATATAAACAAAAACTCAGTCGTAGATTCATAGTTCATCACATATAAGTAAAAAAAATAGACATTTATGTCCTTTTTTTAAATAACTGCCAAAACTCTGTATATGAAACCTATTTTAAATACAGGACATAGTTTTCCAAATTTTTGCCAGAATCATTACTTATCTTTTGGAATATTTACCTTTTCCTCTTAAAAGCTTGCAAAGACAAAACAATGAAATACTTTTTAAAATGTCTACAAAATTACTGTCTACACACATTTACAGGTACAGAATTTCTAAATGATTGTTATTACATCACAGTTGTTTGATCAAGATTAACAACACTGCAGGATCTGTCTGTCTCACCTGAAGAAGGTTCTTGATGATAAAGGAGGGGAGACATTGTCTTAAATCACCTGTGGACAACAAAAATCAATAACTGTATAATTTTTTCAATTAAAATGTATCGCTGCAAATTATCCTCTATATTTTAGTGACGGACAGAAAATTCTTTCATATGGGGAGCCAATGCCACCCACTGGTAGACAGACAAAACAACACTTACAATTGGGACGATCATATTCATACGTTGTGCAAATGGATCATTTTTACGTTTTATGGAAGTGGAAAATGTTTCAGTCACCGAAAAGACAAGAGTGTCAAGGAGAACAGAAGGTGCTAAACGCCTGCATCATGACCTGCTTCAAAGTGAACTGCGTGAATAAACTATGTGTTATCTACATGTTGACTTCATGTCCTATAGGCCTCAAGATTTATGAATACAGTGGTGCAGTTTTTATATCATTTCAGTTTCATGGATGTGACTAGTGAGGATGTGACCACGAAAATGTTACTCATCACTTGAAATGAAGAGATTTTATGTCTGTGCAAGTTTATGATAATGTAAATCATGCAACTCTCAACAAAACTGAATTTATGACAAATCATGTATGTGGTTTTTTTTGAGTCAAACATATTCATGATAATTACAGCAGGTATAACAGATTTATCTCACACTGTCTGTAACCGGGTTTAAATTCCTTTCATAGATTTACCTGAAGCAAAAAAGATGATGAAGTTTCAGACATAATTTTTTTCTCTTGATCTTTAAAAATATTGTGTTACAGAAGATGATATTTAAAGCAAAGTATAAAATAAACATGAAACTGCACCGTAGACGTGAACACAGCGTATACATATTTGAAAGGTATTTTGTCAGCTGAAAAAGAGCATGCTTGTACATACAGCAAAATATAACTGGTAAGGGATGTAAAGAAGCAGTGATGGTAAAGTTTCAGATTAAAATGCGTGCAAGCTCTACATAGAAGAAATCTTACATATAAATCCATCTAAAACGTTAAAACATTACCTGACAGCCACTCTCGTCTTTTCTTTTCCTTCCTAGTCACAGGGATCTGTGTTTCCTCATAGTTCTAATGGTGTATGCCGGGGCTAGACAGAGAGTCCAGCGGCAGGTAGGATCCAGACAATAGTATTGATTCCATTATTCTGATCTCTACCTACAACCTACCTGAATAACATCTGGACAGCTCCTCAGCTTTTGTTTCTGCAGGGCTGCTCTCAAAAATATGGAGAGCTGCTGCAAACTACAGGAAAATTAAGAAGAGAGAAAAACCTTGCTTACTTGAGAAATCACAAGTCTGCACACACACACACACACACACACACACACACACACACACACACACACACACACACACACACACACACACACACACACACACACACACACACACACACACATTCATTTACCCTTCGTGCTGCATTCATGGTTTTCAGCCATCTCTTTGCTTTGTATCCACTCTCTTCTCCTTTTTCCCTCTCCCTCTTTCCCAGTCGCTGCTGATTATCCTCCCATCTCTCTCTTTTTCCCTCTCGGATTTTTCAAGCCTCTGGTCTATACTAGCTGGTAACCCCCAACACACACACACACACACACACACACACACACACACACACACACACACACACACACACACACACACACACACACACACACACACACACACACACACACACACATTCTGTGAGCAATGTGTGTGGATGTGTTAGAGATGGGAAGAGAGAGTAAGAGTGCAGTAAGTGCACACATGTGTGTGTGTCAACGAAAGTGAGGAAGAGCGTGTATGTGTGTATGTGTGTGAGTGGAGGAGGTGGGGGGGCGATGGGGGAGGGAGGCAGGGTGGCTTGCAGAAAGTGGGGATGGAGGGGGAGGGTCAGAATCTGAAATGGGATGAGAATAGAGAGAAAATATGAAGCCCAGGAGCCTCATGAACCTGAGAACCTGACATGATAGCCTTTTCCTACGTGTAGAGCAATCATACCATCATCTAAATGATTACAGGATTTATGGTGTTGCTCAAACACGACCGCAAATTTCACCTTGATTGACATGAAAGCCAGTAAATAAACCCACTGCAGAATACTTAACCAGTGACAATGTGATTTGATTAAAGGGCTTTAAATCAAAGGTGGATCCGAGGCAGTGAAACGAAGGTTGTTTGAACCCAATGAAGTACTGATGAATGAAAACTGCATGAATGACAATGACGTTTTGCATGCATATACAATTAAACTACAGTACAGCGGTTTTGCAAATTCAGTATAGCATTATTATTTTGTTCACCCATAAACTGTCTGAAGGCAGTTTGATTCTTATACATGTCCTACTCTCCATGAGTACATAGAGTTACAGTTAGATAACAGAATCATATGGTCCTCTGGGAAATTCAGAATTGAAACTAAATCTAATTTAGACCCACTGATTGGCTGTCTGTTCAGCAAGATGGAGCATAAACACTACACTTGATGTGTAAGCATCATTAATGGCTTTAAAGTGGTCTGACCATGGCATACCACCAGAATAGAGTATCACCAGTGTGTCACAAGTTTAGAGTAAATGATAAATTGCTTTTGACCTAAAAGAATGAGCAGTCAACTGAGGCCTTGGATAGCACCTGTCTGAAGCGTAGCTAGTTAACACCCTCTGGGCTAGGAGAAAATTAATAAAATTAATAAACACAAATAAACAAAAGGATTTCTTCCAGCATTAAAAAGTGAACATCCTTTTCTCTGAAAGTCACTACAACATATAAAGGGACATATTGTCACCTTCATCCCCAAGGCACTCAGATGAGGCGTCTGTTTCATTAATATGCAAGACAAGCGTTCAATCTTTCAGAAATGGAGGTTACAATACCATCACTCCACTATACATTCATAATACCTTATGAATATTCACTTTATACCCACACTGCGTATAGTGTCACTTGAACAGCGGCGTCTACAGACACACACTCTGTGGAGCTGCATTTATTTCCTGCTTTGATCCTCGTCTGTGTACCTGTCTCATTCACAGCCATGATGCGCCACGGGCTTTTCATACCCCCCCCCCCCCCCAGATTCACAATCATACTGTAATGCCATGCCATCTAAATTTGCATAGAAACAACATGCTGTTACGCTTTTTGCTGTGCTGTGTGTGCTGTGTGTGCTGTGCCTTCTGTCCGTTTGCACCTGGGGTGAGTTTCTGTGCAGGATGCATTTGCACTCCTCATATACCCTTCATGATGATGACATCCCCGAGATGTACATTTCCAAACCCATGGATTGTGATTGTGACTAGATTATAGTGAACAGAAGCCTCTGTCTGCTTTCTTCTGTCTGTTTTCCCCCAGAAAGATACATGAGAGCAGTGCTGTTCCAGTCAAGCGGCTACCATAGGTGTTGATTTGGCTTCAAATCCAAGAAAAAGGCAGTTCTCTCCAGTGTGAGCAGTACTCGAACCTGAGTGACAAATGCAAAAAATGTCACAGACAGATGCATGAGTGTGTGTCTGGGTTTGTACGTGTGCCTTTGACTGCACTCTGCAGTGCCACCGAGAGACAAAGCACTACGACTGCTTCGCAGGGATGACATCATCAGTCTGGGATGGTGTCTGCCTTGTCTGTCTCAGTGTTGGGATGCTCCAGTTCGCTTTTTTTATCCTGAAAGATGACAGACATAATCGTTTTCAGCTTCATACCCCATCGCATTTGCTCTTTGCTTCTTCTTTTTTTTTTACATTGGAGTATGTGCGTGAAAGCTAATTCTCAAAACACGTTTTTAAGATTAATGTTTTCAAGACACCACAAGGAGCCTTTAGTGCTTTATGGTGTGACATTTACTCACAGGTCCAATGTTAAAAGATATGTTGTAGAGATGTGGTAATGTGAGAGCAAAGAAAACAAAGCTGTTCTCTGGTATAAATGACCTTTACGATGTGGTCGAGGTAGGGCAGGCTGCTCACTTTCCACTGCTTTGGCCCACAAATCTTACAACTGGGAGATGTACAGCTGTCTCTGGCATGAGAGTCGCACTGGGCAGTAGATGATAAAGAACACTACAACTGACAGTGCAGAATCAGCACAATTCTGATATATGCCCCCCCTTTTTTTTCCACCTACGTCCAGAAGGGGAGGAGAGCCAGCTATAACGCACTGCAGATGGCTGCTGTCTCAGCCACCAGTCTGATACACTGAGGGGAAGGCAGGCAGGGGAAGAGAGGTGGTGGCGTAACTACACTGGAAATATGATTGTGTGTTGCTGTGGGATGTAGAAAGCTGCGTACAATTTTGTACGAACATTTGCGTAGACGTATAATGCAGACAGACAATGATCATCTACCTGTTGTTCCATATAGTAAGAGATGGTTCGCTGCCATGCACAAGCATTCAGACAGTCTACCATTCATTTAAAGAGGCTTGTCTAAACATCAGAAAATGACATGACTTGGTGAAACTTCAAATCCATCTAATTTACCTCTCTATTGAATTGTTGAGCAATTCTCACCTTTTACAATTCCAATTTTATTTTTTCATTTTCTTTTAGGGAGATTTGCTGCAGCAAAGGACATATATTTGTCTAATTTGTCATACAATTATCTGATTGGCTGCACAGTTATCTGATTGGTCATAGAGTTGTCTGATTGGTCACATACAGAGGAAATTAATCCCATCTAGACATCAGGGCTTTGTGTGCTATCATTCTCTGACAGTACGTTGACAAAACTTCTCCTAATAGTAAAAAGGGGGTTCGTCATCCTTTCTCAAGTCTGCAGCAGAAGCAAGTCATCGTCAGTAACTACAAGCAACATCCATTCTAGCAGCAGGTGGTCCTCCTGACAAAGATGCCCTGCTACAAAAATGAGTCCATGCATGGGAAGTTAACGCTTTGCCCCTAAGGGCAGAGCATTGAAAAGAAATCATAGCTGAAAAGGATGAGCAATGAATTTAATCACTAGGAGATCCTCCAGTGAAATAACAACATACTTACCTCTCTACTGGGGGCACATTAGATGTGGCAAGAAGTGACTCCGCAGGGAAAGCTAGAAGGTTGTACAGTTATCTCCGTGCTGTTTATTATGCGAAACCATACAACCAACTACCTCACACTGCAGAGCACAAACTGTCGTGCTCCTCTCAACGCAAGATCTCCAGCAGAACCAAGGTTTCTGTGCAAATACTCTACTTATACACCTGGCCCCTGTCATGCAGCCAATTATCTTCTGCCTCATGCTTTTCTATGTGACCGATATACTGATATAGACCTCAAATGTCCTTATTTATGTATCATCTAGCAGATTTTAAGACTGGGTTATACACAGGCAACAGATTCTCCCCTTTTCCTTTCATTTGTTTTTGCACTGCGTTGTTTTATTTTTACAAGAACGTTTTCATGCTCGAGGGGTTTCTTTGGTCTGTTTTGTGAGTAAAGAATACAAAATTTTTTCAAAAAAACATACTAAACAGAATAGTGATGTGTCTTCGGAGCATAATTGGTGGTGTTTGTCTGTTTGTGCATGCAGTTATGGTAGATTTGGATTACAAATGGGGTCTTTGATGATATGGTTTGAAATGAAAAGATGGAAGTTATGATTTCACAGCATAAAATGAATGGGATTCAGTGCACCTTTATGGAATGCTGCAGTGGCTGTGATGTTACATGAACAGCTGCAGTGAGGGAATCCACATTTAAGGCTGCACACAAAAGCCTGTAGGTAGTTAATGAATACCAGCTATTTACACAAACACTGATAGATGCAGAGAAATGCCAATGAAGGGTGGCAACTGACTTTATCAAATCTACTCAAGGTGTATAAGAAAAATATGGGACAAGCTTGTTTCTCATAAAAAAACATTCTGAACTGGAAAAAAACAAAGCAAAACAATGAAAAACCATTCCTACACCGTTACATGAAGCCATTCATACATGTGTACTGCGAGGGTTCCTCCCCTCCAGATCCCTTTGTTGAATAAATTCAACTGGACTTGTAAGTGGACTTCTTCAGTTGTCAACTGAACTTCGTCAGAACAGAAGAAACTTAGTGGATGAGAAGTGAAGTGCATTCAAGAATTTCTGTCCTTAAAGTCCAGGTGACTCTAAAATGACCTGGTGACTGACAAACTTCTCAGATATTTTCGCTCCATCTATTCATAGTATTTCGATTTCTTGGGGGGTGGCGCCCTCTAGCGGTGACTACCTCTTACTTCTCTTTCTGACTGGTCCTTACTGAATGTCATGAGAAAGCAATGCAACAGTAAAAACTCAATAATACTGAGTCTGATCAGCTTGGTCAGCTTGCTCGTCAAATAACACTTTTTTCCACATAAAGCCAATATAAAAATATGATCATGTATCCAATCACATGCTGGAAAAAAATGTCAAAGCATTTCCATCCATTGCAGCTACATTATTATCAGCTCTACTGTTTGGATTTATGCTTTCATATATTTATATTTCGTCCAAAATCAACTATCAAATTTTAATGAATAGCTCTCAGATTTGCATAATTCTTTCTGCCATGAAGCTGATCACCTTTAATTTAGTCGTAAACTTTAATTAAAAGTCTTGAGCATGTCAGAAGTTGTGAAATTATTTAATATCCATTACAAAATAACACTATAACTAAATCCATTTTTGATCATCCTCCCCATAGGAAATACACGTTTCATAGTCCACTAAGATATATGGTTGGGCAATGTCTTGGTAACATTGGAGTGGGGGGGGCCGATTCAGCTGCAACCAGGTCAAAATGGTACCCTACTTAAATGTTGTTCAGCCATTAAAAAAAAAAACCAAAAAAACCCCTACGACTTCAGTTTGTCAGATATTTACTAAACACAATGCAAAAGCTTATTCTAAGTCTGCAACACTGAAAAGAGAGCAGTGCATGGGAACTGGACGAATATGGCATATGGGATTTAAGGATTTGTTCATTCAAAACAGGAGCATTACATGACAGCAAAGGAGTCAAGATCGTATTGTCTACACATCCTTCTCATCATACCTTTTGTCGAGCTGTGTCAATGTGCATGATTTAACCTTATGGAAGACTGTCAGTGCAAAACATTTAACCTGGTAGACAACAGGATTGTATGACAGGAGAAAAACGTTGATGGATAAATTTGTCTATTAGTTTCTCCTCCTTTCCTTTTTGGTTAGGGTTTAGAACCCTCCTCATCCCATGCATGGTCCTTCCAGTCTCCTTTGCATCATTCTGTCACAAAGTTCAGAACTCCCCTCCTTTCCCTTCTTCTCCTCACCCAGTGTGTCTCTGCTTCAGCCCTCAAGGATCCCCGTTTCCCGCCTCTTAACCAGTTAAACCAACCACTGTCTTCATGCCCCCCTGCTGCCTTCTCACCTTCTTCTGCCTTTATTCTTTATTAGTGAGTAGATCACAAAATAGACATCAGCCTATCAGCCATTCCTTCACCTGATTGACATACAGGACAGCCAGACACATGACTTTTTCTGGAATTTAGGTCACAGCGCATATCCAGAGATGGTGCAAAGCTAGCAGAAATAACAAGAAGTCAGCTAATGAGTTGCCCACAAGTATTAGCCCTTGGCTTTTTTGTCGTAAACTTGAGGAAAAACTATACAAGTGAGTGAGGGAGCTGGACCAAGTAAGAAAACAAAAACTTAAAGGGACAGTAAAGTTAGTTTTAAGTGACATATATGTTATTCATTATTATGAAAAATAGAAGAAAAAATAAATTTTATATGTGTAGGATCATCCGTTTGGTCAAAAAAGCTTAAAATCTGCGCCGCAGCAGCTTCCGCATTCAGTGGTCACGTGGGCGTCATACGTCACTGGGGACAAACATAGCTTAGCATCCATAAGAAACAATACAATTCTAGACGCTATTAACCCCAAAAGTATCATGGTTACCTGCGTGGTGAACGGTTGTGTCAACAGAACAGCAAAAAGACGCGAAGACAAGAACCTGTCGTTCTTTGGAATACCTTCTGGGAAGGTATAGCGCTAAAAATGCTTACGCGCTAGCCCGTCAATGGGATTGTCCATATTATGTTAGAATTGCATGTTTCTTATGGCTGCTAAACTATGTTTTGCCCCAGTGACGCATGACGCCCACGTGTCCACTGAATGCGGAAGTATGTTAAGTATCATTCCACCATGACTGATGATCATTTGGGCTCATGCTTTTATGCAAGGTACACCAACATACATATAAAGAATTCTCAATGTATTTATAAATAGAAATATATTTTGCATTTTTGTGGCAGGTATCATTTTGACTTGGTCATTTTATAAGTAGCTCGCAAAAGCTGATTATATTAGCTGAAAAAGTCTGAGCACCACTGATTTAAACCTAACGCAACACCAAAGATGTGACGCAAATGTGGGAAAGGGAAAGGCAGAAAACACACTGCTAGAGAGAGTGACACTGATCTTCTGAAATATGCCTGTGTTTCCTCCTCCAGGTGAGAGCAATGCTCTGTCCAACACTCATCTACTTTGGTTGATGCCAAGATGGCAAAATAAATGTTGCCATGGGAACCTTTTGCTTAGCAACACCAACAACCTGGCAGCTAGCCAGTCTGTTGCTATGGCACAGATGTCGATCTACATATGCTTCGTGTCCAGCCTTTTGAAGCTCAGTTTCAAAGTTTCCAATCAAACGCTTTAACGTAAGAATAGCTCTTTTAGGGTTTTAAAGAGTGAAGTTTTGTGTGTGTGTGTGTGTGTGTGTGTGTGTGTGTGTGTGTGTGTGTGTGTGTGTGTGTGTGTGTGTGTGTGTGTGTGTGTGTGTGTGTGTGTGTGTGTGTGTGTGTGTGTGTGTTGTATGGTGAAAGTCATAACGGATGAATGCAGTTCCATCTCCAGAAATACCATCATTCTATTTCCTGTTTCAATCTAAACTTAATTTTAGTCCGATTTTATTTCCTACTTCTGTGTCAGCAGCACAGCTAGAGTATTACAAAGGCTTGATAATTGTTTTATACTAACTACTCTTGTCAAAGCACCACTGGAGTCTCATTGAAATTATATAGTTTAAAACTTAACAGTTAAACTGAATTTAAAATGTTAATTTGATATTTTGATTTTGTACACAGTACATTAATTTGTGATGCAAACATAATCATCGTAATTAATTCTTACAACCTTGGTGAGTTTTAACTTAGTTTTATTCACTGACGTCCGTCCATCCATCCATTTTCTAAACCTGCTTCATCCGCTGTCGCGGGTCGTGGGGTGCTGGAGCCTAGCCTATCCCAGCTGACTGGGGGCGTGAGGCAGGGGACACTCCAGTCATGACGCCAGTGCACCACGGAGCCACACATACACAGAGATAAATACTCACACTCACAATAATTCCCTGCGGGCAATTTCATCCACCTAAAACGAATGTTTTTTTGCAGATGGGAGGAAGCCGGAGAACCCGGAGAGAACCCACATAGACAAGCGGAGAAGGTTCTAACTCCACACAGAGCGGGACTCAAATTCGGAATAAGAATAAATGTAAAGTTTATGAAATATGAATTCATGTATGAACATTATTCTGTCAACATTTGTGTTTTCAGCCAATGTTTTGCATGCTTGCAAAAGACTGAGACAACCCAGGCTGCAAGACAAATATTTAACCGAGTGCATGAATTGAGTTTTGGACATAAAAGTCAAACATTATTGCTACGTTATTAAAGTGTTCTGGCAGCGCTGGTTTTGTTGAAGTTAATAAATAAGTGATAGGCACAGGATGAGTTGAGATCAGCGTCTGGATAATAAATATGTGTTTCTCCCCTCAAGACATTGTGACAATAACTGTATATTATGGGAGTCAGAATTGATTGAATTATCTATTACCACTATTTCATCTTTGTGTGTAATTAACAAGGACAACAGATTAATTTTGTTGAATAATTTTCCTGAATTTACTGTTAATAATAATAATAATAATGATAATAATAATAATAATAATAATAATAATAATAATAATAATAATAATAATAATAATAATAATAATAATAATAATAATAATAATAATAATAATAATAATAATAATAATAATAATAATACATTTTATTCAAGGCCACTTTTCTAAGCACTCAAGGACACTGTACAGAATTAACCCCTTAATAGGGCAATCATTAAAATTGAAATTGAAATAGCTCTAGTTCTATAGTTATAGAACTTGAATTACAGCTAAAGTTAGAATTCTCTTTTAGTTCCATTTTAACATTTTTCAAAATGTTCAGTGTTATGTAGAAAATCATCATAAACACCAAAAATAATCACGCTCGCCTATGTGTGTGTGTGTGTGTGTGTGTGTGTGTGTGTGTGTGTGTGTGTGTGTGTGTGTGTGTGTGTGTGTGTGTGTGTGTGTGTGTGTGTGTGTGTGTGTGTGTGTGTGTGTGTGTGTGTGTGTGTGTGTGTTGAGCCACAGTTCATAGGTTCAGTATCCACTCAGCATCTTGTGTCACTGGACAAAAGTGTGGAGAGTTATGGACTTACTCCAGCTGTCTTAAAAACAGCACCAGCTTCACAATTCAAGCAGCACGACAACCTCTGGAATACTTCTGTTCATACCTTAACTCTCATTCACACAGATGCAGCAGGAGAGTGGGTACGGTTTTTACAGACTTGCAAACAGATATAATGCAGACACTCAGTTGAAAGTAAAATATCATAATTAATTATAAGATACATGTAAGTGATAATGTAAAAATAAATAAGGCAGAGTTCACCGTCAAACACACAACCAAACAGCTGCTCTCCAAATCATTTAGTTATCACACTATGGAAATACAAGAATCACTTTCTATATTTTTTAACAACTCCGAAGTACAGAGCGCGATGACTATTTCACACCACAACACACTAATCTATAAGTAGACCTACATTAGAAGCTACATTGAACTCTTGAATGTTTGCTTTACTTCTTGGGTACTGCCATTCACGACTGTTTGGGTCTTATCTTTATTAGACGTTATCGTTTCAGTGTTTCCCTGGTGGAACACGTCACATAAAACATATTTATAATTCTCAGTTTGTGATTGTTCAGCTCAACATTTGTAGGTGTATAAATCTTGATATGCACTCATTTGCTCAGTGGTGTGGACAAAGCCATGCACCAGCTTGGACCGCTAAGCCTCCTGCTCTGGTTTGGTAAATACTGCATAACTTCAAAAGAAGCAGCCAAACAGCTTTAGCTGGCCGACTGCACAATGAGCATAATAGCCCCCCCACCCCCACCCCCTGAGAGCTCCAGCCCAGTTCATTTACCCTTGCAACTGCTGCATGTGCACATGTGTCTTTGTTTCACTCGGAGGCTCCCCACCTTCTGCTCCTTACAAAGCGGATGTATAGAGGAACATTTAAGACCTCATTTTTTACAGAGGAAATGCACCCCCCCCCCTCCCTCTCGTCTGTTCTGTTTGCCTCTCACATGTAATGCCTGATTGACCACAGTACCCCTTAAAGAGGTCAAAGGGCAGACAAAACAGTCTGGTGTCATGGCAACCTGTGTGCCACCAACCAGTATGGTGAGGGGGGGAAGCAGGGGGGACCAATGAGCTGTGAGTTAACCCCTTGAGAATGCCTTGAATTTAGGCTAATGTGTGTACAAACACAAACACACCCACATGATGCACCTGCACCATTAAAAGGACCCTCATAATTTGGACTCCAGAATAATCGTGCATTGAATGTGAGTGTAAGGTGGCGCACACACTGATGGCTGCATGGGGGGGGGGTGCTGTTTGCGGGGGCACAGGAGACAGTTCTGTGAGAAAGGTTCTTTGTGACCACTCGATGCAATGGGAGTGTTTGTGTGTAGGGATAAGGGATAAATGGGAAGCAAAAGAATTCAGATCAATACTAAACTGAGAGGGGGAGAGTGGGGCTTAGAGGAGAGTAGTAGGTGGTGAGAGGGCGGGGCCACAGACGGACTGATTAATCATTCCTGTATCGTTATTGACTTTCTGCTGAGACGTGTAATTCAGAGTCAGGTCAGATTCTGAATTTTGAGTTTGCTTGCATATGTGTGTGTGTGTGTGTGTGTGTGTGTGTCTGTGTGTGTGTGTGCGTGTGTGTGTTGTACGGTGGAAAGTCATTATTAAGGTTTGACACTGTGGCTGCTTGAGTCCTGCTCAGATTACCTTTTTCATATCCAGCGTGTTGCTACAACTTTTATACACTTAGTTTGCATTTAAACTCAACAGCCGTAATGGATTTAATTATTCATGTTCAAATAAAAGAGCTACTATACTCTTCCAGTGTGGACCGGGATGCAAAAGAGGTGAAAGAGGAAATCCTTTTTTGAGTGGAGTTAATGAGGAGCTGATGACTGAACAGACACAACAGAGGGAAGGAGGCGGCTGGAGGTGAAGGAGGGGTAGGGGCTGCCCTGACATCTGACCCTCCAGCTTTGACCTTGTTCAGTGTGTAAAGCAGCTGAAGTCATGTATTAGCACACACTTACATACAATGTTTTTAAAAAGATGCTTTCTGGAGTCCTTTTAACACAAACATCTGACTCTGAATTAGTAAAACTGACATAATTGGCTTATAATTCCAGCATGGGAGCGATGTGGGACGTCACCACACACGGTGCTTTCCTCTAATTACGACCCCTTTAGAAACGGCAACTTGTGACGGGACGAGGGGCTGAGATAACTGAATGAAAACCCCATTCAGTGTTACCTTGAACTTGAACAATGAGTCTGGTGTTTGTGCTGAGGCCACTTCCTGACCTTTCCATCCCTCTGTGGAAGCAACCAACCGCTGCCTGTCCTTTTATCTTACAGATGTGACCCCGCTGACCCCCCGCTGTCCAAAGAACAGCAGGTTTTACATCCATCCTTGGCTGACTACACAATCTCTGACTTGTAAAAGTTGTTTTATATACTGTTGTGTAGTATTTACAGAGCATCACGTCACTTTAGCTAGTGGACACTCTCCATCAGACCAGCTCATTTTTATTGGCTGAGGTGATTGTTGTGCTCTGAACTATGAAGTTCATTTTCTGATGATTAACTGAGCAGACAGAAAATGAACACAAATGATTCCTCCTCTACTCCTTACCCCCCCCCCCCGCTTTCCTTCCACAGATGCTTTTTTTCTTCCTTTCCACCCACTGCCTCGCAGCCAGCCTGCTTCTGTATGCCTTCATCTCTCTTTTCCCCTCTGCCTCCTCACCGCTCCCACCTCTCCTCCTGTCTGTCTGGCGCTGGAGAGTTGGCAGACTCCAGGGTGTCGGTTTGTGATGCAGCCAGCTGACACCCCCAAACGACACCGCAGAGCTTGTCTGTCACTACAAAGCGTGATGGAGAACCTTGTGAACGCCGCCAGTATACCACCAGAGGAAATGCAATGACACTTGATTTTACAAACTTATGTTCCATTTACATCTACAGCTAATGATTATTTCTGGTTTTGCTTTGATATTGAAATACAATGCCTGTTATTCTCTGCCATAGCTGAAATATAACAGTTATATCATCACAGCGGTTGCTCTGTGTCTGTGCCTTTTGACCAGTGGTTTAATTTCACAATTAGATGCTTTTGTATATTTACATTTTTAAAAATTATATTTATCTTTCCACAGTGAGAAAAATTTAAAGTACAGGTTTCCATGATTTTTTTTCCATGATCATACCTGAGCAAGATTTTTAAGTAACAATCATTATACCTGATATGAACCTGTTGACAGTTATTGTGCGGACACATGTAACTATTTTCTGGTCCACAAATGATATGAACAAAGGCCCTTCCATTAGAACGCTCCTCCATAAATCATACCTGACTGATGTACAAGGTGGATATGAGGCCAGCAGTGGTGAAATACTGTGCTAGAATTCTGACACTTAGGCCCCGTCCACACGATAACAGATATTTTAAAAACACAACTTTTTTGTTGCGTTTACGCCTTCCGTCCACACGACAACGCAGATATCCGGGACGCTGGCCAAGGTGGATTTTTTAAAAACATTGGGTCTGCGTTGTCGTGTGGACGGGCCTATCTGTGACTTTTTTAAAATGCTGACGTCTTGCCTGTGACGAAAACCGCTGTGACGTCATATTTATGGGCCCGTGTGTTGTGACAACAAAACACGGAGGATTCCTATTGGATAAAATTTGACTCGATACTGCCACCACATGGTTTGGCATGCTTATAGCCGTCTTCGAAAACGCACTGCTGCGTTTACGTGTGGATGGAGATTTTTTTTAAAACGCTGACGTGTGGACGTGAATCGTTTTCGATGCGTTTTTAAAAAGTTCCGTTTTTAAAATAATCCGTCATCGTGTGGACGGGGCCTCAGTTTCACTGTCTGTTGCTTTTTACCCAACCCCCAACTCCTGAGGCTCTTTAGATGTCTCAGACATCTGAAGAGTCTGAGAGGAGAGGGGAGATGGCGAGGATCAAAACTTGAGGGGAGCATAGAGTAATAAGAATGAGATAGACGTAGGAATTTGATGATGATGTAGATCAAATGTGAGACAGATGTGGCAGATGGAAGAGAAAGACTGGAGGGAAAGGGATTGGGGTAGTTTGGCAAAGGTAAGAAGCAATGCTGAGACCTACCAATGCAAAAGTGAGGAATTCCTACAGCTGAATCCAAACACATTCCTACAGCCGGCCAATATTAACCCCCACCTCTCCACCTCTGCCTCCATTTAAATGCAAAAGGCAGCCACCTGGGGGAAACAACTCATTAAAGGAAGGAAGGAGGGAACGAGGGAAGGACGGAAGGAGAGGAGGAAGGAAAGAAGGAAGGAATGAAGGAAGGAAGGAAGGAAGGAAGGAAGGAAGGAAGGAAGGAAGGAACGAGGGAAGGAAGGAAAGAAGGAAGGAAGAAAGGATGGAAGGAAGGAAGGAAGGAAGGAGGAAAGGATGAAAGGAAGGATTGAAGGAAGGAAGGAAGGAAGGAAGGAAGGAAGGAAGGAAGGAAGGAAGGAAGGTGGAAAGGATGAAAGGAAGGATTGAAGGAAGGAAGGAAGGAAGGAAGGAAGGAAGGAAGGAGGAAAGGATGAAAGGAAGGAAGGAAGGAAGGAAGGAAGGAAGGAAGGAAGGAAGGAAGGAAGGAAGGAAGGAAGGAAGGAAGGAAGGAAGGAAGGAAGGAAGGAAGGAAGGAAGGAAGGACAAGTTACATGATGTGAGAAAAATGTCACTCATGAATGATAATGAAGCACTGAGACGTGTAAACTGAATGTTTCAGATCCTGCTTTTGTTTGCAGTTCACTCTTAAACCTTGTTCAGCAGTTGACTGTGGAATGCTGGAACATTTAATGGAACATTGTGGATGGAGCGGTGTTCTACTGTCTCTTCTTTGATCAGAGGCAGATATTTATATCTGCTCCATTCTACTTACTTATTGAAACTGTCGGCTCAGGGAAATGATTCTTTTTTTATCTAAAGGAGGGGATATTAATACTTACTTACTAGAAGAGGGCTGGTTATTGTAGATACACACTGAAAGTTTGGTTTGCTTTGTGAAACATGACCCAACTAGGATGTGATATATCATATATTAATATAGATCCATTTTGAAGTGTTTTCTGACTTTATCTAACAGCATTTTGGGATGAAGTAGACAGAAATGCTTTCCCTGGGGACAAACTCTTGATCCGATTTAAGCTGGAGACAATTTATGTGGTATGTGGTATTAGTCCTAGACCCTGAGCCACCATGATTGCCTTGTCCTGGCTTTCATGGCAGAGTCAGACACTGAATCCTAAGACTGTGCTCTTTATAATAATAATTACATAAACTTAATCCAACATTAACACTTTTCTGAACTATCCAAAATGTTTACTATAAACGACAATGCTGACCATTCTTAATGTCTTACATATATGTGTTGAAACAAGATGATATAAATACTGTATGTCTACACAGATGAAGTTCTGTACTTTAAAATATGAGCTAAATATTGTCTACAAGTAATTAATATAAAGTCCTAGAGGAGAGAGGGAGATATATAAAGTATTCTGTATACTGTCTATCGTGTCAAACTCCATGTGCAAAATGAAATAAAATGCAATACCACACTGGATGAAATCATCTACAGGTATAGAAGTTTTAAAGGAAATCATTGCAAGTTTTAAGTCAATAACTGTTATATTACATTAGGTGACTAGTATTGATGTTCTAACATCTAAGGACATAGTTTGGTTAGCGAAACTTATTGAGTGAAATTAATCTTCAAAAACAAATAATTTTGGAAATAAGCAGATTTTAGCAATTACAGCTGTCAGATAAAAGTAGTGTAAAATTTAAAATGAATAAAAATCTATGGTTTAACAGAGACTAAAGCATCGGCAGTGATCATCTGTCTCATGCTATATTAGCAACATCCAGCAATAACATCAAGGCATGAACCTCCTGGAACTGAAACAGAATGCAAAAACTTCACGTCAGTCAGAGATTTATCAGATTAACAGTACTCTGTTTATAAAGCTGGACCTCTCTCAGCTCCGGCCCAGTTTCAGCACCATGTTCCAGACAAGACAGATAAAAAGTGATGCAACTGGAACACAGAGACTGAGGGGAATCACTCTCACTCAGAGTGTAATAGAGCGTTAGCCCATCCACAGCAGTCACATTGTGCAGTGCTTTCTTTCGAGGCAGGACCCTACTGCCTGTTAAGTGTGGCCCTTTTCCTGGCCCTTTCAAACCAAAGCAACATAATTACTGTATGAGCAAAGCCAAGTACAGTAATATAGAATGAACTGAAATGCAGGAATGGCTTTCTGTGCACTCTGAAGCTTAGCTGTGCTGCAAAAACTGCAGCTTCAAGTTCAAGTTGTTTTAAATAACTGACACATTCACAGTCCACACTATATACCAGGGTAATTTATTATTTCTGACAAAGCACTCCGTTTTATTTCACACAGAAGTGGTGGCATAGAGACTCTAAATGACTCAGCTGCTCATCATCATAAAGTACTATGATATTGTATGCTATCTAAATGGCACTAAAGCCACTTCATGGTCTCTGCATTTAATTTTCATAACATCAGACAATAGCAAAGAAAAAACTCCATATTTGATTAGTCAGTCAGTCAGTCATCTTCAGATTACCACCGCTGCATCCGCTGCAGCGGGTCACGGGGAGCTGGAGCCTATCTCAGCGGCATAGGGCGTGAGGCGGGGGACACTCTGGACACAACGCCAGTGCACCGCAGAGCCAAAACATAAAGACACACAACCATGCACACACAGCCTCATTCCTCGTGGGCAATTTGGAACTGCCAATCAACCTGAAGCGCATGCTTTTGGAGGTGGGAGGAAGCCGGGGAACCCACGCAGACACGGGGAGAGCATGCAAACTCCGCACAGAGCGGGACTCGAACCTGAGTCCGCCTTATTGTGAGGCAGCAGTGCTAACCACTGCGACACCGTGCCACCCTCCATATTTGATTAATGTGCACAAAATACCTTTTGGATTTTTTTCACAAGCTTAAATAATCAGTCTTTGTAAGCAAACTACTTTCTTGAAAAACATCTTCAACATATAATAGAAAATATTGTAATGGGTTTAATGCTTTAATATTTAAACATCATGCATGTGTATAAGTTAAAGCTGTTTCATACTAAGGAGGTAATCTGCTGGGACATGGGGACCACAGGAGACTGAGCCAACGGGGGCAGTGAACACATCACTGCAGTGGCCACACTTTGAGACATGCAGACTAAACAACCGCCGATCGAGCCACCGAATGAGATGACATTACTCACTAACTCAGGGTCAGCTTGGCAGACAGTAAACTAGTAATCATTTATATTGCAAAAGAACCAATCATTTCCTCATATATATAAACATCCACTTGTGGTTATAGTAAATGCAGCATTGATATATTGAAGACATTTAAATTTTTCAAACATTTTCAAAATATCAACCAGATTTTTTGTGGGGGGGTTTTTTTTTCTAACTTTACAAAATATATTATGAACATGTGATGAAGCCAATCAACAAATCTGGGAAATATTTCATAAGTGTTAACCAAAGTACTGTTTTATGAGTAATTCATAATTAATCTCTACTAATTCCACTGAAACAAGTGCAGTATGTGTTTTTAATTATCATTTTCTGCTAACCTGCCTTTGCTAAACCCTGTCTATGTGCGCCTTCAGACCTCAAATCATCAAACTCGGCAAGATGAAACTATTTTCATAATAATAGTGTTAAACTTTTGTTCAGACACACATTTTTAGGCAACTACCATCCCTGCAGTCACGCTCTGATCTGCAGATCAGGGGAAGACTTTTTCTGCCCTTTGACTAACGATGCTTCCTGGCAGAGAGACAAGCAGGGGTACCTCCACGAGTTGGTTTTAGTCAGGGTAAAGAGACTGTATCAGATCCCCATGGAGATGGACAGGATTGTTACACGCATAGACTGAGGAGAAATCAAAGCTCTTCAAGCAAACATGTGGGAAGAACAGCAAGTTGTCTTTAATAATACTGACATAAGAACAATGGAGGTAACGCTGAGAGCAAACAGGTCAGCAAAGGCGAGGGGAGCGCAGTAAGGTGTTCAGGGCGGTAAGTTTGGTGGTGGTGGACGGTGAGGGACACTAACAGTCATGGGAAGTAGAGGGCGGGACACATCCATTCCTAGTCGGAGGGGATGATGATGATGGTGATGATGATGGCCACATCATTAAAATACTTTGTCATCTTTTATGCAATTTAATATCAGCTGAATCTACGAACCAGAACTAGGTCAAACACGTTCCCTCTCTTTCAGAACGGTCATCAGACAGAAACATTTAGACAGACAGCAATCAACACTCAACCAGGACATAAAAGTAAGTGATTCAAACCTGATTCTTTATCCTTTCAACCGGGCCCTAAATCCATCCTCCTCCTATAGTGTTTTTTAAGAGCACATACATATTAAATAGAGCAAACATGGGATGTGGAAGGCATGGCAGAACTAGGAGAGAATTGTGGAGACGGGCAAAAATGTTTCAGCTTGAGTAGAGAGGAAGGAAGAGAATGACTCACAAAATACAAACCAAATTAAAACGTATAGCAGACCTGAACATACAAGAAGAGATGGACATCAAAAGCAAAAAAAAAAATGACAGGAATAAGATATGTACAGGATTACTTTTCCTTCGAAACCATCTCATAGAAGAGAATAAAGCTTATGTGGCAATGGTCAACCCCTTTTATTTTTACCTTTTCCTGTTTCTTTCTCGAATCCAACTTGATCCCTCCTCTCTGTCCCCTCTTCCTCACTCTCCAGTTAGTGCCTTCCCTCTTGACTTGCAGCCATGCATCTCTATTTCCCTCCAGTCTCGTCACATTTTATCCACTGTTGCCTCATCTCTTCCTCAGACACCATTTGCTTTTATCTTCACCCGACCACGCACAGGACTTTGAAAAGGAAAACATGCCTCATGAAAAAAAAAAAAAAAAAAAAAAAAGATATTAGTGTAATGGGAGAAAAGTACAAGATGAGTACTTTTTCCTCATGGTGCTGCGCTGAAGCTGTGCAGAACCGGTTCCACCGTCCGCTGTACAAAGAGGACCAACACAAAAGTCTCAGTAGTGTGGGGAGAGCTGAGAGAACGTAGAATGCATGAGAAGGAAGGAGAAGGCATCAGTCATTGTGTGTGTGCGCGCGCATGTGTGTGTGCATGTGTGTGTGTGAGTGTGCATGTGTGTGTGTGAGTGTGCATGCATGCAGGGTAGGAATGAAGGAGAGGAGAGAGGGAGGGACAGAGATTGAAAGAAAGGAAGGTGGGAGGGAATCAGAGGAGTATACGTGGAGAGAGGAAAAGGGGAGGAGACATTTTTCTCCATTTTCCTGTTCACATTTTTGACCCCCCCCCCCCCCATAACTCCATACCAGCCCCCCAGCCCCCCCACGTGAAATGATCCCTCTACCGTCTCAGTGTACGCAACAGCCTTGTCAATAGATCATTATTCTGCCTTCACGACTGCTGTCCTCCTGTCATGTGTCCCTTTGTAGGAGCCAGCTGTGTCTTTAAACCCGATGCACTTGAACTCGGGGAGTGCTTTTCCTTCTCTGTGTACTTCCCCTCTGCCGGCCCCCCAGCACACAGGAAAGAGACACAACTTTCAGGAACAAGTGAGAAAGAGACACTGTGTGTGTGTGTGTGTGTGTGTGTGTGTGTGTGTGTGTGTGTGTGTGTGTGTGTGTGTGTGTGTGTGTGTGTGTGTGTGTGTGTGTGTGTGTGTGTGTGTGTGTGTGTGTGAGAGAGAGAGAGAGGGGGAAAGAGGGAGAGAGAGAGGAAGAAAGAGATAAAAGAAGAGAGACAGAGGGGCGAAAAGGGGCAGAGAGAAACGCAGATGGGGGAGGGTCGAGGTTTGTAAATGGTCCCTCAAGGCTATTGTAAGACTTGGAGATCAACTCAAGACATACATGAGATGTAGAACGTATGAACGTGAGACACAAGTTTTATAACAATTGTTGAGGGCTGAATTAATATTAAAGGAATGAATGGGATATGTTTGAAGGAAGGTGAGAAAACAGATTGCTGCTAGAATATTAATTTGCTATATAAATTATGCCCGTGTGTTTGTAACACCATGAAAGCGTGCAGTCAAGAAAGTGCAAGGTTAAGGTCAGACCATTAAGCAGAGCCTCGCATATCTTCACAAAATCTCCATGGCAACTGCTGAGATACAGGTGAAATGTTTCATAAGACAACTCTTTTCTGTTGTAGGTCAAAAAGTGGACAATAATAGCCGCTTCGGCTGTTACCTATTTGTCTCTTTTTAATAAAAGGCATAGAGCGGGTACAATCCACTCACCTTAACTGATTTAATTGTTGAGACAGCGGAAGGGGAGGCCTGGGGGAGTCAGGAGCTCTGACTAGATTCGATCGTAGGCCAGCAGAGGCACGTGGTAAAGCAAACCTCCTGATGCCTCTCGTAGAACAGACTTGCATATGTTAAACTGCCCTGCATTATACAAGCCGTTCCTGAGCATTTATGTATGCAGCAGAGTTTGCATAATGGACCTTATAGATTCATAAATATGTCTCATGTCTCTTGTAACCAGTGGCCATTTTGTTATTATTCCTTTTATTCTAAGAAAAAGGAATTGACAAAAAAAAAGCATATTTTTCAATATGTAAGGACAGTATGGTTTTGCTTCGTTAGCAAATAATGGATGGGTATTTAAATGAGTTTTATGTAAAGCCAAATAACATTTCAGCAGGAATTTTCCAATAAATTACAGGCCTGGGAACATGGAATGTTATCACAAAGAAATATCATCCACAAGATCACAGGCAGTTGCCATCAATTGTGTTGGACATTTTATTGCACTTCCCCCGTTTATGTTTCAGTTTCAAAATTACAGCACTGATGAAATCTGGACAATTTAGAATCTGTTTCCTTAAAAAGAAAGAAAAATAATTTACTGTTTGGTTTGAAGCAAAAGTTTGATTTAATTTAAAATAAACACTTGAAAGGGGTTGAGATTGTAGTTTGTTAAATTAATAGGTATTTAGCAATTACTGATTTATTCAATGCTTGTCCTACAGTTTGTGTCTACTGTTTATTCCTAAGGCACTTAGATGATGGTTGGAGTTGTAATGTATGATGTGTTTAGACTTCAGCCATGTGAACCAAAGAGAGCTTCTGAAATATAGACCAATAAAAAGTCACCACCCATAATAAATCTAGTGAAAAATCTCTTTCCTGCTGATTTAATCCTGTCAAATCCTTGGATCTACAAGACATAAGGGTTGATGTGAGGGTGTCTTATCTGCAGAAAAAAACAAGAGTGGAGGGAAAATTATGTTTGCATGCAGCACTTAAACCATGACATTTATGGGCTGGCCAAAAAACTCAAGCCAGGCTGGAAGACTCTTCACCAACATGCTGGAACAACTGGATCAACGTCACTCCCAAGTTTGTGAAATCATGCCTTAACTGAAATTGCTCATTTCACAGTCAGTTTCAATCTCACCAGAACTATGTAATGGTACATATTCAATTTCAAGTTAATTTTATTAGTGTAATCAGTTACATTAATAATCTCAGTGGACTCTACCTGCCTAGTATCCAACATAGAAGGACATTTAGTAGCCAAGAGCCAAATATTCCCCTCAAGAGCTTGCATCCTTCCATACTTGGGCCATTTCTTTGTTATTGTCATTCATACTTGCAATGCATGTAGGGTCTTGATATTCCGCTGTCACTGTGTGGAGCTGTTGATTGAGATATGAGCTGCTCTCCTCCATTGGTCTAATCTACCCATTAAGCATGGTGACACATCTCCACTGTTGGCTTATAATGTTTATACTGCCTAGCTAATTCAGGCTACACATGCAGGCCACTTCCCCATCACTACTCAGTTTTTGCAAATTCACCACCTTCACCACGTTGTGGCGGCAGTGGCTCAGAGGTAGATCGGACGCCTTATGATCAGACATCGGTGATTCGAATCCCGCTCCTGCCAGCCACCTTCACAGTATGAGCTGACAGTGGGAGGTGTCAGCTCATCTCCCAGTCCCTGCCGAAGCACCCTTGAGCAAGGCGCAGTCCCCCCTACAAGCTGCTCATTTGGGGCGCACCCCAAAGTCCCGACCCGTCACTCTGCCTCTTCATGTCGCTTGTTGTACTAACTGCATGCCTACAGGCCCCAAGTGTGTTCTGTTTGTTCAGGGGTCTGTACACAACATTGTATTGTATGCATGGTCTGACACATTTATGCATGTAAAAGTGTAAAGATAATTTCCCCGTTGGGGATAAATAAGGTTGACTTCCTTTCTTTCATCAGGCTCATTAGCCAAACTAGTCTTTGCTGAGTCATCGACCGCCTCCAACAACCAGTGTCTGGTCTCCACAGGGGGATTTGCTGCATCTCACATCCTTCTGGGGCAGATGGTTTTCAATCACAAGCTTCCTGAAAGTTTTGAGTCTGCCAGACTTACTATTACCTGCTGTAATAAATATCTATCTTTACTTAATTTTGCTTGTCTCTACTGACTTAAGTGGACATACAATCCATCCGTCTTCTTGAAGATGAGACAATTATAATTGTCTCGTCTAATCTGCTTTTCGGTTCACAAGTTATGCCGGAGCCTACCCAACTAGCTACAGGTAAGAAGCAGGGAGCACTCTGGATGCGTCACCACATGCATAAAAACTCACACCTACGGATAATTTTGCTGCCTCACTGTGCCACCCTTTAAGTAAACATGTAGGACATTCATGGCTGTTGGGACTGAGGATCTCCTACAACCTCTTTTTAAAAAAAAAAAAATCTAAATCTCTTAAAACAAATCTTTATTTTTATGCCTTAAATGTGTAAGAGAATGTTGAGAAATAATCCGGAAAGAAAATCTGTTTTCAATGCCCCAAAAGAAGAAACACCAACTTTTTTCAATTTAAAAAGAAGGCACTGGTCTACCGCATTACCAACACAAATAGGTATCGACCCAGTGAGAGGTGGGGGGAGGGGGGGTCGTGGAGGAGGGATGGAGGAGTGGGCAGATTATAAAGGTTAAAGGAGTGTCTGCTGCATTCACTCATACCTTTTATCAAAGAGGCCAAGACACATTCCATATTTAACCACTTTAGTGAGGACCAGAAATGATGAGGGACTGGATGCTATGGCAAACACCTCTGCTATTGGCTCAACCCAAGGACAGTCATTACTAGAGGGAAAAGAACAGTGTGTGTGTGTGTGTGTGTGTGTGTGTGTGTGTGTGTGTGTGTGTGTGTGTGTGTGTGTGTGTGTGTGTGTGTGTGTGTGTGTGTGTGTGTGTGTGTGTGTGTGTGTGTGTGTGTGTGTGTGTGTGCGTGAGGGGAAGAGATGCTTATACTGGCGCTGATCTTGAAAGGCCTGGCCAGTCGATCACATTAAGCTCCCTGTGAGATAGAGAAATCAATATGTTTTTGAAGGCGAAGCAGGCTGCATGTGGCTTATGCGTGTGGGCCTCATTGACAACCGCCAGACATGTTCAGTGAGAAATGGCTTTGAAAAAAAGAACGATAACATTTCGAGGTCAAGTGCTTTCATTTCCAATACTTATTAACACTTGTGAGAAACATCCACATCTAAAGTGTGTTTGTCTGACCTGCTCCTATTATCACAGTGGAATAACAGCGGCAATGTTTGAGAGGCAAAACTGGAAAAGAAAATCAATAGTATTCAGATAAATAGTTGTGCAGAATCTGTGAGGTCTGTATCAGGATTATAAAGTCAGAAGAAAAAAGAAACAGAATGACTTCGAGCGAATTAATAGCTTGTTTAAAGACTTGGTAATGCAATCAGTCTTATAGTTAACAACAGGAATTGCCTGCAGTGGTTCACCACTAGCAGATAAAGAGGGAAGGAGGTTAGCAGCATTACAGGAGGATTAAAGAGTAAAATATATGAAATATACTATATGCTATAAATAATGAGAAGGCAATTTAGTTTTAAATTGGTCATCAAAAACAATGTTTATTATTAATTTTGCAGTTGTTTTCTAATAAATTTTGACTTTTAAACTTAGGAATGTTGGTAATAGTGAGCCTTTAGAAATTGTTAGGTAATTTTATATGGTAATAAATTTTGGGATATTATTAGCACTGTTTTTGCAAATTATCGGTTATTGGTTTTATATTGTTGTGTTTATACTGCATGCATATACACACACAGGCACATGCGGGCGCACACACACAATACTATACACAATATGTATACTATGTGTGTATGTGTACATATCAATCAACCTTTACTTGTATAGTTCTTAATCACATCAGCAGACAGTTCAAAGCACTTCAAAGTGCTTTGTGTGTGTGTGTGTGTGTGTGTGTGTGTGTGTGTGTGTGTGTGTGTGTGTGTGCGCGCGCGTGCGTACGTGCGTGTGTGTCTCATGCTGCATGTGTCTATCCATCAAAGCAATAATTTACTCTCGAGTTGGTAACCGGGACAAAGACCCAGGCAGTCAGTGAAGAAAAAAATACACAGATCAAAATCAGTGAATCCTTATTATTCGTTGATGATCTGTACGTTAACAATGAAATGCTAACTTGTTTTATTAATCTTTATGTCACAGCTTGAATCAGCTAACTTACTCTAAAGAAAACAAATTTAAAAACCATTAGAAAAATGGAAGTTTGGCCTGTGATATGAATAAAACACAGAAACAGATGACATTGACCATGAAGTCATATTGACTGTTGATTGCTAGAAACTGAGTTCAGTGTGCTATCAAGACATGCAGGACCACCATGTCGACTGGATGGAATGACAGAAGAGACAACATTCTGCCCTCCAGTGGTCAGAGGGAGAATCACAAAAGGCGCGCGCGCGCGCGCACACACACACACACACACACACACACACACACACACACACACACACACAGATGGACACAGTACTTGACCCCAGTACTTGAGTAAGAGTAGAAATTCTTCTGGTCAAAATTTACTCCGCTACAAGTAAGAGTAGCCCAGTCAATACATTACTTGAGTAAGAGTAAAAAAGTACTTGTTTTTAAATGTACTTAAGTATTCAAGAGTAAATGCTTTTAAATGTACTTAAAGTAAAAGTAAGACTAAGAGTAAATTCCTTTTTTTTTGATGAGAATGGACCTGACTGAATTACTGTCATTTTACAATTTTATATATAGTACCTTGCATCTCTTCTTTCAGAGAAAACTCTTTGAAACCACCTGCACTGATGCGCTTGCCTGTAGAACCATTATGTTATGCTGTACCAAGCTTTCCCCAACATCTATAAAAATGGAAATAAAATTAATGGAATCATCAAAGAGGACAATTATGTCCTTTTCACATTTTATTAAACAATTCCCCCCTTCCATTCACACACAAGACCAAATGGAGCCAAATGGAGCCATACAGGCCCAACCAACTCGTTTAACTGGGGACCAACTGGAACCCCTAAAGGACACACTGGTGGACTACTGGTTGAGAACCACTACTTTACATCAAACTCAGGCCCCGTCCACACGATGGCGTTTTTTTTAAAAAACGCAACTTTTTAAAAATGCATCAAAACAATTCGCGTCCACACGACAGCGTTTTTAAAAACTTTCCGTCCACATGTAAACCCAGCAGTGCGTTTTCGAAGACGGCTATAAGCATGCCAAACCATGCGGTGGCAGTATTGAGTCACTTTTTATCTAATAGGAATCCTCCGTGTTTTGTTGTCACAACACACAGGCCCATAAATATGACGTCACAGCAGTTTTCGTCGCAGGCAAGACATCAGCTTTTTAAAAAGTCCTGGAGATACACCACCCACATGACAACGCAGACCCAGCGTTTTTTAAAAAAATCCACCTCGGTCAGCGTTTTTAAAAAGTTACGTTTTCGTTCTGGATATCTGCGTTGTCGTGTGGACAGAAGGCGTAAACGCAACAAAAAAGTTGCGTTTTTAAAAAATCCGTTATCGTGTGGACGGGGCCTAAATCTCTGCTTTCAACAACTCAATGTTTACAGGAAGGACATATCCCAGTACCACAATATTTGTCTCCCCCAGACTGCCTGTCTCCCCCCACCTGTCTGTCTGTCTGTCTGTCTGTCTACCCCCCCAATCTGTGTGTCTCCTCCTGCCCCCCAGTCTGTGTGTCTCTGTGGCCCTGTGTCCACCAGTCTCTGTCAGTCTGTAGTACTGTAAAATTAAGTGACAAGAGGTTTCTAGGTGTGACTTTTGTCAGCTTTTCTTCAGCAAACACAAAAGCATTTGAAATTGTACTTTTTCTTGTCTGAGTCCGCGTTGTCCTTTTTCACTTCTACAAACTCGAACATATCTTTAAGATAAGGCCATGGGTTTTCTTCCTCCTTCCTCATAAAACTCCGGCTCATCATGTTCATCAGATTCAACGGAGGCTTCTTCGGCAGTCGCCATTGCTACTGCGGTCTTGTTTTGAGCTGATTAGGTAGGGGATGACGTATTTCTGCTTTAACGTAAATCCCAGTTGAGAACGTGTACTGATAGGTTTCCTTCTTTGATGAACACTGCGTGTGGCCAATTGCATTTTAGAGGGGGGGGGGGGCAACAGGCAAACCTAAAAGTAACAAGTATTCATGATCTTCTCAGAAATTAACTCGAGTAAGAGTAAAAATCTTTGCCTCGGAAATGTATTCGATTAAGAGTAATAAGTATGAAAGAATTCTAGTATTTGAGTAAAGTAAAAATCCTCAGAATCTGTACTTAAGTACAGTACTTAAGTAATTTTACTTAAGGAATGTTACTGTCCACCCCTACACACACACACACACACACACACACACATACACACACACACACACACACACACACACACACACACACACACACACACACACACACACACACACACACACACACACACACACACATACACACACACATTGATTCATATACATTCATTTTTAACCTTTAGATGCACAGGTGGGTTCATAAATGGGTTTGTTTTTCTTCAGTTTTAGGATGAAAAGTTGCAATATATTCATATTCCAGGTAATCCTTATATAACATGTTTGTGACATGAGGCTATTTGAATTTTTATTTACTTTTTTATTAATTTTCCGAAACAAACAAACAAACAAACAAACAAACACACACACACACACACACACACACACACACACATTGCACCTGACCTAGCTAACTCAAAAGTAGGCCAATGTTACTTTATATTGGCTATTTTTTATATGATATATACAGTAGTTTTTTAGTTTTGTTTTTTGCTGTAACATCAGATGTCGCTTAAAACTAGAATTTGGTTTCTATAAATTGAAAAAAGACCTGAATAACTTTAGGAACATCTGGTGTTACAAAAATGTCCTATACACTTTAGTTGATGACCACCTCACTTTTGCAAAATTCCTGTTATAATGTATTAATTTTTATATTGTATTTCCCTTTGCTTCTTGATGTTTAATGTTTTTGAGTGTTTAGTGTTTTTGAAATTTCATCTAATGAAAAATTGTAAAATGTTCTAAATGTTCTAAATGTTAAATGTGATTGAAGTTTTTTTTTGCAAAAAATCTTATGAGGCACTTTAGTGCTTCATCTAATGTAAAATTGCAAAATGTTTGAATGTGATTAAAGTGTTTTTGCAAAAATCAAAAAATCTTCTTCTTCTTCTGAACAGTGTGGGTGTGGAAACTCAGCTGATCCTATGTGGTTGGTAGTCAAATTCCTCCACCAGTTGGTTCGCTGATGAGTCCAGTGAACAATAAGCCAGAAGTTGCTTTTAACGTGACAACCAGCTAACAAATGTTAGAATGTTCGGGTTCGAGACCCAATGGATCTGTTTCAGGTGGGGAGGGGGTTTTTGGTTTGAAGGCAGGCCTCTGACGGTCACTTTGTTCTGTATCCGGTTCCTGAGTTTTGATCTCAAGTTTGCTTCACTCCATATGCAAAAAAAGTACAAGATGTCTGTGTAGGTTCTCACTCATCCATGTCATGGTTATCCAAAAGCTGTTGAGTCGATCCACTGGACGTTAAGAAAGTTCTTGAAGATGTTTCGTCTCTCATCCAAGAGACTTCTTCAGTGGAAAAAAAAATGTACATGTCCAAAATGGAATTACTCTTTCTTTTCAACAAAACACATTATACCATCTCAGTTTTCTCGTTTGCATGCATCCTTGCGTCTTTGACAGGGATGCTCGATCATTAGACAATGTGCGTCCCTGGGATGTAAGCTTTAAATACTTACAATAAAAATAAAATCAGTGCTACACAACATCTGCTCATTTTACATGCTGCAGTGAGAGAGAGACGAGTTAGTCAGAAGTAAAATCGACAGCTTATGCTCGATTTCTTAAAAAATAATGAAAAAAATAAATAAAAATGCACATGGCCTCAGGTCATAAGCATTTTTTATGAGGAATACCTGAAATATGAAAATATTACAACTCTTTGTTTTAAAGATTTTGATGAATAACAACCAGTTTATTGAAAAACTGCATTGATTTTAACAGGGTTATTTTTGACCAATCATGGAAGAGCATAGGTGTTCGTAAGTTGTGCATCCAAGAGTTAAGAATGTAGTCGGTGTAGCGACTTCCAAACCAATAAGTCGCTGAGAGGCTGACGACGGGGCCTTCCTTTGTCAGACGCGCTTTCCAGGCAAAAAATCACCACGATACATAGAAATACGTTTAATCCTTTGTTAACGAAAAAAGAATAATCAACTCATAAAAACTGTTCACAAACTCATATAAGTGACTCACAAAGTCGTATCAATAAAAAACGTTGCATGATGTGTTGCGTGTTTTGCGTGTTGTGGCAGTCAACAAAAATACGGCAACCCTGCTCACCTTCTCTCTCTCTCATCCACACAGGTGAGAAGATACCCTATTTAACCTATACTGTATTGACATTCACGCCCACATCCATTTGACCCACTTACTGTATTCTTTCAATGAGATCACAAAAAACAACATCACAAACAACAACAAATACAATATTCAAACCATCATCATATCATCTCATAATACAAAATACCTGTAAATTCATTCATGGCTCCTACAGTCGCTGTACAGATTTTATATGTGACTCAGACTTAATATCTAATTTTATATAACAAAAATTTGTTTTTTTTACTTAAGTAATGTTATTGCTCTATTATTGTTAAAGATTCCTATTGTTGTTCATTGCCATACCTACTTAACTTTTCTTGAGAAAAAGTGATTACACCACAGTGTGCAGCAATAATTATTGAAGACAAAATCTGAATCCGTTTAGGAATCAAAGATATTTCAGATTCTCAGCCAACAGACCTCATAATTTCTAAATTACTGGCGCTGAGGACAGATATTTTAAATCTTCTGTGATTGCTAAGCAAGTGGTTTCTTTTCCAAACGCTACTACTCTATTTAGAGATGGTCATTCAAATTTGAAGTAGGTGTTTGTTTCATCTGTTTACTCAATCAATCAGTCAAGTTTTATTCATATAGCGCTTAATCATGGCAACAGACATTTCAAAGCGCTTAAACAGACAGAGGAACCCAACTGAGCCCTCCAGCATAAGCGACAGTGGCGGTGAAAAACTCCCTCAATGAGGAAGAAACTCCGGCCAGGACCCAGACCATCCGCCTTCACCGGTTGGGTGGAAAAGAAATAAAATGAAGATAAGAACAGGGTAAGAGAAAGAGAGACAGAGAGAGAGAGTGGCAGATAGGCCTGATAGAGTCAGTGTCAATATGGTTAAAGTTAGACGATTGGGGTTGTTGTCTTCAATACATGTTTCCCATTGGTAAATTCAAGGCACAATTACAGTTGCGTGGAAGACTGTATGGCAGCACAGTCGTGCCAGAAGAATATTGTGGTCATTTGTGTCAAAAGCTAAACTAAGGTCCGAGAGAACCAATATAGAAACAAGCAGATGGGCGGATGAGAGGTGGAACAATATGGTGACATGGAGGAAGAGCGGCAGCAGGACCCCAGCCGATGGTTACGTGAGGGATGATACTGGTGGACTTGGAGGTGCAGGTCCATAGCAGATGGTCCACCGTGGATGGGAGGATGAGGGGTGGAACAGTATGGTGGCGCAGAGGAAAAAAGGAAGCCGGATCCCAGCCGATGATTAGGTTAGGGCTGATACTGGTGGGATGGGAAGAGCAGGTCCTCAGCGGATGGGTGGATGAGGGGTGAACCTAAGAAAACCTCAAAGGATATAGAGCACAGAGACTCCAGGGAAGAAGTTGAATTTGTAGGGTGTCACTGGAGACTTGGAGAGTGAGATCGGAGAGGAGGAGGAGTAACAGAGATGGTCAGAGAGAAGGAGGAGAGAGGAACTCACTAAGTCTGGATTTTGAGTCACCAGCAGTGTAGTTTTATTAGAAAAAACGTAGCAGCCAAAGTTGCCTTAATTGTTAAATTTGTGAAAAAGAAAAGTTTTAAGTCTCGTCTTAAATAGTTAGAGGGTGTCTGCCTCCCGAACTGAGGAAGGGGGGTGGTTCCACAATAGAGGGGCTTAATAGCTAAAGGCTCTAGCCACCGTCCTACTTTTGTAATTTCTAGGAACCACCAGTAGGCCAGTATGTTGAGAGCGTAATGCTCTAGATGGATTACAGTATATGGAACTAAAAGGTCCTTCAGATAGGTCGGTGCTTGGCCATGAAGGGCTTTGTAAGTGAGGAGGAGTACTTTAAAATCTATCCTAGATTTCACAGGAAGCCGGTGCTAAGAAGCCAACACAGGAGAAATATGGTCTCGGGTACTAGTCCTGGTCAGAACACGGGCAGCAGTATTCTGAATTAGTTGAAGAGTCTTCAACAACTTTTTGGGGCAGCCTGAAAAAAGTGCGTTACAGTAATCTAGTCTGGAAGGGATGAAAGCATGGATTAATTTCTCTGCATCATTCCGTTTTAAAATATGCCTGATTTTAGCAATGTTTCGGAGATGGAAAAAGGCTGTTCTAGAAACCTGCTTTATGTGTGTGTTAAACGAGAGATCCTGATCAAAGATGACACCTACTGTAGGTTCCTTGCAGTGGTTTTGGCCTCAAACGTGATGCCATCCAAGGCTATTACATCACTTGGCACTACATCCCTAACAGTTTTTGGGCAGAGCACAATGACCTCAGTTTTATCAGAATTGAGATGCATAAAGTTATTGGTAATCCAATCTTTAATCTGTTTGATACACGCCTGTAATTTGCACAACTGATTGACTTCATCAGGTTTAAACGAGAGGTATAATTGCGTATCATCGGCATAACAATGGAAGTTGATCGAGTGTTTCCTTATCAAATTAGAGGAAGCATGTATAAGATAAACAGTATTGGACCAAGAACTGAGCCTTGAGGAACTCCATAACTAACTGTAGTTGATTGGGAGGAGTCGTTATTAACGTTAACAAACTGAGAACGATCGGTTAAATAGGACTTAAACCACCACAATGCTGATCCCTTAATACCAACTGTTTTGTCCAGTCGTGCCAGAAGAATATTGTGGTCATTTGTGTCAAAAGCTGCACTAAGGTCCGAGAGAACCAATATAGAAACAAGTCCTCTGTCTGAAGCGGTTAGAAGGTTGTTGCTAACCTTGAAAAGTGCCGTTTCTGTACTATGATATTCCCTAAAACCTGACTGAAATTCTTGAATAAACTGTTAGATTTAAGGAAATCACATAACTGATTAACGACTATTTTCTCCAAGATCTTAGATAAAAACGGGAGATTTGAGATGTGTCGATAATTATTTAGAACAGTAGGGTCCAGGTTAAGTTTTTTTGAGAAGTTGCTTGATTACAGCTATTTTAAAGGACTGTGGTACATATCCAGTTGATAATGACAGGTTAATTATGTTAAGGAAGTGGTTGCTAAATAAAGGTAAGGCTTCTTTGATGAGTTTAGTTGGAATTGGATCTAACAGACAGGAGGATGGTTTTGCTGAGGAGACTATTTTAATCAGCTGACTGATCTGTATTGGAGAAAAGACATCCATAGAATCAAAGGGTTCAGGAGTCAGCTGTGTGTTTTCCGGATCTAAGGGACCTAAAGAAGGACTAGAGTTTGTGGAGGACAGGACGTCATTAATTTTGTCTCTGTTGAGCAGGATCTTATTTTCTGTGTCCACAATGTGTACATGGATTGATTAACACTATTTAGGATAAATTGTTCATAGTTAACTTAGTGGTGGATTGCTGAGCCCTGACCTGACCTACAGGTCGCTCCTGCTGCACTGGAGAGGCATAGACAACCTCTCTGGGTTTGTGTTTGGGAGTTTTGATGCTTTAACCACAAACAGTCATGGGTGAGAGTGTTTATGTGCATATCCTTCTTCTCTGTATTTACTGTTGTATTGTGCTAATTTAATTCACAGCTGACTCAACAAAGGTCCATGTTGTCAGGGCAGCTATAGGATCAGTAAAGATGTAAATGACTCATAGGATACCCCTTCAGGTAAAGTGGCCACTTTGTCTTAGGAGACTGCAAAGATCCATGACAATGCTGTTCACACAACTACTAAGGTGTGGTCTAATGACTGCCATTATTGTCATGACAACAGAAGAATTTAAATATCTATAGCCACAACAGTTAGGATTGGAGAAGCCATTTGAGGCCTGGGGGTTTGTGTGCAGTATCAGCTGTTCTTAGGACTGTGACCTTCTCAATTGAGGATTCAGATGGTCTTCCTGGAATCCGCTGGAGCCGATCTCCCTGTTCGGGAGTCACTACCAGGCAAAGAAAAGTTTTGTTCTTGTCTTAAAACAAAACTAAACTCTTCAATAGAAAATTGGTTATATTAGTTGGGGTGACAGTAGCTGAGTACACTAGCTCTTGGGCCAGAAACCGGTGGCCAGCTTTACATTTTGCTGCTCTACCTGTCATCTGCATGCTTTCAGGCCCCCGTGTGTGTGTGTGTGTGTGTGTGTGTGTGTGTGTGTGTGTGTGTGTGTGTGTGTGTGTGTGTGTGTGTGTTTGTGATGGGCTTGTATACATATATACTATGCATGTGTTTAACAAATATACAGTACTAACATGAGACTGGACTAATAGTTTCCGTTAGAGGATTAATTTAGTTTTTTTTTTAAAAAATAAAAAAAAACTAAATTAATCCTCGAAGGGAAATTATTAATTATTAATAATTTCCCTTTCGAGGATTAACTAAATTTATTTAATTTCAATCTTTAATCATAATCTTCTACTTAAAAGCAGTTCAGTGATTACAGTAGACGGTGAAAGCAACAACAACAACAACAACAACAACAACAACATGTATCGTCTACCAACCAAACCCCCACCAGAAACAATGACTAAGAGATGATGAGTAAGATTTTGTTGTTATTCGTTGAGACGGCGGAGCAGCCCGACCCCCCCCCCCACCTCCCCCCTTCCCTCGGTGGTTTACCTTGACTGCCCTTATTTGGACTGGGCGGGGCGTCGCGCGGGCGGGCAGCCAGTCAACGCTTGCTCACGCTGTGAGTACAGGAAGTGAGTCACCCTGACGGGAACTTTACGTCTGCGTTGCAGCAGCGCCGAGAGAGCAGAACAGAGAACAAGGAAGCAACATGTGCTGATCATAATAATTAACACATCAGCAGAGACACGCACAACACGACGGACACCACGAGCCGCTGAGGGGCTTTTTCCTCATCGTAGTAGCAGTAGTAAATTTCATCGAGCCTACTGCCACAGATCCTTTTATACTTGTGAGTACTGCTCATATTTTATTCTTAAACTATATTATAGTTTATTGAGGCGCCCTTGTTTGAATTTACGCTATTTGTCGTGAATGTATTAGACTGATGACTTTATTATTTGCAGTGTTTGTTTCATTGTTTTAGCTTGTTTCGGTGTGGGCTCGCCTCATATGAACTTTTATTCCTGTTTTATTTTGATTTTTTTTTCCTGACTGGCTTATTGTCTTTTTAAATGGGTATGTGGACCATTGTGAAAACATTTTCTCGCCATCGTAACCCCACTTCAAACCAATTGGCTCTGGCATAGTAAAACAGAATACATGAAAACCACTACTGTGTACTTACGTGTATAGTGTGTTTTCTAAATTTTAACTTTGCGTGGGCCTCGTAATTTTCACTTCCACTGGGGGGTTTCCGTGCTTTCAGAAAACCCAGGCATAAAGTTTCCTTTGTCACAACAGGAAGACGCAAAAACGAAGCTGTTCTTTCTGAAATTCAGTCTCCTCACAGACCCAAACCTGTGTCCCTTCCTCGAACATGCTGCTGTTGCGTTTCTTTTGTGTGTGTGTGTGTGTGTGTGTGTGTCCCACGTTTCCTTAACGTGATAAATGAACGGTTTTTCTGACCGTACCTGAACGCGTCTTTGTTTCAAACCTGGGCCTAAAGTATCGGTACACGTGAAGTCACGGCAGGACAATCCCAATTAGCTTCTGAGCGTGGACAAAGATAAGTGACGCAATCCCGCCTGCCCTTCACCAACCAGACAACAACAACTGTAGTTAGGTCATGTTGTTTCTGTCACACGCAAAAAAATAAAAATGTTATCCACAGACCTACGTGATCTTGGGTCAGCAATCACATTGTGCAGAAACGGTTCTTGAACGCAGCTGGGGCATTTGAGGCAATCTCTGATGTTTGATCACAGAAATGACACAAATATCGGTACGTGGACCAATCTGAACAAAACACAAAGTGATGCAAATGTGTGCAAGTTCCTCTGGTGTCTACAACAATTTATGGTTATGCTTGTCTGATGCAAGCTAGGTGAAAAGATGACTAATGGGCTCTGTGCTGAATGGAACACACCATAGGCAAATCAGTGGTGATTTGGGATGCTGCCTGTAGTCGGTTGAACGCTTACCCCCAGGCCAGAAAATATTTAAAGCGGTTATTCAATTTCGTCCCGTCAAAGCCACCTGTCGCCAAAAGCTTAACAGTCTAGTTTCAGCTTCCCTTGTGTATTCAGATAAGTGGCTAATTTTTATTCTAGATTGTTAACAAAGTAGAACTTTCAGTAAAGGTTACAGTTCATATCTAAACCATTGGTTTACAATGAAAGTACATTGTCACTGTGCAGGATTTCATGGAATCTACGAAGATTGTAGATTGCAACTCCCTAACAGTCCTCAGCTGTGAAGGCTGCTATCAACAAGAGGAGTGCAAAACAATATTTCCACCTTCCCTTAAATAAATGTCTAATTTTCAGGCTTGATACTGAATCATTCACTTGGTACAGCTTCTTAAATTGTATATTTAAAGCAGTATATGTGTGGCCCATTATCAGGTAGATCTGATAGTACACTTTATGTTGTTGTACTCATGATGTTGACCTGCTACCCCCACTACAGATCTATTTGTATCTCTGTCGCTATTTTTACTGTTTGTTGGACAAACAGGTCAACTATCCATCAATGCACCAGTGGATTCACAGGTTAGTCGAGTTAATGTAGTTGGAAATGCTAATTTCTTTATATCCAACAAACTCACCAAATTTGAAGACGCAAACAACTAAAATATTGATATCGTCGCTATTTAGAGATGACTGGTGACTATAAAAGATGAGGGTGTGATGGTTACTATGAGCTCTTGTCAGCTCAATCTTATTATCTGTTTTGAATTCCAGAGGCCTCCATCACACGGTGTTGGGAGGGAACACAGCACAAGGCTGCTTTAACCTTCTCCAGAGCCAGCATCTGAAGTCTGATGCTGCAAAACGGGTGTGTGCTGAGTCCGAAATGAACTTTTTGACTCGCCAGCTAAGTAGACAAAAAAAAGAATCCACACCCAAGCATATTTGTTTGACTGGCCAAAATGATAAATTGGATTTTGTGTGTGCTGTATAAATTAATTTCTATACTTTTCATTGCGATAAAGCATTATCTTAAATACACATTTTAAAAATATTAATTAATTGATGAAAGGCTGGCTAATCCAAGACCGAGTACAAGTCAGGAATGCAACTAGAATTCAATTTAACAAAAGATTAATAAAATAATTAAATGTGATCTAATTCATCATAGGCATGGGGAGAGGTGATGTTGATGTTTTCTTTGTCGTGCTGATGACACACCAAACATGACCACATTATCTGCAGCCAGTCTCCAGCGACTCCATCGCCAAAAGCCAGCCTGCACTTACCACCAATGTTTTCAGCCTCCTGTGTTCATTACTATTTAGTGCACACTATTCTAATTTATGTTGACTTTTTTCCATTAACATGATCTTATGTTGCAATGTATACCACTTTCAATTAAAGTCATAATTATTTCAGTAGGTTGATCCACATCCGCCAAACATTTGTTTTTTCCACATGGTCCACCCTGAACCTTTGATTGCTGCTAGTTCAGCTATGCATTACAATTATTTGCAGTTTTTATTACATGTACATTTCATTCGGTTTACAAAGGACAAAGTACCTGATTTAATCACTCATTTAAATTCACCTCAAATACTTTTGTCCCATTCCGCCCAAACTGGCTCCAGTGATAATTTGAGGGTGGTTAAAGGGATTGGAGCATGGTTTTGAAATGTTGTCTCCAATATTATGGGTGAGTTTGTCCCGTGTTCCTTTGTTAGGACAGTTGGTTGGTAGCAACAGTTCAGAGGCCCTGGCATACAGTTTTGGGGAGTTTGTCTAAATCAGGCAAGAGGGAGGATGTGCTGCTGACGGTACATGGTCGTTTGTTGAACTTGTGAGTACAAAAATAACATCACTTGTAATATTTTGGTTTGCTCATCTCTGTACACCTAGCCCTCATCAAAAGAACTCATTTTTAGAGTCGCAAAACTTCTTTTTTGAACACGTTTACTCCTACGTCTCTACACTGGATTCCGATAACCCCACGTGCTTCTTGAAGCAGTTGCTAACGGTAGACTACTAGCGTCAAACCAGTGTTGAGCAATGGTATCTCTTCTCTGCCTCTGATTGGGTGATGTAAGCAAAATGTGTCAGGGTCCGAGCCAGTCAGAGGCATAGAGGGTGGCTATCATTTGATTTACCGGTCTTGAGTGTCTGAAGGACACGAGTGTCCTAAGACAGTTTTCTGTATCGCTGGTAGAAGCGTGTGTCTGCCAGTGTAGAGCATAACCTCTCACGCCGTTGGTTGTCAGATCCAGACACTGGGTGCATGCACCTGACCGAGATGACTGGTTGTACTGATTGGAATAAATGTTCAGCTTCTGAATGATGGATTGGAAAGTGGAGACAACAACCTGAAGATAATGTGATGTCAACCAGCTTTCATCACACAGTGGAACGTCAAGGCTAAGCATGAGGTTCACACAGTTCACGTAATGGAAATATTAGTAAGAGCTTTAAATGTACTCTGGCTCGTGCTTGTTTTGTGTTCCGAAGAGGCTGTGGCTACATCTGCTGGGGTAAATAATAATTTTCCCTCACATTACATATGCAAAAGTGACAGTGGTGTTTCAAGTCTCAACAACAAGGGACACAAGTTTCTTGTCAGCAGGATGTTGGCACACGGATCAAAAGTCAGCTTGCCTGCAAAATTAGAATTGCATTGGCCTTTGTTCAAGTACTCTGGTCAGGCTGACATTGGCTCTCAATCCAAACAGACATGAAAAGCTACAGCAGAGGGACTTTAATTGATGTCAGTTTTAGAATACCAGTCAAAACTGGAGCGATACTTGGAATATTGTTTGTCTGGTTCTACACTTGAGCGGATTATCAAAATACTGTCTCCAGCCATAAAATGCCTGGTACTCTTTTTTTAATTTTTTTTTTACATTTGCTGAAGACAATGCTTTTGTGGAGGTTATAAAAATAAGAGCTCAAGGAAGAGCTGTTAATGCTTCAGATGATGTTCCAGCAGTAGAAGTCACAGTTTGTAACCAAATACTCTGATAAGATTTTTTTTGCAGAGTAAACAAGATTTATCTTGAAAAATATTTAGAGCGTCATACTCAGATAAAAACACAGGGAGGAATTTAGCGTGTTTATTTTTTTACTCACGTGTTCACAGACATCATGGAACGAGAGGTGAAGGCTGGCGTCGACTTCCTCAAAAACCTGGCTGTGAGACGTGGGAAGCTCAGTGAAGCCAAGGGAGAACTGTTTGCTAAGAAGCTGGAGAAACTTTTATGCAACAAATACGACGGCCACTGGTACCCGGACTCCCCCAGCAGAGGACAGGCATACAGGTAGCAACAGAAGTACAACAACTTTGTCTCCTCTTCAAAGCTCCTTCATTATTATTCCTATTGACTGAGATTTACATAACCCTACAGGTGTATTCAAACCCGTAATGGAGTTTTCTGTGATGAAGTGGTCCTGAAGGCATGTGACGAGTGCATGCTCGCACCCAGTGAGCTCAGTCTTCCGCTTGATGTCACTCTGTGGATCGACCCACTGGAGGTGTGTGTGAGGTGAGTCACTGGTTTGTTGGCTGAGGCAAGGAATGACTCTGGTAGGTGAGCATTGGAAATCACACCTTGTTCACTCTAACCAAGGATCATCAGTCATGAAGGGGTAAATGCAAGATGTTTTTACTTTGAATATGATAGAATTTTGATTTAAAAAGGTAACTCTTCACAGATGTGGGGAGAACAGCAGGCCATTCACAGTAGCCTGTTTTGAAGAAGTTGATGAGGCTGTGGTACAACGGGACGACACTACCGTGGAGCCGGTAAACCTGGACACATCAGATTATCACTCTGCATCCTCCTCAGATTGTGGCTCAGCTACATCAAGTGACACAGAGGAGGAGGCAAAAGAGGAAAAAGAGGTTGCCAAGAAAGTAGAATCAGAAGGTAACACCTATAACATAGTGATGGTGCCCAGGATTCGGAAACGGCAAGGACGATCAGAAGATAAGATGAAATATGCCAAGAATATGGTAATTCTTTCTTTTGTTTGTTTATCCATCTATTATGTTGTCAAATATAATAGATGAGGCTGGAGATATTCTAGATGATAAAGCTGTCGGTATTCTAGAGTTATTATTGGTCTAGATACCCAATTTAGAAAAAAAAATATTTGGAGCTGACCGTCTGAGTTTTATTGCTGTCTAAAAGAAATGGGCCCCAACAAATGCTGATGAGTGCTTCAAAATGTCTGTTGGTGTGATTAGGTGATTTGCAAATAAAAGTTGATTTGATTGATTGGTTGATTTAAAAAAACAACAACTGTCTAACATGTACTGTACTTGTGTTGGGATGAAGAATTTTTTTTGTACTGGTGCCGCAGACGGGGTGGGATAGTCTGAATGTATCAAGACTACAAGAGGTTATTGTCTTTTTGTGGGATTTTAATAAAGTTTCAGTGTTGTTTTAATCTTTTTCTGTTCAGATGCCAACTAGTTACCAGTATGTCTACCACTCTGCACCAGTGTGGCCACAGTACAAGAGGGGTGCTCCAGTGTTTCTGAGTACTCTGTGTGTGCCCCCAGCACCTCCACCTCCTCCACCCCAGCATGTACTTGGCTACTACATCTTACCGCAGACGCAACCACAGTTCATTCTGCCACAGGCCACTCTGAAGCCATGGACATCTGTGAAGGGTTAGACCATCGTAAAGGTGGCAAGAACTTTCCAAGCCCAAATGAGCCGTGTCGTGTCAGGCCTTTAAGTTTCTTTCATTAATTTCCCTCCATCCCTTTTTTTATCCTCATCACAAAGAATGAACTTGAATGAAATCTGATTTGTTTGTTTTTTAATCTGTCAGGTCCGCACTGTGATTTCTTTTATTCTGGACTATTTGTGTGAAGAAAGACTTGAGTCATTGGGTGCTAACTCTAGCTCAGGAACTCACAGCAATATTATTAATACCAAAGTAGCTGCCTTCAGATGTTAAGTGTTTTGGTGGTGTTTTCTATGGCAACACCCACCAAGTAGTTCCGTGTAGATGTCAGAGCAAATCAAGTGTGATTCAGGGTTTTAATATATTATTGCCACAGTGGTAATATCTGTATATTAAGAACACATTTTTTTACTAAACTGCTTGTAAATAACAGAACTTGCCATAGATGTTAGAAAGTGGACATCAGGGTTGTTGTAATTTATTTGGCCACCACTGGATGGCGCTGTGGTCATGGCAAAGACATGTAAATGCATCTGTTTTTAAAAGCATTGACTGCTGTATATTGCAAATGTAAATTCATAGAACTCAAACATGGTTTTAAATATTTTACTCTTTCTGCTGTATGTGAAATATCCAGTGCTCCTTATTTACGGGGTGACTGTTTTGTCACCTGTTTAAAATGTTTTTTGTTTTTTTAAGTTTGTATTGTGACTTTCTTGTACTGAAAATCAGGTGCAGCTATATAAATCATGAATGTTTCACACACTGATCCCTTTGCCCTGTGATTTTATTTTATTTTTATTTACTTTCGTAGTTTTGCTGGTGATCTACCCGACAGAAGATCTTTTCTGTCACGTACTTAATCGGTGCTTTTGAGGGGGTTGTTCTATGCAACAGCGTCTGTGTATTATTCTGACCTCAGTCTGAACATTGTACTTAAATCCATGCTGCCACTTACAGCATTGAGAATTGCTAAAGGTCATTCATTACCCTCAGCAGGATGCTGCAGCGGAAAGACTCTTCTGTGCTGGGTGTTGGAGTTTGCCCAAGGTCATGACGCTGTTCCTCCCTGAAATATCCTGATAAAAGGTCAAGGGGAGTGTTTATTTCTGTGTGTTTAGTGTATGGGTAGTTAGCAATATTGAAAGATCAGGGACACTCAAACCTGGTGCTGTTGCAAAACCATTTACCAAGAAAACTAGTTTTTAAAACTGATTGCATTTGGCAGCAGATTAAAAAGGATGTTTTAGTAATCTGTGACAGTGAATCATTTTTGTGTTCGCATAATGAACCAACCGAGTTTGGACTTTGTCTGATGTGAAGGGAATCAAGTGAGGAGAGACATTAAGGTCTTAGGAGACAAAGTGATGAGTAGAGTATGTCTTTTATAGTGTGATGTGCATCAAGAATAAAAGCTGAACAATAGAAATATCAACAAGTTACAACTCCATGGACTGTCTTCATCATCAGGAAATAATGCATGTACAGCACAGACTAAGTAACATTCAAATACTAGTGGAGACTTGAACCAGACCTTGGACTACATAATTTGGGTCATGTTGGGAGTACACAACCTCTGGCAAAAATTACGGAAATTATTGGATGTTCAGTTGTTTCATATGGGGAAAAAAGCAGATCACCGACACACCACAAAAATAAAAAGTTATTTTGGCAACTTTCTGGCTTCAAAAAACACTAAAAGAGAACCAACAAATTTGCGGTAGTCAACAACGGTTGCTTTTAAACCAGAGGGAAAAAATGCATGGACTCGCTTAACTCTGAGGAAAAAATTATGAAATCACCCTTTAAATCTGTTTCCAAAACTAACACCTGCATCAGATGAACTCTGCACATTTGTCTGCAGTCCAAAGCGAGTGATCACACCTTGGAGAGGTTTTACGCTAAGCGGACTGACATGATTCATGGCTCCAACCCCAGAAATATCAGTTGAAACAAAGGAGAGGATTATCGAACAAAAAAAAAATTATTGGGCAATGTTGCAAAGCATGTTGGTTGTTCAGTCAGCTGTGTCTAATATAATAAATAAAGTGTATCAACAACATTGGAAGCTTGAAAAAGGAAAATATGTAGACCATGACATCAGTGTTTAGATTAACTGACAGTAATAGGTCTTGAAAAAAAACAAACAGCTAAACCAAATGAAAAGATTTGCCACAGATACGGTAGTCAAACTGACCGAACTGTAAGAAATCCACCTAAAGGAAATAGGATTTACACAGTAAATACAGTGGGTCAAAGAAATGTGATCATGGACTGTGGATGACTGGATGTGAGTGATTTTTCGTGATGACTCTGAAATCTGCATTGGGCAAGGTGGAACACTTGTTTGATGCCGTTCCATGGAGATTTATGAAGATGACTGCCTCAGGAAAACCTTCAAATGTCCACAGTTACTGATAATATCAATCAACTTTTATTTATATAGTGCTTAATCATATTTGAAGACATTTCAAAGCGCTTTACAGATAGAAAACCAACAATGCCCTTCAGAGGAAGCATAAGCGACAGTGGCGGGGGAAAACTCCCTCATTGAGGAAGAAACTCCGGGCAGGACCCAGGCTCTGGAGGGCGGTCAACCGCCTTGACCTGTTGGTTGGGAAATAGAAATACTTTGGGGAATGAGATAGGTCAAGAAAAGAGATGGAGAGAGAGAGTGGCAGATAGGCCAGTTTATGTTTCAATATGGGGCTGCATGTCAGGTGAAGGCACTGGGGAGGTGGCTGTCATTACATCTTCAGTAAATGCAAAGGATGGTGATAATGCATCTTGCCATAGGACTAAAACTTTCCTTGAAGAAAATCATATGGTCAGTGTTAATACTCCAAATCTAATTCCAAGGGGAAATCTGTGGTTGAAATTGAAGAAAATGGTCCATGACAAGGCTCCGACCTGCAAAGCTGATCTGGCAACAGCAATAAGATAAAATTTGAACCTGACTGATGAACAATGCCGTTGGACACTTGTCCATTTTTCAAAAGCCAGAGGTGGTTTTGTAGTGTTTTTAATATTTCATTCATTCATAATTTTATCCTTAGACTTGATTGATTCCATTTTTTTCTCCCTGCTTCATCTTAAAAAGCAATCGTTATTGATAACCACAATTTTTTTCTTGATATCTTTAAGTGTCTCTTATTAAAGCAAGAATTTGTCATGGCACAAACAGTTTTGTGGCATGACTGGTGATTTCATGATTTTTTGCGAGGCTTTGCAGAATGAAGCAGGCTTTCTTTGGCTGTTGAGTCTACAGCAGCGAACAACATGTCTTCAACCTTGGTTTCTCTCAGTGGACAAACCAGCCTTATCAGAGAATGTGACCTCGGTAAACAGACGGTCATATGAAGATCTGAATGACTATCAAACTAGTGTAGGGAAATTCTCTAATACTGAACTTCTTTATTTCTTTCCTATTTATTTTTTAGATTCAATGTTTCTGTACACTAAATCTGAACTTGTTAACTCAAATGATGTAGAGTTATTACAGGATATGATTCTAATGCCAAAAAAATGTTTATAATGCTCATAATATATTTTCAAATTAAAACATTTGCAAAACATTTTTACCACTATATTGTTAATTGTGATTTGTTATTCTGTTATATTTATATGTACAGTTATTCTTAGATGACAGAACCTTTGAAATATAAATTTGATATAATTTGTAATAAAATCTGAAAATATTTTGTACCAACTTAAGCCTTGGTTCATTTGAGTCGTGTCCAAATGTAACAAGAACCAATGCAGTCAGAGACTGCAACATCCTGTGACACCCCTGAATTAAAATTTTTACCCTGACGTACTTGCATAGGTCAAAGATTAAAGCTAGTGCACTGACCTACTTTCATAGATCAAAGCACTAGCTTTGATCTATGGTCTTACACTGGCCTTCTCCCTCGTCTTTCTATCTTATCCGGTTCCTGAGTGTACAAAAGTTGAAATTTGACCTTGACCTAGTTTTCTCAAAGTAATGTCACTGTCATCCCCTTTGCTGCCCGAGTAATTTGCTTTTTGTTTCATCTTTCTATCTGCAATGGTTGCGAAGATATTTGGTGGACTAACGAACGAACGGACGAACACACGAACATTGATGTAATAAATCAATCCCAACAAGTGAGAGGATGAAGTTTAACCACGAGATGTCACTCTGAATCTGCAGTGGAATCCGTTCCTACAAATAGATGAGAACATGAAACGTGAAATTCATTCTGTTTCATTCCTATTTTTAATCCCTTTAATTAGTTTATTAAGCAAAGCAAGACAACCAAGGATTTATTTCTTGATAATTGACAAAATAATTTTTTTTAAAAAATCGTGCGAACAGACAAATCCATGCACACACAACAGTTCAATTTGAAGCTGACTGACGCACCGCTGAATACCAACCCATGCAAATAGGAGTACAGTCCGTGGGCACGGTCGTGCGCAAACAGCATCAGTGCGCATAACCGCACCGTTCAGGTTGATGGTATAATAAAGTCCGGGAGGACAGTATTGGTTTCGCCCTCCACATCGATGAGCGTCAAACGGGACAATGGTCTGGTAGGCAGTGCGCTCGTCAGACTATGTCTTCTGCTCTGAGGGAAGGAGGCGAGGACATTGGCCAGTCAGAGGTCGGAGCGGCGGAGGGTGACGGCAGGGAGTCGGGGTCAGGCGGACGGCTCGCCTGCGCTCTGGAGATGGAGATGACAAACTGCAGCCGGCTGGGTGACTCTAAAGTGGACTGTGTGAACTGCGATGGCTTGGTCAATAAAAACGGAGGCGAAACGGGTGAAGTGTCCGTGCCGCTCACACCTCGGTCAGCTTGCGTGGAGGGAGACAACCTCTACAAACTGCGGGACAGGAAGTTTTTACTAGAGGATAAAAGGCGTCTTTGCGCGTTGGCTCTGGCCACCGCTGTGTTCGGGATACTACTCATGATAATCCACACCGAGGCGTGTTCCCTCGTTTATGAACCGGTAGGTCTGAGCCATTAACCGCACTTAATGTTGAAGCCACTGAAAAGTTACTTTAAATTGTACATTTCCATCTCTGTTTCCATTTGAGCTCAAACACGATGTCTTCTGCCAGTGCCACACACCAAAGGCGGTTTTAAGCTTTAGTGACACTTTTGCACGGGATTTTAACTTATAATGATATATGACATAGTTAGAACCCTGATAGCTTTTATAAGACAGCCAAATCTTTCACATCAAAAAACCTAAATCCACTTTGGCTGGCCAACAGTAGGAAGAAATATCTTCAATTGACAGAAATCAACAAAATATATTTAGTACTTCTATTAATAAGTGGAATAATTTAAAATTATTTTCTCAACAGTCATAATAAATGTTATTAGACAATAGTTACTCTAAATCTTTGTGGCAGATTTTAAAGAGCACACTATATAATAACCAGTGCTGAACCCCGTTCTTAAACTATTGACCCTATATGTTGTTACTGCAGCTTCCTTGACACCCCACACGCCATGCAACACGTCAGCAGATTGTGATTGGGCTTTGAACCTCCCTGACCTCCTGATTAGTTCTCTCATTTCCAGACACTCCACTTGGTAGCACAGCCTCATGACATTAACATGCAGATCTCAGTGGATAACAATGCCAGGCCACACAATCAACAAATTATTAACTCCTCCTGAATTTCTACAGCACAGGCCAGTTCCACATGTGGAAAAAAGTTCTCATGCATGCTGCAAAACAGCAGACCACCACCATGCTGTGAAGTCGGTGATTGATTACAGGGTCATAGCCCCGGAGTTCTAACTTGCATCACCTACAATCTTTTGAGAAATCAGTGGAAATATGGCATGATCATTAAAAATATGCCAGATCTGTTGAAATAATTAGACCTGGACAAGCACCATAGTGGAATTAATGCTGCTGGCACCAATATAACATTACCATTCCAGTTAACAAATAGGAACCAAGAACAGGTGTTTGTCCATTCCTAACAACAGGCATCAACTTCGTTAAAGCAGAGATGCTGAAGCACTGGAAAAAATATTGTCTGCCAGACTTAAATTATTTTGGAGAAGCTGCATTGCTGATTTAACCATAGCTTATATAACAATTTTCACCATTCATCTTTAAGCTTCTTGTGGTGTCCAAGTCATGAGTGTGAGCTGCAGCATCTTCCCTCCCTGTAGACTGACTGACTTTCTAAACAAACTTGACTTTCTAAACAAAGTGACAACAAGTTTCCTGCAAGATATTTTAATGTGTTTCAAAGTTAACTCCGGTCAACATAGTTATATTTTAAGACTACCTTTTCATGGATGTGCATGAAAAACAGAGCTATTAATGGACCATTTTTCCACATTTCACCTCTTCCCCTATAGTAAGCTTTCTCAAAGTACTTGAGGCTATCTTTCCACATCATTTAGCATATAATTAGGGTGTTTGCGTGGCTGCTCCAACAGTCTCTAAGTCTTGAGTTTGGCTATATTAAAGCCAGGAGTGCCCTTTGACCTGGACAAATCCTCATATCCTTTTTTTTTCTGTGGATCGTTTATAACTTTTGGAACTTTTCTTGGAAAGCAAAACAGTATCCACATAAATACTGATGCATACACGATCCCACGATTTGTGGAATGTAAAAATACTCAGAGGGCTATCATTGCAGTATGGATCCTATATACTCTGTCATATAATTATAGTCTAATTGTACATTACAAAAAATATTTGTTTGTATTTGTGAATCCATTACTCTAAGTGTTTGTTTTGTTGTCAGTTTTGACCTTTAACGCTCAAGATTGTCATCTCTCAATATGACAAAATTCATCCAACTCAAATAACGGAAAATGTAATCTAAAAACATTGCTGCTTGTGTTAAATCTTCTATGTAATATTGGAGAAGATAAACAGTGATATTAGTCATCCTTTGAAATCTGTAGCATAGCTCAGTGTCTTTTCCTTTCCTTTAAAATTACCAAATTGTGTCGTTCGTATACCTTCTCTAGTTATCTAAAAGATTATCTCTGTATCCTTTTTTAATTTCATGAAAATAAGATCATATCATGTTTTAATTGTTTCCACTGATGGGAAGAATAATGTGTTTTTTCCAGCTGTAGTTTGTCTCTATTGGCAGGTTCTGAACACATTTTAATGAAATGATTCCGAGACATGAGAAAAGACCCAAGCAAAAATCCATTGGATTTTGCTATTGATCCAGATCATCTCCTGGATTGAGAATATTTTTGTTGAGAATAATTTGAGGAATAGGGGCCATTAAGATTCCTTCTAACTTAATGGATTCAATTTATATTGCTTTGACAAAAATTTCACAATGACATCTTTGTGAGATCTACCACACATCACAGTCTGGATTCAGGTAATATTCCTGATCTGGTGATTAGAATGTTTAAATTTATATAGTTCAAGAAAAGTTTCCTATCATGATATGACAATCAATAAGACTATCAATTTGCAAATATGATCAAACCATATCTAAGCTTTGATTTTCATTGGATGTGTGATTTGTTGAATTTACTCTGACTCAAGTTATTTAGCTGTATACTGAAAAAAACATAACAAGTCAAATATAGTATTTCTAGAGTCATTATCAAACTCATAATAATACCAATGTTATTCAAGATCTAGAGGAAGAGTCTCATGGTCATTGAGTCATACCCAGGGCACTATTGTCTCCTGAATATGACTTGATGACAGCGAAAGCAGCAGTTCTTTTTGCTCTCTCTTACAGCTTATCGTGTGCAACTTGAGAACATAAAATTTATTAAACCCAATGGGGAATTCTTCTCCCACACATGTAGGCTGGAGGGAAGTGCACTTCAAGTGAAATGATGTAGTGACGCAGGCTTGGCAGTGCATAGGCGAACTGGCCCACATCTCCTGATACCAGTCCTTTGAACCAGTCACCCAATGGTTCCTAAGCCAGGTCCCAGTGGACTGAGCTATAGCTACCCTGAAGTTACAGTCAGTGATTCAGGCTGACATGAAAAATCTACATTTACACTGTGGGTATCTATGTAGTAGAGTCTGTCTCCAGGTGATGTAAGGTCTCCTCATGCCTGCCAGTTATCTTTCAGGATAATGATTAAACTAATAAAATCCCATTATTAACAACACAAGTTTAGTTTCCCAAGTCATCTACAGCACAAGAGTGTCCTTGAACCAATACCAGGTTAGGTAGGTAACTAGTTAGCATGCATACGTCAAATAATAATGATAGTTATTATTTTTGTTCTTCTTCTTGGCTGGCCAGTCACGGTGGCAATAGGTCAGTGTCAATCCAGCCAATATTTTGATGAGCAGTCTGTGGTAACTCTAATCCAAATCAGGTTCACTGGGCCTGAAATGACAAAAATAAGTTCAGACAAACTGCAAGAATCTTTTTGTTGAACTTTCTGTTATATAATGTGGTGAAATGTTGAGTTTTTGTGGGGTATTATAATTAGCCCTGGATGAAATACAGACATGATGTGGATGCTACGGAAAATCTGTGGAAAACAGCCTACTTTGCCAAGCACGTCACATCATGCTACCTACACGCTCAAGTTTCCTAAAGTTTGAAAGTTTGTAATTATCTTTTTACTGTAAACCACATTAAATGGCCCTTACTGTTAAAAACCTCCATTGAAATTCAATTAATTGTCTTGAGATTCTTGAATGAAATATGCCGTTTCAGTGGAAATCAAGGTTGCATGACACTGGCCTATGCTTAATTCTTAATTTAGGTTGTGAAAACATTTAGATAATGATAATGGAGAATTATAGTCTCCAGCTGTCAGTTCAGTGGAATGGAAATAATCTATGCCCTCGTTTTCATTAAAGTTTGGATGCTTACAAAGCTTGACTTAAAACAGAATGCATCAATCATATGCAAACAAACTAAATACATGGGCTTTGATGTCATGTGGTTATGACCTTTATGCAAACATGTCTCACAAAAAAGAGAACCTCACTCCATCTTTACTTGTGAATGAACATTTCATAAATACCATACATACTATAACATATTACCTATTGACCTACTTCAATAATTTGAAGAGTTGTTTTTTGAACATTCCTTAAATGAAAAAAGTATGGTGTTACTCCAATATGATTGAAAAAAGTTACTGACATAAAGTTGAGAATGAAGTTGAAGTAAATGTTTTTATATTTATGTTTGTTATGTTTATGTTTTTATATATATGTATCATAAAGGATGAACACATTGTTGCAGTTTTTTTAGTGCAATATTCAAACCGGTTAAGTCCCAACTGCAGTTGTTCTCATTGCTGTACTTGAATGGCTTTTATTCATTTTATTTGGGGATGATTACAATTTTTTTTGTCCCTCTTTTTTAGTAGTAATGACTTTAATTTTCAAGCAAAACTGTCTTTGGAAAGCAAGAATTACAGAGTAGCTTATATTTATGTTGTTGCTTATACTAATTTTAAAAACATTTAACTGAAAGTTCATCCCTGAAATATAATCTTTATAAAGAATGGTAATTAACAATCTGGAAAGCAGAGTGATAGATTGTTTTTCATTTTCTGAACTACAGCTACTTTTTCTGCAGCTTTACCACTGAATGACTAATACAGGTTTATATTATTTAATTCTCTTGTGTTTTTTTTTTAACATAAAAATAATTATTCATTGTGAGTGTTCATGACTGAAAGTAAAATGTCTTCATGATTAGACAAAGCAAAAGAAAACTGAATTGCTATTACAGGTATTTAAAACAAAAAAAGTGGCAAATGCTCATACTATGGAGGCTATTGAATAAGTTACTGATGGTATTATGAAGATTAAAACCCATTCTTCCACCACTGAACCTACCCACGGTTAATTCTTGTCACGTCTAGCAGCACAGTTCTTCCTGGGTGGAGCCTTGTGACGGATCCGTCTAGTATTGAAAGGGATTTTGGTCTCCTGAGGCCCAAAGACTCAGATCATTTGTTGATATTAAGGACTTTTGTCTTGTTTTTATTTTTGACAATTCAGGATGCCACAAACAAAGTAAAGTAAAGTAGTGTAAAGTAAAGAAGTAAAAAAATAAAAGAATATTGTTGTCTTTTGGTCTTCTGTGCTCTCCTGTTATGCAGCAGATGATGGAGGAAAATGTTCAGTTCAGGAGCTGTTTCAAAATCTGTTGATTATGAAGAACGTTCATTAAAATAAAACAAATATCATGTTTGAGATACCCTTCCCTTTAATACCTTATGTAATTTGACTTTCTTTCCTTCGCAGTGCTCAAGCATTGCCTTAATGATGAACTGTTCCATCAGCCTGTCCACTGGGTGTCTCCTGGTCCTTATTATAGCTTTCCATTATAAGGACATCAGGGTGAGTTTGACTTTTGCCCTTTGTTTCCAAATGAGAGCCTGTGTGTGCGTGTGTGTGTGTGTGTTGTATATGTGTGTGTGCGTGTGTGTGTGTCTGTGCACTTTTAATAGCAGGCAACGTTTAGGTTTTTTTTTCCCCCAAAGTAGTGTGGTCAGAATGCTACTTTGTAAGAGATACTTGAGGGGAGTTGTTTCAGGAGAAGCTCTCGCTCCACTGATGGTAGTCTCAACACTGATTATCTGTGTTATATTTGCTGTATGTATGAAAGCCCTGGATGAAAACCTCAGCCCACATAGTCATGCACGATACTGCAGCTGCAGTATTTTTCCAATCCACATGGCTCGCTGTCCTTGTGTGTGAATTCAATAAACAAGAAAGGATTTGGTTAAATTTCAACAGAGTAAATATTTTTTCATCAGTCCTCACACACACTCAGCATATGTATTCAATAAAGTGAAGTAAGAACAAGTGCATTAACCACTTATAGTATATGTACAGTGGGAATAAAAGCTCCATTGACTTCCCAAGAGTCGTTTGCTTTTTTGTCAATCTGCTGGACTCGTGCTCTTATTTCCAGTGTTCTCATGCATTTCTTGCATACATGTGTATCTGATACAAGAGGGGGCCATGACAGTGTGAGGAACAGATAAGGGAGGGCAGGTTCTGGGTGGAGGCAAACATACAGGCAGCGTTCGTTCAAAAACATCAACATCACTATAAATATGGTACGTCATAGATAAGTGTGGCCGTTTGTCATTGATTTTCTCAAAATTCACACCAACAAAAATAAGCACAAGCTGCACAGGAATTAAGCAGTGGTAGTTTTATTGTCAGTGTTATGATGAAATGTTTTGCCATAAAAAGACAACATTACTACATTTGTTTTTTCTAATATTTAATCATACATTTATATCACAAAGTGTACAAACAAATAGGACTATGTTTTTGAAAGTACAGTACTCTGTGGGAATAATTAATTACATTGGTGCTTTTGACATAGCACCTTTTTATATTTCATTTTCAACAGACAAATCAAACAGTATTCTTTGAATGTCCACATACTTGGAAGGATGATATCTTAACATTGTATGATATATTTTTAACTTATAAACATTAAAATCCTAACCATTAGAACTCCTCTCTTAGCAAGAAGGTTCTAGGCTCAAGTCAGACCTGTGGCGTAAGGTTTCTGTTTAAATTTTCCATCAGTCTTCCTATCATGTTTCTCCATGTTTCTCTTCCGTCTTTCAGTTGTTCATCATCGACCACAACCAGTTGGATTGGCGTATAGCTGTGACCAGCCATAGGGTGATCGTGATCACCCTGGAGTTGATCGTCTGTATCATCCATCCTGTTGGCACATACTGGGAGGTGGGCCTCCTTGTCAACTCCTCCTCCTCCGCACCCCTCTGTGTTTCTAACCACCATGGCCAGGCCCTGATGAACATGGAGCTGCTGTTGTCAGTGCTGATGTTCCTCCGCTTGTACTTGGTGCACAGAACCATTCTGCTGCACAGCAAAGTGCTGCTGAGTGCCTCCTACAGGAGCATTGGCTCACTCAACAACATCAACTTCACCTTCCGCTTCGTTCTTAAGATACTGATGAACAAATATCCAGGGCGCACACTGCTGGTCTTCATCCTCATCTTCTGGCTCACTGCATCCTGGATGCTTACCCTGTGTGAGAGGTAGGGAGGAAAAATAAGCATAGAATTTAAACTTGCACTTATAATCAATAATCAAAAACATTGCTTGGAGTTTATTGTGTGTGCTTGTTATGTATCATAATTAGTGGATATTGTCAAATAAGACACCTAATAGCATTTGCATTCAATTTTGAGAGTAAGATGGATTATTTTTGTGATGAGGGAAAACCACCAACAACAAGAATGGAAATAGAAATGGGAATGGGAATAGCTCTTGAATTATATCATTTGTTTGATTTCCATAGTAAGGTCTACATTTATATTCATTTTATTCTCTCTTAATGAATAAACAAACCACTGGCTACCCAACAAAAGTTTTCCACTGAATTTTAAGAGAAACAATTTTTTTCACTTTCATTTTGAGATTTTTGTGCCATCGACTGTGATGACTGTTTTCTGTTAAATCCAGAATTTTATGCTCTGAGGTAGATACACACACACACACTCCAGCCCTGCCTTCACTATCTCTCCCCGTATTTCCAGTCGCCGTCACACATCTGCACATTACAAGAAAAAAAAGCTTTGTAGTTTGACATTCCTCCTCAAACCTTGATGGTCAATTTGACTTTCCTGTTTGGAATGGATTTTTAATAACTGATGTGATAATCACGATATTCTATTTTTCTATGTAAACTCCACCAATGTTCTCTGCAGTGAATGAGGTCTGTTGTTCATCTGAAACCTGATGGGAGGATTTGATTTCAGTTTCATTTGTCTCAGCTGTGTGCGTGTTTTTATGTCAGAAGCGGTATAACAACTTATGATTGATTAGTGATAAGTCTGCCAAACCTTTTGACATTCATCTGCTACACCACCCATGTTCTACATTATTTGAATACCACATCCCATGAACCCTCGCACAGTGAAGGAACTTTTGTGTGTTTTCCTGCCATGTGGTCACTGCACTTGTGCTTTGACAGTGTTTTATAGGTTTACACTGGTAACCACTACCTTCCTTCCCCACGACCCAAAGCATCAGTTCTGATAAAACAGTTTAATTAACAGACAACACCTTTGTTAAACTCACACCACACACCGATGGGTTGGGTTTAGGTATCAAGTTGGATTGTTGGGAACAAAAATTAATCAATGTCTACACTTCAAATATGTGTCACACACATGTGTGTGTGTGCACATGCATGCATGCACACACACACACACACACACACACACACACACACACACACACACACACACACACACACACACACACACACACACACACACAAGGACTGATGCCTTCTTCTTCTTTCTGATGCATTTTATGTTCTCTCAGCTCGCCCCACAATTCTGTTTGTCCTTTGTTTGTCCAGTGTTTACATCTCAGTCATGTTTTCTCTTCCTGCAGAAAAACCCTGGAAACAACAGGTGACATGGACACAGCTCTGTGGCTTGTAGCCATCACCTTCCTTACTGTCGGCTATGGTGATGTGTCGCCCAACACCACCTGTGGCAAGGCGGTGTGTCTCTTCACTGGAGTCATGGTAACAAGGTTGCTTGTTGTTGAAAAAATGCAACACTTGAGCTTTCGTAGAGCCTTTTCTGAACATGCCTGTAGGGGTAGTTTTCTGGGTCTGTATTATTGCTGGTTTCTAGACATATAATGAACTTTCATTATACTGTATTTAATGTAACCTTGGGTATTCTGTGAAACACTTACCGTGTATGACGTTGCAACATGAGTGGCGTAATTTCCAGCATCCCAGGTGAAAATTGAACTGTGATCAGCTGTGGAATGTAAATGCAGGCTTTACCAAGACTGACGCTACACTTCCTTTAACCTTCAGTAAGTCACATGAAATCACATTAAGTCACGTGAAGCATGAAATAGATAAGACAAATATTTCTTGAGAAAGACAAATTACTCACCGTCACAGATTCTTCACCTAAGTTATGTGCAAAACAGAACACCGTCAACCATGTGCATCAAAACAATTTTGTGCAATAATTTTTAAAGGAATTAACTACCCCAAACCCATTTAATTTCATTTGTGATCACTTTGGCTTCGTCGGATAATTAAATATTTTGTAGAAGGCACAGATGTTAAAAAACAAAATAATCTTGGTTCTCAGCTTATTAAAAACAAAGAATGTTCCTGGTCTGTAATTGTTCCAAACCTGACATGTCTCTATGTGGATTGATGACATAATAAGGACCTAAAACAGCTACGTTTTTGTTTGATTTCATTTTGCTTTTTTCCTTCTGTCCATTTTTAACCTTACCAACACTCAAATTGCTCTGTCTATTCTTATTTTAGGCTGTAGATTAATTTATCCTCTGTTCTATTGCGCTCAAACGTATTGCCTTCTGCTCTACTTAACTCTCCTAGTCTGTTCTGTTCTGTTCTGCCCTGCACCCTTCCAGATTATTATCTCTGGTTTGGCTTGTTTTATTTCCTTTTGATTCTTCCTTGTTCCATCACAGCAACACGTCCTAAATTTTTTTAAGGTGACTTTTGTATTGCATCAGTTCAGATTGATCCCTTTCACTCCTACACATGTCACATTTTATCTCGGGTTTGCTCTATTTCCCGAGTTCAGACACATTCTACTTTTTTTTTTACCCATCTGAGCAGCCTGGCAGTGCTGACAAACCTCAATGCCATAATTCCCTGTGTGAGATTTAAAAGTAGTGACCTCGGTTCTACCGAGCTCTCGCATGAAAAGAAAGAGAGCTTGATGTGGCCACGATGCAGTTTTGCTGCGTTCATTGATGTTTTCCTTTTTCATTCCTCGTGGTAATGTTTTAAAATACCTTACATGAGGAATACATTTCTTATTGCTTAGTATTTGTCCCAGCATAGTGTGAAATAATTAAAGTATCCCAACAATGAAGTCAGTTCAACACCTATTATTACAAGGTGATGCTTTTTCCTTTTACAGGAAGGCAGTGTTGCTTTTTATCATACTGCAAAGGAGGGACAAAGTAAAGGAGGTGGAAAGTAGGGTCAGAGATGGAAGTGTCAAAGGTATTGGAAAATAGTTAATATAAATTTATTTTTACACATTAAATACAAAGACTTATGATGAACTAAAATAAACAATAAGTCACTAAACGCGAGGAGTGGCTGTGTGTCTAAAAGGACATTAAACTTTAGCCAGCAGCCTCGCCTCTGATCTGCTCCAAGCCGATAAGAGTCACGGCTGAGGTTCTTGTTGCGGGTGTGAGTCCAGTTCAGACACCTCCTTGACAGAGTGGAAAACAATCTTTTCCCTCTCTATTTCTCCATATACCTTGTTTTTATAAGCTCTCTCTCTTATAAGGGGAAACTTTCCACCATATCCATTTTTAGGTGGTTTATTGTCTTTGGCATTATTACAACAGGAGGGGGTGCCAACCTGTACCAGTGAGTTGGAAAAAAATAAATTTCCCTCTCTATCGGGGCAGTTCTGGGAACCAGTCACTGCAGCCCTCACACCTGTAATATGGCTTAAAGCCTCCATGGTCAGTACTTCTGCCCACTTCATAACTCAATTTACAGCTGTGTCCACGGTTGACAACACTGTTTGCTCCCATCACTCTGTGGGGCTGGATTCGAGGAAAAATTATGTTTCAGGTTTCACAGAGAGTTATTATATAATTATTATTATAATTATAGATCTTTTTCAATCATTGCAGTGATTTTTGTGAATTCTTCATTCAAATGCTGTTGCCTGATCTCTTTTTCTCTTTTCTAATCAACATTGCACGCTGAAAAGAGGACAACAGGTAAAGACTGATAATCTTTTTATGCTTCGTGGATATGAAAGAAGTGCAGTGTTCTATCTGTGTTCCTGAAATTTGTCCTTGGTGTGACAGTGTAGATGTGGCTCATTTTGCCGCTCAACCTTCATTCTGCATATTCCTGTCCAGCAATAGTCCAAAACTATTCTCAGAGGGAAACATTACTATAGCAGTGCCAAAAGTCCTGTGTTTAACCATTGAACTCTCTATGTAAATATAGCTTTGATTTATTGGACAAAACCATATGAGGTTTGCAGATCAACATTTGGTTTTTAAATAAGTGACCTCTCTTGAGGGTAATCCTGCAAAAAAATAATAATCACAAGACCCTGTTGAGGATTTGGATAAATTCAGTCAAAAATCAGAGCAGTTCCTTTTGAGCTCTGCCTTCTTGACACCTCGACAGATCATTCTAATAAACATGTGTGATTTCTGAGAAACTGAGAAGACAAACAGATGACAAATGTATTATAAACCATGCCAACATGCTTGTATGTGTTGGTTTCTAGGGTGTGGCCTGCACTGCCATGCTGGTGGCAGTCGTTACCAAGACGTTGGCCCTGAACAAAGGAGAGAAACATGTACACTTTTTCATGTTGGACATTCAGATCTCTAAAAGGGTAAGAATAAAATGAACACTCAGTGAAAATATAAAATTATATAGCTGAAATTATCAAGATGCTGTGATGCATAAAAACTATGACTTAATCTTTACAGCATTGAGAATTCCCTGCCTGCTAATGGTAATTTCCAATTGTATTCTAATACTGCACATCAGATATGATGTATTTTGCACGTTTAGGAATTTGAGATATTGAAAAACCTGCATTGCATTGTCGGACAACAATAGCATCATAAAAAAACAATGGCATTCTTGTCATGTGGTTATGTAAACTTACATAAACCACCTCTCCTTTCATCAGAGTTTACTCTAGTGCAGCAAGACAAATAATAGAGCAGACGGTGCTATCGGGATGTACGCATCACTATTTTCCATGTCACATCCTTGTTTTGGTTTTTGAGCCTGATTATAATTAGATTTTTTCAAAAAATTACAAACATCAAGAGAAAGGATCATGTGCAACATTTTCAAGGCGTCAAACAGGAAATCATTCTGTCTTTGTCAGGAAAGAAACTTGTTCTGGACGGTGCTTTGAGTGACAGGAAACTTGTTGAGCTCACATGTGTGTTTGTTGTTGTGCAGCAGTGGCATGCAGAGTACTTACCGTATGTTGTTTGAGACCTAGCCAAGATTCAAATTCTTCCTTTTTGATGGGAGAAGGAGATCTGATGAATAAAATCTTAAGTGTTTTGGGACTGTGTATAAACGACAAAGACTTCTGATGATCTTGGTTTATTTTTGCTTTGTATGTATTGCTATAGGATCATTTAACTATGGTAAGTACTCTGCTTTGGAGGATACAACCATTTCCTTTCTCCTGGTAGCTGCATCCTGTGACTTGGTGCAGCTCTATGTATTGCTTGTGGTTGTTCTGGTGTGTGTGTGTGTGTGTGTGTGTGTGTGTGTGTGTGTGTGTGTGTGTGTGTGTGTGTGTGTGTGTGTGCGTGTGTGTTTGTGCACATTTTTCTGACCTATCTGGTACAGTTTACGCTGATGGGAACAAGGAAAGACATCTGGACGTAGACATTGACATCCTTTAATAATAACCCTCACTACGGGGCAAGAGTGACATCATCACAGGGCAGTTACCTCGATTAACGCAGGAAGACAAAGAGATATGAATAGAATCAAAGCGAAAAGTGAAAAAGGTCAAGACTAGAGAATTCTCTGACATCCAGTAAGGAGTTCTAATATGAATGGCCTGTCCTTCAAATTCTTGTCAACTCTGTTTTATCCTAAATCAACAAGATTATCTGAGTTCTATGAACTGCTTTGGACGAAAGCTACATTTTTCTCAATAAAGCTGAAAGCCTGATTGAATTATTGATGTTTTACCATGTTTCCAGTCTGAGTATCTCAATATTCTTATAAATCAATCCCGATGGCCTTGTCTCTGTACCAGATCCGCCATGCTGCTGCTAATGTGCTGAGGGAGTGCTGGCTTCTGCACCGCACAAGCATGACCAAGGGAAACCGTGGTGAGCACAGAAGACACCAAAGAGGCCTTCTGGAAGCAATCAGAGTGTAAGTTAAAAACGACACCTTCAGGCATGTCTGTTTGCGACTGGAGGGATTTAGAGGGTGGTGGCTTGTGTGCCTTCCGTGTGTATTTTTTTTGGGTCATTAATGTCATGTCAACATAAATAACAAAAGAGCTACAGTGTGTATTGGCTAATTTACATTGCTGATTAAAATTGTTCCTTTCTTCTACATTGGCAAGGCTAGTGTGAACAAGGAACCTCCCTTTGTTATACACAGTTCAAAGAAAATAAGATGTTTACAGAATAATTTGTAATTCACAACATAAAGTGAACCTTTTTCTGAGTCACTCATCAAGGAAATGAAAATGGAAGCGTCACATTTTCCATTGTGTTGTGATTTCTTGTTTCTGAGCCTGTGGTCGTTTTCAAAGAATAAGAAGATTGCACAAGACAGGAAGTCAAAGTCATCTGTTTGCATAGGTCTTGTCCTAAAAGCAGGATTAGATTTGTGAGTGTATGTTAGTCTGGGTGGAAGGCTTAAACTTACTGTTTTACACCAGACAGAACCACTATTAAAAAACAAACTGTGGAAAGTAGGAAGAGGAAGGACGTCCACACCTTGGAATTAACAAAAGTGCTCTGTAATGAGACCATCACTTCTGCACTCTAATGTCTTAAGAGGCTGGCAGCTTGATTGCTCTAGTTTCCATCTGCCTTTTTTTTTTTTTTGAGTGGTTCAAGATACAGTCCTAAATGTAGGTCTTGCTTCCTCTTACAGAAAATCAAAGTTTTTTTTAAACGATTTAGCAAACACTATACTTGAAATCTAGTTATATTACTGGGAGACGTGATATTCCCTCCTTGTGTGTCATCAGGAGTAATGTCAATAAGACATGCTTATATTCCACATGAATGACCGCTGTAAAACATTTTTCTTACAGATTTCGACATTTACGCCTGAAACAAAGAAAATTGAGGGATTATGTGAGTGAGATGGTGGACCTTCCTAAGGTAAAAGATCTCTGTCACTGGGATGCTTTTGTTCAACTGGATTTCTGTAAAAACACTTCACGTCTACAGACGATAACGTAGCACTTCATAGGATATTTCATTGTTTGAAGGTCCCATAATATGCTTTTTTTTTTTTTTTAATTCATGTCATTCAGCTGCCAGATGTCCAACTACACTGTATTTGAAATGTCTTGCCCCGAAGTGATTATGTCAGGTGAACCTAACCCTTGACTGGTGACAGTGAATGTCTGTTTGGCTGCAAACAAAGGCTGAGGCTGTTTGTTTATGAGCGGTGTGGACACACGCAGCTGTGTTTGCTATGACGACGAGGATACGCCTTTAGCGGGCACACACACATGACTGAAGTGAAGCTAGTTAGTTAAACTAGTTAAACTAGTACGCCAAATGCTAGCTGACTTCAACAATTTGTGAGGAACTTTCAGTGTGTAGCTCTGAGCACAGATTCTAGGAGTTGGTCAGGTTAGGGAGGACCACTATGTATATGTAGAGACCTGAAAAAATTTGATTTTCATAATAGTACACATTAAATGCTCGTTGACAAAGATCTGTAAAATATCAGAGAATTAATTTTTCACAAATTCATGGGCCCAGGATGTAAGATGAAGAAACAGCACCTAGTGAGAGAAACTATGAGTAATTCGTACATTTAAAATTATTTTTTATTGATATAAAAACACAACAAGCCTGTGTTTTTTATAACTTGTCTGTACTCTTTGTAAGGTGACATAGTGAATGCTATCATGTCACGTTCACTTCACAGTTCATTAGTAACAAGGTACAATATGAACATGCTTCCCTGACAGAATGCAGCTCAGGCACAGCTACAGCAAGTTTAGAGAACAAGATTAACCAGTTGTTGCAGCAGCTACAAAATTTAATTGCAGCAAATGGATTGATTTTACCCTCCCCAATGAGTCACATTTAAGCATATATGTACACACACACACACACACACACACACACACACACACACACACACACACACACACACACACACACACACACACACACACACACACACACACATATACACTTGCGCACAATATGCCAGTCATTCAATCACCTGATTTTATCTATCTGTAGTCCAGTAAAATTCCAGTAATAATAGTTACAAGAAATCTAAAAGGTTTATGGCTCAACTTTAACCTAACTTTGTGCTTTTTTTGTTAATAAATTTTGCATGTGGATCATGTGGCTCATTACATCAGATGCAGATGATCATGTGTGACCTCAGTGCCAACTGGAATAACTCTTATCGGGAGCTGGAGCAGCGGATCCTCTCCATGGAGCAGAAGCTGGATGAACTGAGTCGCTGCTTCCATCAGACTTCCGAACTGCTGTCTCAAGTGTTGCGTCATCGTAACCCTGAGATCAGGTAAGCAGCACTCACAGCTCGCACAGATGTACCAACAACACAGTCCAGTCCATGTAAACTGAGTCAGAACTTGTCTACTGAGAACTTTTCTATTTTTTGCAGGTGACATGGCTGCACACATGATAAAATGTACCATCAGTGTTACTCAACTATAGTGTCTATGAACGAGAGACGTTGATCCTCTCCATTCTGAACTGCTCCAGACTCCTCACACGCTGAACGACTGGGAGGACTGGCATACCTAACTACGTTCTCATCTCCTGGTGCAATGCCGAATGCAATACGCTGACTCAGAGCTGTAAAATCATAGATACAAGATTTACTTTCACTGTCAGGGAATCAGTGACTTCTGGGAAAACTGTCTATTTTTCAGCAGTTATATTTGTGATGTTGCACAAGGAACATTTCTGTTGAACAGGCTGTGTAGAGCCTTTTAACCCATGATGTCACCAGTCTTGTGGTAGCTGATGTAACTTTGATCTGTAAGGTTTTATTGATGGTTTCTATTACTGCGTTATTCACATGGAGTAAGATATGAATTTGAACATTTTTTTTATTTCTTACATTGTTTTAGAGTTAGACTAATAGGTTTGTTTGTTTTGTAACTAATTTAAATTACAAAGTTGATTGTTTGAAAGCTGGCTTCTTCGAAAGAATTGAACATTTAACAACTCGTCATCGTGCTGCTTTTCTGTAACCTGAGTTAATTATGATTTTCAACATTTTTGTTATCTCTTACAATGTTTTGGTTAGCCTAATGAGTTTTATGTTTTGTAACTAATTCAAATTACAAAGTTGATTGTTTGAAAGCTGGCTTGTTCGAAAGAATTCAATATCTAACAACTTCTCATCGTGCTGCTTCTCTGTAACCTAAATGCTGTTAAGATGCTCAACCAAGAGATGGTGAACCTTGATTCAAGTATTGTAAAAAGTTTTACTGTTAAAATTTGTGTCAAATGAAATAGAGATTACTATTGATATTGATTGCAACCATCAGTTGGAACTTCCTCAAATAATTTCAGTCCTGTTCAGCTCAGCTTTTAGCAACCCCACAGCTTCATCTAGTGATACCCATTAAGCAAACGACATTAAAGATCACAAACATTAATTTTTTTAACTTTTATTTATGCAAACAACAATAATAAAAAGTCATACGCAAATTACAACCTTAATCCTGAAACATCAACAATGTCTGAGGACAATATAATTTATCTGTAATAAAACAATTGCAAATAACAGGAAACGATCTTCAAACTTATAGACCTCACAATTAAGGGTGCACTTTGTGGAAAAAAGGGAAAACTGGACTCTTTCTTTCTCTGGAGGATAAACTGGATTCTTGATGCTTTTCAGTGAATTCTATACTGAAAAAAGTTCTGAGTTTGTCTGTAGTCTGGCATGTTTTCAAAGGAAGTCCTCGGTGTTCCTTACATGTCATTTGAACATGGTGAAAACATGTTTAGCGACAATCTGTACTTACATTAAAACTATTAAAAGTGAGTATGACGAGAATTTTGCTTTATGTCACTTGCTGAGAGAAAGACAAATATTTGATACTTGTGAACAATGCCTTGTGATTCAACACTACGTATGGTGTACATGGAAATATTTTATATTGATTTCTGCGCTTTCAAGGACTTCTTCAGCTTCTGCAATTTTGCCCGGTTTCTAAGTTGGTGCCATATGTAAGCTGAAGGCCTGAAAAAAAGTTGTCCGCATTCGCATATAAAAGGCATTTTGCATTTTCTCTTTACTTTGCCTTTATGTTTATTCCCAGCACAGGACTTTTTGCGTGACTTGCCCCTCATGTGTTCAGCTAAGAGCTTTGCCCCTGTGAAAGTCTCTCCACAGCTGACACAGATGTAGGTAATGGTCTCTGCATGCTGAACACAATGTCGCAGGAGGTGCAGTCGGTGCTTGAAAGCTCGGCCACAGTGGCAACGGTGTAAGCGCGGGCCTCTGTGGAGGTATCGGTGTCTGATTATGAAGGAAGGCTGTCGTAAGACAGCACCGCACTGCCGACAAGGATAAGGTGCCTTCGAACGCCATCCTGTGCTCATACGTTTCACCAAAGCCAGATTGTGACTGGCATTCTCAAACATGGCCATAATGGTGGGAACTGGTGGGGAGACGGGGGCAGAGACCTCAGCTGCAGGGGGTGAACCATCAGTTGGAGGCTGGTTGGCTGGTTCAGCTGTGGTGCAATCTTTCCCCGATGGGACAGCGGCGGCAGCAGACACCAAATACATCGGGACAGGTTTGCTTGGGCTGGGGGAGCTGGCTGGTTGAGAGGAAGGGCTGGGTTTCACAGCAGAGGACAATGGCCCACTGGTGCTGTTGAGACCAACATGAAGCTTTCCGTTAACAACCTGGTTGCCTACATGCGGAGGATTGGTTGCCGGCTGGACTGCAGAGCCAAGGACAGCAGGGGAACCCTTTTTATCGGTCAATACTGACGGGTTGGTGATGATGCACACTTTGGTGCTGACCACTGAGGTGTGAGCTTTGGTGAAATGGTTTAACAAAGTCTTTTCCGAGGTGAAAAACGACTTGCATACGTTACATGCTTGTGGCCTTGAGTTGGAACAAAAGAGTACCATAGGTGACTTGTTTCCTTTGGGACACTGGTGGTGTTTGTAGGAATTCTCATTTGAGAAAATTTGGCCACAGACATCACAAGTATACAAAGGCATGTAGTGTTCATTGAGAGACTTCTCCGTCAGAAAAAGCTCCTTGCACAGTGTACACTGATATTTCACTTTTACACCATTGCAGTGGAGCAAATGGAGCTTCATAGACCGAAATGGTCCTTTCCCACACACTGCACACATTAAAGTCCCAGCTTTACGACGAACTGGTTTCTTTCTCCTAGGGCGCAGACAATAAGATGCATCACTGGAACAATCAGTTGAACTTGAGATTGAGCCACCATCCGAATCTGGATCATCAGGACTCAAATCTCCAGTTTTATTTTTGTCATCAGATTCAGAGCTTGTTGAATCGTCTCCCTTCTCACTGTCCATGTCAGTGTTATCATCTTCACCCACTACATACTCCACACTGGTTTCAGACATCTCAGGCTTTAATTCAGTCCCTTGAGGTCTTGGCTTTGATTGTGCACTTTTATCTGAAGTCTTCGCATGAGGAAACATTTTACTGTTCTGACTATGGTATTTGACAGTAGCAATTAAAGTAGATGCCTCGAACTGATGCTAATGTGTCTTTGCATACTTTTTCATTTCCCACATGCTTCTGAAAGAGTGATGGCAATTTTTGCAGAAAGGTGGCGACTGTGTATAATCCAAGTGCATGAAAAGAGATGTCAACAATCGGAAGATAACTTTGCAGGTATGGCAACTGGCTTTGATCCTGTGGTTTCTGTAGTGCAATATCAAACTTTTGGATTTGCCAATTTTTTTGCCACATTCCCAGTATTTCCTCTCTGTGGATACATGCCAATCATCATCACTGCCGGAGTCTTCAGACATATGGATCTGGCCAAGAAAATCTTTGGCTGGCCTGCAGTGAAGCACATGGGGCAGAAAAACTTAAAACAGGTGCTTCCGTAATACAGATTTCATACAAGCATTGCAGTTTAAAAAAAAAAAAAAGTCTTAAAATGAATATTCAAAAAACCTTATCTGTGTATTTGATAGTTCAAGAATAAAAAGATTAATAGTAGCACAATTTTTTTCAGCAATATATGCCAGACATTCTCTGACATATTCATCTAATGACTTCTTTTTTTTTTGGTTACCTCCAGCATCACCAGGATGTTGACATAACCATCCTCTCTGAAGATTGATTTTATAACTTCGGTGATCTGACTCTTCGTGTGGCAGGTCTGGTTTTTGGGTTTCAAATACTTTGGCTATGGTTTACAGCTCAATACCTACAAAAAATATCATTTCATAGCAGTCATCCATTTGAGTTTATAAACTAAAAATAAATTGGTAAATACTATATACACACACGTTTAAATACACATATACATACTCATATACACACACACACACACAGTCATAGTGACAGTGATATTTTAGCATTATAAGCAGATGAGCGCAGCCTTCCGGCAGCCACACGGCGCTGCATTTCAGTACGCGCAGTCTTCCAATAGATTTATGGTCTATTCAGGTTCGCCTTGTCTCCATAACATCATTCCTGCATCACTACAGTCGTTACACTTCGTTAGTCGACACCATCATTTCCTCTACTATCCCAGGTTTGGTTCACAGTGCAGCTAACACGACACACGAAGGTTGGGTCGAAGATACGAAGGAACACGTTGTGTTACATTTTCATTCACAATGGAATATACTTACTTCTGTTCATCGGTAGTTAGTGGACCAGAAAACTTACGTAATTGCCAACAGGACAGACCACACAGACATGATCTAACGCCTCTAAAATAAACGCTAATTGCATGTTAAAAATCACGCAACGTTACCGTGCATCACTTGCAATCGGTAGCATTAATATAACAGATTTCGGAAAACGTAACAGCCTCTAAAAATAATATCGTCTCCAGATTTGTGGAGAAAGACGCTCCTATGTGATCAAGGCAATGATACAGATGCGTTTCGGTACATTTCAAAGCGAAAATCCGTTAAAATTCACATCTGTAGACAGCAACGTCTTATTGATGGCGTCTCCGCACCCAGCTCCGCCCATGGATATTCTTTTTCCGCTTCCGAACCGGAAAACAAAGACCTGTATCTCCCAGAATGCATTTCTGTATACCGCGCAATCTCAACGCTTATTTTTCTTTTTTGGAAAAAAAAAATAAATATTTTTTTTAAACTCTTTTTTATATTTTCTACGAGGACATCAAACAAGACACAAAAGAAAGAGAAAAAACAGGGGCCACAAAGAAAATAATACGCCGTGCTGGGCACAGCGCTTCTTGTAATCCGTGTATACACCTGTAAATAATTGGTATTTAGCGTAACGATTGTATATACTTGTTTTTGTATTTATTCTTACTCTTTCTACTTTTACATTTTGCACTGCGAGGAGTTACCCGAATCTCAATATGCCATGTGTAGTGACAATCAAGGGTTTCTGTTCTATTCTATTCTATTCTATTCTATTCTATTCTATTCTATTCTATTCTATTCTATTCTATTCTATTCTATAAATACTGTAATCAACATATAGTTTAGATCTCCAAATCATAACACACTACGTGGAGTTTCTGGTTTGTAGTAATCTGAAAATAAGGCAAGGGTATAGGAATACAGCAGCAACAATTCATAACCTTCTTTTTCTTTTGGCTTTTCCCTTCAGGGGTCGCCACAGCGAATCAGTTGCCTCCATCTAACCCTGTCTTCTGCATCCTCTTCTCTCACACCAACTACCTTCATGTCCTCTTTCACTACATCCATAAACCTCCTCTTTGGTCTTCCTCTAGGCCTCCTGCCTGGCAGTTCAAAACTCAGCATCTTTCTATGCAATTTCCTCCGGGATTAATAAAGTATCTATCTATCTATCTATCTATCTATCTATCTACCAATATATTCAGTATCTAAAGTTTTTAAAACCTCTTTGTTCAGTGAACCACTGATTAATTTTATATATGCCAATGTATCATTACAAAAATGTCTGCATGCAAGTCTTTGCTATCTTCACATTTATGAATTTAAACTTTGTCAGAACAAACAAGAACCAATGCAGTCACAGACTGCAACATGCCGCAACACACCTGAATTCAAAATTTTACCCCAACTAGTTGCATGGGTCAAAGATCAAAGCTAGTGCGCTGACCTTATGGCATTGATCAAAGCACTAGCTTTGTTCTATGATCTTACTCACACTGGCCCTCTCCCTCGTGTTTCTATCTTATCCAGTTCCTAAGTGTACAAAAGTTGAAATTTGCCTTTGACCTAGTTTTCTCAAAGTCAAGGTCACTTACATCCCCTTTGTCGCCCGAGCAATGTGCTTTTTGTTTCATCTTTCTATCTGCAACGATTGCGAAGTTATTCAGTGGACTAACAAACAAACAAACAAACAAACAAATAAATGAACACTGACAATCGTAATACATCACTGCTTTGAAGCGGGATGTAATTACAATACATCACCGCTTTGAAGTAGGAATGGCATAAAAGATTAATAATAAAAAATCTGACTTTTTTATCTTTTAAAAAAGCAAAATACAGCATTTTCCTATTTCAGTAAGAAGTTCCCATAGAATCCAAGAATGACGAAGCTGCTGAAGTCCCCTCCAAAATAATGTAGAACGTGTGCAGATCTAGGAGAGAAATTGCAAAGTTATGGAATCAAAACAAGTGTTTCTTTAAGCGGAAGGAAAGACTGATGTTTTAGGCAGAGAATATTCATAATTGTTGTTTGCATATAATAAATTTGTATTACACAAATATCATTGTTAGTTTCTTTGTTTTGTTATTGGTTTGTTTTTAACTTTTGAGAAATGAAATGATTGAGAATCACCTCACATTTGCGAACATGACATGACCTTGAGTCCCCCTTACGAAATATCGAGATTGCAAGTCTTTAAGTCTTGGCCAGGACATTTGTTGGTCTTAATGTTTTGAGTTTGACAAAAATGACTGAGTGACTTTCCTGCACAATATATTACTGGTGCAGGTATTGTGATCTAGTTTCTAGTCTCATAGTCTTGTGTGTTTCTGTTAAAATGGAGAACACAGCTGATCAAGAATGGGTTTTATGAAGCAAGCTGTAAATAGACATTGGTTAGGTGGAAGGTCGGAACTTTGTTCACTAGCGGAACTGGCCATAACATTATGTTTCTGATCGAGTTCTTTTACCCAATGAACAAGGTGTATTTGATTATATGTACGGCGTAATCTGAGCGGGTGGAGTTACGCCCAGCATGTGAACATCTATACACCTCTCCAATGTTCTGTGTTAACGCTTCACTCCGAATTTAATTAACAAGCGCGCTGAGGAAAGCGCAAACTGACGTCCTTGTGTCTCGATACGAAACGCTTTGAGACCGATTTATGATCATCTTTTCTTCGACTGTAACAAAGTAACAACGATGTGACTTAAAGAGAGGCCACACAGTTCATTGCTGAATGTATTTTACTGAAACTAGCATTACCTTAGCCCACCTCTGCACGGTGCAGCTTGCCGTCGTTATTGCGACTTCCTTTGGCATCAACTATTCTGTTTAAATCGGGTATCGTCAGCGTCATGTCAGAGTCCGGCCACAGCCAGTCGGGAATATACGGCCAAGTACGCAGGAGGAGGCGACGCCGTGACAGAGATGGGCTTCCTGGTCAGAATTTGTCTGGACCCAGTCGGGATCGAGAATATCAACCGAGAGAACGAAGGGTAATTCAAACACTGAGGAAGTCTGTATTTTAGTTTGTTCCCCTGTACTTCAGACTGGTGCCTCTCTTATGTTTTGGTTGTGCAGGATGGGAGTGAAGATCCCCCTGGCCCAGTCATTCAGAAGACCCCCATCATTCTCGCAAAACCCCCAGGAGAGAGAGTATGTTAGACTTTGTGTTTATATTTATAAATACAAATAATAATATTTAATACAAAAACCGAAGTGTGTTTTTACTTCTGTTAAACTACTCTAGTTCTTTGATACATAGACATGAACGGTCTCATCCTTTTCAAGGCCAAGCCCTCACAGAATCCACATGTCAGTGGAGTTGCAGTTCTGGAAAAGCCCATTATGCTAATGAAGGCAAGGGATGAAGGAGGGAAGCCAGGGACGCCTCCAGAGGTGGCCTCTCAGCCCTCCGGTCCTGGATCTTCCAAGATGGAGAAGGAAGGACAGCGTCCTACTCAGCCTGTATACCAGATCCAGAACAGGGGGATGGGTGCTTCTGCATCAAGCAGCAATGTGGATCGTAGGTTATCATAGTTCTCCTAAAACTATGGGGCAGCAGTGGCTCAGTGATAGAGCGGGCATCCTATGATCACAGGATCAGCGGGTTGACTCCCGCTCCTGCCCAACCATCCTCTGATTGTGGGCTGACTGTTGGAGGTGTCAGCTCATCTCCCAGTCACTGCCGAGGCGTCCTTGAGCAAGGTGCCGTCCCCCTTACAAGCTGCTCAATTGGGGAGCACCCGAAGTCGCTGCCCGTCACCCCTGTACTGTACCAATTTGCATGCTTACAGGCCCCTAGTCTAATGTGTGTTTGTTTCAGGGGCCTGTACACAATGTTAAAAAACACATGTCTAACACATTTATGTGCATGTAGAACTTGGGGGAAAAAATATTTCCCTGGGGATCAATAATGTTGAATTTAATCTTTAATCTTTTTAAAGAGAACAGTTTCATTCCAACGTAAATCTTCTTCTTTTCCTTTCGGCTTTTCCCTTCAGGGGTCGCCACAGCGAATCAATTTCCTCCATCTAGCCCTGTCCTTTGAATCCTCTTCTCTCACACCAACTACCTTCATGTCTTCCCTCATTACATCCATAAACCTCCTCTTTGGTCTTCCTCTAGGCCTCCTGCCTGGCAGTTCAAAACTCAGCATCCTTCTACCAATATATTCACTATCTCTCCTCTGGACATGTCCAAACCATCTCAGTCTGGCCTCTCTGACTTTATGTCCAAGACCTCTAACATGTGCTGTCCCTCTGATGTACTCATTCCTGATCCTATCCTTCCTGGTCACTCCCAGAGAGAACCTCAGCATCTTCATCTCTGCTACCTCCAGCTCTGTCTCCTGTCTTTTCTTCAGTGACACTGTCTCTAGACCAAACAACATCGCTGGTCTCACCACAGTTTTGTACACCTTTCCCTTCATTTTAGCTGAAACTCTTCTATCACACATCACACCTGACACTTTCCTCCACCCGTTCCATCCTGCCTGGACACGCTTCTTCACCTCTTTTCCACACTCTCCATTGCTCTGGACTGTTGAGCCTAAGTACTTAAAATCCTCCACCTTCTTGATCTCTTCTCCCTCTAACCTCACTCTTCCACTTGGGTCCCTCTCATTCACACACATGTACTCTGTCTTACTGCGGCTAACCTTCATTCCTCTCCTTTCCAGGACAAACCTCCACCTCTCTAGCTTCTCCTCCACCTGTTCCCTGCTCTCACTACAGATCACAATGTCATCTGCAAACATCATAGTCCATGGAGATTCCTGTCTAACCTCGTCTGTCAGCCTGTCCATCACCATGGCAAACAAGAAGGGGCTCAGAGCTGATCCCTGATGCAGTCCCACCTCCACCTTGAACTCCTCTGTCACACCTACAGCACACCTCACCACTGTCTTACAGTCTTCATACATGTCCTGCACCGTTCTAACATACTTCTCTGCCACTCCAGACTTCCTCATACAATACCACAGTTCCTCTCTGGGCACCCTGTCATAAGCTTTCTCCAGATCTACAAAAACACAATGCAGCTCCCTCTGGCCTTCTCTGTACTTCTCTATCAACATCCTCAAAGCAAATACTGCATCTGTAGTACTCTTTTTTGGCATGAAACCATACTGCTGCTCACAAATGTTCACTTCTGCCCTTAGTCTAGCTTCCACTACTCTCTCCCATAACTTCATTGTATGGCTCATCAGCTTTATTCCTCTGTAGTTGCCACAACTCTGCACATCTCCCTTGTTCTTAAAAATGGGCACCAGCACACTTCTCCTCCATTCCTCAGGCATCTTCTCACTATCTAAGATCCTGTTGAACAACCCAGTCAGAAACTCTACCGCCACCTCTCCTAGACACTTCCATACCTCTACAGGTATATCATCAGGACCGACTGCCTTTCCACTCTTCATCCTCTTCAGTGCCCTCCTCACTTCATCCTGACTAATCTTTGCTACATCCTGGTCCACAACAGTCACCTCTTCTAGTCTTTGTTCCCTCTCATTTTCCACGTTCATCAACTCTTCAAAGTACTCTTTCCATCTTCCCATCACACTACTGGCACCTGTCAATAGACTTCCATCCCTATCCTTAATCACCCTAACCTGCTGCACGTCCTTCCCATCTCTATCTCTCTGTCTTGCCAACCGGTATAGATCAGTCTCTCCCTCCTTACTGTCCAACCTAGCATACAAGTCATCATAAGCTTCTTGTTTGGCCTTTGCTACCTCTACCTTCACCTGACGCTGCATCTCCCTGTACTCCTGTCTACTCTCCTCAGTCCTCTCAGTGTCCCACTTCCTCTTGGCTAACCTCTTTCTCTGTATACACTCCTGTACCTCCTCATTCCACCACCAAGTCTCCTTATCTACTTTCCTTCCAGATGACACACCAAGTACTCTCCTACCTGTCTCCCTGATCACATTAGCTGTAGTTGTCCAGTCATCGGGAAGCACCTCCTGACCACCCAGAGCCTGTCTTAACTCCTTCCTAAAAGTCATGCAACACTCTTCCTTTTTCAGCTTCCACCATTTTGTCTTCTGCTCTGCCTTTGCCCTCTTCATCTTCCTCACCACCAGAGTCATCCTACACACCACCATCCTATGCTGTTTTGCTACACTCTCACCTACCACTACTTTGCAGTCACTGATCTCTTTCAGGTTACACCGTCTACACAAGATGTAGTCTACCTGTGTGCTCCTACCGCCACTCTTATAGGTCACTCTATGTTCCTGCCTCTTCTGGAAGAAAGTATTCACTACAGCCATTTCCATCCTTTTTGCAAAGTCAACTACCATCTGTCCTTCTGCGTTCCTCTCCTGGATACCAAACCTGCCCATCACCTCCTCATCACCTCTGTTTCCTGCACCAACATGTCCATTGAAGTCTGCTCCAATGACAACTCTCTCACTTCTAGGCATGCTCTGCATCACTTCATCAAGGTCCGACCAGAATTTCTCCTTCTCCTCCAGCTCACATCCTACCTGTGGAGCATACCCGCTAACAACATTGAACATCACACCTTCTATTTCTAGCTTCAGACTCATCACTCTATCTGACACTCTTTTTACCTCCAGGACATTCCTAACAAACTCCTCCTTCAAGATAACTCCTACTCCATTTCTCTTCCCATCTACACCATGATAGAACAACTTGAACCCTGCTCCTAAACTTCTAGCCTTGCTACCTTTCCACCTGGTCTCCTGGACACACAGTATGTCTACCTTCCTCCTCTGCATCATGTCAACCAACTCTCTACCTTTTCCTGTCATAGTTCCAACATTCAACGTCCCTACTCTCAGTCCTATATTCTTGGTGTTCCTCTTCTCTTTCTTCGTGCGAACGCACTTTCCTCCTCTCCTTCTTCGACCAACAGTAATCCAATTTCCACCGGCGCCCTGTAGGTCAACAGCGCCGATGGCGGTCGTTGTTAACCCGGGCCTCGACCGATCCGGTATGGAAGTCATAGGTTTGATTCGCATCTTTGATTTGGCAAAAGTTTTACGCCGGATGCCCTTTCTGACGCAACCCTCTGTATTTATCCGGGCTTGGGACCGGCACAATAAGACACTGGCTTGTGTCCTCTTGCGGCTACATTTTCATTCCAACGTAAATGTCAGTCACAAAATTAATGATAAATGCTCCACTTTGATGGATTGTATATTTAAAGTAATATTTACTTCTTTCTTTTTTTTACATCTAACTTCCAGCCATGGTTGGCCAGTCTAAACTTCTTCCTCCAGAGAAGATGAAGCATAGCATAAAACTAGTGGATGATCAGATGAATTGGTGTGACAGTGCTATGGAGGTGAGTTTGTTAATTAGAAGGTGATTGTGGAGCTATTGCTTGAAAAGTCTTGATGTTTTCAGTGTAGTGCATTATAAGAAAGGTGCTTTGTTGTGATGTGCTGCAGTATCTTAGGGACCAAACAGACATGCTGGTGGTGGGAGTCATTGGTCTTCAGGGAGCTGGGAAATCTACAATTTTGTCATTATTATCTGCAAACACCCCCGAGGAAGATCAGAGGTAAGGTTCATCTTAACGCCAACAATAAGCTCAAACTGTTTTCAGCTGAAAACGATACAAAGACAAGATTAAAAGTAATATTTGAGTTCATTGGTATTTTTGTGAATAGTCCCTCAATTTGAAACTGATGTTTGGCGTATGTTCAAAAATGTTTTGAATGAAGTCAACTGGACTTGTAGGAAAAGCTTGAAGATGTTTTGCCTCTTATCCAAGAGGCGTCTTCAGTTCTGAATGGCTGGTGGGGTGTTCCAGATTTTTAACATAGTAGAAGGTTGAAGTCACCTGACAGTTGTTTGAATGAGGCTTTAGTTGTTTTTTTCTTACTTATGCTAATAAGATTTGAACTTCCTGGGGAGGGAACCTAAAAATGTACTGTGCTGTGAGGATAGCTGATGATGAAGGCCTACTCCTCTGTTGAGGGATGACTGCTCCTGGTTGACATACTGTAGATGGCTTCTTTAACCCCCCCTCTCAACCATCTGTCTTCCCTGACCAAGATGTGCACATTGTTGTACTCACAGTTAAGATCAAAAATTTTAATATGAAATTTATGTGTCTTGTTTACAAAAGTTTCCTGAGTGCTTTTAATTTTCAGCATAATTCAATCTGTCTAGCAGCACGGGAAGTTTTTTAAAACTTAAAATTTCTTATGGGGGCTAGTAATTTTGACCGATTTTCATAATTTTCAACCAATATCAAAAATCCCTAACTTTTTTGTACGTAGTGTATTTGTATGCAGCTTCACTTCCTTGCTGCTCGTTTTTTAAACGTTCACTGTCATTGCCATGTTTGTATTTGTATTTGTATTTTTAAAGATGACACTGAGAGTTGTCCCAGAATGCTATTTTACCTATACGCTTAGTACCAGTGCACATGGCAAACAACTCTCTTCTCTTCTTTGTTTGCACAGGGGTTATGTATTCAGGGCCCAGACTCAAGAAATCAAGGAAAGGGGAGGAAACCAGAGCACAGGCATTGATTTCTTTATTACGCAGGAGAGAGTCATCTTCCTGGATACACAGGTTAGAATTGAGTCGCAGAGGTGTAATTCTTTTTTTTTTTTTTTTTGCATAAATTTTGGCAGTACATAAATAAATCATATATTTTGAATATAAATGTAACATTTGAATAGAAAATAGTTATAATTATACTGAACGGTGGAAAATATTCTGATTCTTTTTCAGCCAATTCTCAGCCCGTCTATTCTTGATCACCTCATCAACAACGATCGGAAGTTGCCTCCTGAGTACAACCTTCCTCATTTTTATGTTGAGATGCAGGTTAGTAGCCAGTGGATGAATGAGCACAGCCGCATTACCTCTAGTAATCAATACATACTCAGAATCCTCTTTCACACCTCTGGGCAAAAAGGTGAGGCAAACACGAGTTATTCTATTCCCAATTACACATCATATTCTTTGTTATTCTTTCTTTGGAAAACAGCCTTTTCCAATCTGAAATCCATGCGGTGAGCTGCAGCGAGGCTGTTCTGTTCATCTCTGATTGCTTCCAATAACTGATCAGTGCCTCTAAATGTTCTGCTATCCAGTTTGACCTTCATTTGCATCCATATATAGATGTTGTTATTGTTTCTGACGTGCAGTATGTAAAAGATAGCTTTTGTCCTTTACCTCTACATCTATTACATCTTATCTTATATTGTTATGGAGGTCAACAAAGTGTTAATCAACTTGACAGTTTGTTTTGCACAATCACGTCACACTATTTGTGTATTTTTTCGTACTTGTGTTGCTCCAATATATATTGCTCCAATAGGTTTTCGGCTCAATCGATTCAATTTAACAAAGAATAATTGCACAAACTAGGATAAAGTTTATCTCATCTTACTTGCCCAGTGGTGTTTATTATTTTATTGAAGTTTAAAGGACATATTAATTTTTCTACAGATGTACTCGTATGTAACGTGCACATACTCTGTCCACAGTCTCTTCAGATTGCTGCATTCCTCTTTACTGTGTGCCATGTGGTCATTGTGGTTCAAGACTGGTTCACCGACTTAAACCTTTACAGGTTGGTGCTTACTCCTGATGGATCTGTGGTGCACTTGCTGTCTAGATTCACAGAATAAAAAAGCAACTAGCTCTTGTTTATGCTATGATGATCATTTTTTGCAGGAATGTTGAACATTCCATCTTGTATCTGGAGAGGATATTTGTCTGCTTTTTCATAAAATCTGCTATGTTGTTTTTGCTATGGTCTTGTTGGCAATAATTGCATGTTGGATATGGCTGGCTTTGTACCCATACAACATGCTGAGCCATTAATTCATGTACACCATTGTTTGTTCAGGACAACAATATGATTAAAAATAGCATGATTAAAAAACTTGAATAACTGCAGTCTCTTAATATCAAGTAGCAGTAACTTGCAGGCAGTCCATCTTTTTCTACTGCTCCTTTGTTTTGCAATGTTAGATAACAAAGAAAAACAAATCTGCCCCTTCTTGTGATTCCAAAATATAATCTTCTTTCCTGATGCTTTCCGTGACCAAACTAAATGAGAACCACCCATAAAAGTATTTCTCCTTCGTGCTTCAAGTATTTATAACTGCTCAGTACCTAATTTGATCACACCAGGTATGTGGGTATAATGTAACATTCTCAGAAAATACACTCAGTGGTCCCTTTTAATAAAAACACCACTGTGTGCTCAGAGGATATTGGAAGAGTGGATTTTATGGTTTTTCTATAAAGAAATGCCTCATTGGTAATACTATGTACGATGATATTAACATGTGATGACCCAATGTCTGCAGCATTGATGTGGATGCTAGTCCAGTGTTAAGGGTTCAAGGTCATGTTTGTGGACAGGTTTCTTCAGACTGCAGAGATGCTGAAACCCTCCACTCCATCTGCAAGCCATGACAGCTCTGGGTCTTCAGGCAGTGACGATGGGGCAGAGTATTACCCTCACATAGGTGAAGGTTTTTTTTATATGTACCGGTATATAAACACACATCCCACACGTCAACCAGGTATAATGATAGTGAAATTTTAGCATTTTGTTAATAAATTCCTTCCTCTTCCAGTGTTCATTCAAAATAAAGCCAGAAGGGATGATTTCTGCCCCAGGAATCTGAAAGATATGCACATGATCATGGATAAATTAATGGCCCACTCTCATCTCAAATACAAAGGTAAAAAATGCACAAATACAGAATGTGTTATGTTGATGTTTTTAATATTTGAAACTGAGCTGAAATAACACATGTTCTGTTTTTAGGAACATTGTCCATGTTGGACTGCAATATTTTCCCTGGCTTGGGGCAAGACTATCTGGCTACTGAAGTCAACATGTTTCTCCTTCCTGTACAGGAGAATGATGGCGAGGATAATCTCACTAAAGCAGGTAATAGGGAATTTTTCTTTTTACAGATGGTGAAACTCAAATATCATCCATTTAATGTACATCATTTGACAAATCTTTTTTGTGCTGTGTTGAAGGAGTGGGAACATATCCGTTGTTCTCCCTGCTTCCGGGATACAGAGGACATCCTGCCTTCTCCACCATGGTTTCAAAGCTCCGCGGTCAAATTCTGGCCATGCCTCGCTGTCAGCTGTCCCACACCATCCTCACTGAAAAGAACTGGTAAACGATCTTCTTCAGTGACCACATTCCATTAATTTCCACGGGAAATGGAGGAAGATTTAATGTTCATTATTGAGGCTTTTCTGTTTTTTATTCATCATTTTTATTACGCAGAGACTGACTGACTGAAGAACATCGTATATGAGAGACTGAGCTCATATTAGAGAAAAAGTATTCAAGTAGGCCCATCTCAATAAAACATCAAGAAATGCTAAAATCACATGACATCACACGCATTCCCTACAAGCATTCAAAAAGACCCAACCTACAGAACACAAGTGTGAATAACGCTCCGTTTGGTTTATTATTTGTGAAATTTATTAACAATCATTTGCTTGGTTGATATAAAAATGCTATACTGTATTATCATATAATATAAAGATAGACTTTCTGAAAATGCCCAGTTTTATTTCATAGTAACACACATGCGCTGAGGAACCACTTTTTTCCCTTTTAGTTCCACACATTGGTTAAAGGTAAACTGAAAAAATAGTCATGGAGGTGATTACTGGTTAGCCAAATTTAATCTAAATGAGTTAAGTTTAAATTTTGAATGGGCTACTTAAAACGTTAATTTAAGATATTTTTAAAGCCAGTCTACATGCTACGGTGCAGATATGCAGTTACTGTTCTAAGTCCTTCACTGAAATTGCCAAGAGTAAAAATTCTATATTGTGAATATTTTAGTTTGGAATTCCAATTACTGATACTAACAATGTTTATCTTTAACTGTGCTTTGGACTTTGTTTTACATGCAAACTGCTTTGACATAGATTCTAATTTGTAATTTGCTTGTATTTGTTTTGTTTTTAGGTTTCACTATGCGGCACGAATCTGGGATGGGGTGAAGAAGTCCTCCGCCCTCTCTGAATATAGCCGTCTGCTCTCCTGACATCTTTGCCGGCCTTCTGTTATGGAAAGTAACTGTGCATGGTCTTACGCATTAAGACAGATGGTTCTGGAATTACACATGTTCTCAAGCCAAAGGAAGGGCCAGAGGACATGGAGGCCTGTCCAGCGGTGATGACTGACTTGGAGAAGAGATAACATCTCCCTCCTGTATGTAGGCAACAATTTGCCAGTCGCTGTCGTCAAGAATTGTAATATCCAGAAAGCAAACCTGTACAAAGACAGTGAGCAGGAAGGAAGAGTGCCAAGTTTGTTTAATTGCTATAGTTGTTTGTTTTTAAATTTTCAATGGAAAGAGTGTCATTTGTTCGGAAAATAAAGGATGCTGATGAGAATTTTTATGTGTGGTTCTTAAAGAGCTTTTTAATTCAGGTATTCTCTTCAAGGAGGAATATCTTCAACAAATAGGATTATTTTTGGGGGGTTTTCTGTCAAATTTTTTCTGTGAATGTTCTATATTAAGAAAAAAAAGTGAAGCGCAAGACTGACGTGCGTGGACTCCCTCAGAGTGCTGCAACTTCCTCTCATAGTCCAACATGCAATTAAAATGAGATAACACTAACTGGTGCATATGAATGTTTGTCAGTAGATGTTACCTCTGTGATGAACTGGCATCCATATTAAAGTTGTTAAATTAACTCCAGTGACCACGAGTCTAATGACAATTCAAGCACTTGATTACTTAAAAATATATTTCAGATTGTGTGTTTAATTTATCAAATGTTTTACATTCGACTCCTGAAGCTTACAACCTGATGTTAAATGTTAAAACATTAAAAACACATTCAATAATGAGTTGCAATGATGCAATGTTTTCCTTGTTTCATCAAAACAGACATAAATATGGAGGCAGTCTTCTGTATTTATATGTTTTTAATCATTTGATTCTGAACAATTTGGAATACTGCTTCATGGAGTACTTGAATAAAATATACTTTGCACATCTGCTACGTAATAGAGCAGTTTCAGCAGGTGAAACAGATTCAACTTTTTACCAGAGGTTGGTGTCAATGACTGGTTCCTGTTGCACTAAAATTATACAATCATATCTGGGACCAAGTGATTTTACATAGTATATCTACACCTACAGCTGTTTATGTGACTTTACAATACTTTTTGCGTTTTGAAATTTGAGGTCCATTTAGCAAAAGTGATAACAAAGTACCAAGTAAGACCAGTAAGTGGTGTATTGTTACGTCTTCTGTTTACATAAACTAAAGATGAAGCTACTGGGCAGGTACTGACTTCCCTGGATGACGTCCTTTTGAGAAAATCAGCAACAATTTGTTGCTGATTGTTCATTCTAACTTCCTGTATGTATTATTATGGAGTATAACGCCCCACAGACATATTCCAGGCCTCTTGCCAACTAGTTCCCTTCATCTACACAAACTGCTACACTCCACTGAAAGAGGAATGAAGGTGTGGTCTGGGGTAACTCCTGCACAGCAGAAGGCAGAAACAGATCGTAAAACACGGATGTGTCCTGCCATCACAAAATGCATCTTCTGATTCTGGTCTTTGGAATTCTTCTTCTACCTAAAGGCAAGTTCTTATTATGTTTACTTTTATTTTTAGTCTGTTCAATATTAAAAAGTAAAGGGATTAAATATGCACATACTGTATATCAAATTCATATCTGACATGTTAATTTCTTAATTATTTTTGCCACTGCTGTTCCTCTTTGTTACACACTTGCAGTTGCTGTACAGAAGAATTGACTCCTTTCTATTTAGTTATAGTAAAAGGAAACAAGGGTAAAAATAGTCTCATAATTAATAAAGTATTTTAATACCTGTTCCAATAATTAACCATATTGCTGCTACTATACAATGACTAAGATTATACTGTATATTCTAACCAATCCTTGTACAGAAAAAAAACTATTTTAATTATCATGAGTTTTATGTTTTATCAGCTACCACTCTGAAATGTTATGAGTGTCACAGCTCAGAAACCTGCAAAGGCACAGAGAAAGAATGTCCTTCAATGGGTTTTCAGTGTGGAGTATTGAGAATCGCTACATATGTAGGTATGACATTTTGAGGTGCATTGCTCTAATTAATTAAAGAAACTAATGGAATTACCCCAGTTTACAAAGGTTTCCTTTTGTTCCAGTTGGTGAAAAAGTCGCTGATTTCAACATTAGGTCTTGTGTTGGGGCTGAGCATTGTAACGAGGGCACAGTCAACTTTGGAATTATAAAAACTACAATTACCAGCAAGTGTTGCACCTCCAATCTCTGCAACGTTCAACCTGTCCCTGGTAACACACAATTCATATTAGTATTAGAGAGCCGGTTAGAGTTGGGGTTTTTTGCATTTGCTTAATGATCCCGACAGATTCCATACCTCTCACAATTGTGTTCGCAAATCATTTAGAGAAATATGTCCAGTACTTTTTATAGATAGATAGATAGATAGATAGATAGATAGATAGACAGATAGACAGACAGACAGACAGACAGACAGACAGACAGACAGACAGACAGACAGACAGACAGACAGACAGACAGACAGACAGACAGACAGACAGACAGACAGACAGACAGACAGACAGACAGACAGACAGACAGACAGACAGACAGATTCTGAGGCAGAATCAGTGCTTGTTTTGGCATCAGCATAGAAAGTTTGTAAAAGTAATGTTCTGGAATTTTTGTTTTTGAACTCGGTCGGACATGACTTCCTTCAAAGTCAGTGTTTGTTGCTTTTATCATGTTTCAAATGTTGAAATTATATTTTAGTACTGGTTAAAACATGATATAATGGAAAATATATTGTTGAGAGACAAGAAATTCTGAGAAGTGTAGCCCAAAGGCATAATACAATTGCAACAGTGCAGATGTGCATAGCTTTGTGTGTGTGTGTGTGTGTGTGTGTGTGTGTGTGTGTGTGTGTGTGTGTGTGTGTGTGTGTGTGTGTGTGTGTGTGTGTGTGTGTGTGTGTGTGTGTGTGTGTGTGTGTGTGTGTGTGTTGACAATAAACAAACAGCATAAATCTTTGCATGTACAGTATTTGCTCTTTCAACTTTTCAGTCCAGCTTGTTCTGCTCTAACAGTATGAACAATGCGTCTTCTGCGTTACAGAGCCCAACAGCACCGTTCCCAATGGTAAAAAGTGCTACTACTGCAATGGACAAACATGCACTGAAACTCAAAACTGCGAGGGTAATGAAGACCTCTGCATTTCAGCAACAGGTAGCTGTCTGGCATTAAACACTCAAATGTTCCACATGTATCATCAGTATAGAATATTTTAGTGATCTTAGAAAGTGATACTTTGTTTCCTATCTCAGTGTCTATAGGGGGTGAAAATATGATAGTGAAAGGCTGTGCATCAAGCCAGATGTGTTCAAATGTGAACATTGGAAATATCAAACCAACCACTGTAGGGCAAATCAGCTGCTGTCAGGGAAACTTCTGCAACAGTGCCAGCAGCACAAGTTCTAGTCTCCTGCTCCTGGTGGTGCCGCTGGTCTCTTCAGCCGTTCTCTATTAGCAGGTGGAGATGACAATATCACTGCTCAGTTCTTCTTTTTGTCATCTCACAGTTTTAATGTGTCTTCAACCATGAAATAATAAATTATAAAGTTTAGCCAGCTAACTAATATTCACCTTTGTGTCTTGTTCCATAAATTTTTTTGTTGCTTTGTTTGCCATGTTACAAAGATGATAGATTATGGTAATGATTTTGTTTACTGTAATATAAGAACGCTGTCTGTCTGCTACTTTTAAATAAAATAAGGACAATGTAAAAACATGTTGATGTATATTTTGTTATGAGTGGCTCAATTAATTTACATAATCAAAAGGTTTCATATTAATTTAACGAAACGTTTTTGATTCCACTTAAGAAAAGCAACATAATATCAACTGCACTGTATGTCTGACACTTGTGTCTTATAACCATTAATTATAATAAACCCATGAAGTGCATTGAGTTTACTCTGATTATGAGTTGCTGGGAATTTGAATGCTCCATTAGCATAAAAATAATTGATCAACAAGTGTGTCCATAGCTCCCCATCTATTACTGTTATGTAGAATCAATAAGAAATGTCAGTTATGCAGAATCAATAATAAATGTAGAATCAATAAGAAATGTAAGGAATTGTACTCTCCTCTCATATTTCTTGCCAGTTCTGTGTGGTTTGACTATGTGGTCACATGTTGTGTATTATCTAGAATGCTGCTTGAATTTACTGAAAGAAAAGTGAGGTTTCCTTTAAAAAGTCCAGGAGTAATGGAAATGTTTTGGGGTCGAAAAACTTGGATTGTCTTGTTTTCTTATAAAATATGTTTATGTTTATGCTTTGAATTTGTATAGGCCACACTACAGCAATGATATTAATTTCCTTATTTATGTAAGGAAATTAATATCATCCATTAAATTTTTAGTCGATCAAAATGTAATGGAAAGTAATGACATGACATTACTTTAATAATGTGGTAGTACCATTAGAAGATAGAATAGAGGAAATTGGTATGTTTTTAAAGTAACCCCCAACCCTGCATAGCGGTTTTAAACATATAAAGAGTTTCTACATCTGACAGTTTGTTTCCCAGCTTTAGTTCATTTAAAATTGCCTCAGTTATTTTTAAATGATCAGCATGGCTGTTATTTCTTTCTCCATTTCTGGTGAATGATACCAAAAGCGACCGTGGATGAAGACCACTTCCTTTCAGGACAACGAGTCATTGCAGAAATTGATCAAATAAAACAGCTGTATCCTGTAATACAAAATTTATTGCGTTTTTGGAATTGCACTTGTTCCTACTAAAGGCAAATTCTTTACCGTTATTGCATCCCACGAAGTGGTGATGTATTTTAATCTGTCAATGTTTGTGTATTCGCCCATCCGTCCATCTGACTGCCTTGTTCTATCTTCACAACCGTTGCAGATAGAACAAGGCAGTCAGAGACTGCAACATTTCTGATGGCTTTGCGGGTGAGGCGGGTGTTATAAATGTCTGTGAGGGAAGGGAGAGAGACACCAGTGATCTTTTCAGCTGCTCTCACGATGCGCTGCAGGGCCTTCGGCAGGAAATGGTGCAGGCGCCGTACCACACGGTGATGCACCTGGTCAGAATGCTCTCGATGGTGCCTCTGTAGAAGGTGAGCATGCTGGGGGGTGGGGCTCTTACTCTCCTCAGTTTGCGGAGGAAGTAGGGGCACTGTTGGGCTTTTTTGGCCAGCAATGTGGTGTTGTGGCCCCAGGACAGGGCCTCAGAGATGTGCACACCCAGGAACTTGGTGCTGCTGATCCTTTCCCCTGCAGCACCGTCGATGGTTAGTGGAGCATGCTGGGTGCGTGCTCTCCTGAAGTCCACAACAATCTCCTTCGTCTTCTCCACATTCAGATGGAGATTGTTGTCCTTGCACCACATAGCCAGGAGGCTCCCCTCATTCCTGTAGGCTGTCTCATCATTGTTGTTGATGAGACCCACCACAGTCCCACCATAAAGTCTGCAAACTTTGTGAAGAGGTTGGAGCTGGAAGTTGGTGTGCAGTCGTGGGTCAGCAGAGTGAAGAGGAGGGGGCTCAGTACACATCCTTGGGGGGCTCCCGTGTTCAGCGTGATGGTGCTGGAGGTGTTGTTACCAACTCGAACTGCCTTTTTTCTCCCTGTCAGGAAGTCCAGCAGCCAGTTGCATATGGAGGTGTTGAGTCCGAGCTGGTTCAGTTTTTGGATGAGCTGCTGAACTGAAGTGAGAAAGTGTCAAACTAAGAGCAAGCCGATAAAAAACAAAACAAAAACCGATGCGATACGAGCAGTTTTCAGCTCAGTCTGGTCAAATGCACCACGTACATGCAACAAAAGAAAACAAGAAACAAGTTCATCAAGAAACCTTAAACAGACCGAAATAGAGACAAGCTGAAGAAAACCTAAGGAAAGCGACGTGAGCTACAGTGAAGCCATGAACAGAGAGATCAGTCAGTGTCTGTGTGTGTGCGAGAGTGGAGCAGCGAGGTGACAGCTCTGGCTGCAGTGATATGTCTCTGTAGGGAGGGGCGAACGCTGTGTGATTGGCCAATCATAGAGCGTGAACACAGTCAGTTATGAAGATTTTCCTTCAGGTACAAGCACGAGTATTGATGAGTTTTACTTGTATTGTGCTCTTACTCGTCATATTGGGCAAGAAGTCTAATTAATAACAGACAAGAATTTAGAATTTAGAGGTATCTGTGTTAAAATAGTGTGTTTAGAAGTAGGATTTATGAACCTGGATGTGTGGTCAGAGGTCAGACCTCCTTAACTAGAGGAGGTGTGGTTCTCCCACTCATACTGTATGCATACTGAGGTTCTTGTAGAAAATATAGTACCCTGTTTGGTTTTGTGTTGATTTAATCTACTAATCTAGTCGAGCCATCAGTTGGGGAATATAAATGAGATTTTTCATTACAACAGAAAACTGCACCGACAAATTTATCAGCATCAAAAACTGCAGTGATGATCTGCAGAATTTACTGTGAAATCTGTTTCATCACTCTAAATGTGGATTACAAAATGTGTGTGTGTGTGTGTGTGTGTGTGTGTGTGTGTGTGTGTGTGTGTGTGTGTGTGTGTGTGTGTGTGTGTGTGTGTGTGTGTGTGTGTGTGTGTGTGTGTGTGTGTGTGTGTGTGTGTGCGTGCATTGGTGTTAATTTAACCTGGCCGGATGAAGTTGTTCGGTAAAGGTTGATATCCGAAGCCATTTGAATGATTAGCAGGGGAGCTGAAGTCATCCATCTCATTGTTCAGGAGAATATATTGTTCAGGAGAAAATATTTGTATATTTATGCTGTATATATATATGTGTGTGTGTGTGTGTGTATGTGCATATATATATATATATATATATATATATATATATATATATATATATATATATATATATATACAGTATATATACAGTATATATACAGTATATATACAGTATAAATATATTATATATATATAGTATATATATATACATATACATATATATATTCAATACATCTTATATTATTTTATATTTTTAAATTATTTTAAATATATTTTATATTTTATTTTCAGCTAATAACTAAAGTTAATGTTGGCAGTCTGCTGACTTCTGTCAATGTTTGACTTTTATCAACCATAGATTTTTTTCATTTCAGTGTTATTCCTCACATCTATACATACCTATTTGTTTTGGGTTTTTTTCTTTAAAAGTTTAATTTATTTGTTGTGATTACATCAACATCGTAGCTTGATAGGTATTTTCCAATACAACTCATCATATGGACAAACATCTTTTATTGATTGCACTTGGAGCTTCAAACCAATTCATCAAACCACCTTTAACTAAAGTAGAATTTGGACTTTCCTCCAACAGTGGTTTGATTAACAATGAGTCGTTTGCTGGTGGCTGTAATCAACTGGCCACTCAGTGCTCATTCAGTCATGTCAGCTAGATAGGGGATTTTTACCATGACATGGGCTTTCAATCATCCAGGTCATGATTTATCTCACTGATGAATAAAGTCAACTGGATTTATAGGAAAAGCCTGAAGACATTTCGCCTCTTATCCAAGAGGCTTATTCAGTTCTGAACGGCTGGTGGGGTGTTCCAATTTCATCATCCACAAAAGTGGAGTTCAAACACCTCAGGGTAGGACTCAGCGGACCATTTACACCTGAAGGACAAGGGACATCCTTTGAAGATAACAATGTACACATCCTGTCCTCTGAGGAGGATGACATTGTCTGAAAGGTTCAGAAAAAATATTTTCTCATTTACCTTTATTGTGGCTTTGAAAGATTGACTGCAAACATGTAATTTTTAAATCATAATTCATGATATTGTGTTCAAATCTCTCTTACAACAATTTAATATTAAATACTTATTACTTATGCTTTAAAGTAGTCTGAGTTGGCTACTCCACCAGAAAGGGATGAAACATTACTGACATGAAACTGACCTCAATGCACAAAAGTAAAACTGTACTGTAGGACTGTAGGATTTTGTAGAGTTTTTGTGTTCTTATGATTGAAGAGATTATCTGGTGATTGATTAACTGACTTAGAAAACAAAGTGACTGGAATATTCGTCAATCAGCAGTGATAAAGAATGAATTCTTTATCTCACCCTCAGAATAATTACCCCTTTGTTGGCAGATTAGGGCAGGGCAGTTTGAAGGCCTTCAAACTGCCCTGCCCCGTGTTGAAAAGTGGGAAAGTGAAGGATCCTCTCATTTGAGGTTGGACCAAGCAGCAAGCCAGAACATCACTCTGACAAATTTCACTAACCAGGTAAAAAAAATAAAAACATTTCTGTGTATTCCACAGTTTGTGTGTATATGTTGTGTGTACAGATCAGCAGTCACTTTTTGTTACATGTTCTGACTCTGTTTCATAGATTTGCAGTGAATAAATTCAATCCGATTTCCCGTGATGGGTAACTCAGCATCCACCAGCGTCATCACTCCTACTCCCAGGAAACTCAGCTGGGGCCGCCAGAAAGTGCAGAATGTCCAGCTGGAGGACTACGTGTCGAAGCGAGATGAGAATATGCGGGGCCACATCCCTCGCAGCATCCGTTACTTCAACCTGGCCATCCTAAAGGGTGACAAATTTAATCCAACCGGCGGACCAATGCTAAACCCTGCTTTTGTTGGAGATCAGGGACGATGACAGTCTGATTTCACTGAGGACAACTCGATCTATACAACAACGCAACAAGAGGGTTACATTAACTATGACATTTGCAGGACTTCAAACATTTCCTGCGATGCTGCATCATGAGAGGTCTGTCAAAAAGAGTGCTAAAACCACATCATTGCTTTTGTGAACTCATTAATAGGAAGCAAGCTAAAGGTGTCAAAGGTCGCTTTATGCTCTGTTTCCCTTTGTTGGCATTGTCAGTGTGATTTGGTAAACGAGGTGTAAAAACAAATTTTTCTGGTATTAACAAACAATGAGAACACAACGTAATCCTCTACACTACATTTGTGGCACTGAAAAGTAAAGGTACAATAAAAGTGCCTTTTCTTCATAAACTCATATTGAACTAACTGTTATGAAAGTTCTTATTTTGACTGTTACCTAGACTAAATATAAGAAATGGAACATTTTCAAAGTTTCTGGCCTTCCAGAATATTTATTTAATTGTATTTGTGCATGTTTTTCTGTATGCCACTGTATTCTCTCAAATTGTGTTACTACATTTTTAAAGTCTTCCTTGATGCAAATATGGTTTGTTATTATGATGTAAACAGTCTTCCTGTAGAAATACATTCACTGTCCTAGCACACACTGTTGGTTTTTATTTCTTTTTAAGGTAGCTTATTAACCAACTTTATGTCGGGCTAAACCTGTGTGAGGGAGGTTGTCTGTCATGGAGTGCATGTTTTATGAATTGGTCAACACAAAAAAATATTAAAAACCACTCAAAGTCACGATATTTAAAATCATTCAAATAATTGGACAAAGAAGGAAGTGAAAGCAGCAAAATGGTCAATGTGGTAGAAATAAAATATAGAACAAAATGAAACATAATAGAGCAAATTTGACATCTTCCCCTTCAAATATATGTGTTCATGACAGCAAGACCTAGAGGAAAAAGGTGCAGGATAGGTGACAATGGTCATGACAAGTAACAAACAAACAAGCAAAAAAAAACCAAATACATAAATACATAAATAAATACCACACTCTTCCTAGTTTTTTTTTAAATGTCAGGTTTTGTGTGTCACATTGTGGATGCACAGTGTATTTAAAGTGAAGTGGAAACTAGACAAGTCATTTCACACTAGCGGGAAGTGACAGCAGAACAGCACAAGCCTGGAAACGTTGATGGATGACGCCCACCAGCAACACTTCAGTACGAGTTGTATTTGAAGGTCTGACCGCGACACGAGATGAATTCTTCAAAACTGATCCTTTGTTTTTTGTGCTTTAGATTTAAAGGTATGTGTTATTTCCACTATACAGTATATTATATAATACATATACATGAATGTCATTTTCTCTGCATTTTGTCTCTACAGTGACTCAAACTGAAGCTTCATCTTGGACAATTGAAATGCCTTCCTCAATTGAAGGTCTTCTTGGATCCTGTGTGGTGATCCCCTGCTCATTTAATTTCCCACACTCAGGCAACAAAGCTCTCACTAAGTTCACTGGGATGTGGATCGATGTGAAGCACCACCTTGCATATCATCCAGTTGAGTCTAAAATTCTGCAGCAGTACCAGAACCGGACATTGCTGCTGGGTGATTTCAGACAGAAGAGTTGTTCACTAATGATTGATCCTCTTGAACCAAAGGATGAAGGGCCTTTTCATTTCAGGATTGAAATAGCAGGCTATGACAACTATACATACAAACAGAAAATCTTTATTAAAATGATAAGTAAGTCATATAAATAAGTTCAAACTCACATTTTGAGCAGCTAAAGTTAATGTCTATACTTTCTTAAAATTGTCTTCTCTTGCTTGAATAGTTTAACTAGCTTAAAAAGTTGTTTTTTTAACTTTAATACGTTTAAATAACTTTGAACATTTCAAGTTCAATCATTTTTCCACAAATCCTACATGTTAAATCCATTGCTATGCTGATTTGAAATGCGAGTAAAATCCTTTGACTTGGTGATTTGACTACAATATGAATTTAAATTTGACTAGTGAGAAATAATTTATGGGAAGTAAGTGGAGTTGTCATACCAACAGGAAGTTACCTGTTCTCACATTGTTATGTATATCTTCCTGTGTCTTGGCTGTTTTTTCTTGAATATACTTTCAACTTGAGTACTTTCAAATTGTTTTAATAATTAAAATGAACGTTTTAAAATATATTGTTTTTAACTGCCCAATAGACATATATTTCCTCAATCAGTTGCAATACAGTAACCTTGTGATCTTTGCTCTTGCCTTTTGCGATGTGTCCTTTTGTTGTTCCAGGTGAATTACATCCCATCGCGTTCACTTTGAAAGAGGTAATAGAGGGTCAGACCGAATCTGCATCCTGCTCTGTGTCTCACACCTGCCCCACCTCTCCTCCTGTTTTCACCTGGAGTCTCTTAGGACAGACACAGTTCCAGTCAGAGCAACTTGAAGATGGGCGATGGAGAGCAACGTCTGTCCTGTACTTTCACCCGACAAGAGCAGACGACAACAAGGCCCTGCAGTGCACCGTAACATACAGGGGAGGAATGAACCAAAAAGCATTCAAGATCATCAAAGTAGAATGTAGGTATACTATGGCAGTGGTGAAAAGACTGTGTGTACTCTAACCTCATATATGTTCATCTGTTCTTCAAGATATAACCATTTTTCTGCTTTACAGTGTAAATTAAAATGTAATGTCAGGAATTTGATTGTATGTTGGGTAGAAAATATAATTTTTGTATTCATGACGTGATCTTATATTACATAGTAAAGTTTGTGTATTTTAGCCAACCCACTCACATTCAAACACAGCTTTCAAAACTGCTCCAAACAGATCCAGACACAGTTATGGGATTTAGAGTCATCATGTGCTCATCTGCAGTGGAAAAAGGACATCATGATGTCACTCATACCGACACTATGTGAGCTGGTTGCTTTTGGGGCAGAACATTCTGTATTGTTTCTGCTTACTTTATTTTTCACCACCACACAACTTTCTGGAAACATTTTACTGTGCATTTCACCTTTAAACGATGCTAGACATTATTATTAAATTAACACATCATAAGCAGGTGGACTTCCTCTTGATTAATAGTTTCTCCTTTCCTCCTATCACATTACAATGTCTTTGATTTGCACTAGTTCTGTTCATCTGGACTCATTGTGTTTGGAGAGTATTCAACCATAATTTGGGGATTTTTTTTTTAATCCAGTCTAGTGTTGCCAACAAAGGTATTTGCTCCCATCATCCTGTTTGCAGCAATATTACAAAACTATACAACCACTGGCAGCTTTGCAGTTGCTTTACAGGAGTCTCCTGAAAGTGACTGGTAGGGTCCAATTGTGCTGTACATGGCATTAGTCCAGATATTCTGTTGCACAAAAACCTCCGCTGATTCCTCGCTTTTGTCAATCAGATCTTTCCCTTCTGTTTGAAGAGTCGTTTTTATAGACATCTGTCTAATTTTTCTCTCCTTTTGAAAAAAAAAAGAATTTTCAATGCCTGGAAAAGTCTTGCCAGTGAGTGAGCAGCCTGGGAGTCTCTAAACAGGCTGGACATGGTCATATAGCTTGAGTAGATTATTCATATATCAAAAGTAATGAGTGTGTAAATGGCTTGTGTGATGGATTCAGAAAAAGCAGCTGTTGTGTGAAGGTGGTTGCCTAATGTGGGCACTAGACTAGATGTGGGCACCTACCAGTCACTCCTGAATTTCCCTTGGGATCATTAAAGTATATATCTATCTATCTATCTAGACCAAGCCTGACTGGTTTGGTTTTCCTTTGACTTGAGTAATTCTTAGGAAGCATCACGCCTGGATTGAACCAGAAAAATATAGGGGCTACCTAACTATTCAACATCAGTTTGTCGGTAATCGCATGTGTCGTAAATATATTTCAGTTACTGCTTAAGTCCTATTCTAGCTATTATTATTATTATTATTATTATTATTATTATCATTATTATTATTATTATTATTATTATTATTATTATTATTATTATTATTATTATTATTATTATTATTATTATTATTATTATTATTATTATTATTATTATCATCATATAAAATCTTGAGGTGCCTTACAAAATTTCAAGGGGGCCACACACTGTACTGGATGCAGTAAAACATGGAAATTTGTAATATTTCTGACAAGTTTTGTAAGGTTTAAAGTGCATTTATTTCTGCATAACAAGGGACTCCTTGCCTGTTAGGCCCCAGTGCCCATGCCCTAAATATAGTACTAAAGCAATTATTTATTATTATCATGATTTAAATTATTTACTCATACTTCAACTATTCCTTGTCCTTACAGATGCCCCTGAGATTAAAGCAGCATCTTCCTGCTCCACAAAGGAAAATATGACTGAGTGTGTTTGCATTGTGGAATCCAAACCTCCCAGCACAGTTCATTTTGTGCTTTTTGGTAAAGTCCTGCTAAACACCAAGATAGAGAAACTTGACTCTGTAACGATTGGGACAATAAAGGCAGAGTTGGGATCCTACAAGTTTGTCCTCTGTGTCGCTAACAACACACAAGGCAATGCCAGCCTCACTCTCTTTTTACCTAACAGTAAGCCTTTTTTTAAATCCGCAGAATGTACGACACTCATAACATACACCTAAAGACCGCTAGCATGAACTGTATTTAGATAAAGAGAAACATGTGACATGTTTTCTTTTTGTACAGGTAAGATGCTGAGTCTTTATGTTATCATCACGGGTGCAGCAGTTGTGGTTTTAATGCTTTTAATAGCAGTGGGAGTTGTTAAAATTTGGTAAGTTGGTGCAATTCTGAGCACTAGGAATTTTGTGCACTAAAAAGTCATTCTTGTATTTGTCATGCAAGTAGATCAATTTCATCATGTGTAGAACTGTGTCTATTAGTAAAACACATTAAACGTATACAACATACAGTATAGCATTTTTTTTTGTATTTTGTGCTATTGGATTAATGGCCTCTATTAAATGTTTAGGTTTGCAGTTAGCAGACACTACCAATGACTGTGTGTTAAGATGGTCCTAAATTAAAATAGCATTATTCTGCCAGTAGGAGGAAGTCTGGAGCCCCATCAGCGTTACACATAAGCAACAGGAGTGGAAACAAAGACCTGGAGCTCCCTCCTCATACTACAAAGAAAAGGTTCCTATTATTTACACTATGATAAATTTGTTTATTTGTGAAAGTTGCATAATGCTGTTGACCAGTGTGGTAAAAAACAAGGCACAAATGAATTTATTCTTATGAATTTATGTCCTTAGACAACGCAAGAGCTGGGAAGATGTGAACTGCGACAGCATTTATGCCAATTATCCTGCATATGGTAATATAAAGGTATGTAAAATTATTACTAATCATATTTTATGTCCAAGCATCAAAGAATGGAAGGTGTTGTTCTTGTTTTCTATACAGATTGAATGGGAAGATGCCATATATTCCAATATTCAAAGCCAATGAATTTGCTGAAGGAGCTGAATTAGATGAGTCCCTCTGCATCTAATTGATACTATTTTCCTTCATATTAAATTTGTATTCATATGCTTGTGTTTTATTTTTATTATTAAATTTAAATTACTTGTATTTGCAGCTGTTGATTTCATGTTCAACTTGCTTCCTTTATTTTTATTAAATTTATAGTTATCAGTATTACTGAATGAATGTATTGAAATGCCATATATTACAAGGTATGTTTGATAACTGTTCATTTTTATATTCCAATAAAAACAATCACTAAGCAAATTAAGTTTCTCTAATGTGTGTGTGTGTCTATATATATATATATATATATATATATATATATATATATATAGACCCGGATAAGAGAATGGATGGATGGATGGATATATACACACACACACACACACACACACACACACACACACACACACACACACACACACACACACACACACACACACACACACACACACATACATACAAATACATGCATTAATATACTGTATTGCATTAATTCAATTTGTTCAGTAAAAGCAGGGAAGACTTTATTAAATGGGTGAGTGTTTGGTCAATGTGTGTGATTGGGTTCAAAAATGTGTTGATAGTAAAGTGACAATAAGTATAAAGGGAAGTGAATTATCTGAGCTAAGTGTACTGAAGTAATTATATCACATATTTACAAAACAGAGCACACTAAAAACCAGCCACATATAACCTTGGTTGTATTGTACAGAGAAATTCACTAGGCAAATACAATGTTTTGCAAACGTGATTCCACATTAAGAGTTGCCTAGAATGTATAATGTGAGTAAACTCTGTAATCAACAATGCTATGTGGGATTTTTGTGACAATAAGATCTAATATAAAATGCTTTCTAATGCATTTTTAAATTCGTTATGCACGTCTTTCAGTATAACAATGCAATTCAACAGCATAACAAAGTAATTATTTTAAAATGATTACAAAATTAAATCAAAATACAGTAGTATGAACAAAGACTTAACCTTATAATGTACTATATTATTGTTGTGGTAACCTCTGCAGTAATAAAAGAAAGCACTGCGGCGATGCTGCACACAAACATAGCATTTCAGGTAATATTCATCCATCCATATTCTTGAAGACCTCTTATCCCACTTGAGGGTCAATAGTCTGCTGAAACCTGAAACCCATACCCAAGCTGAAATCCCGCCTGGCTATGGGTAAAGGGCGGGGTACCACACATTGATAAACAACACACTCACAACTTCGGACAATTTTGAGTGAGCAATTCATTTTAGCTGCATGGTTTTAGAGGTGGAGAAAGCTAGAGAACCTAGAGACACAGGCAGAACAACAACAACAACAAAAACTACACAGAAAGGAGTTGAACCCATAAACTTCTCTCTGTGAGGCAGCAGTGCTACCTACTGTACCACCGGGCCACTCAGACAGTATTCAAATCCAGCTCAATTGACCTTGGAATCTAGTTTTAATCTAGTACTGTAATGTATTTCCCTGACGGAACCTCCTTAAATTATACTCTACTCTACTCTAGTTCCTCTTGTATTCTGAATGATCCATATTTGCATATATTTGGTCATCATGATGCCTTCTTTCATCTGTCTGAACTGAAGATGCCTGCAGAGACAAAAAATGCATCACATGTAATGTTCAAGGAGAGCTTACGGCATTTACTAACACCATGGAGCAGTTCGGAGAATAAGCCACAGTTTTGTTTGCTTGTTTTTCTTTCTATCACACGAGTGATATTCATGTATGTGTATGTACACATGACTTAGCCAAACATATTCTTAACAGTGCTGATATGATATTCCAGTTACATCCCGGGTGGTGGTAACTGAAGACAATGCAAACAATGTAAATTTAAAGGTAGACAACAAAGTTATTAACATTACAGCTTACTAACTTCAAATTCATCTTTCCAGAAGTTTTGAGATTTTGAGTGAGAATATGTTTTTGCTGTAATTTTCTTTTATTATCAAACTCAGATCACTTACGAGGTAACCTTTTGTTGTTTACTTTTTATGTGAGTTAATGTTGGATTAAGATACTATAAACTGGGGAATGTACCTCTAAGTTGATGTACACAGGTTCATCAATCTCCAGTCCACGAAGTTTCTTGTTGATCTGTTGTGCACAACACACTTCCCTGACAAAAAAACAAAAACATCTGTTTGGATGGAATTTTAAATGTATTGTAGTATGTGGAATGTGTATACATATGACAGTCTCTTCTTCTTCTTTTCCTTTCGGCTTTTCCCTTCAGGGGCAATTTGAAATAATATCTGATTCCGGATCCCATGCTGACATTGACATCATGCAACAAACCTCTTGACTTGGTTTGATGATACGCTGCGAACATTTGCATAATGTACAGATTCCTCCCTGGCAAAAGACTTTGACCTGTACAATAAAGGTTACTGTATTAGTTTTGGATGTGTTAATGACTGTGACTATACATTACAATACTTCCTTTTCCATTGTACAATTCACTTCCAAATCAAAATCATGAATAAATGTCCGTGCATTGGTATTGGCCATAACAGAGACCAAGACACAAAGCACATATTTGAGTGGAGGGTGGCTAAAACATCTACACAAGATTTAAGTCCGAAGCACAACTCACAAGCAACACAGAAAATTTGAGCCCATTGTGAAGTCACCTGTTTTTCTTAATATAAAAGGCAGTTCCAACAGAAAGTAAAACAATCAACAGAAGTCCTGCAACTGGCGCAAAGATAACTTCATATGTTGTAGTTGACATCTTCTGACTCATAGTTGCTGTGAAGAAAATGTACGATTGCTGTTAGAGTTTACTGCTGAATCCCAGATTAGGAAATGTTCAACTAAAATCTGAAACAGTATAAATTTTATTCACTTGATTTACTTGACTTACTTGTCCTTGTTTCAAAGCTGGGTGATGGGTTATAACTGGTGTCTAAGAAAAACATAATTTAGGACATTACATGCTGGTACTGTGGAAATAAAAAAGATGCACCTAACCTAATGTAATTTGAATGACTTTAAATAATGAAAGGGATTATACCTGGATTAAGAGTGACTGGTGTAGCACCTAGTCATGAGGGAAAAACACATACATACTGTATACTGCATGTATATTTCTGATGTATAGATCAACACATTAACATATTAGTAGCATTATTTAGTATAACTCTTACCATGCACATAAATAGAGACATATTTGTTTCTGAAGCTGTACTGATCATCTTTGGCAATTAATCTCACGTACATATTTAGTTCATTCTCCTTGATATTTTGGATTATAAGGCAGCAGCTTCCTTTGTCTTTATTTCCACATAGCTTAGTCTTTCCTCTGTACTTCTCAAGTACAAATGTATCATTCGGATGAAAAATAAATATGTTTTTATCGTTGTCATTGATGTGAAAGTTGCTTCTCCCAGGCTTTTTCCAAAACACGTGAACATCGTCAGTGTAATGTTTGGGCGGGTATGTGAAATTACATGGAATTGTCACATTGGAGCCCAGTGTTGCAAAAATTTTTCTAGGTACGTTGATGTCCCACTGCTGACCTGTGTTCAAAGCCAAAATAAAATTAATGTATATTAAAGCTCATGCTTTACAATCAAAAAAGTTATATAAACTCAATGTTTCCCACCTTTTGAATTCAAGGCCAGAGTCAATGTGAAAGTAAAATGAATGAGGCCTGGGAACTTCATCCGATCTAAGACAGACATTCTTATTTTAGCAATGTGATAATAACTGGAAATAATAGAGTGATTTTAGTTTATAGGAAAGCTGCTATTAACTTAGCCGTTTTTTGCATAAAGTAAATACTCACTCTGTGAAGAGCCCTGAAGATGTAGACCTTTATAAAGTTATGCCAATAGCACTTAACACTGATATGAGTCTTTTAGGGTGTGTTTCCTGTTGCTCAGCTGTGGTGAACTGACAAAAAGGAGAAGTGAGCAGAACGTGATCCCTGACCAAACCATGACCTTCGTGGTGTAGAGTGTGGAATGCACAAATGTTTGCAAAACAATGTTGAAATTCCATTCGCTTGAATTGTGCATGTATTTTCACACGCATCTTTGTAAAAACATCTTACAGCTGGAAATCACAGGAATTGTAAAAAATGTGTTTGTAACCTGTCATATAGACTCATACAGTAATTGCAAGCTTTCACACTGAAAGAGACTTTACTCATTCACTACATTAAGTTAGTGTGTTGGGGATTATTTGAGAATTACATTTCCATTGATGCATTATTATTGACAAGCACATTGATGTTAAAGTTTGACACTGTGCCCTTCATAAAGAACAGTGATTCACTAATAAGGCTTAAACTATTCTAGATTATTGTTTACAGGTGGAAAAGAGAGACTTTTATATATTGCATGCATGCTTCTAAATAATTATTTGGTCTATAATTCTGACAGGTTTATGTAATATTATTAGTACATTTATATGACATTATTCCTAATATTTTGAACTGATATGCAATGATATTCTCAAATTGCATTGTTATATTTAAGTAAGTAAATTAATTGCTTGGACACTTGCATAGTGTATAAATCAGATGTTATATATTTCATATTCAAGATGGATTGGTTCTTTTTTTAATATGTTTTTTTATACATCATGACTCCTTTTTGGTGTTTGGCAACATCAGATATCAAAGATTTCTACTATGTTTTCACAATGACAAGTTCCATCATGTGATATTACTCGATTGGGGTTCAGAGGACCATGAAGTGCTTGGTCCTTATTTAGATTGTTTATTCATTTACAGTATATCTATGCAATAAATTCTTAACATATATTATGAGTGCCCTTGTTACTCACATCCAGTTAAGGAACCCAAGGTTTATGCAATTCTTGTTTTGTTCCTCCAAGCCTGCATTGCCAAACGCAAGCAAGCAATCTAGTACGAAAATGGGAAGGAAGGAAAATACAAGGAACCAAAAACCTCTACGAATTTACGTTATACTACATTAACATGACAAATTAACTGAATTGAAACACACACACACACAAGGGGCCCATAGGTACGCAATATACGTATACAGTGGGAGGCAGAGCGGTAGGCAGCTTCTTCATGGTGCGCCCTAATGAGCAGGTTGTAGGGGGGATGGTTCTTTGCTGAAGAGCGACTCCGCAGTACTCGAAGGATGAGCTTGCACCTCCCATTGCCAGTTCACACTCCAAATGTTTTTGGTCCACACAGGCCTTGAACCGGTCACTCTCTGGTCCCTATCCCAAGACTTAGTCAACTGAGCTACTGCTGCCCTCACATCCTGAATTCTTTCCATCCATCTTTATAACATCATTGCACCCAAGCTTCACCCCACATTGTGATGTTTCCATGACGAAATATAATTAATTTATCTTCATCATGCCATAATAAATGTCACTACCTACTTTCTGGAGCATTGAAATCCTGTTCACTTCACAATCTATTTGATCGACTCCGTTTTAGTGTCAAATGTTACCCAAATCAGACAACTTCTCCAAATAAAGATTTTGGTGCCTGACGCTACCCGGTTCTACCACTAGGCGGCGTAAAACCTGCGCAAAAACTTCTTGAGAACTCACGCACTGCGGTCTCCACCTGAAATGTAGGCCAGCCTCGGATCTCAAGGTGCTGTCATTTGACTGCCATATTGCTGAAAGAGAATCAAAAAAGGACCGGCGATGGTTCTGTGAAGCGCCTCTGACGCAGGTCCAGGTCTGACGCCGATGGAAGGGTCGTCACTCATAGAGGGAGGGGAGTTGATTGTGTACCGGGACTCCGTGTGCGGTGCATCACGGAGTCTCTTCACTTGTGGTTGGTAGTGCTGTACATGAATATAGTTATATAAAAACATATATATTGCCGTAGATGGAAGATCTGGAAGACGGGAGTCCACGGCGTCCAGCGGCAGCAGGAACTCGCTCAGAGGACAGTCACCGGTCAGATGTGCGCTCCCGGAGGAGAGTCACCGCGGTCAGCTCGCCTGCTGTGCCCGCCGCTCGCCTCACCTTACCCGGAGTCATGGACGCTGAAGGGAGGATCGACGAGTCGAGGCTGAGGATGCATATTTTCAAAAACGGTAAAGAACTGCATTCAGATAAGAATCCATTAAAGTTGCGCCCCATGCGCGCAAAGTGTTTCCGTAAATAGGTCACCTTTGACATAACGCGGTAATGGTTTGCTTTCAGCGCACGTTGAATGGTAATGTAATCAATAGCTGCTGAGTATAATGTATAAACTGGTTATTCCAAAGTAAATAAAAGGCCTGACTTAAATTTAACAATCAACCAGTGGTCAATAGGAAAATTAATATCTGTGCAAATCCAGCGAAATTAACTTTTGACCTTTGATACCTATATTTTTACATAATTACATTTTTGGCCCAGAACACAATGGTGAAGCTTGCTGTGCGTGGATTTTCACGCAGTGAAACGTTTTGAACTAAACTTTTAAAGGTTTAAAGGATTAAAGACACTGTTATTTGTTTAAAATTATATTAGTTATTCTGAATGTGTGCTCATCATATGTTTATCATGTATGTGTCAATACCGCTGTGAGAAATAAAGCGCTGTGTGCACAAGCAGTAAGTTTAAAGCAGACTAAAAGTTTCAACAATGATTGTTGCGATCAGCATTTGTCCAGATCAGATCAGATCAGGCCAACTGTTCAGTCAAGTGATGCTGTGCTTTAGGACAGGAATCACAATCAGACTATTCTTTAAAAAATTAGTTCATTCCTTTGCACATGATAGGCACCCCCCCTCCCCAGTGTGACCTTTATGTTAAAACAACAGATACCATTATGAGACTTAAAAGTTCTAAGAGGGGAAACAAAATCATTTGAGATCCAGTCAGACAAAAACATTCAATAGATAATGTTAACCTAAGGATTGAGACTATCTCTCGATTAATGAGGAAACTCCAGTGCACAAATGTGTTAAACCATCACCTAAACACAATTATTAGTCTGTCATTCAAATTCTGTCACTATTTTTGTATACTGTATGTAGCGCATAGGGACAGTCAGTACAGAGGAGATGAGAAGAAACCACACACTGAATATGTAGACAATGGACAAGAATGTGAATTCCCTCTCATGGTGGTGACCTCTTGACCCTAATGCACATTCCATCAGTGCAAACATGGAAAACACAGATTAAAGAACCTGCAGAGCAAAACATTACATAACACCCCATACTCTCTGTAATACCTCTAAAAGCATAGTAAAGGTCACAGAATCCAATCATTGACGACAAAATCAAACCCTTGACTTGGAAAATCTTCATTAGTTCAGATCATTAGATTTTCAATTCCTCCAGGTGGCGTGTCGCCATCTGAACGTGCCCTGGTGTGGCGTTTCCTGTTCGGCATGTACCCTTGCAGCTCAACGACTTTAGAGCGCCCTCTGCTGCTGGAGCAGTTGGTAGTACGCTACCTGATGATGAAAAGAAAATGGCAGCAGTTCCTCCCCTCCTCTGTACGGATACACCTCAATGGAACTGATGGTAAAGCACAAACATGTGCAGGCTCAATCACAATGAAGGCAGTCATGTTCCCTGTCCTTTACTGCTCTACTTTCTCCTTTTATCGTTCGCTGTGTGATTTAATCTCCTTTCCAGCTGAGTTGGTGGCAGCAGTCAGATTTTTTGAGCAGAGGCAGGCAGAGGTTCAACAACAGACCCAGGACCAGTCAGAAGAGGTCAGGGAGAGACTGGCTTTTTTGGAGCTTCAGGCACAGGTAACATGAGTTTAATCTATGTTGATACCAAACCATGTACAGTATTTAAACAATATAATTTATCTCATATTGTGTGTCCTTCACCCAAAGGCATTTAAATAAATTGATTGATTTAAACACCTTTGGATAACCATGACCTGGATGAGTGAAAACCGTCAAAGATATTATGTGTCTTTCTTTGTTCTATTCAATGTAATGCTGCTTTGTGTAATGCTGTAATGTCTGCATTTCTGTTGAAAACGTATTGGAGGAAAAGTAAACGTCAACTGTTAAAGGTAGGTGGAGTTAATTATCTTGCAAAACGGGATTTAATTATGCCAAACTGTAAATATTGTGCATATATGCAGATTGTGTCATTTCACGTCTATACTGTTTGCACTTCTGCCAAGAAATTGTGTGCTTTGAGTAAATTTGTTCATGTACATGTTGATACTAATCTTGCAAATTTGGCAGAACTACACACTGCAGACTATTTGCACTAGTTTACATCCTGTTTACATCCTGCCTGTGACCATTCCCATCTCTACTGTGAACAAGATTGAATTGAGATTCAACTGTACACAAATGAATGGTGATTATTCATAGTTAACACTTCAACACAATCAATAGTAGTCAATATATTATGTTTCTGTCATGTCATCAGATATTGTTTGAGCGGTTCACATTTGATCAAGAGGAGCTGCGAGAAGCCATACGAATCATTGACAAGGATGTGCCGAGAACAAACAGAGATCTGAACTATTACCAGTGAGTGAATCTTTTGTAAGAACCTATCACTATTTTGCCAAGTGATAAACTGGCATGTTATCCAGGGTGGAGCAGTTGACAGTGCGCTACCTGGTGCGCTGCCTGTCGCCTGTAGCCAGCTGAGATAGGTTCCAGATAGGCTTTTTTTAAGAAATAGCTTTGTCATTTATTGAAGTTAATTTTAGTTGTCAGACGAGTTTCACCAGTTTTTTACAGTGCAAGAACATTATTAAGTATACTGTCAGTTGTTAAGGCAAGAAAGGTGGGTTTAATTTTCCCTCTGCAAACAAAGAAGGAAAAAAACAGATCAAAACTAGTTATGGAGTCATCAGGATAATTTGCTTCCGTTCCTTGTGGGCTTTTAAAACAGTCGGACTACTTTTTTTAACGACAAGCATGTTACTATCGTATTAGGCAAACAGTAAATAATGCAGTGCTTCATTTGAAATTGGGTTTTGAAACATCTGTAATTTTGAATTACCAGCAATCATAATTATACTATATCATAACTACCAACTATTTAAAGTACTTGAAGGAATGGTATTATCCTGATGAAAAAAACAAAAACAAAAAAAAAACAAAACAAAAAAAAACAGTTGCTAGAAAAATAAGAAGTTAAAATAAGAACAGAATTGACAGTGTGTAATTTAGTCTCTGGATGTTTTCACAAATTCTGCTTTTTATATAATAATAATTACTGTGTGTCTGCAGAGGTGAAGGCTCCGGCAATCTATTGGTGTTGAGGGATATCCTCATCACTTATGCTGCGTTTCATCCAGGTAAACAAGAATGAATCTGCCCTAGAATCTATCATATTGATTGAATCAGACAGAACCGGAGGCGCTTTGTTTTATCATGAAAACAGTTTCTGTTTCTATTGACACAACTGCACTGTTTGTGTATTGTACTGTTTGTTTGTATACATATTTTCTTGATTGTTTATCCAGAGGTCAGTTATGCCCAAGGAATGAATGACCTGTGCAGTCGGTTCCTTGAGGTTCTCGACTCTGAGGTTGACACTTTCTGGAGTTTCTCCTGCTTTATGGAGAAATTCTCCAAAGACTTCAGGGCAGACGGTCTGCACAGAAAAATAGGTGAGATTACCAATAAGAAATGCAACTTCATACTTACTAGCGATTAATTTTTAAGATGTCCTAGTTATGAAATGGTTCCCGAAATGTGTTTACAAAAAAATTTGTGTGACCTCTAGTGGTGAGAAACATATTGAAAACCTACTGTATGTCAGATCATTAATTCAGTCAGTTGTAATTTTATACACCAATAAAAAAGGTGTTGGTATTTGCACATGTAAACCTGAATAAAGTTACGTAATTGTGCAGAAAATAAAGGAATGACTACAAATTAAATTTGACCACAACAAACTCTTGCAAGAACACAGATGATGTATTATATTACTGATACTGATGTACAAGCATTTGTTCACAAGAGTTTTTTTTTCAGAGTTGGAGGCAGCCCTGCTGAAGGAATTGGACCCTCAGCTTTGTGCTCATTTGGCCACAGATGGCATGGAAAGCCTCACTTTTTGTCACAGGTAAAAGCACATACATCTGTTGTTCCATTCTGTTCATGTTTTCTTTATGTGTAAATATGGATTTATATCCCACATGGACAGTTTTTTGGGCTGAATGGTTGCACAGTGGGTAGCGCTGTTGCCTCACACAAACAAGTTTCCCTGGTTTGATTTCCTTCTGCATGGAGTTTGTCTCTGTGGATTCTCTCCGGGTTCTCCAGCTTCTTCCCACCTCCAAAAAAATGCAGCTTAGGTAAATTTGTCACACCAAATTGTCCATAGGTATAAGTGGTTATTAGTTTTTTTTGTTGCCCCATAATGAGCTGACATCGTGGGGCAGGGCGTACCCCTTATTTAGCCTTTGTCTGGCTAAGTAAGGGGTTTGTTTGAGTAGCAAGCTGGCTGTAGATGAGACGATTGTAATAATCTTGTCTACAAGAAGATGGATGGATGGATGGATGGATGGATGGATGGATGGATGGATGGATGGATGGGTTGTGTTTTTACATGCATTGTCTCTCCTCTCAGATGGCTGCTGCTGGGCTTTCAAAGGGAGTTTGAGCACAGTGACGCATTACGTTTGTTTGAGATCCTGAGTTGTGACCACCTGGAGCTTATCTCCCAGCAAGTAAGCCGTGCCCATTACAAGGAAAGGCTGGCAGGAAAAGTTGACACAGGTTAAGTTGATAACAAGGAATAACCAAGGATGAATATGGAGGGATGGTTGCCTCTGATTAATATCTGATTTTCTCATAATCTTTGCAGAGGATAGTTCCGATTCAGAGCTGCCTAGCATCAACACTGACTTCACCTTCGAGCTCTTCATTTGTGCAGCCATCCTGATAGAGAACAGAGATGCTCTCCTGCAATGCAGCGATGACGTGCAACTCATCCAGTTTGCTAGCAGGTTTGTGTGTATCCTAACACATAAGGATTTAATCCCAAACACAGGACTGTTGTAAATGAGTGTGTTGTCTAAGCATTCATCCTTCTGTGCAGCCTTCAGAGAACACTGGATTTGAACAGCATACTGAAGAATGCAGAACATCATTTGTACAACTACTGCAAGCGCCGTATCTCGGACTATGTGAATGAGCACTGCATAACGCACAAGAGCAAAGGAGAGGACTTTCTTTACCAACTCCGTGGGTTACTTGTTTTAAAGTGATAGCTAATATTGATAAATGATGTCAAACACTTTTACAAAACTATAATATATCATTTTTAATAGGGAGCATGCTCTCTATTTGGAGTTTCATTTGCACATATTCTTCTTGTTTGTCTTTTCTGATGATAACACGCTAGTGCACTAATAAGAGTTTAACTTAAATTTGATCAACTGATGCTGTTAATTATAAATGTGTTGTGTTTATTTTGTGAAACTTGCCCAACACCATCTATGCGTGACTGACCTTAATTGCTTTCTTGGACTTCTATGCTGTTTCAAAGAAGTTTGAAAGATTTTTTTCTACATGATGCAATATTCAACTTCTAGAAAAATCAATTACTTGACAGGCATGTGTGAATACTAAGATTTGGTGTGTTGCAACAGGTGGTGTCAGCAGCAAAGTGCTGTGATATTTAATACCAGATGGCCTATGTGTCAGAGAGGCCTATGCAACAGGAATAGATGCCGTTTTTTTAAGGCCTGGCAGGAGACCATGCAGCAAGAGAAAGAACGGCTTACTGTTCAGCTGTGTATTAGAAAATGAAAATGACATAATGTAAGTGTCCTGAAAGTACCTTAATAAAAGAGTTACAAGGAAAACGAGAAAAAATACTGAAATCATGCATTAGCTATTTTCCACTCTACTCTTGCATTTAGTTAATAAACTGCAGTCCACCAGTGCTCAACTCAGTAGACTGCATTAATATCAACTTTCACCTCCACACACATTGATTTAGCTCAAGGGCATTCCACCATGTGGACAGGAGGAGGTGCAGATCAAATCGGTTCTGCTATTAATGGATAACCTGCCCTACCTCTGGTGCCAGAAGCAGCCAAAACACATCACTGCTAACAATTAGTATTTTTAAAATGAGCTGATTATGTCTCAAATCTGTTATAGCTGCTATAAATGGCTTTAGCAGAGATTTTTAATGTGTGTGAAGGGCACACATTGTCTATAATTTCAGAAATTTAAGGTCATAGTTCTTGGTTGGTTATGACGTACTTTGATAGAAGTTAACCTGTAACACATTTTAGTGTCCCAGCACTTTGAGTTAACAGGGCTTGTGAACATTAGCTATGATTATATCCTGACAAGGCAATGCCACATGAAAACATATTGGGTTTAGAAGCTAAATTTAAGGTCTATCAGTTCGCATGTTAATTTAACTTAGCTATTTCAGTCAATTCAGAGGGCTATAGAGAAAACAACAGAGCAGTTTATCCAGAGAGTGAGTAGAGACACGAGTCTAGAACTTTCCTAAGTGGAGTCACTTGACACCCCGATGGGTTCTCCCTGCTCTATATACACTGGGGAGCAGATATACTCGCCCTCTTAGTCCGCCTGCCGGGAGAGGGAAAGGAGTACTGGAGAGGAGATTTGTGCACTAGGCAAAAAGTACTATTCAGAACTCAGTAAACTGTCAAGTCTCGAACATCTGGCGCCACAAGGTAACCCCTTCTAGAAACATTACATTCAGCCTTGCCTCAATGTCTCTCTTGCTTGCTGCTTTAAAATCCTTGCTAAACCTGAGGGCTTTTCCAAGTAAACTGAGGTCTGCATGGTTTCTGTCATACAATAAAGTGACAAGCTGACGAAAATGGCCAACAAACTTAATTGTCAAGAGAACAAGACGTTTCCTTAATTTCTTTAAAAAATATTATTTAATCATTAATTTGCACATAGCTGCAAGCAGGTTGTGATCTTGTCTATTCAGGATTGCATTAAATAGAAATATTGATACAGAACTGCCATAATGATTTCCAATGTGAAATTTCCCATTGAAACTGTGCAAACCATTGTGACATGTGTGGGTTGGACAATGAGGTAATAGCATTTCGTCAGCAGCTTCTGCTGCAGTTGAAAAATATCTGGGATTATAGACAAACACCCACACAGAGAAAGCACGTCAATATATTTAAATGTCAGTCCAGTTTTGTGCTCAACTATTTGGTGTAAAATTGAACTGTGTGTTTGGTATTTGCTGTGCCTCTAAAATGTTTATTTCCTGGCTCAGTCAGCTGGTGTTGTTACAAACATCCCCACACAAAAGAATCTTTTGTAGACTGCATCACTATTCAAACATGTTGCCCCATCTCAATCATGCAGGTCTTTGTGTTAATTATCCCTCTACTTGAATATGAACCATACATGCATCGGCAACAAGTTTCTGATGATTGATCCCTTAATTTTTAGCCTCATTCCTTACATTGCCATGCTGATACTTTTTTTAGTGACTGTAAGCTATTTAAAGTCAGCTGTTGGAAAATAGGCATGCCAATCAATAAACCAGGATCAGTACATCACATCTCACTGGCCTGATTGAGACATTTTAGTGATATGCTGAGAGAGTAGTGGAGAGTAAAGTATGGAGAGGAAATTAAAGAGCAGCATGACATTGTGTGGTCATTTGGTCTCAAATGTCTGGGGGTGGCTTATGATGCTGCTCCAACAGGACTCAGCTGAGCCTCTCGTGACTGAGCATCTGGAATCATCTAAAGAGCAGGACAAATACCTTGTAGATGATCCTCTTAAGTATATGTGGGTACATAATATGAAGATATATATTAAAAGTACAAATCTATTACAATCATGACCAACTGAATGAATACAAATCCTGTGGTTAATGATGATGATAACATGAGTAAATCTAGGATTACTGTCCAAAATTAAAAAAAGGTTACCATTTCCAACATGTTCTTGTTCCTAAGATGTCTAAAGGACCCGCAGTAGGCATTGATCTGGGCACTACATATTCCTGTGTTGGCATCTTCCAACATGGTAAAGTGGAAATCATTGCCAATGATCAAGGAAACCGGACCACACCCAGCTATGTGGCCTTCACAGATACTGAGAGGCTTATTGGAGATGCTGCCAAGAACCAGGTGGCCATGAACCCAACCAACACAGTATTTGGTAAGACTGCAACTCCAAATGTGTCTACACAACAATTACCCAAAATAGTTACTCCTAATCCATTCAGAACGTGGATAACTAATGTCTGAATAAAAAATTTAACTCCGTTATTTTCATTGTGTATGACTTGCACCTAATTGTATTAATTCTCTTTCAGATGCTAAACGTTTGATTGGTCGTAAGTTTGAGGACCCTGTGGTGCAGTCAGACATGAAGCACTGGCCCTTCAAGGTTGTGAATGACTCATCCAAACCCAAGATGGAGGTTGAATACAAGGGCGAGATCAAGACATTCTATGCTGAGGAGATTTCCTCCATGGTTCTCGTCAAGATGAAGGAAATATCCGAAGCTTACCTTGGCAAGGTAAATGAAAAAAAGTGTTTAACACTATATTTAAAATGGGTAGATTGTTTTTGGGGCGAAAAAAATGGGAAGGATAAGTTGTCATATTTTGGTATTTTCACCTTTGCAAGAGAACCCTGTAGCCTTGCAAGTGCTAATCACAGTTTAACATTTTTGAAAAGTGCTGACAAATATTTCACATAGCGTAAAGTAGAGAGTAGAGTATAACTTTATTTATCTCTTAAGGAGGTTCCATCAGGGAAAAAATGTTTCCGTTGCACACAGCATAGTGAGTACACAAACACAGAAAAAGCACACAGAAAGCACCAGCACATAGAAAGTAGTACAACACCAAATAGAAAGATTAATAATAACCCATCAAGACTATACAAATAGAAAATCATAAATAGGCATAGAAATAAAAAAATAAACAGGCTTAGTTAAGTGTGGGTATAGTGAAATGTCTACAGTGTTTGCATTGTTTTTGCTGTATTGTTTGTGTCATCCCTCAGCTCTCGTGTGGACTTTCTTCTTCTTCATCTTCCCCAGAGAGGAGTTGAAAGTTGAAATCAAGCAGAAATCAAGCATGATTTGAACCAAAATCCTGTTTATTAACTGAAGGTCTTATTCTCTTTATAGCCAGTGAACAATGCTGTCATCACAGTTCCTGCTTATTTTAATGACTCCCAACGCCAAGCCACCAAAGATGCTGGAACCATTTCTGGGCTTAATGTGCTGCGCATCATTAATGAACCAACTGCTGCAGCCATTGCATATGGTCTAGACAAAAAGGTTACAAACCAACAAAATAGAAACATTTATAACCAAATTCCACATGCTCATTAGTAATTCTCACCCTTTATTTTAGGTTGGATGTGAACGTAACGTCCTTATATTTGACCTTGGAGGTGGTACTTTTGATGTGTCAATTCTGACTATTGAGGATGGCATATTTGAAGTCAAGTCCACAGCCGGTGACACTCACCTGGGTGGTGAAGACTTTGACAACCGCATGGTCAACCATTTTATTGCTGAGTTCAAGCGCAAGTTCAAAAAGGAAATCAACAACAACAAGCGGGCTGTGCGTCGTTTACGCACGGCCTGTGAGCGTGCCAAGCGCACCCTGTCCAGTAGCACCCAGGCCAGCATTGAGATCGATTCCCTCTATGAAGGAATAGATTTCTACACTTCCGTCACCAGAGCACGTTTTGAAGAGCTCAATGCAGACTTGTTCCGTGGAACCCTTGAACCTGTGGAGAAGGCCCTTAGGGATGCCAAGATGGACAAGTCCCAGATCCATGACATTGTCCTGGTGGGGGGTTCCACACGTATCCCCAAGATTCAAAAGCTTCTGCAGGATTTCTTCAATGGCCGTGACCTCAACAAGAGTATAAACCCTGATGAGGCTGTGGCCTATGGTGCAGGTTGGCATCTTCACACCATGTTGATTTAAATTCCTTTGCAAATCAACTTGTATTCTAAATATAAACTCTCAACCGTTCCAGAAAAAATAAGTTGTTGACTTATACTCATAGCATTGTTTTCACCTTTTGGAAACACTTCACAGCTGTGCAGGCAGCAATCCTTGCTGGTGATAAGTCTGAGAATGTGCAAGATCTACTCCTGCTGGATGTCACTCCCCTTTCCCTGGGAATTGAAACTGCTGGAGGAGTCATGACTGTTCTTATCAAACGAAACACCACAATTCCCACCAAGCAAACCCAGACCTTTACCACCTATTCAGACAACCAACCTGGTGTCCTCATTCAGGTAATATGACCTTGAAACAAAGTTTTATTCAAATAGCAAGTGAGTCACCGTTGCTTTGAAAAATTGAAATAGCTGATTGCTAACACAATTGATTGAATTTGATTGGTAATTATGCTCAGGTTTATGAAGGTGAGAGAGCCATGACCAAAGACAACAACATCCTGGGAAAGTTTGAGCTGACTGGCATCCCACCTGCTCCCAGAGGTGTTCCTCAGATTGAAGTTACGTTTGACATCGATGCCAATGGCATTCTCAATGTATCTGCTGTGGACAAAAGCACTGGAAAGGAGAACAAGATCACCATCACCAATGACAAAGGTAGATGACCACATTAAGTACTTCTTCAGTTGAGAGCAATAAAAATCTTACATTGCTCAGAAACTACACTGTACAAGAAGAGTGACACTTCACATGAAACTGGAATTAAAGAGACTTTTGTTTTTAATCCAATAGGGCGTCTGAGCAAGGAGGATATTGAAAAAATGGTGCAGGAAGCAGAGCAGTTCAGGGCTGAGGATGAGATGCAGAGAGATAAGGTCACAGCCAAGAACTCCCTCGAATCTCTGGCCTTCAACATGAAGAGCACTGTGGAGGATGAGAAGCTCCAAGATAAGATCAGTCCTGATGACAAAAAGACTATCGTAGACAAATGCAATGAAGTTATCGCCTGGCTGGACAGGAACCAGGTAGGAATCGACTGAATAGTAAAACGTTGAACAGTGATTAATGACAAAGGTTCTTTGGCCCACATCGCGAAAGCAGAGAGATATTTCTGTGACTGATCACATTTCCTTGTTCACATTGAAGAAGTAAAGGAATTCTGTGTCAAAATTGTGTCTTTTTTTTGTCTGTTACCCAGACGGCAGAGAAGGATGAGTATGACCACCAGCAGAAGGAACTGGAGAAGGTGTGCAACCCTATCATCTCCAACCTATACCAGGGTGGTATGCCAGGAGGAATGCCTGGAGGAATGCCTGGAGGAATGCCTGGAGGAATGCCTGGTGGGATGCCTGGTGGAGCTGGAGGCGGCTCCTCCTCTGGTCCAACTATCGAGGAGGTTGACTGAAGTGACTAATGGCCTTTGAAAACCCAATTTGTCTTACAGCTATTTTTGTAGACAACATTCATATTAAAATAAACCATAGATTGCAGATCTCGTCAGAACTTTAAGAATTCAATGTTAAAAAAAACTCTGCACCAGATTGGATTCAGTTACGCACGACATCATCAGTCCATTTGTTGTCTTCGTTATTTATCCAACGATCCAATAATAATTTGCATGGTGGAAGAAAAGTTAGGTCTGTCTCCGTCCTTCTTTCCCTCTGTCCTTCCCTCTCTTTCTGATTTCTAAACAATAAATCAATAAAGTTCAGCTATGGGATTCTGATTTGAAAAGTGTCCTGTTTTTTCCTACATAATTATAGTTTATAGTTTTTTTTAACACTCATTTACATTTCTGAATAATACACTTTGCTTATAGGTATGCATTGGAAGGAACAGTCAATTTGCAGCTGTTGAAATGTTTTCTATGAACAGATCAGGTTTAGACCTACATGACCTTCCTGTTAAAGAAATACCGGGAAGTATTATCATACTTACTAGCATTTGCTATTTCCTGTTTCTATTCATGTATGAAGTGCAAAAATAAGTTCCAAGCAAGGGCAAAATGAGCTTAACATACTGGCTGTTTGGAAATTACATAATGCCTCTTCAGATTAATAACAACAAGCAGGGTTTCAGCTACTTACTAATGGAATTATCCTGCAACTGTTTGTTTGCTAAAGACTGTGAGCTGTTTATACAGGATCAGGATAAACACAAGCATATGGCCAAGAGTTTTATCGTTTCAGCTTTACAGCAAATCATCAAGAGTGCTTATCACCAGGTGTTCTCTGCCCAAATTTATCACAGGCACTTGTGTTATCCACAATAGTAAGCGTGACATGCAACTCAGTGTCAAGTGTGCAATATAAAACACCCTGTCCTGCACAGAGAGTCTGAGAGAAGTAAATCTCAATTAACACATGGCAATGTTCCTGTTTGTCAGTTGTTTCGCTCTATTGGCCTCCACACTGGGTGAGTGGGTAGCAATGATGGCTGATAGCATTTTAATTGTGTACCTGTTCATTTATATGTTTTCAAACACATTGATATACAGAACATTTCTGATGTGTATGGAAGATACATTTTGGATTGTGTGCTTGGGACTCAGGGTGTGGAGTACCTGCCATCAAGCCGCAAGTGAGTGGATACAACAAGATTGTCAATGGGGAGACGGCTGTGTCCGGGTCGTGGCCCTGGCAGGTTTCGCTCCAGGTAGTAATGCACCCTCAACACTCATGCTTAATGTGGAAAGAATTACAGTATAAAATCTCCTCACTCCTAGGATGGCAGGGGATTCCACTTCTGCGGAGGATCCCTGATCAACCAGTACTGGGTTGTCACCGCTGCTCACTGTCGTGTGTCGTAAGTCAACGTGACGTTTCTCATGTCTAAGTTAGGAAATGGCCACATTTCTATTTCTATGATCACTCCTTTGTCTGTTCCATTGCGTCCAGTCCTAGAAACCACCGTGTTATCCTGGGAGAACATGATCGTCAGCACAGTGGTGAAAATATTCAGGTCAAGACAATTTCAAAGGTGAGCTGTATGATAACATGTAGAGTATAAGCTTTATTTATTAAAAAAAATACCACCTGAAGTTATTTTCTGGGTGTATCGTATTTTATTGCGGTTTATGCTCACCTCTTCATTCAGGCCATCACTCACCCCTACTATAACTCCCAAAACTTCAACAATGACATAACGCTTCTGAAGCTGACGTACCCAGCACAGATTACACCCCGTGTGTCTCCTGTGTGCCTGGCCTCCTCCAGCACCAGCATCCCCTCGGGAACCAAGTGTGTCACCACTGGATGGGGCAGGACTGGCCAAACCTGTGAGTGAGCCCCTGTAACTTTACACAGACGTACATTTCCTCAAGGGAAATGGAAATTATGGTACCCAAATAGTCCCCTCAACCACAGAAGAAAATATTTTCTGCACAGCTCGCCTTATTGCCATTTTCTTTCCCCTCTCAGCCAGCCCCCGATACCTCCAGCAGACCGCCCTGCCTCTGCTCTCCCCTGCTCAATGTAAGCAGTACTGGGGTTATAACCGAATCACTGATGCCATGATCTGCGCTGGTGCTTCTGGTGTGTCCTCTTGTCAGGTAGATATTCTAAAGCCTGACATTTGTAAGAAAAATGATAAAATTCTTGAATCAACTGAAAAATGTAAGTATAGTACATGCTCTTTTCATTTTAACAGATTTAATTGAATTGTTAAAGATTTACTAAAATAAAAATGCATATAACTTTTTTTTATTCATGAATTTATTTCAAACAAATGAAAGGACCACCCCTTAATTTTTGTTTTACAATTACTGTAGTCCTTAACATAGTAGTATCATTCAACACCAAGAGGTTCTGTTCTGTTCTATTGCTGCATTATTGCTCACGAGTCAATCAGAAAATGTATTCTTCATTTTAGGGGGACTCTGGTGGCCCTCTGGTCTGTGAGCACAGTGGAACGTGGTCACTTGTGGGTATTGTGTCCTGGGGCACCTCCAACTGTAACGTACGCGCCCCAGCCGTGTATGCCCGGGTATCCTACCTACGTCGCTGGATCGACCAAACTATTTCTTCCAACTAATGTACAAACATAAACAAAATCTACAATGTTTTACACTTAAACTCTGTTTCTCACTGTGATCAATGAGTGATTCTATATAACATCAGTATGTCATAAAACACTACATACACGACTGAAAGGTGGCACCGTTCAATGTACTTTGCATGTAACGTTTGTGACAAAATCTATATAAAAAGTCTTCCTCAGAATGTTTTAGTTTCCATATTTTGAATTCATGTTAGCCTGATATGACATGAATAAGATATTTGTGTGTTTGCTGGATGGTTGCATGTAATCGTGTGGTAGGGATAATAAATCTCGAAGCCACAGGGTGTTTGAAAAACAATTTGATGAAGCATGTAACACAAGTGGCAAGTGCTTGTTGCCAACATGTTTGCTAGTATCTTCTGACAGCTATAAGTCAATCTGGCTGACGGTTTGGGCACAAACCAATCGGACAGTCTGCAAAGCTTAGATCATCAGTGATGATCAGATCTTCAGCATCCCTTATGTCACTTTCCATGACCTTGTAACAGTAGAACAGTGTATACTCCTAACTATCCCATAATTTAGTTACCATTATGTCATATCTTTGAATTGCTGAGTGATTAAGGGTTAAGTCAATACTACCCGATTGATGTGGTTCTGGGCGGCACGGTGGCGCAGTCGCCTCACAACATGGCGGGTCCGGGTTCGAGTCCCGCTCTGTGCGGAGTTCGCATGCTCTCCCCGTGTCCGCGTGGGTTCCCTCCGGGTTCTCCGGCTTCCTCCCACCTCCAAAAGCATGCACTTCAAGTTGATTGGCCGGTCCCAAATTGCCCGTAGGAGTGAATGTGTGTGTGCGTGCTTGTATGTGGCTCCGCGGTGCACTGGCATCGTTCCCAGAGTGTCCCCCACCTCAAGCCCTATGCAAGCTGGGATAGGCTACAGCTCCCGTGACCTGCTACGGCGGATACAGTGGCAGTACATGAAAATGAATGATGTACTTCTTTTTTGTTCTCCTAATTTTACACTTTGAAATTACAGAAAATTTGGGCTTGAGATTAGAATATTAGTCTAGGGTGACCCTACAAGCCTCCCTGTGACTAATTTATTCTATCCATACTGTTTTTTTTTTTTCATAAGCTTTTAATACTCAATCTGGGAGGCCAAAAGAGTATCAATGCATCTATGAGTGGTGAACTGTTCTTCTAAGCTCCTAAAAAGACACACCATACGGTTTATAGACACAAGAAACAGCAGCACCACAGACTGCAGGTGTTTTTTTTCAGTTAAATTACATTAACAATTCAGCCATGCAAGATTAAAGGAAAAACAAAACAGAAGATTATCAACAGATTTAGAGTCACTTGTGTCTTCAGTGTTTAAGAATGTTTTATGAGCACCCCCAGCTCTACAGATGATAACAAACTATAATGCTACCAACTGTATGAATTAATCATGGTGAAAGACAAACGTGTCTAAAAAAAAAAAAATTAGGGATGAGAATGTGAATATTTTTTTCACTGCACCAGTCATTCTTCATTAAAATCATCAGTAAATATACCATACTTTCAAAATATTTTTTATGCAAGGCATGACAGTACGATCTGTTTAAGGCTCTAATTTCTGTTCAAGCTTTCCTACAAGACCAGTTTTAGTGTAGAGAACAGGTGTATTCAAATTTGACTTCTACACCTTTGCCGTTTTCCAGTTGCATAGAATCCATTCTGAGATGGAGCAATAAACCAGTCAGTGATCATAGAGCTCCTTCATCTCCTTAAGGATCTTGATACTCTCGCTGTATCTTAACTGGTTCTTGTGAGAGCACTCCTTCCATCTGGAAAAAAGAACGATAAAAAATCAGCTGAACTCATTCAAAAGTTTTGGATGTTTTGTGTCAGAAATCAAGCTTGCAAAAATTCACATAATATCTTCATCATGATCAGACTTCATTGCAGCAAGAGTTTAACTATTTTACCATAATACTTTATTGAAAAATCACGTGTTGGACCTATTTTTTCCTGTTTCTAATTTAAAGAATTCTTACTCTGTCACTCATGTTGGTATTCATGAACATGCATTTCATTACTTACACAAATATCTGTTTTTTGAATTTTCCAGTTTGGGATCAGTCAATTATATCTATCTTATTCAATTCCAGATTTTGCACCAAATCAATGAGCAAAACAAAAGATTCGCCTTTTCTTAGACAAGGGAAATAGAAATTATTGAAGTTTGACAATTCTACGGTTAATTAATAAATACAAACATTAACAAAACTATTTTAAAAAATTCAGCAAACCTACCGTTATATAATTATTTTCAACAACAACAAAAAAAGCTACTTCATGAAGAACATACTTGTGTCTTATCTTTTTCCAGCGTTCCATGTGGTCACATATGAAAGAACCAGACATGGGAACCGACTCATTTAACTGCGAACAGAAGAAATGCTGAGATTTAGTTAGTTCATGAGTTAACTTCAATAATCATAGGTTGACAAGAGAGATGCATACCACTTGGTATCCCTATGTAAGTGAAACACCACTGATAATTCTAATTTGTGGATTTTACAATACCTTAGTCACAGTGGGTTTTTCTATTTGCGGGATCCTGAGATTTATGGCTTCTCCAGATGAGTTAACTGGACAACAAGTTGGAGGTGGTAGTCTGTACACATTCTGACCTTTACCATTGATCATGTCTGCAACCTGACGAAAAAACATTTGGGAAGATTTCCTGTATTATGATGCACAAAGTATGGCATACTGACAATCTAACAGGCTAATATGCTCAAGCGAAAATAAGAATTTTGAAATATACTCGTTTAAATCTTATTTCACCAGCTAAATTATCCATCATACAATTGATTAAGTTTTAGCTTTACTATTTTGAAAGGTTGGTTAAAACCTACTACAAAATTGAGACACATAATTGTTTCCCAATTGCCACTGGAAATGTTTAGTGGTGATATGTTCATTTACAGTAATGTACAGTTTTCACGTTAAACCACAAATATCCAAAGAGATTTTACTTCAGGTGTAACTAACTATAAAAACTAAAACTGCTCACACCCAACATTGTGAGGCCTCACCTCTTCGTCTCCCATGCTGTGTGAAGGGCTTGGAAAAGTAGCTGTCTCACGGACGGAAGGATTGTTTCTCATCCAAGCACGACAGATAGGATAAAGTGGGGTGCTGGTGTTGAACTGAGCCAGATCCACACTGCGATCAAACAACTTAATGATGTAAGAATCTGTAAATGGAGAAAGACAGAATCAAGAAACGGCAAAAAAACTGTACAATTAAGTACAGAGCAATGTGATCGCACATTAACTGAGAGACAAAAATGTTCTTCAGTTTTTCTCAAGTTTCCACTCAGTACTTTGTTTATGTTGATTTCCATCTGGTAAGCCTTCATCCATCTCTTTCCGTCTCTTTCTTCGATGCTGTGGAAATCGTGCAGATGGCCTAGAGGAAAAATCCAAATAAATAAAGCCTTAGTATGTGAACAAAATCCACAAAGTTACCCGTCATTATAAAATCATTGACAGTAAATGACGACTGCCAAAACAGAAGAAAGACGACTTGCTGAGCAAATGTTTTCCACTTTCTTTTAGCTCTCAAGGAAAGAAGATGCTTGCCTTTTTCCAGCAGATGATGGAGACAGATCCCTAGAAATAGCAAATAGAATGAGAAATGTATGTAAAATTTTCCAGAAATTTATACTTAATATTGACCTACATAAAATATTATAGAATACCTTCATGTCAGCAGCTACAACATTAAGTATGTTTGAAGAACAAATAATTGATGCTTACTTGTTTAAAGAGTCAGTCGATATTTTACCTGCATCGATCTCATTTTGCTCCCTGCTCAAAAATACAATATTAGGTTAACAGGCAAGTGACAATAACTCCTTTGTTTTCCACGGTCACTGATCATTTGACTGACCTTTCATTTTCGCTCCTCTCCACCAGTCCCTGGAGCACGGCATCCAATCTGTTGCGTGCACCGGTGGACTCCAATTCTGACAAAATAAATAAATACTACACTTCATAAACAGTAACGTTACATTAACCACGATTTCTTACTTAAAAAACACAATAGTGAGTTCATAAAGCGGGATGTCGAACTGAAATGTGAATATTCGAATCACTCCGAACACGTCATTTATTCACATCGGTGCAGTCAGCAGATTTAATATTATTTACAAGTGTTGGTGAAATGATCGTACTTCAAAACCCCTTTAAACAGCGGTTATATTGTCAAATACTGTATGCTAGGTACAGATGACGTGAAATAAATTAACAGCGTGATGGAAGGGTTTGTTACAGCTTTAGGGGTGCAGCTTCTTACCTGGCCTTTCAGTCTTGATCTTGACGTGGTGCATTATCTGTACTTTATCTGTAGTTTGTAGCGAAATTTCTAAAACTGTGAAACACACACAGTCCCTCTCTGTGGTTGAATTAGAATGTCTTTACGTTGGTAACCTCGAATATTTTACGTCACTTAACAATACTAACGTTGGTAAAATACACGAAGCCTGTTTGCTGTTGACAATTGTGTTAGCAGGCTAGCGGCGGATGGATCAAGACCGATTCCACCGGGCTAGCATTCACTGGATATAAAACAGCGATTTCGTAAGCTTTATGAAATTGTACGACTTGACCGCCTGTAATACTTTGGTACGTAACGATTTAGCCCTTGTTTTTTCAATGGTAGCTTTATTTCGTTGTTTCGTACCGACGCGTTTACTAGCTGGAATAACTGTTGCTAATTTAGCTGATCACGAACGGGTACACAGACAGACTTTCCTCTTCCGCGCGCTGACAGTTTCCCGTTTATTGGTTGGCGCTTATGTGATGAAGTTCTTCTACATGATTGGATAGACTGCATGCCCATCACATGATACTCGCTCGCTATTGGCTGCCTGTTTGCTTGAAAAATGAAAATACTAAAGAAGCACTTCTGGTTCTGTCGAGAATCTTGTTCTTTATCACAGGAGGAACCTTATAATACTGTCATTATAAAACATTGCATTATTGCATGAATAGACAATCGGAATGCTCACTATTGTAGCTTAATTTAACTACATAGTTTCATTTTACGTACATAACTACAGATTCCATGGTAACTTTTGTTTGTGGACATGCAAAGTCGACTGCGTGTTCATTCGTTGTGAGTTGTATTGATGTAAGCAACCCAGTCGGTCTGGTATGTAAATCCCCTTACAATCATTTTTCAACGGGATTACTTTTGACCAGACGGATAGCAGACCTATGCTGGATATATCTACTCTACTGTATGTGTCTGCTATAAATAAATCACCCGTCACTTGCTTGTTGTTATGAAATCCAGGTAAGATGATCTCCAAAGATCCCACTTTTCTTACCAAGAATAATTGTTAACATTTTTCTCAAACATTATTACTGTGTTTGTTTGTTTGGTTTGTTTGTTTGTTTGTTTGTTTGTTTTTACAGCAGACCTCTGTTCACAAGGCAGAATCCCTTCCAGACAACGTCCAGAGTGGAGAAAGCACACTATCACCCATCCCATAAAAAAACCCTGTCAAAGAAAGAGAAAAAAACTGTATGCTTTGGAGAAAAAATAATGACTCAGAAAAAATAATGATCCACACCCCAATTTGGTTTTTCTTACCTAAAGTCATCACAAACAGGTCTGTGATTTCTTTGTTCTTTTGCAGACTTTGAGTCCTGTACGTTTAAAACAGCAATCCTGTCCCAAATCACTCACTGCGAGCCACAAGAGCCAACAGCTCACAGAGAAGCAGCACAACCAAATTGCCTCTGCAGATGGAGAGCCTGGTTTCACAGAGTCCTGGCCTTCCACGGAGAGTGGATCTTCTCCTGCCAGCACCACAAACTCATGTGACATGAGCACAAACAAACAGGCTTCAAGAGCTGGAAAACCCACAGCTTCATCTGAGTTTGAAGTTCAACAATCTTCATTACTGTCTAAGTATGATTTACTCACAATTTACACTTAACTACAGAGTAATACATTATTTTTTAAATAAAAGTTGTAATATGGCTGAATTAACTTGACAGTGCCAATGGTAAAGCTTTTGTTAGTGTTTGATTCAGTCACCATTCCTTCCCAGGTATGTTGAACGTTTTCGCCATGCTCCACCACAGAGTAGAGAGGATCGCCAAAAAATTGATTCTGCCACTGGAGAAACACAGCTACCTTTTTGGTGGATTCTACCCTCATCTCCCATTTCAACACAAACTATAACCAAAGACGGAGGTATAATGTTGCATTTTATTTATTTGTTTTTTTAGGTGCATGTTTTTGAATGATTAGAAACTATTTGCTCGTAAATTGCAAACAATGTGGAAATCGACCTTTTTTGCTAAACCAGACATTGGGATCTCTTCCTCTGAACAGATGTAATTCAGTCTTTAAAGGATGGGCATGGACCTGCAGTTTTCAGTCCACCTGGAGATCGTGAATGTGATGGATCTATTTCCCCAGACAGAGAATCCTTTAATGTGAGTATTTTAATGACATTTGTGGGGATGAGCCACAGCATTGCCTTTTATTGTCTGTCTATAGTAAATACAAATAGCATATACAAATACTTATATATTTCAATATCAAAAACACCAGATACTATTTCAGATTTTTCTTTTTTTTGTTCTTTGAATATAGTTTTGTGATGGTTTATTCTGCACCCTGTCCTCGTTTAACAAGGATTCTTTGAATGCCTCAAGAACAGTCTGCAGCAGAGACACCTTATTATGATTAAATGTGCTCATAAATATTTGCATTTTATCACCACACCACATGCTCATCTGGAACATTCATTGTTTATTAAAAACAGCCATGTTTTTTACGTATATGGCTTGGTCAGGATGCTTGGGTCAAATGTATCACCCTCACAAAATTTTAAAGAAGCCTCTGTATGAATGCTGTCAAAATAAGGCTCAATGCTGCAAATAATGTTTATTTCTTTTTCCAAGTAAATTTAACCTCACTGTGACGGTGATATCAGGCAAAATTGTGGCTTATTAAATGTATTACTTGTTTGTTGTTTTTCCTCAGATTCTGTCAGATATCTCCCAGGGTGAAGTTGATGACACAGAGACCCTACAGCTTCAAGAAAAGGCTAACAGGCTTCTGCTGAGAGAGTACAATGTCCAGCTAGTAGCATTCATGATAAGTCAATTAAGTCCTTCAATTGTAAGTAATTTTTCTATATCTCTGACAGTGAATGCACTCAGAGTGACGAATCCATACATGTCAGCTCAGACGGCCTGGGATGCTCAGATTTTTCTACTCAAGTCAGCGTAGATGAACCGCTGCGAAGACCTTTGATTCCCAGTAGGTCAAAATTTACTACTGGTAAATAATACGACCTTTGTGTTTGAAGCAGAATTTGAAATTTTTTAAATTAAACGTGCAAAGTTCCTTCCTTATTCATCTTGTAGATGATGACTGTTATTTTTATTCTTTAAATGCTGCTGCTATGTTGTGTTCATTTATTATCATTATAGTGAATTCCAGCTCATACTCCGGTCAAGCTATTTCCTTCCAAGAACCCTTTGTCATTCCTACTCTGGTGACGCCGACCCGCCCAGAAGAGGACATCTTGTTCCAGTGGCGTTTAAGGAGAAAAATGGAGCAGGCCAGGGAGCGGCCCCAGCCCCTGCAACACTCCAATTTTCATAGCCCCACATTTCGCTGGCAGCGCCCCATCTTTAGCCATCCTACAAGTGACAGGCAATTTTACAAGGTGAGAATGTGTGAATGTGTAATTATATATTTTAAGTATTCAACATCTACTCTTAATATACATGGTAATTAAAATGACCTCTGTCATGTGTTATTTGTATCAACAGCAAAGCACTCAGCCTCCTGAATCCTCACAAAAAGCTGCTCATCCATACATTTCTCATTCCTGCCCAGAAGCCATAGAAGCTCATCCATCATGCCCTCCATCGTCAGGTGTTCCTCCCTTTCCTGATTTTCATGTCTCCTCTTCTTCAGTTTCTCAAACACAGGCTATGACTCATGTTCCTGCCCACATGCATTTACTCTGTGATGTTTTGCCGTGTCCCATTCAGTCATCACATGATGGCAGGCAGCAAAACATTTCTCAAAATATTGATGAGTCTCATGTCAGAACTGCCCATAAAAAACTTCAGATTCCTGCACACTCAGGAAATAGCTCTAGTAATGAGCCTTGTCGTGAACATTTGCCATCCCCACCACCTGTCTCATCTGGAGTTCCAAGTGACTGTGAAAACTCTGCAAGAATTGAGAATGACAAAGTCAAGAAAACCGAGTTGGCGCAGAAAACAACCATGTCCTTCAGAAAGCACAAAAGGTCAAGTATGGAAATGTGTGCTGGGCAAACAGTGTACAAAATGATCTGAATACTTAACATAATTTTTTGCAGACATACTGTTGGGAGCAGGAAACCAGCTGTCCCGGGTTTTATTCAAAAAGATCGTCAGAAGGTCCTGCAGCAGGCGGAACAGCAACAAGAGAAAGGAGCCAAGGAGAAATCTAGTGATGGAAGTATGCCTGCACCCCCCCCTTCTCCAGTCCATAGTGCCTTAAGAGAGGTTAGTAGTCCTGCCACCAGATCTACAATATTAACTTAATGTCATTTCATTTATATGAGTGCCTTCTGAAGACAAGGATACTGTTTGTATTTTTGACTTGGGGAACTCACAGCAATACATGTGATTAACTGAAATATTCTAGTTTACTGCTGCTCAAATACAATAAGTGTTTGTTTGTTTTTTCTGATATCAGATATTCAGATATCTGCTTTGTCGTAGTTGTTACTTCAAAGCTGCATTAACCAGAATGCTGTTTTGGGTTCTTGATAGGTAGTTTCTGAGGTTTTGAATGCTACAGCAGATTCTTATCCTGCACGAAGAGCCTCCATCTCGTCAACCTCTTCTTTCATCAGCTCTGCACCACTACCCTCCTCAGTTCCTGCGTGTGATGCACAGAACTCTATGGGGGTCATTTCACAGCTGTTGCAAGAGGCTGATGGTGAGCCTCCTGCTCATAGTGGAGAGTATATTCTGACCTTTAAATTACTTTCACTCCTTACATTCCACAAGGCTGTAGGTCAAAAGTATTCTTAGTATATTGTTCTTGCTTTTAGCATGTGGAGCTGCATTTCTTAGCAATTTACTAAGTACCTTCCAGGCTTGATCTTAATGAACATACTTCCAATATTGTATTGTCAGATTAATCTTTTTTTACTTTCCAGATTCAGATGAAAAAGAATTTGAAGATGACCCTTTGTTGCAAGTCCTTCGTAAGCAGAGATCATGGGTAAAGGAGCAGATCAGGTAAAATAATAGTCTATACATGAATTTGCTCAAATGGCCTCATTAAGCGCCATCATTTTGAAGAATTATATCAGTATTATTTTTAATCTTATTCTCTAACTTAATGTTATTTGTGTAACTCCCAATATTCCAGAGACATAATCTGTTATTTTCTATTTTAGAGAAGTCGACTCTCTGTTGAATGAACTCCAGGACAAGCAACCAATCACACTGATGGGAAGCACTTGATGTATTTGTTTGTTTTTAATTTGGAAAGAAATAAAGTTTTTTTCAAGAAATATTTCCACACAAGAGTTTGAAGATATGTCTGTTTGCATGATTACAGTGCTTATAATACAGCATTTTACAAAAGTTGCACAAAGAAGTAGCAGTCTGAACTGTGAAAGCATAATATTTACAAGAATGCATCCTTACATGTTATAACGCTAATGTTGACGAGTGACAGCAGAGCAGTATATACAAATGTCACGGAGCAGGGAATAGTAGAAACAGAACAAACGAGTGTTCTGTCACACGGTGAGTCACTGTAACTGGAGGTGCCAGCAGTTATTTCTGTTTGTGCCTTTGTGTTTGGTATTATGATCCGTTCAGCATTCTTGAGGTTTCATTTTGCAGCATCGGTGCAGATATGATCAAGATGCCATCTGGAGAGACTGCTGACTCCAGAGCCATGGTGTGTACCCCCTTTGGGATTCGATAACGGCGGTTAAACTGTCGAGTTGTAAACCCTGGACCTGCCTTCTAACAAGAGAGACAATTGAAAGTTCAGCTACAATCACAACCATTTTCAATAAACCAAGAGGTAAAACAATGCCTTTTCCAGAATACAAACCTTTTTTTCTTCATGCTTTCCTTGCACTTCAACAAAGTCTCCTACCACTTTTACTGTCAAGTCCTGTGGGTTGAAGTCCTTCACGTCAACTTTAACTGTAAAACCACCGTTGTGACAGTCCACCTACCAACACAAACAGGAATACTGTTTATTATCTGGAAATTAAATACACTTGGGTGCAGCAAATTAAAGGAAAAACTAAACTGCACTTAATTGATATTCTCAATACATTTTTAGTGAGAAAATCGATTTAGTGTTCTTGGCAGATATTTGCTTTAAACTGCATCTCAGTAAATAGAGAATGTAGATGAGGAATTATTAGAATATTATCAGGTTAGCGTTGTAAAAACCTGATGGAGTTTGTATTTTCATGCAGTTATACAGACTCAAAACAACTGTTAACAGACTTGTCTGATTTACATTTTTAAATTACGTTGCTGTTCTATAAATGACCTACCTCTGCAGAGCTACTATTATCAGTCTCTGAAATTAGTAATTTTGGGGACCACTGATATTGTCCATAAATCTCGTTCAGGCGAGGAATTAAAGGTGGCAAAACCTTCTCCCATGGGATTCCACCGGCTGGCAGCGTGTGTGGCAAAATAAAATCCATTCCTAATAATCAGAAAATTTGTTTAAGCAGAGTTGTCTTGAAAGATGTTGAGGTTAGATGTGTGTCTGACTGACCACGACCTACCTCTTATATTCCCTGCCCAAATAAGTGTGGACACTGGTTGTGGACAACCCTTTTTTAGCTGCCTGGGCTCCCCGCTGGGTTGATGTCCTGCAATGAGAGCTGATGAGCTGCTGCGCCAGTCAGTCTGCAGCCTCCCGCTGTTTGACGCGCCAGTGTCACGGTGCGTGTTTTATACTGGAGTTGCATAATGACTCGGGAATCCACAATGGGCCCCGTGCCTGTGTTCTGGCCTAATGTCTACCCTTGGGTATTTAGGCAGCTATATGGGATCTGCTGTATTGTTTGAGCTGTAATGCAGCTGTTGCGGATTTATGACAATTATCGTCTTAGCAATTACCGATATTGCCGCCTCCGGTTTATTTCTAGCGATGATGGCTCAGAGAGGAACGACCTGTTACGAAGTGCGTGTTTAAAGGTCGGCTGGCATATCCGTGTTCTATCCAAAAATAAGTTTAAAAGACGTTGTTGTTGACCCTCCTGAGCTGATGTGGACAGACCACAACACGTGTCAGAGCACGTGGAGCCAAATAACCCCCCATCCCACCCCCATCATTCACTAATCACAGTATTTACCCAGACAAAGCAGCAGAAGTAATTGTGAAAGTTATTCAACTCTATAAGACAGGTGAGTTTCAAGAACACAACCTTCATCGAAAAGTAATCATCATAGTTATTAAGAAAAGCTGTATTTACTGTAGATGGTTTCATATCCTTCCTCCAACACAACCTAATACAAAACTCAATTTCCAGATTCTTTACTTCCAACAGCTTGCATAACTGAGTGACACATGTATTGTGAAAAGTATTGATAACAACTATACTATATAACAAATCATAAATTCATCAGTTCAAATGGTGATGTTCCTCCTGCCAGTTATGCCTGACTAAAACTTGCTCTGATTATATAATGATTCACATAGGATGATGGGGAAGTGCACACACTTTGAGGGATGAAGTTATTGGGTTTCACAACAGGCGCCAGTGTTTTTCCAGACTTGAAAAGACCTCTCACAATGCAAAACATTAGAAAATATGTAGCTTAAAATAACTCACACATGAGTCACAAAACAAGTCCACATAGATTAATACATTCCTGCAGCTGAATGATATTCCTACATATAATTACAATCTGAATCCTCATGGGAAATATAGCACACTGACAAAAAACATTGCAACTTGGACAAATTACATACAATTTTTTTTTAAAGTTTGTCTTTCATACATTGAGTAAAAATCGTTTCCTGAACACAATTAGACATGAGCAACCTTTAATAAGTCAAGGTGAGGAAAAACCTGTAGTTCATTATCCTGGAATATGCCGAATCATACTGTTAAATGGTCATAACAGATAATATTGTTAACTATACGAGACTTAGAAACCAAAGAACTTTCCGAAACGCCTTGGCAAGCAAAAACATTACTTCCTCAATATTACAGCTTTTATCCAATGATGACATATTCTATTTGAGTAAGACATTACATTTAGTTGCAAAGATGAGGAAAATTAAAACGGCTTCACTGTCATTGAGGAAGGAAAATTCTTTGGTTAACTGTTTGTGGATCAACAACTATTTTCAGATTGGTCATATATTTATACATATAAAAAAATCAAGGAATACCAAGGGGAATTGTAAAGGAGAGGTAATCTCCCACCTCCCCCCACTCTGCTCTGAAGTGCTGGTAAATAGTAATCCAGGTGGTGAGTACTGCTACCCACAACAACAAACCCAGTGCTGACCGCTTCACATCTAGATGAAAAACACACAAGATGCAGTATAATTATTTGACATTATAACAATAGTCAAACACGTAGAGACAAAAATCATACTCAAACATTCACTTAAATTTTATTCTGGAAATTTAGGCTTGTAAATGGCAGTAATGGCTGCCCATCACTCCTCCGTCTCTTTTGTGGTGTGTGTGTGTGTGTGTGTGTGTGTGTGTGTGTGTGTGTGTGTGTGTCTGTCTGTGTGTGTGAGTGAGTGATGGTAAAATTAATTTTTCCATTTTGGGATGAAATCAAGGATTGTTCTTCTTCAGCAAATTAAAAAAATTAAATTATTGTATCAGCTCCAGCGGTAACACTTTATTTTAAGGTACACCTATTCACCATTAATTAGTTGCTTATTAACATGCAAATTAGTAACATATTGGCCCTTAATTTGTCATTATTAAGTACTTATTAATGCCTTGTTCTGCATGGCCTTATTAAACAACCAGTAAGTGGTCTAATAAATGAGGTATTTGTACTTGTGCTGTCTTTGTTATTCTACCACTGAATGAGAGGGAACCTACTGTATAGATAGATCCATTTTTCAAAGATGTAACCCATCACTTCTTTATTGCAGTAGTTATGTGCTATAACATATTAACTAATTGTGAAAAGGAGGCAACTTTAGATTAGGGAACATGTGTTGGTTAATAAGTGTTCAACTATTAGTGAATTACTAATGATCAAGATGTCACTTTAGTATGGGGAACATATTCTAAGTAACAAAGACTTAATTTAGAGTTATTTGGACACTTAATATTTGTAATTTTGTTATGTTCATTAAGTGGTATTAAGGGAGAATAACTATTCCTGGGGTACTACAACCTTATTAAGTCCATACTAAGCAAAGCATATTGAGATCGTAATTTATATACAACAACTTCCTTACTTAATACTAATAAGCAAGAATTCTGAGGTTATTGAGGGAAGACTCTTAGTTAATAGCTTACTGGTTGTTTAATAAGGCCATGCAGAACAAGGCATTAATAAGTACTTAATAATGACAAATTAAGAGCCAATATGTTACTAATTTGCATGTTAATAAGCAACTACTTAATGGTGAATAGGTGTATCTTAAAATAAAGTGTTACCTTTTTGGGGAATTATATTTGAATTATTATCCAAAATAATGTAATGTAGCAATGATTTCCAAGAACTCTGGTGTTAACTATGCAGTTTTGGAATAATTGAAAAAATGTAATGTGACGTAACATATTTTTAGAAACTTTTTAATGCTTCAGTATACAACTCTTCACTTAGCGGTGTATAAAACAGCATAATAGCGATGTGTCTCAAAATTGTACTTTAATTATTGTGCACACACACAAATAAAATATACTGCTCAAGTGACTCTTTATGACGTAATCCAATGATACTCACAAGATTTGATCTGGAGCTGCTCGGTGTAGGCTGGCTTAACAAAGGCCTCTTGAAAAAACCATACAACATTTACCAGCCACAGAAATGGGAGAAACACAAATCCACCTGGTAAATATGAAAACACCCACAATCATTAATAGTTGCAGTACGTGAAATAAATTTTGTCACCAACATGGCAGCAAAAGAACAAGACCATTCACTTCAGTATACAACTTTTGAGACAGGTACTAATACTTGTTAACAAACAATTTTCAAGTCAAGTCTGAAATGTCAAGATAAATTATAACAATCATTTTGTATTAATTGATTCTTAAACACCCTCACCTAAATAATACTTTCTGCAAAGGCCAAGTTTTTCCTCATTGGGTAGTCGTTCCAGGTTCATTGTGATTTTATGGTGCTGTCAAAAACAAACACAAAAAAAAGAAAAATAAATTTTTAAGAAAGTAAATCAAACACATTGTAACATTAATATAAATGACTGAACATAACTTATGCAACTCCTATAAAAATTGTACAAGATATAGGCAATGAGGTATGTCACTAGTGTTTGCTGGCTTGGTTTGAATTGTCATGACTCCAAAGCACATGACCAGGATAACTCCAACTTTAACTGGCACCATGCAATAATACACAGGCTGTTTAAACTACTTTTTTCATGTACTTTAACTGTTGTTTTCATATATGCTGCTATTCTTACATCTTGAATAGTTGCATTGTCGTACAACTGTGCATATCTGTCCTACATTTGACAAAAGTGTTCTATATTCAAAATTATTTGTCTGTTGGTATTCTGCTCTGACACAGAATTTCTCAGACTGGAATCAATAGTCTACTCTGTCCATCCATCCATTACTCTACATAAAACACCTTAGGCTACCTTTGTCAATGTGATAGCTTAGCAGTTTATTAACATTAGCTTTGTCTGGCTGGTACAAAATCAATTATATCTGTAAGTCTGTAGATTCCTGACGACTTGCTATGTCGCTAAACGTTTATAATGCTGAACAATAATACCAACATTTACCAGTTATTTTCAAGCCAAAAATGTCGACGGACGGACTGAAAGCTACTTAACAGGAAATGCATCGACCATTTCCTACTTCTTCTTCGGAAGCACGATCTTCTTCGTATGTCTTTTTGTTGTCATGGTGACTGCCTTTACTACTTACTGCCACCTCGTGGACAAAACTACGAACTGACGAAGTCCATCCGTGTTCATTTTCAGCAAACAACAGTCATCAACTTTCTTCGACGCTAGTCTTTATATATCTTGTCACACATAGAAAAAAAACCCTAATTCTTGTCAAGTTCTGAAGAGCTTTACGTTGTTTGCCAGTTTATTGTATGTTCTATACTCGCTGTTTTTGAATTAAATAAAGTTTTGCCCCCACAGTGGCGTTTCGGATCCTGAAAAAAGGTTTAGGCTCGAAACAAAAACTACTCATTTATGGTGACATAAAATCAAGCTCCTAGTGAGAAATAGATTTTGCCTAAACTCCAGTTATCTATTATTCATCACTCTTTTAATTATTCATGTGCCAGTTTATCCACTAACATTTCAATTAAATAGGATAAGGTTATTTAACCTAATTGTACAAAAGTGAATTATGTTTGATTCCTGAGGTATACTTTTCTACTTATTCCACCTCTTTGAATTGCCTCTTTTAACGTTTTTAAATTACTTATTATTTTCTAATGCATTTTCCTCTGCCATTTATCCAAAACAAATGCAGTTACATAATTTAAATTTCAATTTAAAAAGCTGATTTCCTACCACCTCCAAAAACATGCGCTTCAGGTTAACTGGCCGGTTCCAAATTGCCCGTAGGTTTGAGTGTGTGCGTGCCTGTTTGTCCGTCTCTGAGTGGCTCCTTGGTGCACCGGCGTCGTGCCCGGAATTTCCCCTGCCTCACACCCTAAACCAGCTGGGATAGGCTCCAGCTCTCCGCAACTCGCGACAGCAGATAAAGCGGTCCAGAAGACGGATGGATGGAAGTGTATGATGAGCTGGCCTCACATTCAAAAGTCAGCAGCCATTCAACCCCCATGCACACCACACAGAAAATGAAGGAGTGGATTTATTAAGATATATGAAGAGTATACACTGATTCAACAGAGGCAAAGTGGGAGAAGGTAATGTATTGTGGAAAAAGTATTTTCAACATATCTTTTAAAAGTTCCCTATATTATTATTATTATTATTGAATATTTACAATGGTAATTAGAAGATACGGCAGCATTTGAATTACATATATTTAACGTCGACCTGTTAGCAGAAAGGGACAGTTATTTCACATCCGGTGTGATCAAGCCACATGTATGAATACACAAAATGAATGTACAGCATAACTTTCCTCCGAAATCAATAAAGTATTTATCTAGTTAAGCACTGTGATATTTGTCTGTGTATGTTCTCAGTCATCCAGCTTGAGGCAAATCAATAAGAAAAAAAAAATCGACGGGACATGCTTTAGGTTGCTTGAAACTTCTTCTGAAGTCTCTTGGATTAGAGGTGAAATGCCTTCCACCAACCTAAAGCAAGTTCAGCTGATTTTTTTTGGGTGCTCTTGAATCACTTTAATCGTGTAAGAGGTGAATTTATTCAATTTCTAAATTTATTTTCTCTTCTTTATGTTGGCAGTCAGCGCTTTTTTGGCGACAGCAAAGAGTGAGACTAACATCTATTGTGATGAGATGTAGAGTATCAAAGAATTATTTGTAGTTAAAACGTTTATTTTTTTACACTGTGGTTAAAATTTAAAAAAAAATCTAATTTTTTTTAACATAAGTAAGGTAATATATGTGCACTTGTTTATGGATGTTCAAACATTCACCAACAGAGGTCAATCCAATCTCTCTTCTTGAGTGTCACCGAAAAAACTCAGTTTCCCGTGAAACATTGCGCCTCCCCCTCCCATCTCGCGCCTTCCCTCTTGTCTCAGCTCAAGCTACTAGCTGTCGGTCTGTGTTGTTGTTCAAGCAATGATGGCGGCAGCGGGATGCGGATCAGCAACCGCGGCTGCCGTAGGAGGCCAAGGTGGAACCGCGACGGCCAGAGGTCGTTTCCCCGGTCGGCCTTGGTCGTCCCGCAGTCGTTTGCGCTCAGAGAAGCGATGGCAACTAGGACGATCAGGGTTAGAAGCTGATGATGTGACTAACGGAGGGCCACGGCCCGCAAACCTGGTTCTCTCGTTAAACGAAGACCAGTCTCACTTGCGCTTACTTGGAATAGAGGCGAGTCATAAGATCATTGGCCAGGCTGGATACAGCTCTAGTGGGAGTGAAGAGGTGAGGTCCCAAACCGACCCAGGAGTTAGTATCTTTATTTCATTTTCTCACTTGTGTGATCGTTAAATGTATAAGAATGAGTGTTGTCCTCAGCAGTGTGAATGGTTACTGCCAGGGTGAAATGTCAACATCCCTCTGCTAGGCTAACGTTAACTTTAGCGTCAAGCCTGATAAGCTAACATTACATGCTAACAAATGTTAGCATAGTGTAGCTTTCCGTGACATGTAACAGTCACAAAACAGCACACCACTTCAACAAAGTAGTGAAGGAGTTTAAGTTGATTAACAATTTTCGCTAAATTGGTGTCAGTTGAGATAAATGTTAGCGGAATAAATATAACTATATCGTGTTTCTTAAAAAGGCAGTTCGTATGCTATTGTGTTTACAGAGCTCGGAAGTAACGCTATTTCATGTCTGGCCCTTTCGATATTGGGCCGGAGTAAGTTAGCATTTGGCTAACTGGAAAGAACACAAAGAACGGGGGACGAGCAACTCTGTACCCTGCACAGTGGCTACATGCTAACTGTTCCGTCTTCATACGCTATCCAGATGCAGGCAGAGTTGTCGGCAAAGCTAGTTTTAATAAGACAGCATGCACATTTTATTTTAATTATTTATTTGTCTAAATTATATATTCTCACATTTTAATGTTTGCTACATATTTCAGCTTGGTATCTTTTTTTTTTGTAGACAGATTTCGGCTAAGTGCTAGCGCATGTCACTTAACACGACATGTTTAAATGGTTGTGGTGAAGTGTGCCAAGGCAAGTTATAACCTTAGTAAAATTAAAAGTTCTCAACAAGTACACATGGAGTCAACTTTGTAGTAAAAAATATTTTATGACACAGCTGCAAGTTTTACACAAACGTTACTTGGCGGGGAATAATGACATTCCTACTTCACTGTATTTTTTTGTAGGCTGTGCGAATGTTCATCCACACCGTTTCACATGTTTGATTATTCCAACGTGGATTTCGGGGGTTTTTTAGGCGACAAATAAAATAAATTCTATTATTGTATTATGTGCATCTGCTCAATAAAAAGTTTTAAGACATCCCCCAAAATGGTAATTTCTATTGGTGCAGGCCTTATTCATATTTATGCTTAGATGAGATGAATGAAAAGATTTGACCAGAATAAGTAGAAAATGAGAGC